>NC_133327.1:480326526-480926526 GCF_042186555.1 Aquarana catesbeiana | reverse complement strand
TTTCTTGATTAACAATCTTTTTAATACCAGCACAATCACATGTGCATTTAGAAAAGGTTTTTAAAACAAACCAACATGTTTGTTGTATATAAATTTTTGGGGTCACATTCGAAAAAGTAGAAATGTCCATTTAAGATAAAACAGGCGTGTTTAAAACAAACAAGAAAGACACAATCTTGAACTTACAAAGTTCACATTTGGTAGAACTTGAAGGCAATATCAGACATGAGTATTTACAAACTGTGTTTGATATTGCGTTCAGATGGGGTGAAGTCACCCCTAGAAAAGCCAAATTTTGAAGATGCACACCAATTGCCGAATGTCAACATGTGCTAGCTGCCATCATGGGGGATCAAGGGACGTGTTTTGTGGGTGCAACCCCTTCCTCACAGCTACTTTATTATTGAGGAAGGGGTTGCACCCCCAAAACGCATCCATTGATCTCCCATGTTGGCAGATACCACATGTTGACACACTGTGTGCCTCTTCAAATTTTGGCTTTTCGCAAATATGTCAAAAAATGGTAAAAATTTTTAGGTCACAAAAAGCGCAAAAAAAAATAGGGATTTTGAGGGGTTTTAAACTCTCCCTAAAACATCAATGATGTTCTTCATTTTTTGTTTTTTGGTTTGTTGGTGGATGTTTTCCAAGTCCCTATTACACCCCATGATCTCCCCGATCAGGATCTGTGCACTTTCCGAGGTGAAAGGATCTGGATCCACAACATCACGATCACCTAAAAAGATAGAAACAAAAACACACCATGTATTATAAATATGCCGGCATCCATCTCTTACCTGAGCCTGTGGTCGCAGACACTCACCTGTTGTGGTGCCAATTTCCACCATGTCTTTCTCCTCCTGCTCTGCTTGGCTTGGGTGGATTTCCCCTTCTTCCAGAGGTGGGGGGTCTGTGGTCTCCTCGGATGAGGGGTGTCCTCCGAGTCTTTTATCCCCTATGTAAATAAAAATAGGTATACTTAGCACACAGATATTTCAGAAATAGGAATATGAAACATTGCTTGGAAGTGGGGTACAATTGTCTATTTTGGCAGAGTTCCAAGATGTATAATTTTTAGTGTCCTTTGTCAAGCTTCAATACTTTACCTGTTTTGTACAAGCTTCACAGATGGACACACCCCTATAGTATACACTGGAGCACCTGTGTGGGCCCCCTAATAAAAAGGGTGTTCTTGTGTCCCACACTAGAGCTCCAGCGTCCAGATGTGTAAACTGCTGCTGAGTGTCCTGTCCTTACACAGAATCTAGTTTGCATTTCATTCTAGTTACAAACCCATCTACACAACCAAATTATTTGCAGACAAGTAGGCCATAAAAAAATGTGGGCAAATGCATATGGCCAAAACATAGGTGTTTTCTAGGCCGAACTAACAATGTTTTATACGAACGAATAATGTGCCCATGAACATGAAAGTTGCCATTTTAAACTGGATAACAGTTAAAAGCACATGGAGCAGCACGAATGTAATAAACATAAAGAATATAAACGCAGCACAACTACTTACTTTTTTGCAGCACTCTCCGGATCTTTCTGTACTGCTCATGCTCTCTTAATTTGAGGACCGACCACCGTTTCCTGAGCTGATCTTTCGATCGTTATACCCCGAAATTCCGGTGCAGACTCTTGACCACTTTCACCATGATCTTGGCCTTTCTGAGTTTGGGGTTGGGGTAAGATCCATACTTCCCGTCATAGTCGGCCCTCTTCAGGATGTCCAACATCTCCCCAAAGAACATATTTGATGCCTTAAATCATCTCCTTCTGGATCGGGACGTTTCTGCCTCCGGGCTTTCCTCCTCCTCCTCCTCGTTGGTGTAATTATCAGACACCTGCTCTGACTCCGCCATGTGCTCTTCCCCCACTGCGCCGAATGAGAAGGGGCGGGGAATACACTAGAAAGAACGTCTGGGGTGGGCGGAGTTTCACGCATGCGCAGTGTCTATAAAGCGTAACACGCGTGCGTAGTGCGTACGACCTGTGAGCGGAGGAAGGAGTAACGGAGCTACCGATCGTGATTGCGAAGGTAAGATTTAACATTGGGCCTATACTGCTTCTAGATTGAGGCCTGTATTTGCACAAGTTTAGAAGACTTTAGGCTGACATTAGGGTTTGTCTTCTGTTGTGTCTTGCAGTGAAAATGGATATCTTGAAGGATCATGACTTTATGCCAATCTTCATTGATATGTTCAGGGAGCTGCCCTGTCTATGGCAGATAAATCACCCTGATTATAAGAACCAAACAAAGAGGAAGGCAGCGCTGGATAATTTGTTGGAATTTGTGAAGTCGGTGATCCCCACGGCAGACATCACCTATTTGAAGATCCTAATTGGTGGCCTGAGGAGCACTTATCTAAGGGAGCACAAGAAGTTCCAGGATTCCCAGAGATCAGGAGCTGCAGATGACATTTATGTCCCCAGGCTGTGTTACTATGACAGGCAGCATTTTCTGGCAGGTCAGACTGAACCCAGGCCAGCACTCTCCACTCTTCCTTCCATGCTTCCTTCCCCCCCAGCTGAGGCTTCTGACGCCCAACCTGGGCCTTCCAGGAAGCAACATGTGGAGGAGCCCAGATTGAGCCAGGTATAGCATTCTTCTAAATATTGCTGGTTGTCCAATTAATGATGTTAAATAGATGTTAGTTTGGATTGCTAATGTATGATTGTGATTGATGAAGCAAAAACTAAAACCATGTTCCTTTTTTCATACACAGGGAAGTCTCAGCCAGGAGGTGGCCAGGCCAAGCAGGCTGCCTGATACCCAGGTCCCTCCCCTACACCTTCAAAGAAAAAGTGTCAGGAAGAGGAGTAACCTGGAGGAGGCTGCCATAGGCCTCTTTTGGAAGGCTACAGAGGCCCTGAAACCCCCCCACACTGTGGAGGAGGACTTTGCTGGCATAACTGCCTGCAAAATGATGCAGATGGAGGAGGGCCAATGACTCCTGTGTGAGTTCTTAATTTTGGAAGCTCTCAATAAGGGGTTGAGGGGCCAAATAATATGTGCTACCCACATTTGTGACCTCACACATAGTCCTCCTCCTCCTTCAGGTCCTACTGCTCCTCCTCCTCCTCCTCCTCCAGGTCCTGCTCCTCCTCCTCCTCCAGGTCCTACTCCTCCTCCTGCCACATCTCCAACACCAGAGCCACAGCCGGGAAGGAAGCGTGGAAGGAAGACCAGAGAGTGATGACCCTGGGTTCAGTCTGGTCTGGCAAAAGATGCAGCCTCTTGTAGTACCACAGCCTGGGGACACAGATGTCATCTGTTGCTTCCCGGATCTCTGGGACTTCTGGACCAGATTGCACTCCCTTATATATGGACTCCTCAAGCCACCAATTTTGCTGTTAAATTATTGATGTGTGCCCTGGGGGTCCAAGGCTTTGCCAATTAATGATGTTTATCCAGCGTTGCCTCCCTCTTTGTTTGGTTCTGAGCCCTTAATAAAGGAATTTTTGGTTCAATTATACTCACCTATGTGTGTTTTCCTTCAAAAAGGGCAGTTTGTTTGTGAGGATTCAGGTACATTTCAAAAATACAATGTGAAATTAACAAGGGACACCAACACCAAGCAACCTCCTTGAGATTAAATAATACAAGATAATAATGGTGTTGTGGTAACTTGACACACAAAACACACACAAAAATATTATGGAGTAAAACCAATTAAAAAAAAAAAAACAAAACATCAGCCTTGAAAAAAATACAAAACAAAAAAAAACACATCAGCCTTGAAAAAATACAAAACAAAAAAAAACACAAAAAACAAATTTGGTCAGATGTGACAAATCAAAATATATTGAGGGAATCACAATAAATAATAAAGAAAGAAGTTTGTGAGAACTCTGTGTGAATATGAGCGGCAAAACTACTTCATTCTTCTCACATTATAAAGAAGAAGAGAGTGCGCTGTATTAAACCATTTTTTTACATTGCAGCGTGACGAAAGTGCTCTATCCATTCCGAGCGCTAATTTCATCAGACCGAGCTGTTCCATCTCGGAATTTCTTGTGAGCATGCGTGGCACTTTGTGCGTTGGAATTGTCCACACACGGTCGGAATTGATGCAATCGGATTTTGTTGTCGGAAAATTTTATAGTCTGCTCTCAAACTTTGTGTGTCGGAAAATCCGATGGAAAATGTCCGATGGAGCCCACACACGGTCGGAATTTCCGACAACACGCTCCGATCGCACATTTTCCGTCGGAAAATCCGACCGTGTGTACGGGGCATAAGTCAGAATATGTGTTTGGGTAAAATGTTCTGTTGTGAGTTCCACGGTTCCACTTGGGTCCCGGGGATAGAAGAAACTAAAGGTGTTTAAGTTTTGTTGAAATCCTGCTGTAATACTGGATTTGAAAAAATGTTTAGTTCTAAGAAACATTTTTTATTTCTGCATGCTTTACCTATGTTTGAGTTAATAAGGAATATTGTTTTTAATACCTCCAAAAGGTTAAGGCCTGAATTGATTCTGTGATTATTCATGTTGGATGAGGAATATCCGCCCCAGCCAGCCAGTATTCAACCCAGCCCCATGCACATGAAGAAATGCCCACCCCATTCATACTCTACCCCATACCCAATCCGGATGAAGAGATGTCTACAGCTTTTACATGGAAATCTTCGTTGTTCAACTTTGTTGTTCAAATGCCATGGGAGGTGCTGAGATGAGTAAAAGTGGACTCCTGCTGGAAAATGTTCCTGGAATGACACCTTGAGGGTTAGCCAAATGACGCACGCCCAAGGCCTATGAAATTCTAGTGAGCACCACATGAGAGAGATCCAGATACGCCAGCCCAAAGACCCTATGAATGTTCCAGTCCCAATGCATCAGTTCCAGTCTGTCTGTGGATATCGAGTTCTATCCTTACAAAGAGGCAGGGTTTTGGGGTAGAGGATCTCTGTAAAATATAGATGAACACAGAATCGAACCAAAAGTTTTGGGAAAAATTTAGGAGAATGAGAATTATAATGTGGACATTTCCTTTTCCTTCCCTTTCATGAATTTAATGGACATTCAGCCATACAAGAGACTTTTTTTGTGCTTTTCTTTGGGACTATTTTTTATTTGGCCTAAAAGCTGTCATGCCCCTCCAACTTGCTTTTAAGGACCGTCACACCCCTTCTCCTTTGTATTTCATGGACAATTGCTATACATATGCATTAAAACACAGCTCCTCCCTTCTTTCTTTTGCATATAAGCCACTGTGGTATTCAGTAAAGGTCAGAGATCTTATGAACACACTCAAATCTGTTTCTGTGTCTCATTTGATTTCTCACGGATCCGGGGGTCACTGAAAGTTATCCTGCATTACCTGAAGTACACCTGGGTGGCGGTATTACCTGTTTCAGAAGGTAGCCAAGATCCTGTGTACCTCTTCACTCTCCTCCATGCCGGAGGAGTACTGCGATTTTAGCAATGTCTTTGACAAAGTTCAAGCCGGTAGTTTGCCTCCACACCGGTCGTATGATTGTGCAATTGACCTTCAACCTGGTGCCATACCCCCTCGTGGCTGGGTTTACCCTTTGTCGGTCTTTGAGGATAAGGCCATGGAGGAGTATGTTGCAGACGCACTCGAGGTTTCATCTGCAAATCCTCGTCTCCTGCTGGTGCTGGTTTCTTCTTTGTGAAGAAGAAGAGTGGTGAACTGAGACCTTGTATTGATTATAGGGGTCTCAATCATTTCACGATTAAGAATGCTTATCCGATTCCATTGATTACGGAGTTATTTGACCCCCTCAAGGGAGCAACGGTTTCAGGAAGCTTGATTTGAGCGGGGCATACAATCTGGTTAGGATTAAGGAGGGTGATGAGGGGAAAACTGCATTTAATACCAGAGCAGGGCATTATGAGTAACTCGTAATGCCATTTGGCCTTTGTAACGCTCCGGCAGTTTTCCAGGAATTTATTAACGATGTCCTCTGAGATTTGTTGCAGGTATGTATGGTGGTTTATCTCAACGATATCCTCTTATTTTCCACCACACAGATGTCTGTCGTGTGCTTCAGAAACTAAGAGAGAATAATCTCTATTGTAAATTGGAGAAGTGCGAATTCCATCATGAACAGGTTAAATTCCTGGGTTATGTCATTTCCACTGCTGGTTTTTCGATGGACCCAGAGAAACTTTCAACAGACCTACAGTGGCCTGACCCATGGGTTTATGTCTTGTGGTGGAGATTTTGAATTTCATATTTATAACAAGACGCTTCACGGGAACCATTGCAAGGATTCTCTACTTAAATTACCATGCCCCATTGAATATATATATATGTATGCATGTATATGTTTTTACAGGACTTATTTTTTCCTGTCTCCTGGAAACTGTTAATGTCTTCAGGTGATAAATTATCCTTTTGTTTGGTAAAGAGCCTAAGTAGACTTTGTGTCACCACTTGGTTAGGGGTCTTTTGACATGCTAATGTCGGAACTGGTTATGTTGGATCTTACCTAGCAACTAAAAACATGGTACAGAGAGCTAATGCTTATGTGAGCAACTCTGGACCAATGACAAGGTCCCAGGGGGGGTTGGAACCTGGAGTAGGGGCATGGGGGGTATAAAGCAGTACTGAGAGCTACCCCCGCTCTATTTGGCTCACAGTCTAGATGAAAGATGGTCACGTAAGAATGTCTGTGTAATGCATTCTCTTACTTCTCTTTACTTTTTCCCTAACTTTTTCTATCGTAGGATTTTGCATTAATATATTATTAATCTATTGATAGCATGTGTATGACCATTATAACAATATTCCTATTTGTATTACTTTGTATCATTGGTAACATCTTTGTTTTAAGGTTGTATCATTTATGTTATAGTTGCTAACCTCAGATTAATACAATTTTGTTTTATGTACAATAGTAAGTTTAACCCCTTCCCGCTGACCGTACGCAGATGTGCGTACTAGGCTTTCGGGGGTTATACCGGGATGATGCCCGCAGCTGCAGGCATCATCCCAGTACCGTTGTTTCGAGCGGGCGATCGGTTATCCGTATATAACAACCGATGCGGCTAAAAGCCCCTCGGCTGTTATACCGGAGGAGCGGGAGGGGACGCCCCCCCTCCCTCCGCCTCCCGCCGCTCTAATCGGGCCTCCCGTGCGATCGGGAGGCCCGGTGTCCAATCGGCTGCCTCCGGCGGCTGTGGGCGGGCTGGAACGAAGCTGTGGGCAGCTTTGTTCCAGCCTTCTCAATATAAACGCGGAAGCGATGTCAAGACGTCACTTCCCGTTTACTCGGCTGCCAATGGTGCCGAAAATACACAGTATTCAGAATCGCCGTTTTCGGCGATCTGAATACTTTGAAGTGCAGAGGAGGGATCGGGGGTCTTTTAGACCCCGATCCCTCCATAAAGAGTACACCACCTATTACTGTCACAAGGGATGTTTACATTCCTTGTGACAGCAATAAAAGTAAAAAAAAAAAAAACATTTTTTTTTAAAACACAATTTATAAGTATAAAAATAAATAAAAAACAAAAACAAAAAAAATTTAAAGCGCCCCCGTCCCCGCGAGCTCACGCAGCGAAGAAAATGCATACGGAAGTCGCGCCTGCATATGTAAACGGTGTTCAAATCACACATGTGAGGTATCGCCGCGATTGTCAGAGCAAGAGCAATAATTCTAGCCCTAGAACTCCTCTGTAACTCTAACCTGGTAACCGTAAAAAAAATTTAAATCGTCGCCTATGGAAATTCATAGCTACCATAGTTTGTCGCCATTCCACGAGTGCGTGCAATTATAAAGCGTGACATGTTTGGTATCTATTTAATCGGCGTAACATCATCTTTCACATTATACAAAAAAATTGGGGTAACTTTACTGTTTGGATTTTTTAAAATTCATGGAAGTGTCCCTTTTCCAAAAATTCGCGTTTAAAACACCGCTGCACAAATACCGTGTGATATAAAATATTGCAACAATCTCCATTTTATTCTGTAGATTCTCTGCTAAAAAATATATATATAAAATGTTTGGGGGTTCTAAGTAATTTTCTAGCAAAAAATATGGATTTTAACTTGTAAACACCAAATTTCAAAAATAGGCTTAGTCATGAAAGGGTTAAATAAATTAGGTGGTTATCCTTTTCGCACAGTTATCATTCGTTCTTAATTTCATTGTTTATAGCTGTAACCGCATGGGTTGCTTCTTATATAGACAAGGTTATACTCACTTATTTCATGTAGCATTAAGCATGTAAGTGAGGTAGGTAAACATCACCCTGTCAGATGGTGCCCTTGTGTCAGGAAGTTAACGTTTGGGTGAATGCGATTTCTTGTTTGGAAGACAGAGCTGGTTTATACCTAACTCCAGAAACGCTAAGCATTTTTTCTTATGTCTTTTGTGTTCATGTGTCTCCCATCTGAATACCCAGACTAACAAACTTCTCAGAACTTTATGTTGTACATTTTCACTATACTATAACTTTGATGAGACTGATTTTGAATAATGTGTATATATAAAATGAAATTGTAAGTGTGAATGATGAGGGCTCCATTTGGAATCTTGGAGGCAGTGGAAAAGGATATGTGCCTCTCTGCCAAAAAGCAAGTTCAGTTGACCCTTTTGAATGAGATTAGGCCAATCGTTGTGAATGCGACTTTGATCCAAATTTACACTCTGGGTCAGAGTGGCGTCCAGAGTCGCATCAGAGTGGTGCAGGTGCACCTTTTCAGAGTTGCTGCAGCTTTGAGTCACATAGATTGGAATTGGTGCTATTGAAATCAATGGGCTGCGACTTGTAATGCGACTTTGTGTCCAAAATCACATAGCAAATTGCATTAGTGGAAACAGAGCCTATGTCACACTTGAATTATATTGATGTGTATGAATCTATCTTTCTGTGTAAACTACTAACTGGGAATTGTAAGCTTTGTAATTAGATCTGTAAACACTGACTATATTGTAACTGCTACAAATCATATTGCAATTAGGTGTGCATCAGTTAACTGCCTCCTGTACTACAAGCACTCATAAGGTCCTGATTATCTAAGTTTATGCTAATCATTCTTGGGATAACAGAAGTAATAGCCCTTTGTTAAGCATCTCTTTTAGAATACTTCAGAAAAGTCCACGGGGGGATTGAACTATTGAGTTTGGGAAATCTCCAGGCTAATTTTTTTGAAGGACTATAGTCAGGACAGGGAATTGTTCTGACAAGTATTGAAAAAAAGGGCAGCAACGGTGACAGGGGCGGTACCTGTCAACCCAATTCTTGGCCAGAGAGTAGCTACCTCTGGAGTAAAGGCAACCTGTAAAAACGTTGGGGAATCAGTTCAAGGTCCATTGTAAATATGGGCCTTGGGTGGTAAAATATATTCAAGATTGGGATCGCTGGACTGAAAAGAAGTATTCTAAAAGAGGTACTTTTAAGCCAAAAGCTGGGAACAAATAAAAGAAATACTTGGATGGTAGAATAAAAAAACACACCAAATGATGCTGAGGAGTAGGGACAAGCAGGGACAGCCACTAGACCAACATCCCCAGAGTAGTGACAGTGATGAACAGGGGAACGATGAGGAATTGTCAGGATTGGGGCCTTATACAATCGCCCGGTCCTTGTTGACAAGATACTCAGAAGCTGATAGGAATTGTCATCTATCAGCAGATGACAAAAAGCGGAAGCCACAACTTGCTGCCAAGTTTAACACCCCAGGGTTTAATAACCCTGAATGAATCTTGCAAGTCTGCTCTAATCATTCTTGAGATAACAAAAGTAATAAGCCTTACTTTAAGCCATTTTTTTTTTTTAGAACACTTCAGAAAAGTCCACGGGAGAGATTGAACTATTATAGTTTGGGAAATCTCCAGGCTAATTTTTCTGAATTGTTCTGACAAGTAGTGAAAAAAAAGCAGCAACGGTGACAGGGGCGGTACCTGTCAACCCAATCACGGTCCAGAGGGTCGCTACCTCTGGAGGATTAACCTATAAAAGGTTGGGAAATCAGTCCAGGGTCCAAGCATCCGTAAGGATGGGTTATGGGCCCTAGGATGTTCGTAAATGGGATTGTTGGACGGGGAAGAGGTTTTCTTAGAAAGGTTAAACACAAAGATGACACGGCCATATGACTTCAGTTGCCCAGTCCTTGTCAGCAGAGTGTTCAGTGGCTGACAAAAAGGAAGAGCCACAACACAATTCTGATAGTTTTCAGATAGACGCGATAACAGAGCAACGGATTTGGGTATGTCTGAACTCAGGGGGACATCCTCCACACCTAAGGTATGTACCAACAATGTTCCATCCCTGGTGTTTCTGCAAGAATAAATCTCTGGAAGGTAAGAGTTTTTTTAACTACTTGCCGACCGCCTCACGATGATTTACGTTGGTAGAATGGCATGGGCAGGCAGAGTAACGTATGGGTACGTTACTCCCCTCCCGCGGGCGGGGGGTGCAATCGCGCCCCCCCCCCGGTGCCCGAGGCGGTCGGCATCGTTCCAGGAGCGATTGGTCCTGAGGGGGAGGCCATTGATTCATGGCCTCTCCTCACGATCGCTCCTGGCGAATGAGAAGCTTCCTCTGCTTCTGAAATGTAAGCAGAGGAAGTGATGTCATCTCTCCTCGTGGAGTCTTTTCGTTCCGGCTTCCAAGGAGAGAAGACATCTACAGTGAGACTACACTAACACTAGCACACATAGGCACATAACCCCCCAATCACCCCCCCTGTCACCCCTGTCACAGTGACACCAATGGCAGTTTTTTTTTTTTTTTTTTACTGATTACTGCATTGGTGTCATTTGTGACTGTTATAAGTGTTAGGGCAATTAGTGGTAGGCCCCTTTAGGTCTAGGGTACACCCCTAACCCCCTTGATAAAGGTTTAACCCCTTGATCACCCCCCAGTTAACCCTTTCATCCCCTGTCGCCAGTGTCACTAAGCAATCTTTTTTCTGATTGCCGTATTAGTGTCACAGGTGACGCTAGTTAGCCAGGTAGGTATTTAGGTTCACATCAGCTTTTTAAAGTGTCAGGTACCCCCATATACTACCTAATAAAGGTTTTAACCCCCTGATTGCCCCCAAGTTAACCCTTTCACCAGTGATTACCGCATAAGTGTTACGGGTACGCTGGTTAGTTAGTTTGTTTTTTATACCAGCCGTTTATTACCCAATAAAGGTTTAACCCCCTGATAGCCCGGCGGAATGATATCAGTTAGGTTTTAGGTTCAGTTAGGGTCTTCGTCGCCCCAGGTAGTGTCAGATTAGGGCCACTAACACCCACGCACGCAGCATACACCTCCCTTAGTGGTATAGTATCTGAATGGATCACTATTTGATCAGATCTATACTAGCGTCCCCAGCAGTTTAGGGTTCCCAAAAACGCAGTGTTAGCGGGATCAGCCCAGATACCTGCTAGCACCTGCGTTTTACCCCTCTGCCCAGCCCGGCCCACCCAAGTGCAGTATCGAGCGATCACTGTCACTTACAAAACACTAAACACATAACTGTAGCATTCGCAGAGTCAGGCTTGATCCCTGCAATCGCTAACAGTTTTTTTGGTAGTGTTTGATACAGTTGCTGACAGCCTAGGAGCTTTTTTATCTGTGAGTCTCACTACTGTAACAGTAAATTTAGAGCCCAAAATGGCAAATCGAAGCTACACTAGTGAAGAGGCCTACACGTTTCTGAGCTTGACAAAGTGAAGAGGAAGTCACTCATCTGTCAGATTCAGGCTCGGAATATGATCCTGCAGACAACAGCGGCTCCATGACAGATAGCTCTGACAACGGAGTTGTGGTCCCTGCCAAGGTCAGGCATACCAGACCCCGGTCTTTTTCTGCTGTTGAGGTGCAAGAACCGCAGGGCTCTCGTATGGAGCAGAGAAGTACTAGTGCCGCACATCCTTCTGGTGGACTGGCAAGCACCACCGGCCTAGTACACCCTGGTCATAGTCAAACGAGCACTGCAGTAACACGTGGTGACGTGGCGAGTCCCATAAGTGCAGTTTAAGCTGGCGAGGTGGCAAGCATAAGTAGTGTCCCGCTGCCACCAAGAAGACAAAGACAGGCCTGTCGAGCCCATAGTGCCCTTCCTGTTGCATTCGCCAATCCTAATTGGGAACTCACTACTTCTGCAGCACCCGTACTTCCCCCTTTCACTGGCCAACCTGGCATTCAGGTGGAAACAGTTGATTTTACGTCACTTGATTTTTATTCGCTGTTTTTCACCGAAGATCTTTATAGATCTATTGTGGACCAAAGTAATTTGTATGCTGGTCAATACATCGCCGCTAATCCCCAGTCCTCCCTTGTCAGAGATTGGAAACCAATTACAGTTTCCGAATTTAAGACCTTCCTGGGCCTATCCCTTGACATGGGCATAGTTAAAATCAGTATGTTGCGGTCATATTGGTCCACTGACCCAATTTACCATATGTCTGTGTTCTCTGCCTCCATGACCAGGGCACGATACGAGCAGATCTTGCGGTTCATGCATTTCAACAACAATGAACTCTGTCATCCTCGTGGGGACCCTGGATACGACCGGCTGTACAAAATTCAGCCCCTCGTAAACCACTTCAACCAAAGTTTTGCAGACTTGTTTACTCCGCATCAAGTTATCTGCGTTGATGAGTCTCTGATTAAGTTTTCTGCTTGATTGTCAAAATTGGGTCAAGATGTATAAGCTCTGTGACAGGGCCACAGGCTATACATGTAATTTTATGGTCTACGAGGGAAGAGATCGTCACGTAGAGCCATCGAACTGCCCAGATTACATAGGGAGCGCTGGCAAGATTATGTGGGACTTGGTGTCACCCTTATTCCGAAAGGGGTACCATTTGTATGTGGACAATTATTACACGAGCATGCCTCTTTTTAGTCACTTGTTTAATCATCAGATTGGTGCATGCGGCACCGTGCAATCTAATTGCCAGGGCTTTCCCCAGCGGCTTGTAGATTCCCGTCTTAGGCTAGGGGAGAGAGCCTGCTTGAAGCGTAATAACTTGCTTGCTGTGAAGTGGAGGGATAATAAGAATGTTTTCGTTTTTTCCACCCTTCATGCAGACACGACGGTCCAAATTCCTATGGTGACTGGTGTTGTGGAGAAACCCCTCTGTCCACGAATATAACCAAAATATGGGAGGAGTGGACCTCAACGACCAGTTGTTGGCACCGTACCTAGTTGCCGTAAGGCCAGACGCTGGTACAAAAAAGTGTCTGTTTATTTATTTCAATTGGCTTTATTGAATGCTCATGTGCTATACAGAGCTTCAGGATGGACTGGATCCTTCCTTACTTTCATTCATCTTACCAGACGGTGCTCCACCTCACTTTCCCAATCCAAATGCAGTAAGCCGGCTGCATGAGAGGCATTTTTCGTATGTCCTCATGAGTACCGCTACCCAACGAGCCCCCCAAAGAAGATGTCATGTCTGCAGCAAGCGCGGATATAGGCGTGACACCCGCCATTATTGTCCCTCCTGTCCTGACAATCCTGGTCTTTGCATTGGTGAATGTTTTGAAGCTACCATACACTAGTTTTGTATAAGCATAGGGTACAGCACTGCACAGACTAGGACACACTTTCACATGGTCTCCCAAGATGCCATCGCATTTTGAGAGACCCGAACCTGGAATCGTTACAGTTACAACCGTTATAGTTACAAAAAAAAAGTGTAAAAATAAACACAAAAAAATATATAAAATAAAACAAAAATAGTTGGTTGTCATTTTATTGTTCTCTCTCTCACTATTCTCTATCTATTGTTCTGCTCTTTTTTACTGTATTCTATTCTGCAATGTTTTGTTATTATATTTTATCATGTTTGCTTTTCAGGTATGTAAATTTTTTTTATACTTTACTGTTTACTGTGTTTTATTGTTAACCATTTTTTTGTTTTCAGGTACGCCATTCAGCTGCAGCACGGATTTATTTATCTTGACAGCAACAGCATTTGCTCCCACGATACATAAAGCCGTGACTCCAGTGCTGTGGGAGGTGATTTCACCACCACAGTTAAAAAAAAAAGAGCATAAATGCCGAAGCATGGGGGCAGCAGGGGTGGAGGAGCGATTTGCTTCTAACTTTTGGGGCAGATGCCCCCATGCTTCGGCCTATAATTTTTAGGCCATTCAGCTGCAGCACTGATTTTATGTATAGTGACAGCAACAGCGTTTGCTCCCACGATACATAAAGCCGTGACTCCAGCGCTGTAGGATGTGATTTCACCACCACAGTTAAAAACAAAATGGTGCATGTATGCCCATCATTAGAAGTGGGTGGATGAAGGGAGGTATTTTAATGGTGGGCATACCCACCGATCAATCTATTTTTTTAATGCAGCCAACAGGCTGCATGAAAAAAAAGATTACAATATATGCCCAACAAGGACCAGCAACGTACTGGTATGTTGCTGGACTTTGAGTGGTTATACCAGAATGCCTGCGGGTTTAGGTATCATATTGGTAACATTCTTTTCAGCCAGCGGTCGCTTTCATGTAAAAGCAATCCTAGTGGCTAATTAGCCTCTAGACTGCTTTTACAAGCAGTGGGAGGGAATGCCCCCCCCACTGTCTTCTATGGCTTTCTCTGGCTCTCCTGTCCCAACAGGGAACCTGAGAATGCATCCGGTGGTACCACCAGCTGATCATAGAGCCGATCAGAGACCAGAACGGTTCCAATCATCTCTATGGCCTAAGAAACTGGAAGCTACAAGCATTTCATGACTTAGATTTCGCCAGATGTAAACAGTGCCATTGGGAAATTGGGAAAGCATTTTATCACACCGCTCTTGGTGTGGTCAGATGCTTTGAGGGCAGAGGAGAGATCTAGGGTCTAATACCCCCAATTTTTTCAAAAAAGAGTACCTGTCACTACCTATTGCTATCATAGGAGATATTTACATTCCCTGAGATAACAATTAAAATGATAAAAAAAATGAAAGGAACAGTTTTTAAAAATAAAATAAAAAAAGCAAAATATATAATTAAAAAAAAAAGCAAAGGACCCCTGTCCCCCCCCCGCTCTTGCGCAAAGGCGAACGCAAGCGTTGGTCTGGGGTCACATGTAAACAGCAATTGCACCATGCATGTGAGGTATCACTGCGAAGGTCAGATCGAGGGCAGTAATTTTAGCAGTAGACCTCCTCTGTAAATCAAAAGTGGTAACCTGTAAAGGCTTTTAAAGGCTAAAATGTATGTAGTTGGTCGCCGCTGCACGTTTGTGCACAATTTTAAAGCCTGTCGTGTTTGGTATCCATGTACTCGGCCTAAGATCATCTTTTTTATTTCATCAAACATTTGGGCCATATAGTGTGTTTTAGGAGATAAAGTGTAGCGCTGTAAACCATGAAATAGACCATTAAATTGATATTGGAAAAATTAATCAAACAAACATAAAGTAATTGTCCTGAATGTGCCCAACAGGAAAAAAAGAACGTTTAGGCTTGTATAGATACAAGAAATATATATAGTAAGTGACTCTAATATCAAAAATCACTAAAAAATAAATACATATAGAAAACAAAGTGATGTGAAAATATGACACTCTGTGAACTCAAAATTAATCGTGCTAAAGTCCAAAAGATGTCAGCAGATGTGGAAAAGGAGTCCAGAAATCAAAGAGGGTAATCCCACAAATCCAGAAGCAATAGGCCAGACATGATTTGGAAAGAAGTTGGAATAGTGAGTAAAATAGAAATATTTAGAAATATAATGACAAATACTCAATAGAAAATAGTGTCCATTTATGATAATGGGGGACCACAAGAGGTCCCAAAGGTGTGTAATCTAATACAGATAAGTGTCAATCACTGTAATCTTGAACAAACATCAATGTGAGTGATGAGTGACATAGAGAATCCACCACCAGAAATACCAGTCTCTTACTGGAAAGATTGGACTTGTGCAAGTGTACACCTGACAAGCCAATCAAGCTTTAAGGGTAACCAAAAAGGCACCTATTCATTGCATAGGATGCAACCTATGCGCCCTGAGGTGATTCAGTTGGCATAGGTAGCGTTATACAAGTCACTCATTCATTCAACCTCCGGGTGGGCGTTCCAGAGAGATGGGTTTAGCAGGATAAATGTAGATTAAATCCAGAGGCAGATCAACCAAACCATGACAGTAAGAAGGTAAAAAGGGGGCACATAGCATAATTCCGTGAGGGATATTTATTGTAAACAAGAACATAAGAAATACACTTACATTTTCCAATATTAAAACAAGCGCTTCAGAATGGGACAGTAACTGTGGACCAGCATGAAAATCCGACGCATCATCTGGGGTGCTGGTCCCCCACAATCACTGTCTATATATAGATATCAGGAGCCCCATAATGAGCAACAGCCCTGGCGTGATTGTGGGGGACATTTATCCTGCTGAACCCATCACTCTGGAACGCCAACCCGGAGGTTGCATCCTATGCAATGAATACTAGGTGCCTTTTTGGTTACCCTTAAAGCTTGATTGGCTTGTCAGGTATACACTTGCACAAGTCCAATCTTTCCGGTAAGAAACTGGTACAGTTAATACCCATAGGTGTCCTTCCTGTCCTAGACTCCTGGGGTACCTTCTGTGTCCTGCATGCCAGGAAGACCAGCGCCCCAGTGTTGCACTACGCCCCTGTCATTCATGTGAGTCCTGTCTGAAGCATGTAGGCAGTTTATTTTGTATGGGTGAAGGATAACATTGTCTGATTACCGAATTGTTAAAGGAGGGAAAAGGTGTGCAGCCTCTATAAAGAATCAAGTGTACCTGTTGGCAGGTGGTTTTCAATCCAGGTATTCAGACTATTTCCCATACTTAGGATAAAGAAGGGCTTAATGGAGACTGCAGTTGGAGCTGAAGGTGGGGCACTGTGTAGCTTAAAAGACTATGGAGCTGGAGATACTCAAGACCACATTGGGAGGTCTTCTGCTATATATCAGGGAAACGGTTAGGAAAGCCAAGTTGCTCTGTCCAGCATCACTTTACAAGGACAGGCAGGTGGGGGTAGTATCCAGGTTGTCTATGAGACGTAATAGATTGGTGGATGACTCAGTTCCAGGATCGTCAAAATCTAACTTGCACTGCTCTCATCCCTAATGGCAGGGATGGAACATCACGGAATGGGATATCACGGTCAATCTGGGTACTATCCTATCAGACTCTACTGTGTTACACCCTGGAGTCCTCAGATGACTGGTACTGATGAGTGTTGGAGAAAGGAAGGTGTTTTGCTATGGGAAAAGGCAACAATGCTGGCACAGGAGGGGGTCGTATCTAATGGATGCTGGGGTAGTGTCCCAACTGGTCCTAAAATAAGTTAAAAATACTTGAGACCTAAGGGGCGTGGCCTGCCGCGGAGAGGAATGGAAGCCTGAAGCCGGAGCTCTGTTCCACATCCAAGGATCCGCAGCAACCACAGGGGACTGTCTCACCCCGATCCGACTACACGGAGGGGAAAGAGATACGTGACCATCCCAGGCATGTCTAGACGGCGGAATAAACCGCCCGCACCACGCCGCCTTACTGACTATTATGCTAACGCGGCCATGAACCAGGCCCAAGATGGCGCGGGCTCCAGGAACAATATTTCAGTCACATCCCGCGCAGCAGTAGCCGAGGAGTGCCGTTCGGATCCCTCACAGGGGGAATACACGGCTCTGTCACTAGGGGGCAACATGTTCAGAGAGGAGATGGACACCATAGAGCCCCAGCCCAAGAAGCACCAGTGGGCAGACAGGGACACTGACATAGTACACATCCCAGCTCTGGCAGCCATCCCTGCATCAGATAATCCTGTGACAGAGTCCAAGCTAAAATCAATGCTCCTCACATTGCAAAAAGACTCCACAGGGAATTACAAATCTCTGTCTCCCAGATGCATGACAGGGTAGACTGCCTAGAAGGAAAAGCACATATGCTTGAAGAAAGCATGCATGACCATGTCAGAGCCCACAGTGAATTACTGGATGCACATGAGCACCATGTGTCAGAAATACAGCACATAAAATTGAAATTGGCAGATTTGGAAGACTTCTTACTTGCAACAGCTGTTTTCACGCTTGCTTCCTCGTTTGAATGCACGGGACATTACAATCGACCGGGCGCACAGAATCGGCAAACCTGCACACCTATCAATTGACATCCTGAGGGATATTCTAGCAAGAGTGCATTACTTTCATATTAAAGAGCAAATTTTACAGGCGGCCAGATCCACCAAACCACTACCAGCTCTGTACATGAATGTACTCCTGTTCAATGACCTCTCCAAAGCCACCATGGATATGAGAAGGGCATTCACCCCCATTACCACCATTCTACAGGAAAAAAAAAATCACGTACAAGTGGGGCTTCCCGGCCAAACTCCTGGTGACATACCAACAACAAATGGTTCCCATCCATACTCCTAAAGAAGGATACAAAAAATTGACCAACTGGGGTTTTCTCCCCCTACCTCCGACCACGAGTGACCGCACGGGCTCCCATTCACACTCCACACCATCCTGGAACCGGGCGCATGATCGAGGCAAAAATCACCACAACCTGAAGGCCCAAGGTTACGAGCATCTATAGGATCCTATGTGGACACTGATTTAGTGTCGACCTCACTCCCTCAGGTTATAGTGTGCCATGCACACTGATTGTTGTTATTGTTGTTAATTTTCATCCTTGTTTTTGATTACTCCTTTTTTTTAATTTATTTATTTATTTTGACTGTTTCTTTTCTTGATGGATCTGCATACTACCGAATCACATCACTTGTGATATAATTAGAGCAGCTCAATAAAGTATAACTAGTGACATACCACATTTTTTTGTCATACTCAGTATACCTGTACACTCCTTTATTTATATTACTAAACCTTAAGTTGCATAAATTGTAAGTGTGATCTCGCCCCTCTCGTCCCCATCCCAGGACATTCCTAGCTAAAATGGCCATTAAACTCACTTCACTAAATGTCAAGGCCTGAATTCCCCCTTCAAGCACAATCTCCTTTGGAAAGAAGCACTGACACATGGCGCAGATATATTCTGCGTACAAGAAACGCATTTCACCAAGGACAAGGCCCCACGATGCACACACAAACGATTCCCACATTGCTTTTTTGCCAATGCCCCTGCCAAAAAAAGAGGGGTGATGATAGCAATTAGCTCGGCCGTCTCTTTTCAGTTACACCATTGTGAAGCTGATGAGGATGGCAGATACCTGATTCTCTCTGCAACGATTGAGAACCAACGCCTCACTTTAGTGAATCTTTACGCACCCAACATTGGCCAAAAGCAATTCTACAAAAATCTACTCTCTAAAATGGCACCTTATAGATCCAACCCAATAGTGTTATGTGGGGATTTTAATGAAATCATTGACAATTCACTAGACACGTCCAATCCAATCAAACAAAGGCCTTCTACACTGTCCTCTCTCCTGCATACTGAAGACCTATATGACCCCTGGAGATCTACGCACGATACGGAGCGAGATTACACTTTTTTACTCTAATTCTCAGCAATCTTACTCTCGGATTGATATGTTCCTCACCGATAAATTCCTCCTACAAACAATCATTGAAGTGCGAATAGGTACAGTTACCTGGTCGGACCACGCGCCGATATCACTTACACTATTCAACAGAAACAAATCTACACAACGCACTATTTGGAGACTGAACACATCCCTGCTCACCAACTCAGAGTTGGAAAGAGAACTTCGATCCGAGATTAAGAGCTACTTTGAAAATAACCAATTTTCTGTTACTGACCAATCCATAATTTGGCATGCGCACAAAGCTTACTTACGTGGCCTTTTTATAAAATTCGGAGCACGGGCAAAAAAACAACATGCAGCTACTACTGAAAAGTTACTACAGCAAATTCGAGCGTTAGAACTTGTCAATAAACAAAAGCCATCCAGCCCCATATCTAATGATCTAAAAAACCTAAGGCACCAACTCAGCGAACACCTACAGAAAAAATTTGACTATTATATAAAACACCTCAAACTCCAATACTATTCTTCAGCCAACAAATCAGGTGCGTTCCTAGCCAGACAAATGAAAAAACACCATGCCAATACAAAAATACAGTTCCTGAGCGACTCAGAAGGTAAACGGATAACAAACCCTTTAGACATAGCAAACTAATTTAGTGCATTCTACGACAAACTTTATCATCTTAAAGACTCAGATCACGAACCCTACCCTAAATTGGAGGACATGGAAGCTTTCCTCTCGTCCATTCACCTCCCCTCTATTTCCTCCACACAGCTAGAAACTCTCTCTACAGCTTTTTCTCCTACGGAAATCCTCAAAGCCATAAAAAAACTGCCCCTCCACAAAGCCCTAGGCCCTGACGGATTCCCAAACGAGTACTACAAATGTTTCTCAGATTTAATCACCCTGCACCTCTGCAATACATTTAATCACTACACCAATGTAGGCAAAATCCCTCAGGAATCTCTAGAGGCCCTGATTGTTACCTTACCCAAATCAGGCAAATCCCCAGACAGTCCAGCCAACTATCGCCCAATCTCACTGTTAAATACAGACACCAAATTATAAGCAAAATTACTAGCTCAGCGTCTTTCTACAATCATCCCACAAATAATACATCCTGACCCAGGTCGGCTTTGTACCCGGTAGACAAGCTTCAGACGGAACTAGACGCCTCATTGATTTAATCCAATGGGTGGAACATAGACAAACGCCTTCTCTCTTCCTTTCACTGGATGCAGAGAAGGCGTTTGATAGGGTTCATTGGAAATACATGGAGCAAGTCACCTGCAAGTTTGGACTGTCGGGGAATATTTTAACAGCTATACTAAATCTGTATACCTCCCCAAGCGCCCGAGTTTGGACGTCAGGGATCACGTCAAATCTGTTCACAATCACTAATGGCACAAGACAAGGTTGCCCACTTTCACCCTTGATATTTGCCATGGTAATGGAACCTCTTGCACAAGCCATCAGATCCACATCAGTAATTTCGGGAATCAAAATAGGAGGTGTGGAACACAAAATAGGCCTATATGCGGATGATGTTATCATCACTCTAACAAACCCTGAATCATCCCTTCCGAACGTTTTGAAAACCCTAGAAAGATTCAGCCTAATATCTCTTTACAAAATAAACCATGGTAAATCCACAATGCTAAACTTAGAGATAGATCAACAGACCACACAGGTCATAACGAAAGAAACACCCTTCACATGGTCCAAGACCTCGTCACTCTCATACTTAGGGATTCACCTAACTTTCCCAAGCAAATCATTAATAAAAGTGAACTATGCCGTGCTCCAAGAAAAGCTTATGAGCAACGCCAAAGACATGAGTAATTTCACTGTTTCATGGGCTGGTAGAATAGCTCAAGTCAAAATGTACCTGCTTCCTCATATTCTGTATATGTTCCTTACAATCCCTCTACCATTGCTTTCCAACCAACTAAAACAGTTACAGGGATTCATTAATGCATTCATCTGGCAACAGAAAAAACCCAGACTCAAGCAGAACATTCTTTTATCACCAGTACAAAACGGTGGAATGGGAGCCCCCAACATCCATGCATACTATAAAGAGGTGGTATTGGACCAATTAAAAAAATTGTGGTCACCCACCTCTAGGAAGACGTGGTCTCAAATTGAATCCGAAGCCCTTAACACTAATCTGAAATAGAGGTCGGCCGATATATCGGCTGATATTTGGTGTTTTTTACTTAATCGGCATCGGACGATTGTGCTGATAAAAAAGGCCAATATCAGCGGACTTGCAAATGACTTCTGTAATAGAAGTCAATACAAGTTGCCTGAAATCTTCTGTGAAGCACTTCTCTCCTCCTCTGAGCAGCCTGCCAAATCTGATAAAAAGAACCTGAAGTGATACAATGTTTACACTTATGAATGGACTAAACTCTGTGTGTAGAAGCTCTCAGTTTAACCATTTAAAGACTAAATCTTTTCTGACATTTGTTGCTTACAAGTAAAAAACCTGTATTTTCTGCTAGAAAATCACTTAGAACCCCCAAACGTTATATATATTTTTTTTAGCAGAGACCCTAGGGAATAAAATAGCGGTTGTTGCAATATTTTATGTCACACGGTATTTGCGCAGCGGTCTTTCAAACGCAATATTTTTTGAAAAAATACACTAATAAATTTTTTTTAAAAACTAAGCAGTAAAGTTAGCCCTTTTTTTCATCCAAAAGTTTTGATTACCTGTTTTTGTGTATTTAATTTTTAAGATATAGTTTTTTTTAAAAAAAATATTTTATCTAAATTCTACATACAAGTGAACTGATTGGAGGTTTGTTTTGTTTAATAAATGTTTAAATGTAAAAAATTTTCTGTATCACTTAAGGTTGCTTTCACACTGGAGCGGGCATGCGTTGACGGTAAAACGCTGCTAGTTTTAGCGGCGCCTTACCGTCATTTTAGCGGCGCTATTCGGCTTCTAGCGGGGTGCTTATAACCCAGCTAGCAGCCGAGGAAGGGGTTAAATGCGCCCCTGAAGCGCCGCTCCAGAAACACTTTGCAGGCGCTTCGGCAGCGGTGCGCATTCATTTCAGTGGGCAGGAGTGGTGGAGGAGCGGTATACACCGCTCCAAAGATGCTGCTTGCAGGACTTTTTTTTAACATCCTGCCAGTGCATCGCCTCAGTGTGAAAGCACTCGGGGATATCACACTGAGACTGCAGGGGAGCCGTTTTACAGGCGCTATTTTTAGCCCAAAAGCGCCTGAAAAACGCCTCAGTGTGAAAGGGGTCTAACTGTTAGATTTTATGAGATGAAGGGAAAAAAAATCGGTCTAATATATCGGCCCAAAAAAATCGGCATCACATATCGGCCATCGGCCACCGCGATTTCCAAATATCGGCATCGGCCAGAGAAAAACCCATATCGGTCGACCTCTAATCTGAAACACACCCTGACGGCTACGTTACTCAATTTGAAGCCACAATATCATTTTTTGCACTCTATAACAGCGGCTCTATGGGTGTGGATGACCTCCACACAACAAGCTATGGGAATACCTAACTCGATCCTTTCCAAACTCCCCATCCAAGCAATGGAACTGATATCACCGGACCTGTCCCTCAAACCCTGGACACAGAAGGGTCTAACTGACCTAGGCCAACTTATATCCAAATCTGGGATCCACACATTCTCACAGCTGCAACACCTATTTGGCATCCCAACCTCCACTTTTTTTTTATACCTAGGGATTCGATCTATCATCTCCTCGCTCAATATCTTAAATGACAACGCTCCAATAGCTGATATTTTGAAATTCTATGAAACCCCCCTTCCAGCAGTAAAAGAAATCTCATGGATATACAGAATATTGATGACAACTCCCACAGACCAATCGTCTTCTTCTATTGACTTCTGGTCATCCTTTACTACTTCCCCACCAAAACCTACATCGTGGCACAAAGCCTTGACTCATCCGCTTCGAGCATCACGCTGTATCACCCACTGGGAATCAATGCAAAAACTGTTCCATAAATGGTACTTCATCCCAACCAGATTGGCAAAGATCTACCCATCTACCTCGCCTCAATGTTGGCGGAACTGCTCCGAAATAGGCACTCTGCAGCATGTTTGGTGGGAATGCCCCTTTATTCACGGCTACTGGCAGGAAGTTTCTACCCTCATTTCTACGGTATGCGGGGTCCCCTCACCATCAACTCCATTGGATCTTCTTCTGGGTCTCAATGTCGCCAACTGGCCGAAGCGTATTAGAATAGTGGCGACTCACATACTTATTGCAGCTCGCTTAGCTCTAGGGAAAAAATGGAAATCTCCACAGCCTCCCACTGGGTCAGATCTTCTTGTTCTGTTAAACAACCATTTCCAAATGGAATTCGCCTTCGCTAAAGCCAACCTAACTACCGCATCGTTTCTCCAAAACTGGGAACCATGGATCTCCGATCTGAGAAGCTCGGCTATATAATGGTCATTACTACATTAGAATTAAATCAAATGAAATACGAAGCATCAACTAGGAGTGCTGTAACATCCCCCTAGGCCTAGTGCGCACTAACTATATGTGACCCGCAATTACACATAGACCACGCACGGGCACTCTCCTGCCTGGCGTACTTCAACTGAGGAATTGTAATAAACAAGTGTATACTAGGTGAGCAGGACTCCTAGGTCTCAATAATCTATAGTCCAAAATTATACATTCACATGCTCTCACTGGTTGTTTGTGTTATTTAATGTTTAACATCTGGTGGTTAGCAGGGCTGCCTCACCTCCACAGTGAGTGCCCACTTAGGGGTGCCGGGGTGGGGAGACAGTACTGACACCACCAGAAATACAGATAGGTCATGCCTAATTAGTTAAATCTTAATACAATGCATCTTTTCTTCATAGCTGTTACCTATGATATTAGTTGTTGATGTACGCTATAATACTCAGTATGAAAAGTTGATATAATGTCACCTTAAACATTCTGTACTGACTCTGTGTGAAAATTTAATAAACATATTTATTAAAAATACTTGAGACCTGAGAACAGGGTACTGGTGCTGGTATGCATTGTTTTCAGCATCAGGTTAACCACTTGAGCCCCGGACCATTATGCTGCCTAAGGACCAGAGGTCTTTTTCCAATTTGGCACTGCGTCGCTTTAACTGCTAATTGCGCGGTCATGCAATGCTGTACCCAAACGAAATTTGCGTCCTTTTCTTCCCACAAATAGAGCTTTCTTTTGATGGTATTTGATCACCTCTGCAACGGAAAAAGACCGAAAATTTTGAAAAAAATGATATTTTCTACTTTTTGTTATAAAAAAATCCAATAAACTAAATTTTAGTCATACATTTAGGCCAAAATGTATTCGGCCACATGTCTTTGGTAAAAAAAATGTCAATAAGCGTATATTTATTGGTTTGCGCAAAAGTTATAGCGTCTACAAACTAGGGTACATTTTCTGTAATTTACACAGCTTTTAGTTTATGACTGCCTATGTCATTTCTTGAGGTGCTAAAATGGCAGGGCAGTACAAAACCCCCCCAAATGACCCCATTTTGGAAAGTAGACACCCCAAGGAAATTGCTGAGAGGCATGTTGAACCCATTGAATATTTATTTTTTTTGTCCCAAGTGATTGAATAATGACAAAAAAAAAAAAAATATTTACAAAAAGTTGTCACTAAATGATATATTGCTCACACAGGCCATGGGCCTATGTGGAATTGCACCCCAAAATACATTCAGCTGCTTCTCCTGAGTATAGGGATACTACATGTGTGGGACTTTTTTGGAGCTTAGCCGCGTATGGGGCCCAGAAAACCAAGCACCGCCTTCAGGATTTCTAAGGGTGTAAATTTTTGATTTCACTCTTCACTGCCTATCACAGTTTCGGAGGCCATGGAATGCCCAGGTGGCACAAAACCCCCCCAAATGACCCCATTTTGGAAAGTAGACACCCCAATCTATTTGCTGAGAGGCATATTGAGTCCATGGAATATTTTATATTTTGACACAAGTTGCAGGAAAGTGACACTTTTTTTTTTTTTTTTTTTTTGCACAAAGTTGTCACTAAATGATATATTGCTCACACAGGCCATGGGCATATGTGGAATTGCACCCCAAAATACATTTAGCTGCTTCTCCTGAGTATGGGGATACCACATGTGTGGGACTTTTTGGGAGCCTAGCCGCGTACGGGGCCCTGAAATCCAATCACCGCCTTCAGGATTTCTAAGGGTGAAAATTTTTGATTTCACTCTTCACTGCCTATCACAGTTTCGGAGGCCATGGAATGCCCAGGTGGCACAAAACCCCCCCAAATGACCCCATTTTGGAAAGTAGACACCCCAAGCTATTTGCTGAGAGGCATGGTGAGTATTTTGCAGCTCTCATTTGTTTTTGAAAATGAAGAAAGACAAGAAAAAACATTTTTTTTTTTTCTTTTTTCAATTTTCAAAACTTTGTGACAAAAAGTGAGGTCTGCAAAATACTCACTATACCTCTCAGCAAATAGCTTTGGGTGTCTACTTTCCAAAATGGGGTCATTTGGGGGGGTTTTGTGCCACCTGGGCTTTCCATGGCCTCCGAAACTGTGATAGGCAGTGAAGAGTGAAATCAAAAATTCACGCCCTTAGAAAGCCTGAAGGCGGTGCTTGGTTTTCGGGGTCCCGTACGCGGCTAGGCTCCCAAAAAGTCTCACACATGTGATATCCCCGTACTCAGGAGAAGCAGCAGAATGTATTTTGGGGTGTAATTTCACATATTCCCATGGCATGTTTGAGCAATATATCATTTAGTGACAACTTTGTGCAAAAAAAAAAAAAAAAAAATTTGTCTCTTTCCCGCAACTTGTGTCGCAATATAAAATATTCCATGGACTCGACATGCCTCTCAGCAAATAGCTTGGGGTGTCTACTTTCCAAAATGGGGTCATTTGGGGGGGTTTTGAACTGTCCTGGCATTTTATGCACAACATTTAGAAGCTTATGTCACACATCACTCACTCTTCTAACCACTTGAAGACAAAGCCCTTTCTGACACTCATTGTTTACATGAAAAAGTTATTTTTTTTTGCAAAAAAATTACTTTGAACCCCCAAACATTATATATTTTTTTAAAGCAAATGCCCTACAGATTAAAATGGTGGGTGTTTCATTTTTTTTTTCACACTGTATTTGCGCAGCGATTTTTCAAACGCATTTTTTGGGGAAAAAACATACTTTTTTAAATTTTAATGCACTAAAACACACTATATTGCCCAAATGTTTGATGAAATAAAAAAGATGATCTTAGGCCGAGTACATGGATACCAAACATGACATGCTTTAAAATTGCGCACATACGTGCAGTGGCAACAAAATAAATACATTTTTAAAAGCCTTTAAAAGCCTTTACAGGTTACCACTTTAGATTTACAGAGGAGGAGGTCTACTGCAAAAATTACTGCCCTCGATCTGGCCTTCGCGGCGATACCTCACATGCATGGTGCAATTGCTGTTTACGTTTGACGACAGACCGCCGCTTGCGTTCGCGAGAGCAGGGGGCGACAGGGGTGCTTTTTTTTTTTTTTTTTTTTTTTTTTTTTTTTTTTTTTTTCTTATTTTTTTGCTTTTTTATCTTATTTTTAAACTGTTCCTTTCATTTTTTTTTTTTTTTAATCATTTTTATTGTTATCTCGGGGAATGTAAATATCCCCTATGATAGCAATAGGTAGTGACAGGTACTCTTTTTTGAAAAAATTGGGGTCTATTAGACCCTAGATCTCTCCTCTGCCCTCAAAGCATCTGACGACACCAAGATCGGTGTGATAAAATGCTTCCCCAATTTCCCAATGGCGCTATTTACATCCGGCGAAATCTAAGTCATAAAATGCTCGTAGCTTCCGGTTTCTTATGCCATAGAGATGTTTGGAGCCACTCTGGTCTCTGATCAGCTCTATGGTCAGCTGGCTGAATCACCGGCTGCATTCTCAGGTTCCCTGTTGAGACAGGAGAGCCAGAGAAAAACACGGAAGATGGTGGGGGGGGGCATTCCCTCCCACGGCTTGTAAAAGCAGTCTAGAGGCTAATTAGCCGCTAGGATTGCTTTTACATGAAAGCCGACCGCTGGCTGAAAAGAATGATACCAAGATGATACCTAAACCTGCAGGCATCATTCTGGTATAACCATTCAAAGTCGTGAATGGCGTACCTGAAGACAAAAAAAGGTTAACAATAAAGCACAGTAAACGGTAAAGTATAAAAAATTGCATACCTGAAAAACAAACATGATAAAACATAATAACAATAAAACATTGCAGAATAGAATACAGTAAAAAAGAGCAGAACAATAGAGAGAGAGAATAGAGAGAGAGAGAACAATGAAACGACAACTATTTTTTTTTATTTTATATATTTTTTTTTTTTTTTTTTACACTTTTTTTGTAACTAACTTTTATAACGGTAACCGGTTCCAGGTTCGGGTCTCTCAAAATGCGATGGCATCTTGGGAGACCCTGTGAAAGTGTGCCTAGTCTGTGGAATGCTGTACCCTACGCTAATACTCAACTAATGAATGGTAGCGTTCAAAACATTCACCAATGCAAAGACCAGGATTGTCAGGACAGGAGGGACAATAATAGCGGGTGTCACGCCTATATCCGCGCTTGCTGCAGACACAACATCTTTTTTGGGGGGGTTCGTTGGGTAGGGGTACTCAGGAGGACATAAAGAAAATGCCTCTCATGCAGCCGACTGCATTTGGTTGGGGATGTGAATGGGGGAAGTACGGGCGCTGCAGAAGCGGTGGGTTCCCAATTAGGATTGGCGAATGCAGCAGGAAGGGCATTATGGGCACGACGGGCCTGTGTTTGTCTTCTTGGTGGCAGCGGGACACTACTTGTGCTTGCCACCTCACCAGCTTGAACTGCACTTATGGGACTCGCCACGTCACCAAGTGTTACTGCAGTGCTGGTTTGACTACGACCGGGGTGTACTAGGCCGCTGGCGCTTGCCAGTTCAATAAAAAGCTACAAAAAAAACTGTTAGCGATCGCAGGGATCAGGCCTGACTCTGCGAACGCTGCAGTTATGCGTTAAGTGTTTTGTAAGTGACAGTGATCGATCGATACTGCACTTGGGTGGGCTGGGCCGGGCGGAGGGGCAAAATGCAGGTGCTAGCAGGTATCTGGGCTGATCCCGCTAACACTGCGTTTTTGGGAACCCTAAACTGCTGGGGACGCTAGTATAGATCTGATCGGATCAGATAATGATCCGTTCAGATACTATACCACTATGGGAGGCGTATGCTGCGTGCGTGGGTGTTAGCGGTACTGGCGCTAATCTGACGCTGCTTGGGGCTGGTGCTTGCCAGTTCACCAAAATACTACCAAAAAAACTGTTAGCGATCGCAGGGATCAGGCCTGACTCTGCGAACGCTGCAGTTATGCATTTAGTGTTTTGTAAGTGTCAGTGATCGATCGATACTGCACTTGGGTGGGCTGGGCTGGGCCGGGCGGAGGGGCAAAACGCAGGTGCTAGCAGGTATCTGGGCTGATCCCGCTAACACTGCGTTTTTGGGAACCCTAAACTGCTGGGGACGCTAGTATAGATCTGATCGGAGCAGATATTGATCCGTTCAGATACTATACCACTAAGGGAGCTGTACGGTGCGTGCGTGGGTGTTAGCGCTATTGGCGCTAACCTGACGCTGTCTGGGGCTGGTGCTTGCCAGTTCACCAAAATGCTACCAAAAAAACTGTTAGCGATCGCAGGGATCAGGCCTGACTCTGCGAACGCTGCAGTTATGTGTTTAGTGTTTTGTAAGTGACAGTGATCGATCGATACTGCACTTGGGTGGGCTGGGCGGAGGGGCAAAATGCAGGTGCTAGCAGGTATCTGGGCTGATCCCGCTAACACTGCGTTTTTGGGAACCCTAAACTGCTGGGGACGCTAGTATAGATCTGATCGGATCAGATATTGATCTGTTCAGATACTATACCACTAAGGGAGGCGTATGCTGCGTGCGTGGGTGTTAGCGGTACTGGCGCTAATCTGACGCTGCCTGGGGCGACGCATATCACCGCCGGGTGATCAGGGGGCTAAACCTTTATTCGGTAATAAACGGCGGGTGCCCTGACACTATAAAAAATAAACAAACTAACCAGCGTCACCCGTAACAGTTATACGGTGATCAGTGGCGAAAGGGTTAACTAGGGGGCCATCAAGGGGTTAAAACATTTATTCGGTAGTATATGGGGGTCCCTGACGCTATAAAACGCTGACGGCGAACCTAAATATTTAGGTCCCTAACTAGCGTCACCAGCGACACTAATACAGCGATCAGAAAAATTATCGCTTAGCGACACTGGTGACAGGGGGTGATCAAGGGGTTAAAACTTTATTAGGGGGGGTTAGGGGGGTATCCTAGACCTACAGGGGGCTAATACTCACTGTCCCAACACTGTAACTGTCACAAACTGACACCAATGCAGTAATCAGAAAAAAAAAAAAAAAAAACTGCTGGTGTCAGTTTGTGACGGGGGGGGGGGGTGATTGGGGGGGGATCGGGGTGTTTTGTGTGCCTGGCATGTTCTACTGTGTTGTGTAGTGTTGGTGCACTCACATACCTGTCTTCTCTCCTCGGGCCGGAACGGAAATTACCGAGCCGAGGAGAGATTACATAATTTCCTTTGCTGCTGTTTAGCATACAGCAGCAAAGGAATGATTCGATTGGCCGGCGGCGATCGCGAGGGGGGGGCCACGAACGGATGGCCTCCCCCTCACCTCCGATCGCCGTGGGACAAAAGACGACCGCCTCGGGCATCGGGGGGGGTCCGATCGGACCTCCCACCCGCGGAAGGCAAATCACGTATATGTACGTGATTTTGCCTGTCCGTGCCACCTTGCCGACGTACATCGGCGTGAGGCGGTCGTCAAGTGGTTAAATGGTACTCAGCAGGGTACACTACCTCAGGGAGTTTATTGTACATCTCCTCTTGCCCTTGGCATGGGTATAGCAGGAACACTGGGTTGTCCCCAGATCACCCCTGAAGAAAGGTTTTCTAGCAAATCTGACATACTCTTACACCTACTGAAACTTCCTTTGGGATTCAGGGAGGAGTTAAAACTTGGGTAATTGGGTAGTTTGGGCAACAGAATTTAGTCTGTGCAGGGCTTGAATAGAAGGGCCCTGCTCAAGGGGTATATGAGAGGAGGGTGGTACAAAAATAATAGCGGCTGGGAATTATCTGATATGAAGCTGGCTGATGTAACATTTTAGGTGAAGGCGGGATAGGCTTCCCGGAATAAAAGAGGTTTTCTTTTAGGGATCACCTAGGTGTGAAAAGGGTAGGGCCTGGCTGGACATATTGGGGGGGCGGGGGGAGTTCCAGGGGTTCTGGAGCAGTCCTCAGGTTGAGCATGGGAGGAGGTAACAAGGGAGCTGGAAATCAGGATGTCTTAGGAGGAGTGAAGTGGACGATTTGGGTGATCTCAAGATCAAAAGAGGTTAATCCAAATATCTCAAACAAAGGTTTCTTAATGAGAAAAGTTCATTCAGGTACAGTCAAGGGCCACAGCTTTAGTAAACTCCACCCTGTTGCTGCCCCGATATGGGTAACTATTAAGAGACCAAGGTAAAGTATTGTGCGCATTTAAAAGAGGACCCTAGAACTATATATTTTTTTACTTATTGTTGTTTTGGGGAGAAGCCTATAACAATTTGAGTAATAACGTGCAGTCAGGTTTACCTAAGTTCTAAAAGTTTCATTCATTTTTTTTTCTCTCTTTGTTAATATCTGTGTAGCTGACCTGTAAATATACTGCTAATGGGAGAGGAGTTGCCCTTTTGTTAAAGAAATATATATATTTTTTTCCTTTTTTTGTTTTTTGTTTTTAGCAGTCAACAATAGTTTTTAGGGCAACTAATGTATTTTATTTTTGAATACAGATTCAATGCTCTTTAACAGTCTAAAATAGAATCTAAACTAAACATCTTGGTTTGGAGCAGCATTAAATCTGTGTTTTTTGTTTTTTTTTTCATTATTATTTTTACTATTTTTTCTTGTTTATTTTCATTACTCACCTCTCTTCCGTTCCTTTTCCTTCTCTAATAGTATGCTCTCTAAGTTTTTCTTTTGGTTTCTATCGTCTATCTTCTCAAGATAATGTAACTAAGACATCAGTCATATAATGTTTGATTTTACAAATTAGGAGGCGTGAGCATTCCTGCCCACCAGCTTCCCTGGACATCCGGGTCTTATGTAATTCTACCTCCCAAATGTAATTCTGTCTACTGCTTTAACCTGAATCCCATGAGCAGGTGTGGTGAACTCAGGGACCGGGCAAAAGTAGGCAGTTTTGACTATCCCTACCATCAAGGACCATAGATGATACTGGCTGTTGCACGGACTCTGTACCCTGGGGGGATCCCACTTTACTCATCCACATTACACCCCTTATGAGTATTGAGCCTTAATGGCCACACCACTGCTCCTGTCTGGCATTCCTCCAATTACTGTACACTGACGTTCTCCTTTCTTTTTTGTATTCATGCACGACTGTCTGGAGGCCCGCCCGACCACCACCTGAAGAAGCAAGGACAACCAAGTCATCTCTTGAGACAAAGGTGCAACGAATAAGACTCTCCTGAACTTTCCTTCACTATGCTGAAAAGTGCTGTCTCTCGGGCCGATCCAATCAGTGCAACTATTAGTATTACCAAGTTACAGGACTAGATATGCCAGGATCCCGCCATCAGTGTTTGAGTTCCGCTCTTCCAAGGCAGAGGGGCGATGAAACATTGCAGTACAGGCACTCATGGTTGGGATGTGAAGTCTCAAAGGCACCAGGATTTCTTTGCTGTCTCAAGTCTACATTGATGGGTTCTGGCGTGTTCAAGAAAGGAAGAGGAGGCCGCAGTGGTGGTGTGGGAAGGGTCAGGGCTTCTGGGCTGTTGTGGGTGGGTACAGAATCATTGAAGGAGGACATAAGTTCAAGAATGAACTTCAGGTGGTGGAGATTTTGAATTTCATAATTATAACAAGGAGCCTCATGAGAACCATTGCAAGGATTCTCTACTTAAATTACCATGCCCAATTTAATATATATATGTGTGCATGTATATGTTTTTACAGGACTTATTTTTTCCGGTCTCGTGGAAACTGTTGGATGTCTTCAGATGAGCCTAAGTAGACTTTGTGACACCACTTGGTTAGGGGTCTTTCGACATGCTAATGTCGGAACTGGTTATGTTAGGATCTTACCCAGCAACTAAAAACATGGTACAGAGAGCTAATGCTTATGTGAGCAACTCCGGACCAATGACAAGGTCCCAGGGGGGTTTGAACCTGGAGTAGGGGCATGGGGGGGTATAAAGCAGTACAGAGAGCTACCCCCGCTCTCTTCGGCTCACGGTCTAGATGAAAGATGGTCACGTAAGAATGTCTGTGTAATGTATGCTCTTACTTCTCTTTACTTTTTCCCTAACTTTTTCTATCGTAGGTTTTTGCCTTAATATATTAATAATCTATTGATAGCATGTGTATGACCATTATAACAATATTCCTATTTGTATTACTTTGTATCATTGGTAACATCTTTGTTTTAAGGTTGTATCATTTATGTTATAGTTGCTAACCTCTGATTAATACAAGTTTCTTTTCTGTACAATAGTAAGTTTAAATAAATTAGGTGGGTATCCTTTTCGCACAGTTATCATTCGTTCTTAATTCCATTGTTTATAGCTGTAACCGCATGGGTTGCTTCTTATATAGACAAGGTTGTACTCACTTATTTGTATAATTAAGCATGTAAGTGAGGTAGGTAAATATCTCCCTGTTCAGTCTTCTGCAGCATTTTCTTGGCTTTGCCAACTATTATCGGAAGTTGTACTCGTAACTACTCATCTCTAGTCAAGCCCCTGACTGATATGACCAGAAAGTACGGTAACCCACAGAGTTGGTCTCCGGAGTCCATTAAGGCCTTTGAGAGTCACGAGGCTGCCTTTCTGCTCCTGTGTTGGCACATCCTGATCCTACATTACCTTTTATCCTTGAGGTTGATGCTTCTGAGACTGGAGTTGGCGCCCTTCTGTCTCAACATCCTACCTCTGTGAGCGCTATGCATTTTTGTGGCTACTTTTCCAAGAAATTGTCACCTGCAGAGTGCAATTATGAGATTGGGGTCAGTGGCTCTACCTATATCTCAAAGAGTGATCTAGCAGGTCTCTATTTATATGACTTTGTGAGGCAGATATATAATATGGGCTAGGTAGTAATGAAAAATCACAGTGGTAAGATTATTGACTACTCCCATTGTCATGACCTACGTTTAAGGGTAGGATAATATAAGATCCACCTATATGAGGGCAGGTCTTCTTATATTTAATATACAAGAAAACAGGTCCGCAAGATTAAGACTAAAATGGTGAACATAAACCAATCAAAAGCTCTCCTCCCCTGGGAGAGATATATATGTTTAAACAGTGAAAAAAATTAATATACAATAAAAACAGACACATTTAACCCCTTCCCGCCAAACGTACGCAGATGTGCGTACTCGGCTTTCGGGGGTTATAACGGGATGATGCCCGCAGCTGCAGCCATCATCCCGGTACCGCTTTGTAGAGCGGGCGATCGGCTTTCCAAGTATAACAACCAATGCGGCTAAAAGCCACTCGGATGTTATACTGGAGGAGCGGGAGGACCTCCCGCCGCTCTTACCGGGCCTCCCAATCCACCGTGAGGCCCGATCACCAATCCGCTGCCTCCGGCGGCTACTGGCAGTCTGGAACGAAGCCGCTCACGGCTTCGTTCCAGCCTCCTAATTGTACACGCGGAAGCGACGTCATGAGGTCACTTCCCGTTTACTCGGCTGCCAATGGCGCCAGTTTTAAAAAAATATACAGTATTCAGAATGGCCGAAAACTGCGATCTGAATACTGTGAAGTGCAAAGGAGGGATCGGGGGTCTTTCATAAATCACAGTGGTAAGATTATCAGACACCTGATCCCTCCATAAAGAGTACCTGTCACCACCTATTACTGTCACAAAGGATATTTGCATTCCTTGTGACAGCAATACAAGTGATCCAAAAAAAAATTTTTTTTTAAACACAATTTATAAATTTAAAAATAAATAAAATAAATAAGAAAACATTTTTTTTTAAAGTGCCCCTGTCCCTGCGAGCTCGCGCAGCAAAGAAAACGCATACAGAAGTCGCACTCGCATATGTAAACGGTGTTCAAATCACACGTGAGGTATTGCCGGGATCATCAGAGCGAGAGCAATAATTCTAGCGCTAGACCTCCTCTGTAACTCTAACCTGGTAACCGTAAAAAAAATTTAAAGCGTCGCCTATGGAGATTTTTAGGTAGTATGTCGCCATTCCACAAGTGCGTGCAATTATAAAGCGTGACATGTTTGGTATCTGTTTACTCAGCGTAACATCATCTTTCACATTTTACAAAAAAATTGGGCTAACTTTATTGTTTGGTTTTTTTAAAATTAATGAAAGTGTCTCTTTTCCCAAAAAGTTGCATTTCAAACACCGCTGCACAAATACCGTGTGACAAAAAATATTGCAACAATCACCATTTTATTCCCTAGATTCTCTGCTAAAATATATATATATATATATATATATATATATATATATATATATATATATATATATATATATATATATATATATATATATATATATATATAATGTTTGGGGGCTCTAAGTAATTTTCTAGCAAAAAATATGGATTTTATCTTGTAAACACCAAATGTCAAAAATAGGCTTAGTCATGAAAGGGATAATTTTATCATATTAAAAACTAAATCCAAAACTAAATCATAAGTCCAAATCTCAATCATAAGTGGAAAAAAGGTATATATGCAGTGAGCAGTCCACGTGATAATATACAAAATTATCCAAACGCCAACAGGTGATATATAAAGATGCACAAAAAAATTGCACAAATTTGTTGTATATATCCGCAAAAAGAACAAAAGCAGGAACAGAAAACAAAAAACAGCACTTCCAATGTGAGTTTCAGTAGATTATTTCAAGTGACTTTAGTGCTCGCAGTTCTTTGCAGGTGACTTGCGTGCTCCCCCTCATAGATCCCCACTCACCAGCTGCCTTAACCCCTGCAGGAGTAATACGCATGTAGGTCCATAATCTTAGCCGATTTTTCAGGTCTCAGCGTCTGCAGGCTCTGGGGTGTCCCTTGGTCTCCAGGCAATTGCAAGTACACAGGTGTATTCCTCATAGAAAAAAGATAATGGCTCCCATGGTGTAGTACCAAAAATTACATTTATTAAAAGTTGAAAAACAATATAAAATCAAATCCATACAGGACGGATGTTCCCAGCAGAAAACAAACCACTAGCTGGTGGATAGCACAAAAAGTCTGAGCCGGGGGTTCGCAGCCTGCACTCCAACTGCGATCCACCCAACAGCTGTGATTCTAGGAGATGACGTAGTGTGAGTGGCTCCGACTTACGCGTTTCGTCATAGACATCTTCAGAGGCGGTGCCATCTTACTACACCCTACGTCTCATAAAGGAGAGCGGCCATACGTATCCCATCTCCCCATGCCTACAGATTGGCTAATGCATAGAAAGGGGGCGGGGCGGGCCCACAGAGTGCACACTGTGATAACTAATAGCACAGTATGGAGTCCTGAAGATATATACACATAAAACTCTGTATCGTTGCTCTCCCATGCTATATACAAACAAGATAAGTGACAAGGCTATAATAACAAATGATACGTTTGAACAGCATCCATGGTGCATAGCGCATAATCCATCTATAATTACTACATTAACATGAGCTGGTAAAGGGAACTCCACGGTTTTCTCCTCCCGGACTCCCCCTATCGCCAGGCAGTGAGAGTGCAGGTGGAAAAATAATTAAAATAAATATAAGATAATAATCTACAAATGGGGCATGGTTCCCATTAAAAAGGCATCTGTAATATAATGCCTATAATGTATTGATATCTAGATATCATCCACAATACCTTGCACATATCTAATCCCTAATGCTACAATAACATAAGCTGATAAGGAAAGGGAAAACCCCCACAGTTTATCCACCCGGGCTCCCCCCATCCAAAAAGTGAGAGTACAGGTGGGCAAATGTCGTGGACAATCCAGGTATTACCTAGTAAAGCTGCCCTAGTAAAAGAAACAAAAAAAGGCCAAACTGCAAGTAATTTCTAAAATAAAATGCCCAAAGGAGCATGATATTTAGTTTAAGAAAACATATTACATTATGCCCAGCTCCATTTGAAAGAGAAATATATTATTACATATATAAAAGCCTAGTGTGCAAAAATTATATATTGATATGCCTGGAGAGTATAATAACCCACCAGGCACATCACATAAGATGACATCCACCCCTCGGGAATGGAAAATGGTGATATTAAGGTGCTAATAGTGGGAGAGTGTGTTATTTATTGTAAAGCATGCCCGTGACTTATTTATAGACTGATGGACATAACCAATGCCCATTATTTGATTAATTAGGGGCCAAAGATACTCATCCTGCATCCTCCCTACTGTTGTAAGAAAAAAATGTAGAAACAACTGGCCAGTAGCTGCAACAGGTCGTCAGGGGTTGGCTATAAAACAGTTGAGATCTATGTCCAGGTTCAAGCCCCTAGGGGCAAGAGATCCCAACCGATTTATCCAAGCGGTTTCATTTTGCGATATTAAAGTTGTTTTATTGCCTCCTCTCCAGTGATCTTTAATAAGATCAATCCCATAAAAGATTAACCCAGTGGGGTCTGTGATGTACTTCATCAAAATGGCGCGATAAATTATGTTTTGGGAACCCATTCCTGATGTTATTAATATGTTCCCGTATGCGCACAAATAGAGGGCGAGTGGTTCTACCCACATACTGAAGGTGGCATGGGCATTCAATAACATAAGTCAAGTGAGTGCTGTTACATGTAATCAGTTCCCTTATCCGATATTCTCTATGATCAGTTTTGGACTTGAAGGTTTCCCTTTTACGAGGTTGTTTTTTACTAACTTTGCAGGGCAAGCACCTTTGATATTTGTAAAAGCCCTTCATTTCTGAAAAGATTTTTATCAGTTTCGGTGGATTGATTACATTGTGGACTAAGTGATTACGGAGAGTAGGCGCTCTCCTATACACAAATTTTGGTTTATTGGGCAGTATTTTTGAAAAGACTCGATCCTCCTTCAGGATAGGCCAGTATTTTTTCAGGATATGTTCAAAAGCTTTATATTGGGTGTTGAAACCTGTAATGAAGGGCATTTCCCTTTGATTTTCCTTTTTATTCTTTTTGCTGAAAAGGGTGTCTATCCATGAGACATAGGTAAAAGAAAAAAGAATTGCGCTAGGTGCTAAAACAAAATTTCTCTGAATCAAAAAAAAAACGTGAAGGAGGTCCTGCAGATACGCACTATAACCCCAATACGAGGGCACATAGATAAAGAAAAAATAAAGGACAGTGCAGCACTGGACTAATTGCAAAGTGAATAGATGTGTAGTTAAGTGCATGTAAGAAGTGATATTGATATATAAGAATAAAAAATGCAGCACTAAACAAACAAAAATAAATAAAATAAAATGTGAATTAATATCAACAGTAGTATAAAGTCATGAAAAAACAACACTTATTACACATAAATGTTCCAAAAGATCCAAACAAAAAATAGTAAAAAAGTTCAGGTGCAAAAAAACTCAAAAAATAGTCCACAAATCCAAAAGTAATGATGTATAAAGGTGAAACAAATCCAAATCCGATATTCCAACTTAATAGTGCTGCCCGTCATCAAGTGAAAAAAAGATGGAGGCTTACCAGAAAGCCTGCAACCGCCCTTACTCAGGGGGGTCAGTACAGGCTTAGTAGATTACCAAAGGAATCACAACAGGATACCAGCTGATGGCCCTCGGATCTCCATCCTCCTTTCTGGATATCTCCTATGTGGCAGCCGGGAACGCTCAAGAGAGCGTGGTGACAGAATGACTTAGAACAGCAAACACTCCTACCGACCTCCTGATGTGCGATCTACACTCCGAACTGCCAACCAGCCACCGATCCAATGCTACACAGGAAGACAAACTACAAGGTCCATCATGCCTTGCAGGGCCATTTTGTTTTTTCTTTTTTTGGTTCAAAGCTCTCCTAGGGGGAGTTTTTTAAGGGGAGGCTGCAACCTTAATACCTATCCTAAGCACGGTACTTTTTTATCTTTACAGAGAGGTGTTAGCGATCATTTTAGCCCTGAGAGAATGGAGACATCTCCTCAAAGGTACCACTGTGCCAGTTCTCATTCTTACTGACCATAAGAATCTCACATTCTTGTCTGAGGCTAAACGCCTCTCTCCTAGAAGGGTGCTATGGCCTCTTTTCTTGTAAAGTTTCAATGACATTGTCTCATTCTTACCCGATACTAAGAATGTAAGGGCTGACGCTTTGTCGCAACAATTTTCCTCCACTTCCAAGGTGGAGTCGGTTCCGGTCCCTGTGATTCCTCCTGATCGTATTCTGGCTACGGTTCGCACCAGTCTCACTTCTCCTTTGGGTGTCAAAATTCTTGCCGCTCAGGTCCATGCTCCTCCTGAGAAAACTTGTGACCGCTGCTTTGTCCCAGAGAGTCTCCGTACTGCCGTGCTCCAGACTTACCATTCTCCCAAGACTGCTGGCCACCCTGGGAAGAATCAACTCTTTTGGGCCATTTCCCAACAATTCTGGTGACTTAGTCTACGTGCTGATGTAACCGTCTTCGTAGCTGCCTGTTCCGTGTGTGCTCGGAGTAAGACTCCACAACATCTTCCAGTGGGCCTCCTACAACCAATACCCAATGGAGAGAGGCCCTGGACCCACCTGTCTTTGGATATCATTGTGGAGTTACCTAACTCCCAGGGCAACACAGTTATCCTTATGGTGGTTTCCCACTTCTAAGGAACTGGCTTCCATTTTTGCTCGGGAGATCTTTCACTTACATGGGCTACCCAAGGTGATCGTCTCGGACAGGGGTAGTCAGTTTGTGTCCCGGTTCTGGTGAGCCTTTTGTGCACAAGGGAATTTTTGTGTTGGGAATTCAGCTTGCTTTCGCCTCTGCATATCACCCGCAGTCTAGTGGGGCCGCAGAATGTGTCAATCAGTCCTTGGAGCAGTTCCTACGTTGCTATATTTCTGAACATCATAACAACTGGTCAGACCTCTTACCGTGGGCAGAGTTTGCTCACAATAGTGGCTTGAATTCTGCTTCCTAATTGTCCCCATTTATGGCGAACTATGGTTTGCAACCTTCCATGTTGCCTGACTCATTTGTTCCGCAGAGTATTCTTGCGTTAGAGAAGCATCTCCGTGGTCTTCATTCCACTTGGGCACAAGTCCAGGAGGCTTTGCAACATGCTAATGATAGGTACAGACTCCATGCTGACCGCAGATGCCTGATTGCGCCTTCCTACCAGGCTGGGGACAGGGTCTGGCTGTCATTTCGCAGCCTCCGACTTCGTGTTCCCTCTCTGAAGTTTGCACCTCAGTTTATTGGGCCTTGCCATATTCTCCGCAGGATTAACCCTGTGGCTTAGGCGTTAGACCTTCCTTCTAATATGCGTATCTCAAATGTATTTCATGTCTCCTTATTAAAACCTTTGGTCTGTAACCGCTCTACCACCTCGGTGCCACATGCTCACCCCCTACATGTTGAGAACCATGAGGAGTATGAAGTACAGTCCATTGTTGACTCCAGTAGACTCCGTGGGCGCATACAGTACCTGGTGCATTGGAAAGGGTACAGTCCAGAGGAACGCTCTTGGGTCTCATCCTTGGATGTACATGCCCTACTAGTTTGCAAAATTTTAGTTTACTAGTTTGCTAAATTTTATAACAGAAACGAAGAAAAATTTGTTTTATTTTTTCAAAATTTTCGATCTTTTTTTATTTATAGCACAAAAAATAAAAAACACAGTGTTGATTAAATACCACCGAAAGAAATCTCTATTTGTATGAAGAAAAGAACAAAAATTTTCATAGACATTTTTCCCCTCAAGCCTGGTGGTTCTCCAAGGGGGAGCGGTCGTTGAGGAGGGGGTACTGTCAGGGCTGGGCTCAGCCCTTCCTTCTCTGAGCTGGGCGCTCAACTGTCGGCTAATTGCCAGCTCCTATTTCTCCACAGTGACTCACCTGTTGATGATATCCTGCTCGTCAGTACTGCTTAATTAAGCCATCCAGCCCAGATGATCTCTGCCTTCACCTTGGTCAACATCATAGAGACTTTCTCCAGCGCTCCTGTTAAAGACTTGCTTGGCTGACATTCCTTCTGGCTCCAGATCCTGCTTGCTGTTCCACTACGCTGATTCCTGGCTTCCTGACTTTCTGGCTTGTCTGACTATCTGTTCCGTTTACCAAACTTTGGCTATGTTTTGACTATGTTTGTTCTATTTACTTTTATTAATAAGCAAGTGTGATTTAACTGTATTTCTGTCTCGGTCTGATTCATGGTTTCTGACAGCCTCTTACTAAATAGCTTGGAATGTTTCTAAAAAGAGGTCTTTGTACTTTTCTGGTTTGTTAGTGTCTTAAGAAATGAGATAGGCTGTCAGTACATCAGGTGTGAATTCAATGATTAGCACTATAGCTTGCAGACTCTCTAACTTTCACACAGACCGAACAATATACATTTATTTGGTTTATTTTTACCAAGGCAATGCAGCAGTATACATTTTTGTCAAAATTTATGAAGCATAATTACTAGTTTGCAAAATTTTATAACAGAAACAAAGAAAAATTAGTTTTTTTTTTCAAAACTTTCGATTTTTTTTTATTTATAGCACAAAAAATAAAAAACCCAGTGGTGATTAAATACCACCGAAAGAAATCTCTATTTGTATGAAGAAAAGAACAAAAATTTCATATGGATACAGTGTTGCATGACTGAGTAATTGTCATTCAAAGTGTGAGAGCACTGAAAGCTAAATAGGTCTGGGTAAGAAGGAGGGGATATAAGTGCCCAGTAGGCAAATCGTTAATAAGGGTGCTCAAAAAAAAATGGTGCTCAACCCCATTGATCTTTGATCTCTTTCATGTTGTACAGGTAGATCTCCACCTCTCAAAGTTTGCCTGCCCCTGCGCTAAGTAGTTGAGATGATATGTACAAACACATACCAAAGTTGCAAATCTGGGGTCAAGTGTTAAACAGTTCCCACAAATGGACGTACCTGTTCGTCCTCAGGTTTAACTGGTTATACCAGGATCATGCTCCAGCTGTAGCCGTAATCCTGATATAATTTTTTAGATCCAGCAATGCTCTTTTCATCGAAAAAGTGATCCAAGTGGTTAAATAGCTGCCCAATAACTTTTACAGGTCAGGGAAGCCCACCACCGTTCCCAGCCTCTCTGGTGCAATCAGGGATCATAGGAATGCCCATTTGGTCAGGCCAGCTGAGTACAGAGGAGAAAAGGGTATATCTATAATCCCCTCATCTTATTGCTTATTGCTATGACAAGGGAAGTTGTTCATCCCTTGTCATAGCAATAAGGTTGATTTAAATAAAATAAAAAAATTAAAGAGACAGTGTAGAAAAAATGTTAATAAAACAAATAATAAAATAACAAAAAAACGCAAGCGCAAGCTCACGCGCAAATGCGTAGGTAATGCTTATGAAAACAGTGATCGCACTGCACATGTGAGGTATCGCCAAGATTTCAGAATGAGAGCAATAATTCTACCACCAGACCTCCTATTTAAAGCGTTTGTAACCCTAAAAAAATGGATCTTGTTCCTTTAAAGCATGGTGCTTGTGCTGTGTAATTTGGCTCCTTCTATCACCTGAAATACCTGGCTGATCCTGCCTGGTTCTGCCCTCACCTCTGTAAACTGACCACAGTTTATTATGGTTGCTGAGCCCTGACACTGTGGTCAATTTACATACCTCTGTCATCCGCAACTCTCCTCTGTCTTCTTCCCCGTCCTCTCCCCCCTCCACTCCCTGCCTGTCAGCGCCATCCGCTCCCCTGCCCTCCTGCTGCTAAAATAACTGAATGTGTATGTTGTATGTGTATGTGTTTGTAAGCGCGTCAGGACCCCGTGGGATAAAGGACGGTGCTATACAAGTTAAAAAGCGCTCTGAGGCGATCCAGTTCGCATAGGCAGCGCTATACAAGTTTTTTATTTATAGCACAAAAAATAAAAAACCCAGTGGTGATTAAATACCACCGAAAGAAATCTCTATTTGTATGAAGAAAAGAACAAAAATTTCATATGGATACAGTGTTGCATGACTGAGTAATTTGTCATTCAAAGTGTGAGAGCACTGAAAGCTAAATAGGTCTGGGTAAGAAGGAGGGGATATAAGTGCCCAGTAGGCAAATCGTTAATAAGGGTGCTCAAAAAAAAAATGGTGCTCAACCCCATTGATCTTTGATCTCTTTCATGTTGTACAGGTAGATCTCCACCTCTCAAAGTTTGCCTGCCCCTGCGCTAAGTAGTTGAGATGATATGTACAAACACATACCAAAGTTGCAAATCTGGGGTCAAGTGTTAAACAGTTCCCACAAATGGACGTACCTGTTCGTCCTCAGGTTTAACTGGTTATACCAGGATCATGCTCTAGCTGTAGCCGTAATCCTGATATAATTTTTTAGATCCAGCAATGCTCTTTTCATCGAAAAAGTGATCCAAGTGGTTAAATAGCTGCCCAATAACTTTTACAGGTCAGGGAAGCCCACCACCGTTCCCAGCCTCTCTGGTGCAATCAGGGATCATAGGAATGCCCATTTGGTCAGGCCAGCTGAGTACAGAGGAGAAAAGGGTATATCTATAATCCCCTCATCTTATTGCTTATTGCTATGACAAGGGAAGTTGTTCATCCCTTGTCATAGCAATAAGGTTGATTTAAATAAAATAAAAAAATTAAAGAGACAGTGTAGAAAAAATGTTAATAAAACAAATAATAAAATAACAAAAAAACGCAAGCGCAAGCTCACGCGCAAATGCGTAGGTAATGCATATGAAAACAGTGATCGCACTGCACATGTGAGGTATCGCCAAGATTTCAGAATGAGAGCAATAATTCTACCACCAGACCTATTTAAAGCGTTTGTAACCCTAAAAAAATGGATCTTGTTCCTTTAAAGCATGGTGCTTGTGCTGTGTAATTTGGCTCCTTCTATCACCTGAAATACCTGGCTGATCCTGCCTGGTTCTGCCCTCACCTCTGTAAACTGACCACAGTTTATTATGGTTGCTGAGCCCTGACACTGTGGTCAATTTACATACCTCCGTCATCCGCAACTCTCCTCTGTCTTCTTCCCCGTCCTCTCCCCCCTCCACTCCCTGCCTGTCAGCGCCATCCGCTCCCCTGCCCTCCTGCTGCTAAAATAACTGAATGTGTATGTTGTATGTGTATGTGTTTGTAAGCGCGTCAGGACCCCGTGGGATAAAGGACGGTGCTATACAAGTTAAAAAGCACTCTGAGGCGATCCAGTTCGCATAGGCAGCGCTATACAAGTCACTCATTCATTCATTCATTCATAACATGATGTTTCCCAGTGTATGATTTATAAAAAAATATGCTGCTTAATACATTTCAGAGTGCCGCTCGGCACTCACATGACTGCCCCGTCTCTTCCTCTACTCTTCCTGGCTGACGTCAGCGGGGGATTCTCAGCACCTCCCCCTGCAGCTGTCAGATCGGGAGAGGAGACCAGCGGGCAGTCACGTGAGCACCGAGTGGCACTCTAAAATAAGGTATTAGGCAGCATATTTTTATAAATCACATACACTGGGGAACATCATGTTATCTAACAGAGGGAACTATAGAAAGAAAAAAACTGGCTTTACAAACACTTTACCCTTTCACTGCCATATCCGTACGTCGTACGGACCTACAGAAGTGCCCGCAGGTGGCCAAGTCCATACGCCGTACGGACCTAATTTCTCCCTGTGCTGTAAGCTCAATGACCATAAACTTATAGCAGAATTGTTCCGCAGACTCTGCGGAACAATCCCATAACTCTGATCAGTGAATTACAACCCACTGATCAGAGTTATTAACCCCTAATGTAACTCCCCCCCACCCATGCCGCCACTTCCCTGTCCCCAGCCTCTCCACCTCCCGCCACTAACTTGCATCTAAAACTACCTGCAGATACCATCATTGGCCGGCATCCCTCCTCTTCCACTCTTGCCGGCTTCAGTTGCTGCATGGGGCTTTGGGGGGATCCAGATGTTTCCCCCTATCACTCAGATCACCCCTATACTGCCCCGGCACCCCCGATCCATGGCTTCTCCGAGCGGCATCCCTCCTTCCTCTCCCACCGCCAGCAGTTTCTCCCTGCACTGATCTCCGCAATCTGTCAGGCTGGGGAGGGGGGGAGCGGTGTGGGTGAAGTTGGGGCTTGGGGGGGCTTGATAAACATGTGTTTACCAAGCTCCCCCCGTAGAAGAGTGGGCGCAGGCAGCGATCACTACAGATCGCTCCTAGATGTCCCACTGACAGCTGATATATAGTAACCGCGAGTGTTACTATGTATCAGACTGTCATTTTATGAATGAATAAGGAATCACTATACAGATTCCTTATTTCATTCAAGTAAAGTGCTGCAGAGAATTTCTCTGTCCCAAAAAAGGGATATGGGGGACTGTTTAGATCTTTGATATCTCACCGAAGACCCCCCCCCCAAAAAAAAGCAAAAAATATATACATATATATAAATATAACTGTAAAAAAATTTAAAAAGAAAAAAAACATAAGACCCAGTGACTTTTTTTGGGGATGGCAACCCCCCCAGGCCACCCGCACGGTGACGCCCCACCCCCCACACTCACCCCTCAAGGTGATGGACTCCCCCCGCACTCACCACTCCTCGGCTTCTTTGGGAGAAGCCGGAAGACAATAGCAAATATTAATTTGCTATTGTCACAATTGGGTGGGTTTGGGGTGCAATGCTCTGCATCCCGAGCCCAACCTTTTTCAAGCCAATTATAGCCTCAGGCTCTAATCATGTGGCTTGAAAAAAAACTCATACAAACGTATGAGTCCAGCACCTTGCAGGGGGGCGGTGCCCCAGAGCCCCTAATGGACCGGTTGCTCCTGATAAGACCCCTTTCACATAGAGCAGACTCTGTCAAGCACATCCGCCTGCTCATTTCTCTATGGGGCAGTTGGATGGAAATAGGCCACTTGTCCAGTTCCATTGGATACCATCCTATCCGATCTGCTAGATGGATGGGGAATGGGATCCCCATCCCTCTGTTTTTAGCGGACTGGACTGGATCGGATGCAGGCGGGTGCAAACGGACACATGTCCATTTACATCAGCCTCTCCATAGACAACAATGTGTGGTCCGATTGGGCCCATCTAAAAAACGGACAGGCAGACCTGATCGGTGTGCTTGTGTGAAAGGGGCCTATGGCCTTGTTCACACAGGGCACACAATGCGTACCTTTTACAGGGATGCACAGGTGTTCCATGCATCACTGTGCAGGCAGTCCCATTGATGTCATTTGAGATGTAGCACCTGCACAAACAGAGCCGTTGCTCTCAATTTTACATCCATGTAGGTCTGCATGCATGTCCCTGAGCTCAAGCTGTCTGCGTTCGGGGTCATGTACCCACACCCACATGGATGTCAGATTAGGAACAGCAGCTATGCCTGTGCAGCCGTTGCATCCCAATTGACATAAATGGGACTGCCTGTACAGGGATGCATGGAACACCTGTGCATCCCTGTGTGGGTAAACATGGGCGTACACTTTAGTATGCCACATGTGAATGGGGCTTTAGTAGCAATTTAGCAGGAATTTTGTAAGTTATGTTGTGTTTATGTGCAGATTAATGATTTTAATGTATTTTTAGTGAAAATATTGTTTTGATAAACATTATTTTTTATATCGTGCTGCCTTAGAAATCTGTAGCACCTTCTTATTCTACTGGCCATGTGCTTTCAGAAAATGTATGGTTTAGGGGTCTTTTACAAATTCTTTCACAAAAAAGGCGCAATTTTAAAATGTACAAATATTTGTTATGTATTAACACCATACAAGTTAAGCTTTTATATTTAGTAGGAATTTACCAGGAACTTTGTAAAATTAGCTGTGTTTTTATCTGCTAATATTGGTGTTAGTTTATTTTTTGCAAATATATTGGTTTGATAAACATTTGCGCAAATACCACTGGGTCTAAAAAATCAGTACCACCTTCTTTTTATTCTAGAGGTCAAATGCTTTCAGAAAATATATGGTTTTGGGGGTCTTTCACTAATTCTGAAAGCTGTAAGGAAAAAAATTAAAACCTTCAGATTTTTTGAGAAATGTGGGATATTTACACTTTTGCGTCTGTTCAATTTTAACCACAATACAGGTTAAGCTTTTATATTTAGTAGGAATTATGTAAAATTTGCTGTTTTTATCTGCTAATATTGGTTTTAGTTTATTTTTTGCAAATATATTGGTTTGATAAACATTTGCGCCAATATCGCGGGGTCTAAAAAATTAGTAGCACCTTCTTTTTATTCTAATGGTCATGTGCTTTCAGAAAATGTATGGTTTGGGGGGTATTTTAAAAACTCTGAAAGCTATAAGTGAAAAATAAAAATGCAAAGGAAAAATTGAAAAAATGGTCTGGCCACCTGAGTGTACAAAATGGAGCACAGGGCCTGGCAGCAAAAGGGTTAAAGTGTTACTAAATCTAAAAAGTTGCATTGGTTGCATTAAGGTAAAAAACTTTTTTAATTTCTTTGTGCCCCCCCCCCGTGTGAAGGGGAAGAGAGGAGAGAAGATATCAGCGCTGTGGCAGGGCTGCATCTTTTCTCCCCTTCCTCTTTACACTATTCACCATTGGCTCTTGCTGCTTGCAATCAGAGGAAGCAGGGGGTGGGCCTAAGTCCCACTGTGGAAGTCTATGGAGCGCAGTAGACACGCAGCTTGAGACTACCTCTCTCCATAGCCAGCGGCTGGCTTTGGTAGTCCCACAGAAGAAGAGGAGGAGCCAAGATCCACCAGGGACCCCAGAAGAGGAGGATTGGGGCCGCTCTGAGCAATACCACTGCACAGAGCAGTTAAGTATAACATGCTTGTTATTTTAGTTTTAAAAAAAATTTGTTTAGTAACACTTTAACTCTAGACTGGTAACCTGCAAAAGATGTATATGTATCTATGTATAATATAATGTACCATAGTTTGTGGCTATTCCATGGGCATACACAATTTTAACCACTTGGCATCCGTGCTATAGCCAAATGATGGCCACAGCGCGGACCTGCATTTCCAGGAGGCCGTCATATGACGGCCTCCCATTTGCATGCTTCCTGTGGCGCTCGCTGTGATCACCGAGTCACTGAGACTCGGGTGATCACAGATCCGAGTAAGGAGCCGATCCCGGCCCCTCATACCACGTGATCAGCTGTCAGCCAATGACAGCTGAGACATGATGTAAACAAAAGCTCGGTAATCATTTTTTTTTTCCTCACGCTGACAGCATGAGGAGAAAAAAAGCTGATCACCGCCTTATGTACAAGGGACATCGGTCCCGAAGAGGAAGAGGCAATTCTGCCTCATCTGTGCCCACCAGTACCCCTTGACCATGCCACCTGCCATTGCCACCTGCCAGTGCCCACAGTGCCCACTAGTGCCACCTATCAATGCCCATGAGTGCCACCTATCAATGCCCACAAGTGCCACCTATCAATGCTCACAAGTGGTGCCAATCAGTGCCACCTAGCAGTGCTGCCTATCAGTGTAACCAACCAGTGCTGATCAGTGCTCATTATTGCCACCCATCAGTGCCCATCACTGCCACCTATCTGAGCCCATCAGTGCCGCCTCATCAGCGTACATCAATGAAGGAGAAAAATTACCTGTTTGCAAAATTTTATAACAAAATATAAAAAAATATAATTTTTTTTAAAAAAAAAACCTCTATTTGTGGAAAAAAAATGATAAAAATTTCATTTGGGTACAGTGTTGTATGACCGCGCAATTGTCATTCAAAGTGCATCAGCGCTGAAAGCTGAAAATTGGCCTGGACAGGAGGGGGGTTTAAGTGCCCAGTAACCAAGTGGTTAAAGTGTGACATGTTTGTTATCTATTTACTGGGCGTAACATAATCTTTTATATTTTACAAAAAAATTGGGTATTGTATTGTGTTTGGGTGCACTAAAATTCATTAAAGTGTACTTTTTCCTCAAAATTTGTATTTGATAAACTGCTGCACAAATATCATGTATAATAATAAATTGCATCAAACTCCATTTTATTCTCCATGGCATTCGCTTACAGAAAATATATAGTGTTTGGGGGTTCTAAGTAATATTTCTAGTAAAAAAAATGCATGTGAGAAGTGTCAGAATTGGCTTGAGATATTTTATTTACCCTTATGTACAAAGGGGTTACTTAGTTATATAGTTGTCAAGTTGAACAAAAGACTAAAGTCCGTTCAACCAATAGAAATAAGTAAATAAATAGAAACCTCAATATACAGAATCCTATACCCACCTTTGATCCAAAGGAAGGTAAAATAAACCATATGAAGCATGGTCTAATTTGCTCCAGCAGGGAAATGTATTCATTCCTGATCCTCCAGGCAGCAATCGGATATTCCCTGGATCAACAACCTTTGGTGTTCTTACCCTGATACTATTCTTGATGAAGAAAGAAAAAGAAAAAAACTGCGCTGAATAAGTAACTAAAATAATAATTCCCCCAAGCCGCAACTCTTCTGCAAGATATATACAGTACAAATAATATATTTAAAAATGAGTTAATACACTCCTGGTAATAGTGAAAAATTATTAAATAGAAAAAGTCCACTTGTGTAGAAACAAGTTGATAATTGATTTAATATCAACGACATCCACCACCATAACTGGAAGTAGTCCTCCTGTGATATCACCACCACCAAGTGCCAAAATGCTTGCTTACCAGCTGTTGTTGACCCCATGTTAGGAGGTCAAACACGCATTGACCTGGGCCTTTACACGTCTATGAGTCCTCTTGGGTGTCTACATTGATCCTCCCGGTAGCGATGTCAACAAGCATCCAGAAACAAAAAGAGCTCCACATAGCGTAAAACCATAATGTACTTTATTAAAAGCTACTATAGATCGCACTTACATCAAGTAAAGTCATAAAACACCTTTAAAATAGAAGCGCCGGCCAGCATTCATACAGCACCCATCCTTCTAGGTTTCCACGATCACGGTGACGTCAGCATGTCATCCACCCTACGCGTTTCATTAAGTTGATGTCTTCCGGGTATGGGCGGCATACTGCATCATCGCTATAAATATACATCACAAAACCAAACCTCGGTATGGAGCACTGACCAACATACATGTAAAACAGAACCAAGCCTCGATCTGAGCCGCTGATGACCACAATAGTAATCGTTCAAGAGACCAGCATTCATAAATCTCACAGAGAGACTAAAGATTACCATCCACAAATATTTCATATTAATATGAACATATCTAAATATCGATCTGGGGTTTTACAGATCAATTAATATATTTGTTAATTATTAGTGAGTGGGAAACTGCAACTTCATTTATAAGCAAGTCAAATGTTCTTAGTTTTAACCCACAATATAAACCTAGGTAATATCTTTTCACATATTTATATGGATCTATATTCACTAAATTATCTTACATAAAAAAGATAAACCCCAAATTGTATTTCATAAAGATGAATTAAGGCACCCGGAAGTGCTACAATTCATCAAAAGGGGTCACCATTAGAGGTCGACCGATATATCGGCCGATATTTGGCTTTTTTTACTTAATCGGCATCGGCTGATTGTGCTGATAAAAAAAGCCGATTATAACTTCAGCAGGACTTGCAAATGACTTCTGTAATAGAAGTCAATGCAAGTTTCCTGAAGTTATCTGTGAAGAGGATTCTCTCCTCCTCTGGGCAGCCTGCCAAGTCTGATAAGAAGATACATTGTATCTCTTCAGGTTCTTTTATCAATGAGCTGAACTCCTGTGGAGGAGTTCTCAGTTTAACCATTTAAAGACTAAATCTTTTCTGACACTTGTTGCTTACAAGTAAAAATCTTGTATTTTCTGCTAGAAAATCACTTAGAACCCCCAAACATTATATATATTTTTTTTAGCAGAGACCCTAGGGAATAAAATAGCGGTTGTTGCAATATTTTATGTCACACGGTATTTGCGCAGCGGTCTTTCAAACGCAATTTTTAAAAAAAAATTACACTAATGAAATAAAAAAAAAAAAATAAGCAGTAAAGTTAGCCCATTTTTTTTCGTCCAAAAGTTTTGATTACCTGTTTTTGTGTATTTAATATTTAAGATATAGTTATTTTTTTTATCTAAATTATACATACAAGTGAACTGATTGGAGGTTTGTTTTGTTTAATAAATGTTTAAATGTAAAAAATTTTCTGTATCACTTATTACTTAAGGTTGCTTTCACACTGGAGCGGGCAGGCGTTGACGGTAAAACGCTGTTAGTTTTAGCGGCGCTTTACCGTCATTTTAGCGGCGCTATTCGGCTGCTAGCGGGGCGCTTATAACCCAGCTAGCGGCCGAGGAAGGGGTTAAATGCGCCCATGAAGCGCTGCTGCTGAAACGCTTTGCAGGCGCTTCGGCAGCGGTGCGCATTCATTTCAATGGGCAGGAGTGGTGGAGGAGCAGTATACACCGCTCCAAAGATGCTGCTTGCAGGACTTTTTTTTAACATCCTGCCATCGCATCGCCTCGGTGTGAAAGCACTCGGGCTTTCACACTGAGACTGCAGGGGAGCCGTTTTACAGGCACTTTACAGGCGCTATTTTTAGCCCAAAAGCGCCTGAAAAACGCCCCAGTGTGAAAGGGGTCTAACTGTTAGATTTTATAAGATGAAGGGAAAAAAAAGAAAAAAAAAAAATCGGCTTAATATATCGGCCCAAAAAAATCGGCATCATATATCGGCCATCGGCCACCGCGATTTCTAAATATCGGCATCGGCCAGAGAAAAACCCATATCGGTCGACCTCTAGTCACCATGATCTTAATGCTCAAAGCGACATCTAGTGGACAAACCAGAAATTGTATTAGAATGTTTTTATTGTTTATAGTATGTTAACCCATAGGTATAACTCCGGACAATAGGAAGTACCAAATGGGTCACAACTCACCTAATGCTTAAGGCGACATCTAGTAAACAAAAATACTATAAACTTTAAGATAACTATAAACCTACTAACCCCTAGATTTATTTCATAAAGATGAATTAAGACACCAGGAAGTGCCGCAATTCATCAGAAAGGGTCACAATGATCTTGTTGTTCAAAGCGACATCTAGTGGACAAACCAGAAATTTTAATATTCTCTTATTTGTTTAAATGTGTTAACCCATGGGGGTGTGCCTAACTTCTGGTATGTAAGCAGCTTTCTTCTGGAGCTCCGGACTGCGCAGAGAAGGATCTCTCCTTGACATTATCCTTTGCAGCCAAAAAAACCCTGTTTTCAGCTCCACACTGGCCGGTCAACTGTCCGAACATCCCAGGCACCGGACCATGGTGAGATATGGGCTGAACCCGCAGCAGACACCCGCTGAACGGCACACGAGGAGGGCCAAAATGGCGTCCAGGACACTCGGGACCCATCGCGGCCCCCTTCCATGGATGGACAGCCCTGGGCAGAAGGGGAGACAGAGTGGATGGATGCCATGGATCCTCTGGCTATTCCAACAGCCTCTCCATCTGCAGATTCTACTCCAGGAACGGCGAGCGATAAGGTAGGAGAGCCGTCCCTGTCACAGATCTTGGACACCATAAAATCCTGCCATGCCTTCCTATCCACACAAATAGAGACTCTCAGAGTGGATTTTGCAATTCTTAAAGATGATGTGCACAAAGTCAAGCATAGGATATCTAACGCTGAGCAACAGATTAGTGCAGTGGAGGATGACCTCAACACCCTTATAATCACAGTGAGAGAGGTGGCGGCGGACCACAAGTCCCAGGAAGCCAAAATGGGGGATATTGAGGATAGGCTCCGCATTAACAACTTACGGTTCCTGGGTTTCCCAGAGGGCTCAGAAGGTAAACGTCCTGAAGAATTTCTGCTCACCTGGTTAAAACAAACCTTTAGAGAGGAAAGTTTCTCCCATCTATTTTCCATTGAACGTGCTCACTGGGCCCTGCTCAGGACACCCCCACCGGGGAGATTTCCTAGACCCCTACTAGCAAGGTTCCTGTACTTCAGGGATAAAGAAACCATCCTGCACCATGCTCAGAACATGCCTGATTTGCTGCTTTATAACAACAACCACATCACCATTAGGGATGAGCCGAACACCCCTCGGTTCGGTTCGCATCCAGAACATGCGAACGGACCGAAAGTTTACGCGAACATTTGAACACGGTTAAAGTCTATGGAACTTGAACGTGAAAAATCAAAAGTGCGAATTTTAAAGGCTAATATGCAAGTTATTGTACTAGAAAGGGTTTGGGGACCCGGGTCCTGCCCCAGGGGACGTGTCAATGGAAAAGAAAGTTTAAAAACGTCTGTTTTTCTGACCGTTGCACGTCACCTGCTACCCACCAGTGACCGTCACATGTTACCTGTCACCCATTAGTGACCGTCACCGATCACCTGTCGCCCATCAGTGACCGTCACCTGTCACTCATCACCTGTCGCCCATCAGTAACCGCCATTTGTCACCCGTCGCACAGCCCATCAGAAAAAATGTCCAAAAGATTCTATACAAGTGAGGAGGCGTTCCAGATCCTCTCCATGACTTATGAGAGCAGCGGGGAGTTCTCATCAGATTCAAATGCCAATTCCGATTGTAAATCGAATTCAGCATTTGAACCAATCGATAGTAGTGGATCGGCAAACGAATCAGAGGAAGAATGGATCCCTACTAAAAGAGCACGGTGCTCTGAAAACCAGGCAGCCACCAGCAATATGCCCCAGGATCAAATTCCCAGGCCCAGTACCAGCGCTGCTGCCAGCGATAGACCCCAAAACCAAAGGCCCGGTACCAGAGCTTCCGCCAGCGAAAGGCCACAAGAAATGCCCAGTACCAGCACTTCCGCAGCATCACACCTAAATGCCAGCACAGGAACTCCTGCTACCAGCACTGGAATGCCACGTCCCCCAAGAGCCAGGGTGTCAGGATACTTAGTAGACCAGACTGTGTGGACTGCACAGAGATAACCCAAAACGCATGTAAAGTGAATAATGATATTTATTAAAATAGGTGATAAATCAGAAAATACAAACAGTGCACAACCAACCCAACAAACCCACCAACAACAATATATACAGCAAGGGGTAGTACCGGAATCACAGATGTCAGCCAGGCCAGGGTCATACACGGCAGGTCAGCAGGACAAGGGATATACCAGAAGCGTAAACGTTAGCCAAGCCAAGGTCATACACAGGAAGATCAGTAAATGAGGGACAGGGAATCAACAGGACAGAGAGGGGATGGATCGGGCTGAAGGGTACAGGAACACAGAAGGGATCGGGTCAGGATAAGCTCGGGAACAAGGTCGGATGCAAGCTCAGGATCGGTAAACAGGCAAACAAGGTCAGGGCTCAAGGAGAGAGATACCAAGGCAAGCATGTGAGGGCTTGCTGGGTATTTATGGGACTGACAATAATTGTCTTCATGTAACACCTGAGCGCAGGGAGTGTTGTCTGCTCCATACGGCCAGGATCCATCCAAGGGTGGACGTCAGTACTGCGGCCAAAAGATGAAATAACACCAGCAGGGAAAGATTCCCCTGACAGTTCCAAACTGCCAGGAGACACCTGCTGGTGGACCCCATTACTGCACACCAAATGATATATCTTACCAGCGGACGGACCCTTTCCTGACACAGGGCCGCTACATATCTCCCAGATGGTCTTGCCAATCCAATATGGCTGCCTTCTGACTCAGGATCAGCAAGAATTCCCCCTTTCACCGCACAGCCAGGTGTGCAGGCCAATACCCAAAATTTTTCTGAAATTGATTGTTTTCATTTATTTTTGCCCAACACTTTGCTGCAACCCATCGTGGACCAGACCAATTTATATGCCCAGCAGCATATTGCCAACAACCCCCAATCTTCATACGCCCGTCCATTTGAGTGGAAGGATTTGACTCTGGAGGAGTTCAAAATGTTTATGGGCTTCACCATAAACATGGGGCTTACAAAAAAAAATGAAGGACATGCTTATTGGTCCACCCACCCCATTCACCACATGCCCATTTATTCTTCTGTAATGTCCAGGTCCCGATACGAGACTATAATGCGCTTTCTTCATTTCAGTGACAACACCCAGTGCCCTCCCCGCAATCATCCAAATTACGATAAATTATATAAAATTCGCCCACTCATTAATTTCTTTTCCCAACGATTTGCAGAACTCTATGTCCCTGATAAGCATATATGTGTAGATGAGTCCCTGGTACCCCTTTCTGGCTGGCTAGGAATAAAACATTACATTCCTAGCAGAAGGGCCAAATACGGAGTGAAATTTTATAAGCTTTGCAAGAGAGTCACGGGATATCTGTATGCGTTCCGCATATACGAAGGAAGAGATTCCCAGCTCCAGCCCCCTGAGTGCCCGGCCTACATGGGCACAACTGGTAAAATTGTATGGGACCTGGCATACCCACTGCTGAAGAAAGGTTACCACATATACCTGGATAACTTCTACACAAGCCTGCCCCTTTTCAAATACCTATACTTCGCACAAACCCTGGCCTGTGGAACCTCCAGAAAGAATAGGAAGGGCTTCCCACAAGCCATAGTAAATAAGAAATTGGGAGAAAGGGGAGAAAGAGCAACTTTGAGATGCAACAAAGTGCTGGCCTTGAGGTGGAAGGATACCAGGAATGTGTACATGATGTCCACCATGATGACACTACAGTTGAAGTTCAGAGAAGATGAGGTCCCAATCTGTACATGGGGGGGTGGTTTTCAACGACCAAATGCTTCAGCCCTATTTAGCAATAAGGAGGTCCCATTTCTGGTACAAGAAAGTAGCACTCTATTTAATTCATTTGGCCATTTATAATGCCTACATAATTTACACCACATCCACCGAAAGCCCTGCCCACTTCCTGAAATTCATAGAAGAAGTTGTCACGTCCCTCATCTACCATCAGACCCCCCCCAGAAAACCTTCGCTCTGGACACTTCCCGGACCACATTTCACCATCTGAAGCAGGCCGAAGACGCCAAAAAAGATGTCGAGTATGCAGCAATAAAGGATTTCGAAGAGATACCAGCTACCATTGTCCCCAGTGTCCCTCCGAACCCAGCCTTTGCATTGGTGAATGCTTCAGACTATATCACACATCCCTAAAATATTAGCCCATATTCTTAACCATTTCCCCATTTTCATCATCTGTGCTGACCATTTCCCATGCTTCCTCAAATAACCATGCCACTGCCTTCTACGTGAACTGACCCTGGCCTGTTTTTTGACTATGCCTCTGCCAACCATTTGGACTGTTTACATGTGAACTGACCCTGGCCTGTTTTACCAACTACGCTTCTGCCTACTGTTTGGACTGCTTACATGTGAACTGACCATGGCCTGTTTTACCAACTACGCTTCTGCCCACCACTTGGGCTGCTTGCACGTCATCTGACCCTGGCCTGTTTTATGGACTATGCTTTTGCCTACCACTTGGACTGATCTGTTGCCCTGCTACTGTAGGACACACGGGTCTCACATGTGAGGGGCTCCAGAAATGTTTTTCCGGATGGAGAAAAAATTTTTTTTTGTTGTCTCTGGGTTTAGTAATTTCCGGATTAGGGTCTGGAGTCCGGAGGCTTCATAGAGATTTGGGTGGGTTGAAGCCTCTACCCCTGTGCCCCTGTGCAGAGGTCTTACCTGATTGCGGCCCTCAGCCTGCTGCTGACTTACTACCGCCATCCCCCTGCCTGCATCATAAACTGACCACACCTCTGCCTGCTACCTGGACTATGGAAATAATTAGCTGTAGCAAGAGGCAGTATGTTTATGAAGGGCTGGAGAGCAGTACAATAATGAGTGCAGGGAGGTAACGGTGTACCAGGACCAATATTATGGCTGTGCTGGCTGTCTCTGCCTGGACAATTTCTATGGACAAATGCTTTGGCTATGCTGATGATATCCTTGTGCTGACTATAGACATATAGACCATAGACAAAATAATAGGTTGGCAGGAAATTAGATGTGTAATTTATGCTTGTAGAACGCCTGAAGATGCTACTTCAATGGTCGGCCTCCGTATGTGGTCAGGCTGTGTAAAAGTCTGACACATGTGGTATCACCATACTCAGGAGGAGTAGTAGAATGTATTTTGGTGTGTCATTTTTGCTATGTACATGCTATGTGTTGAAAATATCTTAAAAATGGACAACTTTGTGGAAAAAAAATGTGTTTTCATTTTTTTTCCACATTTTCCAAAAACTTCTGGAAAAAAAATGAACAGTTCAAAAGACTCATTATGCCTCATAGATTATACATTGGGGTGTCTGCTTTCCAAAGTGAGGTCATTTTGAGGGTGTTTCCATTGTCCTGGTGCTCCAGGGCCTTCAAAATTGTAATAGGTGGTTGAAAAATGAGATGTGTAATTTATGTTTGTAGAACGCCTGAAGGTGCTACTTCACTGGTGGGCCTCTGTATGTGGCCATGCTGTGTAAAAGTCTCACACATGTGGTATCGCCATACTCAGGAGGAGTAGCAGAATGTATTCTGGGGTGTCATTTTTGCTATGTACATGCTATGTTTTGAAAATATCTTAAAAATGGACAACTTTGTGGGAAAAAAATGCGTTTTCATTTTTTTTCCACATTTTCCAAAAACTTCTGGAAAAAAATGAACCATGAATCATGAATCATAAATATTTTATTTGTTAAAAGCCATATCTCCATACTAATGTTTACACAATTGTTTTTTGCAGTCATCTTTTATTATTTTTTATTTCATCAAGATCTTTTTTTAGCATTGTTTCAAAATTATTTTCTCTTTAGCTCCATATATTTTATTTTTTGTTGTAAATTTACCACAAAGAACCATTTATTTTTATTTATATATATATTTTTAATGTTGTAAATTTACCACAAAGAACCATTTCTTTTGATTTATTATTTTTGTGTTGTTGTAAATTTACCACAAAGAACCATTTCTTTTGATTTCTTTTCTTTTCTTTTTTTTTTGTAAATTTACCACAAAGAAGCATTTTTTATTTGTTATTTTTTGTAAAGTTACCACAAAGAACCATTTCTTTTGTACATTTTTCATTTTGGTTTTGTTAGAAAGTTACCACAAATAACCTTTTTTTGGTATATTTATTTTGTTTTTTTATTTTTTGTTCTAAAGTTAACACAAGAACATTATATATTTTTTTGTTTTTGGAACCTCAAGGAGGTTGTTGTCCCTTGTTAATTTGACATTGTCTATAAAAAAATGATGTTAATAAAAACAATAAAGTATTTTAATTAAATAAAATATCCATTTATTTATGGTAAACAAAATAAAGTCAATGCTGGAGAAACTTTTTGAATTTGTGAAGACTTTTGGCCCCAGGGCACATATCAAGTCTGTGGAAAAGAAAATTGTGATCTTGAGGAGTCCATATAATAGGGAGCACAATCTGGTCCAGGATACGCAGAGATCAAGAGCAGCAGCAGATGACATATATGTCCCCAGGCTGTGGTACTACACTAGCCTGCGTCTTCTGTCAGACCAGACTGAAGCCAGGTCATCACTTTCTTCTCTTTGTTCCAGCCTTCCCTCCACGCTGGCCTGCACCCTTCCCTGCAGCCTTCCTTGTAGGCTGCTCCGGTGCTTGACTTGTGGCAGGAGGAGGAGGGGCTTGCTCGTTTATTTGTGTGTTAACAGTTAACTCTCCCTTCAGCCCTTGTGAAGGACATCAGAAAAAAGTTTTTCACACAGGAGGCGTTGTCCCTTCTCCATTTCCAGCAACCTGCTGGCTATATAGGAGCCATAGGCCTCTTCAGTTTCGGGGGGGGGGGGGGCTCTTGAGGAAATTAGTTGCTTCTTTCATGAGGCGCAGTGATGCCTCCTCTGTCACCTTTCTGGGCCTTTTCGTATGAAGGCGAAGGGGAGGAACCTGAGATTGTGTGAGGCTCCTACTGGGCCCGGCCACCTCCTGGCTGACACTAACCCCTGCCTCCTGGATGACACTGGGCCCGGCCTCCTCCTCGATGACACTGGGCCCAGCTTCCTCCTCGATGACACTGGGCCCGGCCTCCTCCTGGATGACACTTTCCACACCTTCCTCCTGGCTGATCTCATCCTGTGTATAAAAAAGGGACATAGTTTGAGTTTTTGTTTCATCAATGACACACAATTTGCAAATTCAATGTTACATATAAAAGAGTATCAATCTGATACCAGCATTTTTTAAAGCTGGTGACAAACATTTTTGGCCACTACTGTCAATTGATATGTAGACATAATTTTTTGGATAAAATCCTTAATAATAGTTAATCAATTATAACATCTAGGTAACATCATTAATATTAGGACACTAAATATGTATAAAACTAATTTACCTGACTCCAGATGGTCACATCCGGTTCTTCCAGGATGGAAGACCCAGCTTGGTCTTCATCAGCCTCTGCTGGGGTGGAGGGAAGGGTGCATGGAAGGGTGGAGGGAAGGGTTGAAAGTAGGGCTGAAACAATTAATCGACAACTAATCGATTATGAAATGAATCGATTACTACTTTCATAATCGATTAATCGGCCAGTAACATAATGGGGTTAAAAAAACCCTAAAATGAGCCCCTAGAAGAGCAAATAATCGCTACTGCAAATATTACTTTCACAGTTCTACACTAAAAAAATTAACCGCTTACAGTAGTGATTATCTGCTTTTTTTTGTACTATAAAGGGCTAATTTTAGTTTTTTAACCCCATTATGTTACTAAACGTCTAAGACCTGGTTCACATCTACGTGTTTTTTGGTGCTTTTTGCAGAAACGCACTACAGTTCATTTACATATTTTCTTATGGGACACGTTCACGCAAAACGGTGCTTTTTTGGTTCAATATACTTCAGTTGAAAAGCTGCAGAAAAGCATGTAATGCGTTTTTGCAACAATTTGTGTTTTTTAATCTGCCCAACAACAACTTGGCCAAAAAAATGCAAAAATGCAAATCGCAGCAAATTCACGTGTGCAGAAATCAAAACGCACAGCAAAAGGCGCTGCAGAAACAGATCAAAAGCAAACTGCATAAGTGTGTACCGAGCCTTATGCTGGCCACACGGATCAATTTTCAGACGAGAATATTCAGATGAAAAATCTTTGTACATTCGCTGAATGAAAGCATGAACGTTATTAAAAATTACATTATTTTTGAAGGAAGACATTGTTTTTGCTTTTAATAAAAAAATTTGATCACTGAGTCTGATGATATTTACCAGATTCACCCTTTAATAGTTTATACAGTATATCTCTTCTAATAGTATATACAGTATATCTCTTCTGTCTGTTATGCTCAGAGTGGATTCGATATTTTGCTTCCTAACCATATAGTTGGTTATTTGTATTTATATTTACCACTGCATAGAGATATTTAAAGGGGTTGTAAAGGTAAAAATTTTTTCACCTTAATGCATTCTATGCATTAAGGTGAAAAAACTTTTGACAGTACCGCCGCCCCCAGCCCCCCCGTTTTACTTACCTGACGCCTCGAATCTTCGCTCCTCGTCCTCGTCAGCTTCATTGCAGCTCAGCCTGGTCGCTGATTGGCTGCAGTGGATGGATTGAAAGCAGCGCAGCCATTGGCTCGCGCTGCTGTCAATCACATCCGATGACGCGGCGCGCCGGGGGGCGGGGCCGAGTGATACAGCGAGCGGCTATAGCCGCCGGCTGTATCACGGGAGCGCGCCCGCAAGCACTCACCACCGTGCGAGGGAGCTCGCATGAAGGTGGTAAATGCTTGCGGGGAGGAGCTGAAACAGCCGCCGAGGGACCCCAGAAGACCAGGTTCGGGGCCACTCTGTGCAGAACGAGCTGCACAGTGAAGGTAAGTATAACATGTTTGTTATTTTAAAAAAAAAAAAAAACAACTTTACAACCCCTTTAAGAATAAATTACCTTACTTTTTTTTAAGGTTATTAACCGAAAAATCGATTAATCGAAACAAAAATCGGCCAACTAATCGATTATGAAAATAATCGTTAGTTGCAGCCCTAGTTGAAAGTGATGCCCTGGCTTCAGTCTGGTCATCAAGAAAACGTAGTTTATCGTAGTACCACAGCCTAGGTACATATACATCATCTGCTGATGCTCCTGATCTCAGGTAATTCTGGATCTTGTTATGCTTCCTCCTATACATATTTCGCAAGATTCCAATTTTATTTTCTACAAACTTAAAGGTTGCTTCTGGGATGAAAGTCTGCACAAATGCGAGAAATTTCTCCAGCGTTGCCTTCCTTGTTGCTTTAATATAATATGCAGGGTGTTTGACCTCCCATAAATTCCTCTTCTCCCTGTATTTCTCAATAAATGGTATAAAAAAATCTGGGTCCTTAAATTTGGCATTCATGTTTTCTGTAAAACATAATACAAAAGACAAAAACACTAATGTTTCGGCGAAACTCTCATCATCTTATCCCAACATAGGCCTCATCAATCTTTAAGCAGTATAGGCTGCTACAAAGTAAAAAAAACATCAAAAAAATTTACCTTCGTTTTGGATGCTCACAACTTCAGTTCCGCTATCCTCCACGCACAGAACGTACGTACGACACATGCATAGTAGCTTTATATATACTGCGCATGCGTGAAACTACGCCTGCGTCGCCCACCCCTGACATTCTTTTTTAACGAATATTCTCCCCCCCTTCTCTCTACGGTGCGCAGTAGGAGCAACAATGGCGGAGACACAGCAGGTGTTTATTACCTCAGGTAGCGAGGAAAGCCCAGAGCCCCGGAACGTCCCGATCCGATTGTTGGGGTGTCTCTGGTTGTGGAAGGGGAGGAAGCAAGCACCAGCGCCACCCCCAAGGATGTGTACGAAGGAGAGTTGGAGGAAGTAGGCGACATGTGCACCCCACCAGATGAGTATCTGACACACCAGCTTACGGTAATCTATGTATGGCTGCATATTTTGAGATACATTTTTTATTGTCTATTTTAGGTGATCTGGTTGAAGAAGGGGTCAGAAGAAGAAGAAGCAAGCACCAGCGCCACCCCCTATTCTATATATGGCTGCATATTTCTAAATACATCATTTTTTCCTTTAATTTTAGGTGATGTGGAAGGGGAACCTTTTAGCACAGACAGTGCACAATGCTTAATTGGACAGATCATGGCCTGGAATGGGGATATTGATGCCATGCGCACTACCTTAGACCTAATGCGGAATCAGCTGGACAATATGCAGCAGGAAATGAAGAACATGATCAATGTTTTGGGGAGAATCGAAATCCCTTTTGCACCCAAAAAAACATTGATCATGTTCTTCATTTCCTTGTTTGCTGACCCCATTCTGGGCCTTTGATTTTTTTAATAAAAGTTTATGCCTGTTTCTAAAAAATATTTTATATATAGAGGCCTGTTTGTTTTTCAAAAAAAAAAAAAAATATATATATATATATATATATATATATATATATATATATATATATATAGGAGCTGCGGGCAGGAGTTTTTAGGTGAGGCCGCGGCTTCGGCCTAGTCCACGGTGTCTGGTCTCGCGGACTAGGCCAAAGCCGCGGACTAGGCCGAAGCCGCTTCCTCGCCTAAAAACTCCTGCCCGCAGCTCCTCGGGACGGCGCAGTGAAAAAAAAAAAAACGAAAAAAATCGACTTGCTTAAATTTTGAATCGATTTGACCTCTCAACTCGATTCAAGATTTAAATCGTTTTTTTCCCCAGCCCTAATACCAGTTTTGGAAGTTATTTGTTGTTTACAGTGGCAATGGTGCTTATTTACTAAAGGAAAATACACTTGGCACTACGAGTGCTCTAGGATAACCTAGGAGAAAGGCAAGCAATAAATATAATTAGAGATTTTATCTGATCAGGATTTTTTATTTCATGCGCACTACCTTAGACCTAATGCGGAATCGACTGGACAATATGCAGCAGGAAATGAAGAACATGATCGATGTTTTAGGGAGAATCGGCCTAGTCCATGGCGTCCGGCCTCGCGGACTAGGCTGAAGCCGCGGCCTCAAGCAATAAATATAATTAGAAATTTTATCTGATCAGGATTTTTTATTAAAAAAAATTATAGATTCTGTGGCATTGCAATGGCCCCCCCACCCGTAAAAAATTCAACATATTGATCCCGTACTTGACGGGCACTTTGGGGGGCCAAGCCAGTATCCAGGCCCGTCAGAGGATTCTCTATAAGTCCGGCCTCAGGCCCAAGTGATACCATATAATTGGTCGAATGTTTGTGTAAATAATTGTGTAGGATGCAGCACGCTAGGACAATGTGATTTAGTTTATATTCCACCATGTGGATAGCTGTCTGAAACAGGCAGAAGCGGCTGGCCATAATCCCAAAAGTATTCTCCACAACTCTTCTTGCTCTTGCCAGCTGGAAGTTAAAAACCCTCCTCTCCGGGGTGAGGGTCCTTTGGGGGAATTGCCTCATGAGGTGCTCGCTCAGACCAAAGGCTTCATCTGCTATGAAGACAAAGGGGAGTCCTTCCACATTATCGGCATCAGGTGGCAATCCAAGGCCACCACTCTGGAGACCCTCCACAGTTGGGAAAGTCCCAACGGGTGGCAAAATGGGATACCACAGTCTGACATTCCTGTGGCGTTGAAGGAAACTGGGGAGTCAAACAAAGAAAAAACAAAAATCAGTAATTTTGAACATAACATTGCAAGCACATTACACAAAAAACATTAGTGCCCAGCATCAGTATAACATTAATTGTAATATTATTTAAATGCAATTATGGTGAATATACACTGCGCTAAAAAAGAAAATACTAAAAAAAGAAAAATGGAGCAGCTACATACGGAGTGACAAAAACCATGAAAGTACTGTGAAAAAATGTAGCGCGTGTGCTGTGAAAACCCACAAAAAGAGGGGAATATTAATATATAATAACACCATTAATAACATAAATAACTTGTGAGTCTCTCAACATAAAAGGATGAAGTCCAAATAAGTGAACAACGTATAGTTGAAAAATGTCCCACTGGTGAATGTGAGTGAATATATACAACGACTGATGTTCAAACACAGGCAAATCTTTAAATCCCCCAGGAGGAACACATCCATCGGCTGTATAAATCTTGATAAAAGTAGTGTATAGAAAACTCTTACCAGATGAATTGGACTCCCTTGTCAGCGACAGGGAATCACTAAGGCAGGATGCCCCTCAGGGCCATGGGAAGGATATCCCGACTCTGGAACCTTCTGGGTCCAACTCTGCAATGATCTCCTGGGGCTGCCAGGTGGATTATCACAAAGGATGGCCAAGGCACAGATCAGAGGGAAGGAAACATCGCACATGAAGCTGAAGCTCTCAGCTACCACCTGAGAGAAAATCCAGCTTCCACTTCAGCTTCATGTGCGATGTTTCGTTCCCTCTGATCTGTGCCTTGGCCATCCTTTGTGAGAATCCACCTGGCGGCCCCAGGAGATCGTTGCAAAGTCGGACCCAAAAGGTTCCAGAGTCGGGATATCCTTTCCATGGCCCTGAGGGGCATCCTGCCTTAGTGATTCCCTGTCGCTGACAAGGGAGTCCAATTCATCTGGTAAGAGTTTTCTATACACTACTTTTATCAAGATTTATACAGCCGATGGATGTGTTCCTCCTGGGGGATTTAAAGATTTGCCTGTGTTTGAACATCAGTTGTTGTATATATTCACTCACCTTCACCAGTGGGACATTTTTCAACTATACGTTGTTCACTTATTTGGACTTAATCCTTTTATGTTGAGAGACTCACAAGTTATTTATGTTATTAATGGTGTTATTATATATTAATACTCCCCTCTTTTTGTGGGTTTTCACAGCACATGCGCTACATTTTTTCATAGTAATATTATTTAAAGACTAAAATATAAAGGCCCACTTATCAGATTCCTCACCCCCTCTGATGGCACATTGATACATTTTGGGGGGGGGGGGGGTGGAAATTTTAAATTAAGTTAAGGACACACAGGGGTTTATTTACTAAAGGCAAAAAGACTGTGCACTTTGAAAAGTGCAGTTGTTGCACTCTGCAAGTGCTGTTGCTCCAGAGCTTAGTAAATGAGGGAAGGCTTCATGTTGCAAAGAGTACCCAATCACATGCAAGGGAAAATTCAAAAACAACATTTTTGCTTGCACATGATTGGATGATGGAAATCAGCAGAGCTTCTGCTCGTTTACTAAGCCCTGGAGCAAATGCACTTGCAGAGTGCAACTGCATTTTGTAAAGTGCAACATCTATTTGCTTTTAGTAAATCAACCCCACAGAACATTTTAATAAATTTAGGGGGGGAGGGGATTCTAACTCAAGTTAAGGACACACAGACCATTTGGATACATTTTAAGGGGGGGAGGGGATTCTAAATCAAGTTAAGGACACACAGACCATTCTGATAAATTTAAGGGGGGGGGGATTCTAAATCAAGTTAACGACACACAGACCATTCTGATACATTTTAGGGGAGGGAGGGGATTCTAAATCAAGTTAACCACTTGAGCCCCGGACCATTATGCTGCCTAAGGACCAGAGGTCTTTTTCCAATTTGGCACTGCGTCGCTTTAACTGCTAATTGCGCGGTCATGTAATGCTGTACCCAAACAAAATTTGCATCCTTTTCTTCCCACAAATAGAGCTTTCTTTTGATGGTATTTGATCACCTCTGCAGTTTTTATTTTTTGCGCTATAAACGGAAAAAGACCGAAAATTTTGAAAAAAAATGATATTTTCTACTTTTTTGTAATAAATTTAGGGGGGGAGGGGATTCTAACTCAAGTTAAGGACACACAGACCATTTGGATACATTTTAAGGGGGGGAGGGGATTCTAAATCAAGTTAAGGACACACAGACCATTCTGATAAATTTAAGGGGGGGGGATTCTAAATCAAGTTAACGACACACAGACCATTCTGATACATTTTAGGGGAGGGAGGGGATTCTAAATCAAGTTAACCACTTGAGCCCCGGACCATTATGCTGCCTAAGGACCAGAGGTCTTTTTCCAATTTGGCACTGCGTCGCTTTAACTGCTAATTGCGCGGTCATGTAATGCTGTACCCAAACAAAATTTGCATCCTTTTCTTCCCACAAATAGAGCTTTCTTTTGATGGTATTTGATCACCTCTGCAGTTTTTATTTTTTGCGCTATAAACGGAAAAAGACCGAAAATTTTGAAAAAAAATGATATTTTCTACTTTTTGTTATAAAAAAAATCCAATAAACTAAATTTTAGTCATACATTTAGGCCAAAATGTATTCGGCCACATGTCTTTGGTAAAAAAAAATGTCAATAAGCATATATTTATTGGTTTGCGCAAAAGTTATAGCGTCTACAAACTAGGGTACATTTTCTGTAATTTACACAGCTTTTAGTTTATGACTGCCTATGTCATTTCTTGAGGTGCTAAAATGGCAGGGCAGTACAAACCCCCCCCAAATGACCCCATTTTGGAAAGTAGACACCCCAAGGAAATTGCTGAGAGGCATGTTGAACCCATTGAATATTTATTTTTTTTGTCCCAAGTGATTGAATAATGACAAAAAAAAAAAAAAAAAAAATATTTACAAAAAGTTGTCACTAAATGATATATTGCTCACACAGGCCATGGGCCTATGTGGAATTGCACCCCAAAATACATTCAGCTGCTTCTCCTGAGTATGGGGATACCACATGTGTGGGACTTTTTGGGAGCTTAGCCGCGTACGGGGCCACGAAAACCAAGCACCGCCTTCAGGATTTCTAAGGGTGTAAATTTTTGATTTCACTCTTCACTGCCTATCACAGTTTCGGAGGCCATGGAATGCCCAGGTGGCACAAAACCCCCCCAAATGACCCCATTTTGGAAAGTAGACACCCCAAGCTATTTGCTGAGAGGCATATTGAGTCCATGGAATATTTTATATTTTGACACAAGTTGCGGGAAAGTGACACTTTTTTTTTTTTTTTTTTGCACAAAGTTGTCACTAAATGATATATTGCTCACACAGGCCATGGGCATATGTGGAATTGCACCCCAAAATACATTTAGCTGCTTCTCCTGAGTATGGGGATACCACATGTGTGGGACTTTTTGGGAGCCTAGCCGCGTACGGGGCCCCGAAAACCAAGCACCGCCTTCAGGATTTCTAAGGGTGAAAATTTTTGATTTCACTCTTCACTGCCTATCACAGTTTCGGAGGCCATGGAATGCCCAGGTGGCACAAACCCCCCCAAATGACCCCATTTTGGAAAGTAGACACCCCAAGCTATTTGCTGAGAGGCATGGTGAGTATTTTGCAGCTCTCATTTGTTTTTGAAAATGAAGAAAGACAAGAAAAAACTTTTTTTTTTTTCTTTTTTCAATTTTCAAAACTTTGTGACAAAAAGTGAGGTCTGCAAAATACTCACTATACCTCTCAGCAAATAGCTTTGGGTGTCTACTTTCCAAAATGGGGTCATTTGGGGGGGTTTTGTGCCACCTGGGCTTTCCATGGCCTCCGAAACTGTGATAGGCAGTGAAGAGTGAAATCAAAAATTCACGCCCTTAGAAAGCCTGAAGGCGGTGCTTGGTTTTCGGGGTCCCGTACGCGGCTAGGCTCCCAAAAAGTCTCACACATGTGGTATCCCCGTACTCAGGAGAAGCAGCAGAATGTATTTTGGGGTGTAATTTCACATATTCCCATGGCATGTTTGAGCAATATATAATTTAGTGACAACTTTGTGCAAAAAAAAAAAATTTGTCTCTTTCCCGCAACTTGTGTCACAATATAAAATATTCCATGGACTCGACATGCCTCTCAGCAAATAGCTTGGGGTGTCTACTTTCCAAAATGGGGTCATTTGGGGGGGGTTTGAACTGTCCTGGCATTTTATTCACAACATTTAGAAGCTTATGTCACACATCACCAACTCTTCTAACCACTTGAAGACAAAGCCCTTTCTGACACTCATTGTTTACATGAAAAAGTTATTTTTTTTTTGCAAAAAAATTACTTTGAACCCCCAAACATTATATATTTTTTTAAAGCAAATGCCCTACAGATTAAAATGGTGGGTGTTTCATTTTTTTTTTTCACACAGTATTTGCGCAGCGATTTTTCAAACGCATTTTTTGGGGAAAAAACGCACTTTTTTAAATTTTAATGCACTAAAACACACTATATTGCCCAAATGTTTGATGAAATAAAAAAGATGATCTTAGGCCGAGTACATGGATACCAAACATGACATGCTTTAAAATTGCACACAAACGTGCAGTGGCAACAAAATAAATACATTTTTAAAAGCCTTTAAAAGCCTTTACAGGTTACCACTTTAGATTTACAGAGGAGGTCTACTGCAAAAATTACTGCCCTCAATCTGACCTTCGCGGCGATACCTCACATGCATGGTGCAATTGCTGTTTACGTTTGACGACAGACCGCCGCTTGCGTTCGCCTTAGCGCGAGAGCAGGGGGCGACAGGGGTGCTTTTTTTTTTTTTTTTTTTTTCTTTATTATTTTTTTGCTTTTTTATCTTATTTTTAAACTGTTCCTTTCATTTTTTTTTTTTTTTTTTTTTTATCATTTTTATTGTTATCTCGGGGAATGTAAATATCCCCTATGATAGCAATAGGTAGTGACAGGTACTCTTTTTTGAAAAAATTGGGGTCTATTAGACCCTAGATCTCTCCTCTGCCCTCAAAGCATCTGATGACACCAAGATCGGTGTGATAAAATGCTTCCCCAATTTCCCAATGGCGCTATTTACATCTGGCGAAATCTAAGTCATAAAATGCTTGTAGCTTCCGATTTCTTAGGCCATAGAGATGTTTGGAGCCACTCTGGTCTCTGATCAGCTCTATGGTCAGCTGGCTGAATCACCGGCTGCATTCTCAGGTTCCCTGTTGAGACAGGAGAGCCAGAGAAAAACACGGAAGACGGTGGGGGGGGGGCATTCCCTCCCACGGCTTGTAAAAGCAGTCTAGAGGCTAATTAGCCACTAGGATTGCTTTTACATGAAAGCCGACCGCTGGCTGAAAAGAATGATACCAAGATGATACCTAAACCTGCAGGCATCCTTCTGGTATAACCATTCAAAGTCGTGAATGGCGTACCTGAAGACAAAAAAATGGTTAACAATAAAGCACAGTAAACGGTAAAGTATAAAAAATTGCATACCTGAAAAGCAAACATGATAAAACATAATAACAATAAAACATTGCAGAATAGAATACAGTAAAAAAGAACAGAACAAGAGAGAGAGAATAGAGAGAGAGAGAGAACAATAAAACGACAACTATTTTTTTTTATTTTATATATTTTTTTATTTTTTTTTACACTTTTTTTGTAACTAACTTTTATAACTGTAACCTGTTCCAGGTTCGGGTCTCTCAAAATGCGATGGCATCTTGGGAGACCCTGTGAAAGTGTGCCTAGTCTGTGCAATGCTGTACCCTACGCTAATACTCAACTAATGAATGGTAGCGTTCAAAACACTCACCAATGCAAAGACAATGATTGTCAGGACAGGAGGGACAATAATAGAGGGTGTCATGCCTATATTCGCGCTTGCTGCAGACACGACATCTTTTTTGGGGGTTCGTTGGGTAGGGGTACTCGGGAGGACATAAAGAAAATGCCTCTCATGCAGCCGACTACATTTGGTTGGGGATGTGAATGGGGGAAGTACGGGCGCTGCAGAAGCGGTGGGTTCCCAATTAGGATTGACGAATGCAGCAGGAAGGGCACTATGGGCACGACGGGCCTGTGTTTGTCTTCTTGGTGGCAGCGGGACACTACTTGTGCTTGCCACCTCACCAGCTTGAACTGCACTTATGGGACTCGCCACGTCACCAAGTGTTACTGCAGTGCTGTTTTGACTACGACCGGGGTGTACTAGGCCGCTGGCGCTTGCCAGTTCAATAAAAAGCTACCAAAAAAACTGTTAGCAATCGCAGGGATCAGGCCTGACTCTGCGAATGCTGGAGTTATGCGTTAAGTGTTTTGTAAGTGACAGTGATCGATCGATACTGCACTTGGGTGGGCTGGGCTGGGCCGGGCGGAGGGGCAAAACGCAGGTGCTAGCAGGTATCTGGGCTGATCCCGCTAACACTGCGTTTTTGGGAACCCTAAACTGCTGGGGACGCCAGTATAGATCTGATCGGATCAGATATTGATCCGTTCAGATACTATACCACTAAGGGAGGTGTACGGTGCGTGCGTGGGTGTTAGCTGTACTGGCGCTAATCTGACGCTGCTTGGGGCTGGTGCTTGCCAGTTCACCAAAATACTACCAAAAAAACTGTTAGCGATCGCAGGGATCAGGCCTGACTCTGCGAACGCTGCAGTTATGCATTTAGTGTTTTGTAAGTGTCAGTGATCGATCGATACTGCACTTGGGTGGGCTGGGCTGGGCTGGGCCGGGCGGAGGGGCAAAACGCAGGTGCTAGCAGGTATCTGGGCTGATCCCGCTAACACTGCGTTTTTGGGAACCATAAACTGCTGGGGACGCTAGTATAGATCTGATCGGATCAGATATTGATCCGATCAGATACTATACCACTAAGGGAGCTGTACGGTGCGTGCGTGGGTGTTAGCGCTACTGGCGCTAACCTGACGCTGCCTGGGGCTGGTGCTTGCCAGTTCACCAAAATGCTACCAAAAAAACTGTTAGCGATCGCAGGGATCAGGCCTGACTCTGCGAACGCTGCAGTTATGCGTTTAGTGTTTTGTAAGTGACAGTGACCGATTGATACTGCACTTGGGCTGGGCCGGGCGGAGGGGCAAAACGCAGGTGCTAGCAGGTATCTGGGCTGATCCCGCTAACACTGTGTTTTTGGGAACCCTAAACTGCTGGGGACGCTAGTATAGATCTGATCGGATCAGATATTGATCCGATCAGATACTATACCACTAAGGGAGGCGTATGCTGCGTGCGTGGGTGTTAGCGGTACTGGCGCTAATCTGACGCTGCCTGGGGCGACGCATATCACCGCCGGGCGATCAGGGGGCTAAACCTTTATTCGGTAATAAACGGCGGGTGCCCTGACACTATAAAAAATAAACAAACTAACCAGCGTCACCCGTAACAGTTATACGGTGATCAGTGGTGAAAGGGTTAACTAGGGGGCCATCAAGGGGTTAAAACATTTATTAGGTAGTATATGGGGGTCCCTGTCGCTATAAAACGCTGACGGCGAACCTAAATATTTAGGTCCCTAACTAGCGTCACCAGCGACACTAATACAGCGATCAGAAAAATGATCGCTTAGCGACACTGGTGACAGGGGGTGATCAAGGGGTTAAAACTTTATTAGGGGGGGTTAGGGGGGTATCCTAGACCTACAGGGGGGTAATACTAACTGTCCCAACACTGTAACTGTCACAAACTGACACCAATGCAGTAATCAGGAAAAAAAAAAAAAAAAACTGCTGGTGTCAGTTTGTGACGGGGGGGGTGATTGGGGGGGGATCGGGGGGCGATCGGGGGGGGATCGGGGTGTTTAGTGTGCCTGGCATGTTCTACTGTGTTGTGTAGTGTTGGTGCACTCACATACCTGTCTTCTCTCCTCAGGCCGGAACGGAAATTACCGAGCCGAGGAGAGATGACATCATTTCCTTTGCTGCTGTTTAGCATACAGCAGCAAAGGAATGATGTGATTGGCCGGCGGCGATCGCGAGGGGGGGCCACGAACGGATGGCCTCCCCCTCATCTCCGATCGCCGTGGGACAAAAGACGACCGCCTCGGGCACCGGGGGGGGTCCGATCGGACCCCCCACCCGCGGAAGGCAAATCACGTATATGTACGTGATTTTGCCTGTCCGTGCCATCTTGCCGACGTAAATCGGCGTGAGGCGGTCGTCAAGTGGTTAAGGACACATAGACCATTCTGATACATTTTAGGGGGGGGGGGATTCTAAATCAAGTTAAAGACACACAGACCATTCTGATACATTTTAGGGGGGGGAGGGGATTCTAAATCAAGTTAAGGACACATAGACCATTCTGATACATTTTAGGGGGGGGGATTCTAAATCAAGTTAAGGACACACAGACCATTTTGATAAATTTTAAGGGGGTGATTCTAAATCAAGTTAAGGACACACAGACCATTCTGATACATTTTAAGGGGGGGTTCTAAATCAAGTTAAGGACACACAGACCATTTGGATACATTTTAGGGTAAAGCACTACAATGGAGCTGACAAAATACATTAAGTGAGTAGATTAGGTGGATATGGGGAGGTTAGTGAAGGCAAATATGCATGCAGGACAAAAAAGAGCATTAAAAAACTACAGCATGCAGGAGGACAAAGGGGAAATTCACACTATATTGCAATCATGGAAATTAGTGTTTGAGTAAAGAAATACATTACATTAGCAAACATAAAATACAATAAAATGTGATCTTAAAGGATAAATCTTACCTTAATATCTGCAGGACCTGAATTATGGCAGAACAGGTCTCTAGGATAATGATCCCCAGAGCCTGGGGGGAGATGCCTGTCGAGAACTTAAGGTCCTGCAGGCTTCTCCCTGTCGCCAAGTAACGCAACGTGGCGACTAGCCTCTGCTCCGCAGTGATGGCTTGCCTCATGCAGGTATCCTGCCTGCTGATATAAGGGGACAGCCAACAAACGGTCAAAAACGGGGTCCGTCATCCGGAGAAAGTTCCTGAAATCCTCAGGATTATTCTCACGGATCTTATGGAGCAATGGCATGTGAACTCCTCCTCGCCCTGTTCATGGACTGAGCTTGGGCTGAAGAATGAACTACAGCACCAAGCACATACAAAGCACGAACTCTACGACGAGTACGTACACGCAACATGGCTTCAAAACGGTCGGCTGGTCAGAACGCACTGAACAGAATGCACTGAAGAACAGCAAGGCCTGTGAAGAGCGAGCTGAAAATCAGCAACGAGCGGACAATAAGACACTGAATGAATCAATGTGAACTGACCACACGCACTGAAAAGCAGATACAAACCTTACAAGTACAAACTGAACAACAGTTAAACGAAATGAAAAATACGAGTCTCACAAGCGCGAATCGTCTCTCACCAAACTTCTACTAACACGAGATAAACACGAGATTAGCAGAAGGAGCCCAAAGGGTGTCGAACGAGCTATTGAACTTCCGTTTTACAGTCTTGTCGGACTTGGTGTATGTCACTGCGTACTAGGTTGTCAGACTTTTGAGTGATTGTATGTAGGCAAGTCCGTTCGTTAGAAAGTCCATCGGAAGTCTGCCAAAAGTCCATTGAAAGTCTGTCGGACAGGCCGTTGGACTTTTGTTGCTGAAAAGTCTGACCGTGTGTACACGGCATTAGCCACTGGTGGTGGTGCCCAGAACCAAAAATGTTCTTAGAAGCTATCAACATGAACATTAAGGAGGAATAGGATAGTCACTCAGCATAAAAGGATAGTCACTCAGCGTCAGCATAGGCAGTCTTCAAGGGATCTCACATTCATAAAAAAATTATTCGGTTACATCAGCATCAGGTGCTTGGTAGCTGGTGATCCAAGACTGATTAAATTTTATGAAGGTGAGCCAATCAACCGAGTCGGTGGACAGGCGCACTCTGTGATCGGTTACAAAGCCTCCAGCGGCACTGAATGTGTGTTCCGAAAGAACGCTGGATGCAGGACAGGCCAGTAGCTCAATTGCATACTAGTGGTGCAACGGATCGTCACCGATCTGTGATCCGAACGGGTCAACCTGTTCGGATCGGCACACCACGCGTTCCGCTGCCTCGGCCATAGGAAAGGTCGCAGCTTCGGCCTAGCTCTGGACCGGCGGCCATCTTGGTACACTCGGCGGCGGCTGCTGTCTCGTCAGGAAGTGACATTTCGTCGCCGCCATCTTGCTACACCCCACACTCCTGCACAGTAATGATAGAGTGAGAAGGGGGCAAGCGGACATCTTATTACACCCACCGGAGTTTTAGATCTCACAGTTATTTTCAACACAAAACGGAGCTTATATGCTTAAATACAGTGTTTGTAAATCCGACAGACTGTTTAGATGTTAAATTTTAAAAGCAGCAGCAAACCTGCTGACCTTACATGGTTGCTAATGTGAAATGTTAAATGTGAAAGGCTAATGTTAAATGTGAAAATCAAAGGTGTTCTGTCACATTAGCAACCATGTATGTCAGCAGGTTTGCTGCTGCTTTTAAAATTTAACGTCTAAACAGTCCGTCGTATTTACAAATACTGTATTTAAGCATATAAGCTCCGTTTTGTGTTGAAAAAAACTGAAATCTAAAACTCCGGTGGGTGTAACAAGATTTGTCTTGTCTTTTTTTGCTGATCCGAAAAATGATCCGATCCGTGACTCTGATCTGAGGAACGATCCGATCCGTGAGTTTTTTAATCTGTTGCACCCCTGTTGCATACTGTGCAAGCTCTGGCCAGTGATCCATCCTCAAGACCTAGTAACCCAGTGGATTTTCGGTTGGAAAGGTCTCCAAGCCTGATCTTGCCCCTAGGTATTCCTGCACCACGTACAACAGACACTGGCGATGGTTGCTGGAACTGATCAGACCTTGGGGCTGCGGACTGAAAAATTGTCTGAATGCATCGGTCAGACGGCCACCTTCTCCGCCGCTCCTTCTGTGACTGACCGAAGCCTCAGCAACACGTTCAGGAGGACCAGGAAATTGTAACCTCCCAGGCTCCGGAATCGCATTGCACAAACCTTTCTACAAGGCCTCCCGAAGATGTTTCATCCTCTGCTCCCTCTGCGATGGTTGGATAAGTTCTGTCACCTTACCCTTGATCAAGAAGGGTTGCCAGCCAGTACTGATCCCTCTCCTTGATACCACGAATCCGAGGGTCCCTTCACAGGCTTTGCAGGATCAGGGAGGCCATGCAGAATAGGTTTGCTGAGGCATTCGGTCTGGAGTCCTCTGGGTCACTAAGGACGACCTGATGCACAGCCACCTCTTGCCAGCCACGTACAAGTGCATGGGTTTCTGGGGCCTGAAAATGATCCCTTGAAGACTGCTGCTGATGCTGAGTGCCAGGCTCCACCTCCATGCTGACACAGTCCTCCTCCTCCTCTTCCTGTGTGATAGGCGGGCCTGCAGGAATACTGTCTGGATAAAGGGGGCCTTGAGAGGTAGGGAAGTCCTCCTCTTCCTCCCTCTGTTCTGCCTCAAGTGCCCTGTCCATTATTCCACGCAGCGTGTGCTCCAACAGGTAGACAAGAGGGACAGTATCACTGATGCATGCACTGTCACTGCTCACCATCCTCATGGCCTCCTCAAATGGTGACAGGACAGTGCATGCATCCTTGATCATGAGCCACTGGCGTGGCAAAAAAAAGCTGAGCTCCCCTGACCCTGTCCTGGTGCCATACTCGCACAGGTAGTCATTGATGGCCCTCTGCTGCGTGTGCAGCCGCTGCAGCATTGCCAACGTTGAGTTCCACCTGGTGGGCATATCACAGATGAGGCAGTTCTTGGGCAGGTTGCATTCCTTTTGCCAGCACTGGCATTATATGACCAAGGAAATGCCCACAGACTTTCCTGGCCTGCCTCAGGAGATCCTGTAAGCCTGGGTACCTGCACAAGAACCACTGCACCACCAAATTAAGGACGTGAGCCAAACAGGGAACATGGGTGAAGTGTCCCTGTCGGAGGGCGGAGAGGAGGTTGGTGCCATTGTCCCAAACCACCATTCCTGGCTGAAGCTGGTGTGGCATCAACCACCTCTGAGCCTGCCCCTGCGGAGCTGCCAGAATCTCTGCCCCAGTGTGCTCCTGTCCCCTAAGCAGACCAACTCAAGCACCGCATGGCATCTTCCTGCCTGAGTGCTTGTGTAGCCCCTAGAACGCCTACGGAGCACCGCTGGTTCCGAGGACAAATCTGCACAGGAAGAGGCCATAGAGGAAGAAGAAGAGGAGGGGGTGGAGGAGAGAGGTGTAGCAGAATCAACAAGCTCCAACAATACTGCACCCTGTCCTGCATCCTTCCCAGCTGCCAGCAGGGTTACCCAGTGCGCTGTGAAAGAAAGGTAACGTCCCTGTCCATGCTTGCTGGACCATGAGTCAGCGGTAATATGCACCTTAACGCTGACCGCCCTGTCCAACGAGGCCAAGACATTGCCTTCCACATGTCGGTAGAGAGCCGGAATGGCCTTCCGAGAAAAAAATTGGCGTTTGGGAACCTGCCACTGAGGTACCGCACATTACACAAATTCTCAAAAGGGGGCAGAGTCTACCAGCTGCAAAGGCAGCAGTTGGAGTGCTAGCAATTTAGCCAAACTAGCATTCAGCCGCTGAGCGCGTGGCTGGGACCAAATTTCTTTCGCCGGTTTAGCAACTGGGGTAGGGAAATTTGCCTGCTACAATCAGATTCTGGTGTACCCCTAGCAGATTGCCCGCAGGTGCTTGGGACACCCAATTCTACACCTTCATTCCTCTCAGTGCAGGTCTCTGAGAGGACTGAAGTTATAGTGGGGTTGGAGATCCCAGCTGATGAGGAGCAAGGAGAGGTCCACTTTGTTCTTTGGTATGGGTCTTTTAAGTACTGTTGCCAACGGACTACATGGGAGCTCGACATATGTCTGGTCAAGCATGTGGTGCCCAACTGCTGCTGTTTTGGCCATGCTTGATACGCTTCAGACATGTTGCAAACAGCAACGGTGCAATCTGCTGCACATGTCTCAAAAAAGGCCCACACCAAAGAACTTTTGGAAAAAACGCATGGAGTCAGCAGCGCCCTGCACATGCGGAGCTCTGCGGTGTGATGCAGTCGGTTGCCTGCCCTTAAGCTGGCCCCTGGAGGGCACCCTTTCTCGTTTGAGATGTGCCTCCTCCTCCTCCGCTCTTCTATCTGGCACCCACGTAGAGTCAGTGACCTCATCATCCCCTCCCTCCTCGCCACTGGAGCTAACCTGGCAGTATGCTGCAGCTGGGGGAACATGACTGCCAGTTTCTTGTGCTTCTTGGGCACCCCTTCTCTCTGGGCTCACATTACTACCTTCATCCTCAACCTGGGTACCATCATCAGAGCCTTCAAAACGCTGCACATCCTCCTGAAGCATGTACCCTACACTGTGGTCGAACAGTTCGGGGGACTCCTGAGGGCATGATGGTGGGCTAGGGAAGGAGTGAATGATGACATTGAGCCGAAGGAAGAGGCCGCTTTGGCAGCTGCATTGGCACACAAAGTACCCTGAGCCTTGGTGACAGAGGATGAGGACGGCTTGGTCATCCACTCTACCAAGTCTTCTGCATGTTGTGGCTCAACACAGCCAGCTGCCGAAAAAAAGGACAAGCGTGCCCCATGGCCACGTGCTGAGGATGCACCGTGTCCACGACCAGTGATGTTGGCTGTAGACACAGAGCCTGCTTGCCCTCTTTTAAGTGGCCTCTTTTAAGTGACCTGCCTGAAAGTGTCTTTGAACACGCACTCCAGGAATGGCCTACTGTCAGGTATAGGCTTGGCCGGACTACAATGCAGTCGATATATATTTTATGAACTGCACCTCACTGAGTCACCTGCCTGAAAGTGTCTTTGAACACGTACTCCCGGAATGGACTACAGTCAGGTATAGGCTTGGCTGGACTACAATGCAGTAGATATATATATTTTATGAACTGCACCTCACTGAGGCACCTGCCTGAAAGTGTCTTTGAACATGTACTCCAGGAATGGCCTGCAGTCAGGTATAGGCTTGGCTAGACTATATATATATATATATATATATATATACAAGCCTGTATATATATATGAAATACACTGCAGCTAACTGAATCAACTGCCTGCCTGAAGAAGATTAGAAACAGTACAGGAGGAACAGTCTGCAGTGAGATCTAGCCAAACTGGATACAGTGGATATATATATATATATATATATATATATATATATATATATATAGCAGTCTGACTGTATATATATATATATATATATATATATATATATATGAAATACACTGTAGCTAACTGAATCAACTGCCAGCCTGAAGTAGATTAGAAACAGTACAGCATGAATGGTCTGCAGTGAGATCTAGCTAAACTGGATCAACTGCCTGCCTGAAGTAGATTAGAAATAGTACAGCAGGAACGGTCTGCAGTGAGATCTAACTAACTGAATAAACTGCCTGCTCAAAGTAAATGAAATGACACACTCTCTCTCTCTATCTCTCTATAACGCCAGCAACACACTACACAGGGCCAACGTGCAGGCGGCCTTATATGGCCTTATATGGTGTGGAGCATGTACTTAACCCCCTGAGCCATAATTGGCCAAAGGCACCCTGCCTTTGGCTAATTATGGCTCTGTTTGTTTACGGCGCTGTGATTGGCCAAAGCATGCGGGTCAAAGTGCATGCTTGGCCAATCATCAGCCAGCAAAACACTGCGAAGACGCAGTGCATTATGGGCCGTGACGTACCGCTCTAATTTGGTGTGAATGGCCCATAATGTTCAATCTTCGTCGACTGATCGAACAGCCGATGTTCGTGTCGAACTCATGTTCGACTCGAACAGTCAGCCCATCCCTACTCCTGAGTATGGCGATACCACGTGTGAGACTTTTACACAGCCTGGCCACATACAAAGGCCCAACATTGAAGTAGCATCTTCAGGCATTCTACGAGCATACAGTAAATGACACATTTCATTTCTCAACCACCTATTACACTTTTGAAGGCCCTGGATCACCAGGACAATGGAATTGCCCCCAAAATGACCTCATTTTGGAAAGCAAACACCCTAACATATAATCTATGTGGCACAACAAGTCTTTTGAACAGTTCATTTTTTCCAGAAGTTTTTGGAAAATGTGGGAAAAAAATTAAACCGCATTTTTTTTACACAAAGTTGTCCATTTATAAGATATTTCCAACACATAGCAAATACATAGTAAAAATGACACCCCAAAATACATTCTGCTACTCCTCCTGAGTATGGCGATATACAGAGGCCCAACATCCAAGTAGCACCATCAGGCGTTCTAGGAGTATAAATGCAATATATAATTTCCTGGCAACCTATCATTTTTGAAGGCCCTAGCATGTACATACCAAGAATTACAAGCCAAAATAAATTCTATTGCGGAAAGGGTAAAAAAATAAAAAAAATAAAAAAAAAGCATTACCTCTGCTTTTAGTAGTATCCACAGAGGAGAGCACTGGTCCAGGCAGCAGGCAGGGATGTGCTTAGTGACAGCAATAGTAATTATCCAGGCAGCAGGCAGGAATATTGTCTATAGTCAGCACAGCACAATCCATAGAAATTGTCCAGGCGGAGACAGCCAGCACAGCCATAATATTAGTCCTGGTACACTGTTACCTGCAGACATTCATTATTGTACCGCTCTCCAGCCCTTCATAAATATACTGCCTCTTGCTACAGCTAATTATTTGCATAGTCCAGGTATCAGTGTGGTCCGTTCATGCGGCAGGCAGAGGCATGATGGCAGTAAGTCAGCAGCAGGCTGAGGGCCGCAATCAGGTAAGACAGGGGCACAGAGGTAGAGGCTTCGACCCACCCAAATCTCTATGAAGCCTCTAGACTTCAGACCCTAATCCGGAAATTCTGAAAACCGGAGAAAACAAAAAAAACGAAAAACATTTCTGGAGCCCCTCACATATGTGAGACCCCTGTGTACTACAGTAGCAGGGCAACAGATCAGTCCAAGCGGTAGGCAAAAGCATAGTTCATAAAACAGGCCAGGGTTAGTTCACCTGCAAGCAGTCCAAGCGGTAGGCAGTAGCGTAGTTGATAAAACAAGCCAGAGTCAGTTCACGTGGAAGCAGTCCAAATGTTAGGCAGAGGCATAGTCACAAAACAGGCCAGGGTCAGTTCATGTGGAAGCAGTCCAAACGGTAGGCAAAGGCATAGTCAAAAAACAGGCCAGGGTCAGTTCACGTGGAAGGCAGTAGCATGATTATTTGGGGAAGCATGAAAAATGGTCAGCACAGATGATGAAAATGGGGAAATGGTTAAAAATATGGGCTAATATTTTAGGGCTGTATGATAAAGTTAGAAGCATTCACCAATGCAAAGGCCAGGTTGGGAGGGACACTGGGGACAATGGTAGCTGGTATCTTTTCGAAGTCCTCTTTTGCTGCACACGCAACATTTTTTTTGCCGTCTTCGGCCTGCTTCAGATGATGGAATGTTGAAGGGGAAGTGGCGCTCATGAAGTCGGCTAACAGCATCAGAGCGAAGGTCTTGTGGGGGGGGGGTCTTTGTTGATAGATGAGGGACGTGGCAACTTCTTCTATGAATTTTAGGAAGGGGGCGGGGCTTTCCGTGGATTTGGTGTAGACTACGTAGGAATTATAAATGGGCAAATGGATGACATAAATTGCTACCTTCTTGTACCATAATCTGGACCTCCTTATTGACAAATAGGGCTGAATCATTTGATCATTGAAATCCACCCTCCACCCCCCCCCCCCCACACCATGTAGAGATTATAATCTTTGACACATGTTGGCTTTTCAATGGGACCTTGCCTTCTTAGAACCTCAATTGTAGTGTCGTCATAGATGGTGGACATTATGTGCACGTTACTTTTATCCTGCCACCTCAAGGCCAGCATTTCATTGCATCTCAATGTTGCTCTTTCCCCCCTTCGCAGCTTTTTGTTCGCTAGAGATTGTGGGAAGCCCTTCCTATTCTTTCTGGAGGTTCCGCAGGCAAGGGTTTTTGTGATGTATAAGTGTTTGAAAAGGGGCAGGCTGGTGTAGAAGTTGTCAAGGTATATGTAATATCCTTTGTTCAGAAGTGGGTATGCCAGGTCCCATACAATCTTTCCAGTTGTGCTCATGTAGGCCGGGCACTCAGGGGGCTGGGAATCTCTTCCTTTATTTATGCGGAGAGCTTGTAAAATTTTACTCCATATCTGGCCCTTTTGCTAGGAATATATTGCTTTATTCCTAGCCAGGCTGAAAAGGGTACCAGGGACTCATCGACAATATATTCTGATTGGGGACATAGTGTTCTGCAAATTGTTGGGAAAAGAAATTTATCAGTGGGCGAATTTTATATAACTTGTCGTAATTTGGATGACTGCGGGGAGGGCAATGGGTGTTGTCACTAAAATGAAGAAAGAGCATTATCATCTCGTATTGGGACCTGGACATTACGGCAGAATAAATGGGCATGTGGTGGATGGGGTTGGTGGACTAATAGGCATGTCCTTAATTTCTTTTTTGTAATTCCCATGTTTTTGGTGAGGCCCATAAACAATTTGAACTCCTCCAAATTCAGATCTCACCACTCAAACGGACAGGCATATGATGATTGGGGGTTATTGGAAATATACTGCTGGGCATATAAATTTGTCTGGTCCACAATGAATTGCAGCAAAGTGTCAGGCAAAAACAAATAAAAACAATCAATCGCTGTGAAATTTTGGATGTTGGCCTGCACACCTGGCTGTGCTGTGAAAGGGGGAATAATTGGGGATCCCGAGTCGGAAGGCAGCCATGTTGGGTTGGCAAGACCATCTGGCATGTATGTAGAGGCCCTGGCTCTTGGGAGATGTGACACTCCAGTAGTTGGGGGATTTTAATCTCCTGTGCTGGTACTCAGGCGTGATGTGGCAGCACTGGTACTGGGCCTGGGCATTTGTTCCTGGAGCCTATCGCCGGCGGCAGTGCTGGTACTGGGCATTTGTTCCTGGGGCCTATCGCTGGTGGCAGCGCTGGTACTGGGCCTGGGAATTTGTTCTTGGGGCCTATTGCTGGCGGCAGCGCTGGTACTTGGCCTGAGAATATAATCCTGGTTGCTGGCAGCTGCCTGGTTTCCAGAGTGCCGTGCCCTTTTAGGAGGGATCCATTCTTCCTCCGAATCATTTGTCGATTCACTATTCTCAATCGGTTCTAATGCCGAATTTGATTTGGAATCAGAATTGGAACCTGATGAGAACTCCCCGCTGCTCTCATCAGTCATGGAGAGGATCTGGAACGCCTCCTCACTAGTATAAAATCTTTTGGACATGACGCTGATGGCTGTGTGACAGGTGGCAGGTTGCGGTCACTGATGGGCTCTGTGATGGGTAGCAGGTGACGTTCACTGATGATGATGGTGTGACAAGCGATGGTTACTGATGGGTGACAGGACACGGATGGTGATGGGGGATGGTCACTGACGGGTGACAGGCCACGGTCACTGATGGGTGCACTGCTGATGGTCACTGATGGGTGACAAGTGGTGGCTGATGGTCACTGATGGGTGAGGGGTGATGGCTGACAGTCACTGATGGGTGATGGCTGACTGTCACTGATGGGTGACATGTGACAGGGCACGGTCACTGATAGGTGACAGGTGCACCGCTGATGGTCACTGATGGGTGACAGTCACTGATGGGTGATGGGTGACAGTTGACGGTCACTGATGGTGACAGGTGATGGTCACTGATGGGTGACAGGTGATGGTCACTGATGGGTGACAGGTGACGGTCACTGATGGGTGACAGGTGACGGTCACTGATGGGTGACAGGTGATGGTCACTGTTGGATAACGGTGACAGTTGACGGTCACTGATGGGTGACAGTGACAGGTGACGGTCACTGATGGGTGCACCACTGACGGTCACTGATGACAGTCTCTTATGTGACAGGTGCACTTTATGGGGTGAATGTTGGGTGACAGATGATGATGGTAGGCGATGGGACAAGTGTGGTGTTGGTGCATACAATACACTCACTGCTCCTGGCTCTTCTCTCCTCACAATGGAAACGGTATGTGAGGAGAGAAGAGCTGGTAACAGCTAGTTACTACTCAGTGTTTACATTTATGCCCCGTACACACGGTCGGATTTTCCGATGGAAAATGTGCGATCGGAGCGTGTTGTCGGACATTCCGACCGTGTGTGGGCTCCATCGGACATTTTCCATCGGATTTTCCGACACACAAAGTTTGAGAGCAGGCTATAAAATTTTCCGACAACAAAATCTGATCGCGTCAATTCTGACAGTGTGTGGCCAGTTCCGACGCACAAAGTGCCACGCATGCTCAGAAGAAATTCCGAGATGGAACAGCTCGGTCTGGTAAAATTAGCGTTCGGAATGGATACAGCACTTTCGTCACGCTGCAATGTAAAAAATTGTTTAATACAGCGCACTCTCTTCTTCTCTATAATGTGAAAAGAATGAAGTAGTTTTGCTGCTTATATTCACACAGACTTCTCACAAACTTCTTTCTTTATTATTTATTGGGATTCCTTTAATATATTTAGATTTGTCACATCTTACCAAATTATTTTTTGTTGGTTTTTAAATATTTTTTTTTTTTTGGTCAAGGCATTTTTTTATATTTTTTTGTGTTTGTATTTTTTCCAAGGCTGATGTTTTTTTGGGTTTTTTGGTGTTTTACTCCATAATATTTTTGTGTGTGTTTTGTGTGTCAAGTTTTCACAACACCATTATTATCTTGTATTATTTAATCTCAATGAGATTGTTTGGTGTTGGTGTCTCTTGTTAATTTCACATTGTATTTTAGAAATGTACCTGCCTACTCACCAACAAACTGTCCTTTTTGAAGGAAAACACACATAGGCGAGTATAATTTAACCAAAAATTCCTTTATTAAGGGCTCACAACTAAACAAAGAGGGAGGCAACGCTGGAGAAACAGCTGAAATTGGTGAAGCCTTTGGCCCCCAGGGCAGACATCAATTAATTGAAAGCAAAATTGGTGGCCTGAGGAGTCCATATCTAAGGGAGTGCAGTCTGGTCCAGAAGTCCCAGAGATCCGGAAAGCAGCAGATGACATCTGTGTCCACAGGCTGTGGTCATACAAGAGACTGCATCTTTTGCCAGACCAGACTGAACCCAGGGCCATCACTCTCTGGTCTTCCTTCCACGCTTCCTTCCACACTGTGGCTGTGGTGGTGGAGTTGTGGCAGCAGGAGGAGGAGGGGCCAACTCACTCAGGTGGGTATTGGGTGTTAGTTCACCACTCGCCCCCTTACTTAGGACTTTATACAGAAGGTCCTCACATAGCTTGCGTTGACCCTCCTGCATGCCCTGTAGTTTTGTGGCAGCCAAAGGCCTCTTCAGGAGTGGGTAAGGCTCTGAGGGATGCAGAAGCCTCCTGAATGAGCCTGAGCGCAGAATCCTGCACGTGAGTCCCCTTCCTCGTTCTTTTGTATGGAAGGCGGAGGGGAGGAACCTGCGATTCTGTCAGGCTGCGACTGGTCCCAGGCTTCTCCTGGCTGCCACTTAGCCCCGCCTCCTCCTGGCTGCCACTAACCCCCGCCTCCTCCTGGCTGCCACTAACCTCCACCTCCTCCTGTATACCACATTCCACAGCCTCCTCCTCCTGGCTGAGGTCTTCCTGTGTGAAAAAGGGACATAGTTTTAGTTTTTTATTCATCAATCACACACAATTTTCACCTCATGGCTGTTGCAAATTGAATGTTATCAAATATAACAGACTATCCTTCTGAGCCCAGCATTTTTCTTTCTTGTCCGACTTTTTGGTGCCCACTACTGTCTATTGATATGTCAAACATTTTATGAAATCAGCAATTAATGATCAATAATAACATCTAGTAAACATTGTTTATTTATTGACCAAAAATCTGTAGAAGAATTCTATACCTGACTCCATCTGGGCTCCTCCACTTCTTCCTGGCTGGAAGTCCCAGGTTGGACATCGGAAGCCTCAGCTGGGGTGGAAGGAAGAGTGGAAGGAAGGGTTGAGAGGGATTCCCTGACTCCAGTGTGGTCTGACAGAAATCGCAGTCTCTCATAGTACCACAGCCTGGGGGCATAAACGTCATCTGCTCCAGCTCCTGATCTCTGGGAATCCATGACCTTCTTGCGCTCCTCAGGCCACCAATTTTGGTTTTTAAATAGGGGATGGTTGCTGTGGGGACCACCGGCTTCACCAACTCCAGCAGTTTCTCCAGCGCTGCCTGCCTCTTTTGTTAATTGTTGTAATGTGGATGTTTCACCTGCCACAGACAGGGCAGCTCCCTGTATTTGTCTATGAACAGGGGGAGGAAATTGTGGTCATTGAAGCCATCCATTTTATCTGCAAGACACAACACAAGACAACCCTAATGTCAGGCAAAACTCTCATAATATAGTTACAATATAGGCCTCAATGTAGAAGCAGTATAGGCCCAAGTTTAGATCTTACCTTCATTTTCACGATCGGCGCCTCCGATACTCCTTCCTCCGCTCACAGATCGTAGTACTACGCACGCTTGTTACGCTTTATACACACTGAGCATGCGTGTAACTCTGCCCGCCCCTATTCTATTCCCCGCCCCTTTTCGTTCGGCGCAGTGGGGGAAGAGCACATGGCAGAGACACAGCAGGTGCGTGCTAATTACAGCAACGAGGGGGAGGAAAGCCCAGAGCCTGAAACGTCCCGATTCTGGAAGAGACGATTTAAGGCCTCAAATATGTCCTTTGGGGAGATGTTGGAGATGGTGGACATCCTGAAGAAGGCCGACTATGATGGAAAGTATGGACCTTACCCCAACCCCAATGTCCGAAAGGCCAAGATCATGGCGAAAGTGGTCAAAAGTCTGCACCGGAATTTCGGGGTACGACGATCGAAAGATCAGCTCAGGAAACAGTGGCCGGACCTGAAATTAAGAGAGCACGAGCAATACCGAAAGATCCGGAGAGTGCTGCAAAAAAGTAAGTAGTTGTGCTGTGTTCCTATTCTTTTTGTGTTTATTACGTTCGTGCTGCTCCATGTGCTTTTATTAACTGTTATCCAGTTTAAAATGTCAACTTTCATGTTCATGGGCACATTGTTCGTTCGTATCAAACATTGTTTGTTCGGCCTAGAAAACACCATTGTTTTGGCCATATGCATTTCCCCACATTTTTTAGGGCCTACTTGTCTGACAAATAGTTGGTTGTGTAGATGGATTTGTAACTAGAATGAAATGCAAACTAGATTCTTTGTAAGGAGAGGACACTCAGCAGCTGTTTACACATCTGGATGCTGGAGCACTAGTGTGGGACACAAGAACACACTTTTTATTAGGGGGCCCACACAGGTGCTCCAGTGTATACTATAGGGGTGTCTCCATCTGTGAAGCTTGTACAAGACAGGTAAAGTATTGTAGCTTGACAAAGGACAAGAAAAATGCTACATCTTGGAACTCTGCCCACCATAAAAATTGTACCCCATTTCCAAGCAATGTTTCATATTTTTAGTTCTGACATCAAATATCTGTGTGCTAAGTATACCTATTTTATTTTTACATAGGGGATAAAAGACTCGGAGGACACCCCTCATCCGAGGAGACCACAGACCCCACACCTCTGGAAGAAGGAGAAATTCCCCAAAGCCAAGCAGAGCAGGAGGAGGAAGACATGGTGGAAATTGTCACCACAACAGGTGAGTGTCTGCGACCAAAGGCTCAGGTAAGAGATGGATGCCGGCATATTTATAATACATGGTGTTTTTTTGTTTATATCTTTTTAGGTGATCGTGATGTTGTGGATCCAGATCCTTTCACCTCTGAAAGTGCCCAGATCCTGATCGGGGAGATCATGGGGTGTAATAGGTACTTGGAAAACATCAAGAAAAACATCAATGATGTTCTTCAAAAAAATAAGAACATCATTGATGTTTTAGGGAGAGTTTAAAAGCCCTCCAAATCCCTTTGTTTTTTCGTGTGCTACAATTTTTTTACCTTTTTATTGTCAAATTGTGGAACAGCCAAATTTTGAAGAGGCACGCAGTGTGTCAACATGTGCTATCTGCCATCACGGGAGATCAATGGACGCATTTTGGGGGTGCAACCCCTTCCTCAATAATAAAGTAGCTGTGAGGAAGGGGTTGCACCCCCAAAACACGTCCCTTGATCCCCCGTGATGGCAGGTAGCACATGTTGACATTCGGCTATTTGTGTGCATCTTCAAAATTTGGCTTTTCCTGGGGTGACTTCACCCCATCTGAACGCAATATCAAACACATTTTGTAAATACTCATGTCTGATATTGCCTTCAATTTCTACCAAATGTGAACTTTGTAAGTTCCAGATTTGTGTCTTTCTTGTTGGTTTTACACATGCCTGTTTTAGCTCAAATGGACATTTCTACTTTTTCTAATGTGACCCCAAAAATTGTTATACAACAAACATGTTGGTTTGTTTTAAAAACCTTTTACAAATGCACATGTGATTGTGCTGGTATTTAAAAAGATTGTTAATCAAGATTGTGTGGATTATTGTCTCAACGCTACAACTGGTGCTCTAATTGCTGTTTTAAGTGACAATGGGTGTTATTTCCTAAGGGCAAAACCACTTTGCACTACAAGTGCATTTTCAAGTGCACTTGTAGTGCAAAGTGTCTTTGCCTTTAGTAAATAACACCCAACATTGCTTTGTAATGTTACACAATCACGCCATTTTCAGGACTCACCACATTTCTCTCAGGATCAGCTAAAACAAACACAAGCAGTAAATGTCACAAAAGAATTTTTTTTTTTTTTATTTGAAAAAGGTTGTCTGGCATATTGATGGACCCCCTACCCGCAAAGAATTCAAGGTATCTTAGCCGGACATCACGGGCACTCAGGGGGGGCAAGCCAGGATGGCCACTTTCAAGCGCCATCAGGGTTGGTTCATTTTGAATTCCGGCCTCAGGCCCAACTGAGCCAGCATAGTTGGCAGAATGTTTCCGTAAAAAGTTGTGTAGAACACAGCATGCCAGGATAATGTGATTCAGTTTGTACTCCGCCATGTGTATGGGTGTAAGAAATAGGCAGAACCAGCTGGCCATGATTCCAAACGTGTTCTCCACCACTCTTCTGGCTCTGGCCAGCCGGTAATTAAAAACCCTCTGGTCCGGGGTGAGGGTCCTCATTGGGAATGGCCGCATAAGATGGTCCCCCAGCGCAAATGCTTCATCAGCAACAAAGACGAATGGGAGTCCTTCAACATTGTCTTCTGGAGGTGGCAAGTCCAAGCTGCCATTCTGGAGACGCCTGTAGAACTCCGTCTGGGCAATGACACCACCATCGGACATCCGGCCATTCTTCCCCATGTCCACATACATGAACTCATAAGTAGCCAACACCACTGCCAACATCACAATACTATTGAACCCCTTGTAGTTGTAATAGTACGACCTCGAGTTGGGTGGTGGGACGATGTGGACGTGTTTCCCATCAATTGCCCCTCCACAGTTAGGAAAGTCCCACCGCTGGGCAAAGTGGGAGGCCACAGTCTGCCATTCCTGTGGGGTGGAAGGAAACTGTGGAGTCAAACAAAAAAAAAATTAGTCTTTTTGCACATAAACATGGAAAGCAGATTAGACACAAACATTCTTGGCCAACATCAAGATAACATTTATTTATGGGAATTTTTAAAGACCAAAGTATAAGGTACACCTATCAGACCCCCCCCCCCCTTCTCATGGGCCATTTCTAACATTATAGGGGGGGGACTCTTGGACAGGTAACCCTCTCCACTTCATTGAGAGATGAATGCCTAAATAATGGGTATTACTTTGAACAGCCCCTCCTTAGTTACACTATTGGCAGCCCATTGGACAGGTAAGAAGTGTCATAATACAAAGATATAAATACACATTGTACACATTTGAGCACATTTGAACATTCTGCTATTACTTATCAAGATAATAATAGTATACAAAAACTTTAAACAGTACCATTTTGAAAGTATACAGACAGGCCCTTGCACTACATGGTTTGGGGAATTCATCCATAAATCTGACCACAAAAGAGATGGGTATAGTGTGTATGGATTTGGCAAAGTCAGCAGATAGATGATTGAGGATAGATAGAGAATTGGTATCAGCTGACTTAGCAGTTGGGGGAGGGGGGGTTCAAAATGATTTGGGGACACCCAAAAAAAAGCCTCTGGCACTCTGCCTGAATTTAAAGCACAAATCACATTTCAAAACATTTTAAGGGTGTTTGGGGTAAAGCACTACTATGGAGCTGATAAAATACATTGTTAAGTGACTACATGAGGTAAATATAGGGGCAGGAGCCCATGCTTGGGAGGTAAGTGAAGGCAAATATGTATGAAGGAGCAAAAAAAATTACATAAAAATCCAGCATGCATGAGGACAAAGGGGACATTCACAGCATATTACAATCATGGTAATTAGGGAATGAGGAAAGAAATACATTAAATTAGCAAACATTAAATAAAATAAAATGTGATGTTAAAGGAAAAAAATCTTACCTTAATATACTCCTTCTGCAGGACCTGGATGATGGCAGAACAGGTCTCCGGGATAATGATCCCCAGAGCCTGAGGGGAGATGCCTGTCGAGAACTTCAAGTCCTGCAGACTTCTCCCCGTCGCCAAGTACCGCAGGGTGGCGACTAACCTCTGCTCCGGAGTGATGGCTTGCCTCATGCAGGTATCCTGCCTGCTAATATAGGGGGCCAGCAAAGCCAACAAACGGTGAAATACGGGGTCCGTCATACGGAGAAAGTTCCTGGAATCATCAGGATTTTTCTCACGGATCTCACGGAGCAAAGGCATATGACAGAACAGGTCACGCTGAAGCAACCAATTCTTGGTCCATGAACTCCTCCCCACCCTGTTCATGGACTGGACTTGTGTCAAGGTCAGGACCCCAACACCAAGCCCCCGCACAGCACGAACTCTACGAGGAGTACGTATACGCAACATGGCTAGAAAACGGTCGGCTGCTCAGAACACAGTAACAGAACGCACTGAAGAACAGCAAGGCCTGTGAGGAGCGACCTGAAAAACAGTAACGAGCGGACAAGATCGCAATGAATAGTACAATACGAACTGACTGCACACACTGAAGAGCAGATACAAACCCACAAGCACAAACTGAACAGCAGAAAACGATCTGAAAACCACGAGTCTGAAAAAGCGCGAATCGTCTCTCACCAAACTTTTACTAACACGAGATTAGCAAAAGGAGCCCAAAGGGTACCGCGCTTGGTTCTGAACTGCCCTTTTATAGTCTCGTCATACGTGGTGTACGTGACCGCGTTCTTGGCGATCGGAAATATTGACAACTTTGTGCGACCTTGTGTACGCAAAACAAGTTTGAGCCAACATCCGTCGGAAAAAATCCATGGATTTTGTTGTCGGAATGTCTGATCAATGTCCGACTGTGTGTACGGGGCATTAGTGATCGGCTGTGAAAGGATCACAGCCGATCACGTGGTAAACAGCCGCCAACCAATGGTGATGAGCAGTGTTCCCGGGACCATGGCACCACTGATGTGCATGCGCAGTGTGCTCGCGATTGCGCTCATGCGCCATGCACAGTGCGGCGGAACCATCTGTGATCAGCCGTGACTTCATCATGGCTGATCACGTGGTAAACAGCCATGCCCAATGGGTGTTCACCCCCCTCGGTGGTGAGCGGTGTCTCTGTGACACACCGCCACTGAAGTTACAGGGAGGCGCGCACAGGATCGCGCGCATTCTCTGTTTAAATGGGGGGGATGTCATACGACGCCCGCCCAGAACGAGAGCCACGCTGCCTGGCTGTCATATGAAGGCCGGCGGGCAGCAAGCGGTTAAGCATACTATTTAAGGTTTTATTAAATCGCTCCACCAAGCCATCAGTTTGAGAGTGGTACACGGAGGTTCACAAATGTGTCACCTTAAACAATCTACACAACTCTTTATTTACTTGTGACATGATTTGGGTGCCCTGGTCTGTAAGGACCTCCTTAGGGGCCCTAACGCAACTGAACACCATGAACAACTCCTTGACAATATTCTTGGCAGATGTGTTGCATTAAGGAACAGCCTCAGGGTAATGGGTAGCATAATCCATAATCACAAGAATATGCTGATGACCCTGGGAAGACTTAGGCAGTGGACCTACAAGGTCAACAGCAGTCCTCTCAAAAGAAACTTTAATAATTGGCAAGGGCACTAAAGTACTAAAGTGTGGCAGGGGTGCTGACATTTGACATATTGTACAGGATTGACAATAATTCTCAATGTCATTTTGTACCCCAGGCCAGTAAAACCTGCGTACCACTCTTTCAGCAAGTGTCCATGGGCGAGTTCCAGTACCACCCTTTTTTGGCTTAGGGACCACCAACTGTTCAATAATTCAATTATTCATTTAATACACACTGTACAACAAATCTTCATTACTACTGAAATAAGAAGAACTCTGCCTGTCACAACATTCTCCCAGGCCCTGGCAAGGGTGCCAGGAGACCAGTCCTGCCCACTGGATTTTAGGCCAACCTTCCCTCTCATCGGTTCTTTCAGACGTAACCAAAAAGGCCTCTGGGTCATCATTAGCAGTCATCTTGGACAAAAAAACGACCCACATGGATGGCTAAGGAGCAGTTCAGAACACCTGCCACTTATTATTTGATCCCCTGCAGATTTTGTACATTTGCCCACTTACAAAGAAATGAAGGGTCTAAATGTTTCTCATAGGTGGATTTTAAATGTTGGAGACAGAATATCAACCAAAAATCCAGAAAAAAACACATGAAACAAATGTTTTAAATTGAGTTGCAGTTCAGTGAGTAAAATAAATATTTAATCCTCAAGCAAAACATGACTTAGTACTTGGTGGAGAAACCCTTGTAGGGAGGCACAGAGGTAAGACGTTTCTTATAGTTGGTTACCAGGTTTGCACATACTGTATCCCAGGAGGGATTTTGGTACACTCTTTTTTTTTTTTTTTTTGCAGATCTTCTCTAAATCCTTATGGTTTCTTGGCTGTCCTTTTAAACCATAAATGATTGCTGGGTTAATACTAAATACCAAATGTTCAGTTTAAGAGAAAATGGTGTTGTCCCCTGTCCCAGACACCTCATTTGGGAGCAAACTGTGTCTATTGAGGGGGAGATAACATATTCTACTCTGAGTGTCATACCATTGACTAGTCAAATTTAGGGTGGTACTAATAGTATAATTTAGCTGACTGGGATATTAGATTAATCAGGGTCTATTTGATCTCCAGTTTTTCCATAGGCACCACTTCTCTATTGTTTGCTAGAGCTTCCCACTGCTGGCAGCCATTGCATGTTCATAAGAGTAGTGTGGTATGGGTTGGTTCTATGTTTTTAATTACAGTAGGAGACGCAGGGGAAATTCAATGTCTTGCAATGGTGAGCCGTGCTGCCAGGAGTACATGAATGGTTGCATGTTGAGTCTAGTGTGGTAGAAAGTTCAATTCTAAATTTTGTGATATTGTCGATATAAGGGAGAATATATCTTGCCAAAAATGTATAATTTTGGACAGTTCCAGAATATGTGGAATATGTCCCCTCTTTGGTTGCAGTTTCTCCAACACTGATCTGAGGGGTTTCCCTTGAAGTGGGAAATCTTATCTGGCGTTAAGTACCATCTTAAGAGGAGTTTTTGAGAAAGTTCCCATAGTGCAGAACATCGTGTTGCTTTGTAGGTGGCCCTACATGCCCTAATCCATTGGGAATCAGTAAATGTATAGTCTAGGTCTTTTTCCCAGTGGTTAATGGCGTAGTTTTTCACAAAGTCAGTTTTCTTTTGGAGTCAGTTGTAAAAAAGTGATATGCCTTTCCGAGATGTCAGAGGAGAATGGTAGTATGCCCAATGCTGGCCAAGGGAGTTTACGGGGCCACATGGGATTCTTAGATAGCCAGTGATTTGTGCGAAGGTAGAGGTAGAGTTCTTTATTTGGTAATTGGTACTCTTTTTGGATTTTCTGGAAGTATCTGGGAGTGTCAGATATGAATAGATCTTCTATGTGTTGGATGCCCGCAGAGACCCAGGTAGTGAACGAAGAGTTGTCTATCAGGTGTTCTAGGGTAGTTATTGAAGTTTTAACTTGGATAGTGTCGTCACAATTGGGGGCTAGGAATAAAAAGGAAGGGAGAAATAGGGAGTTTGGGACTTTATATGAGGCATAAGCCTATAGGTCCAGTGCCTCCATCCCTGTTTGGCAGTAGGACTGAAAGGAGAAGTTGGGACTTTATATGAAACATGCAACCGGAAAGTGATACTGGACAATGGGTGTCTGGCCAATTAATTGTATATTGTTAATGTACACACTGAATCTCAGTATCCAGCACACAGAACAATATATGCATAGGAATAGCATTTATTTCATATATATATATATATATATATATATATATATATATATATATATATATATATATATATATTGTATCACTTTCCAGTTGCATGTTTCATATAAAGTCCCAACTTCTCCTTTCAGTACAATTGGGGGCTAGTCTGTTTAGTATGTGCCAGGCATTGACTGACGCTAGCATGGTTGGAGAGAGGAAAGAGGGGATGTGAGATCCCAGTTGGGTTCCAAAAAGCCACGGTAGAAGGGATTTCTTGGGGATGGAGGATGCCTCTATCTTTCCCCATAGTGTATCAGGGAGGGGCAAGAACCGTTCTTTAAGTTGGGTAAGAATCGTGGCTGTGTAATAGTCATAGAAATCGATATACCCCATGCCTCCTACAGAACTGTGCATTATTTGTTGTGGGCACTTCTAGGTTTTTTCCCTTTCTATATAAAACTGCAGAGAGTAGGGATTTAAAGTAGTTGGATGGATTGATGGAGAGGCCCGCCCTACTGCACTGCTCCTGGGCATTTACCTGAATATAAAGTTTTCCTATTTTAGGGGGTGGGGGGGCAGGAAATGGCCTTTGCCTTGCCCTGCTCTCTCCACCCATTATTTTTGTTCCCCTTTGTAGTGGTGCTGCTTCCTGTTCCCCTCAACCGTTTATTATAGTTTGCACCTTCCTAATGTGGACTTCTCTATATTCACCTGTCTGTGTTTGTCGCCCCACCTATCCTATCTCCTATCTTTCTCTCCTCCCTCCTCTCTTTCTCTCCTTCATCACTGTCCATCTCCCTCTCCTTCCCTCATGTCTCTGTCTGCCCATTTCTCCTTCCCACACGCTTTGACCTCGAGTCTAGGAACTGCATGTTGGCGACTCTTCCAACTCCCCAGGCCTCTGGGAAGCGATTTCTACACCCTCTTTTGTCTGTCTCCATGAGTGTTCAGTTGTTGATAATTTAGCAGCTGTGTGTCCGGTGGCAGAGCCACCCCTCTAGGTATCCTGACCAGTTAGGATGCTTTCCACCAGTGTTGTGGTTTTTGTACAGTCAATATTTCTTCTTTGTTGTTCGTTCTTCTTTCTTTCATCCTCTTTCCCTTCCCCTATGGACTCGCAATTAGGAATTAATTGGTCTCTACTCTCTCCTCATACCTTTTTGTTCTAACTTTTTCAGTTGGGCCTGAATACTTCCCTCTGCCATGGCCACGACTCCCTTAAGAAAATACTCTCAAAACATCCATGGCTTCAATTCGTCCCTTAAACGGTCTAAGGTTTTTCACCATCCTAAATCTTAGAAGATAGCAGTGTTAATTTCGTCGACTAAAATGACTAACACATTTTAATCGACTTAATGAATACTATTTTAGTTGACTAAAACTAAAACAATTGAGATGACTAAAATACGACTAAAACTAAAATGGCATTTTAGTCAAAAGACTAAAATGGGACTAAAATTAAAATGGCATTTTAGTCAAAAGACTAATGCCCCATACACACGGTCGGATTTTCCGATGGATATTGTCCGATCGGAGCGTGTTGTCGGAAATTCCGACCGTGTGTGGGCGCCATCGGACATTTTCCATCGGATTTTCCGACACACAAAGTTGGACAGCAGGAGATAAAATTTTCCGACAACAAAATCCGATCGCGTCAATTCCGACCGTGTGTGGCCTGTTCCGACGCACAAAGTGCCACGCATGCTCAGAAGAAATTCCAACACGGGACAGCTCGTTCTGGTAAACTTAGCGTTCGCAATGGATACAGCACTTTCGTCACGCTGCAATGTAAAAAATGGTTTAACACAGCGCACTCTCTTCTTCTTTATAATGTGACAAGAATTAAGTAGTTTTGCTGCTCATATTCACACACACTTCTCACAAAGTTTTATTTGTGTTTTTTTAGTGGGATTCCCTCAATATATTGTTATTAGTTGTCACATCTGACAGTTTTATATTTTTTATGGTTTTTTTTTTTTGTTTTTAAGCCTTTTTTTTCTTTAATGTTTGGATTTTTTCCAAGGCTGATCTTTGTTCAATGTTATTTTTATTTTTACTCCAGAATATTTTTGTGTGTGTTTTGTGTGGCAAGTTACCCCAACACCATTGATATCTTTTATTATTTAATCTCCATGAGATTTTTTGTTGTTGGTGTCCCTTGTTCATTTCACATTGTATATTAGAAATGTACCTGAATCCTCACAAACAAACCATCATTTTTGAAGTAAAACACATAGGAGAGTATAATTCAAAACAAAAATCCTTTATTAAGGGCTCAGAACCAAACAAAGAGGAAGGCAACACTGGATCAACAGGAGAAATTAGTGAAGCCTGGGACCCCCACGGCAGACATCAATTCTTAAACCTCAAAATTGGTGGCCTGAGGAGTCCATATGTAAGGGAGGGCAGTCTGGTCCGGGATTCACAGAGATCCGGATAGCAGCAGATGACATCAGTGTCCCCAGGCTGTGGTACCACAAGAGGCTGCATCTTTTGGCCGACCAGACTGGATCCAGGGTCCTCACTGTCTGGTCTTCCTTTCACACTTCCTTCCGGGCTGTGGCTGTGCAGTTGGAGATGTGGCAGGAGGAGGAGTAGGACCTGGAGGAGGAGTAGGACCTGCAGGAGGAGGAGGAGGACCATCGCGAAGGTGTGTTTGAGGTGTAATTTGGCCCCTCATACCTTTCGCCAGAACCTCTGATATGAGGGCCTCACACATGGCTTTTTGGCCCTCCTCCATCCTCTGCATTTTATAGGCTATGAATGCAGCAATGTTCTCCTGCCTGGTGTGGGGTGCTCCCAGGACCTCTGTAGCCCTACAAAAAAATCTGATAGCAGCCTCCTCTAGGGTAATCCTCCTACTGCCACTTTCTGTTTCCAGGGGGGGTGGAGGGACCTGCAGATCAGCCAGCCGGCTCGGCCCGGCCACCTCCTGGCTGAGACTTCCCTGTGTATGAAAAAGGGACATGGTTTTAGTTTTTGCATCATCAATCACAATCATAAATTAGTACTCCCAACTAACATCTAGTTAACATCATTGATTGGACAAGCAGAAATATTTAGAGGAATGCTATACCTGGCTCAATCTGGGCTCCTCCACATGTGGCCTGGAAGGCCCAGGTTGGGCGTCAGAAGCCTCAGCCGGGGGGGGAAGGAAGCGTGGAAGGAAGACTGGAGAGGGATGACCTGGGTTCAGTCTGGCCTGCCAGAAAGTGCAGCCTGTCGTAGTACAACATCCTGGGGACATAGATGTCATCTGCTGCTCCGGATCTCTGTGAATCCAGGACTTTCTTGCGCTCCCTCAGATATGTGCTCCTCAGGCCACCAATGAAAATCTTTAAAAAAGTGATGTCTGCCGTGGGGATCACCTGCTTCACAATTTCACACAATTGCTCCAGTGCTGCCTTCCTCTTTGCTTGGTTCTTGTAATGGGGGTGTTTAATCTCCCACAGACAGGGCAGCTCCCTTAGCATCTCTATGAAGACTGAAATGAAGTCCTGATCTTTCAGTACCATATCCATGTTCACTGCAAGACACAACACAAGACAAAGCCTAATGTCACACCAAACTCTCCTAATCTTGTTACAATATAGGCCTCAATCTATAGAAGCAGTATAGGCCCAAGTTTGTCTCTTACCTTCGTTCTTACGATCGCCGCGTTCAATGCTCCTTCCTCCGCTCACAGATCAAACGTAATACACACGCGTGTTACGCTTTATATACACTGCGCATGCGTGTAACTCCGCCTGCCCCTGACGTTCTTTCTAGTGTATTCCCCGCCCCTTTTCGTTCGGCGCAGTGGGGGAAGAGCATGATGGTGGACATACAGCAGGTGCGGGCTAATTGTAGCAACGAGGAGGAGGAGGAAAGGGCGGATCCAGGCACGTCCCGATCCAGAAGGAGACGTTTTAAGGCCACAAATATGTCGTTTGGGGAGATGTTGGAGATGGTCGACATCATGAGGAAGTCCGACTATGACGGAAAATATGGGCCTTACCCCAACCCCAATATCCGAAAGGCCAAAATCATGGCGAAAGTGGTCAGGAGTCTAGAGCGGAATTTCGGGGTACAAAGGTCTAAAGATCAGCTCAGGAAGCGGTGGTCGGACCTGAAGTTGAGAGAGCCAGAGCAGTACCGAAAGATCCGGAGAGTGCTGCAAAAAAGTAAGTAGTTGTGCTGTGTTCCTATTCTTTCTGTCTTTATTACGTTCGTTCTGCTCCATATGCTTTGATTAGTTGTAACGTTTCCAAAGGTCAACTTTAATGTTCATGGGCACATTATTCGTTCGTATCAAACATTTTTCTTTCGGCCTCTAGAACACCATTGTTTAGGCCATATGCATTTTCACACATTTTTGGGGGCCTACTTGGATGCCAAATATTTGTTTGTGTAGATGGGTTTGTTACTAGAATGAAATGCAAACTAGATTGTGTGTAAGGAGAGGACACTGAGCAGCTGTTTTCACATCTGGACACTGGAGCACTAGTGTGGGACACAAGAACACCATTTTTATTAGGGGGCCACACAGGTGCTCCAGTGTATACTATAGGGGGGTCTCCATCTGTGAAGCTTGTACCAAACAGGTAAAGTATTGCAGCTTGACAAAGGGCAATAAAAAATATACATCTTGGAACTCGGCTAAAATAGACAATTGTACCCCACTTCCAAGCAATGTTTCCTATTTCTATAGTTCTGCCATCAAATATCTGTGTGCTAAGTATACCATTTTTGTTTTACATAGGGGAGAAAAGACTCGGACACCCCTCATCCCAGGAGACCAGAGACCCCCCCTCTCTGGAAGAAGGGGAAATACCAACCCAAGAAGCTGAGCAGGAGGAAGAAGAAGACGTGGTGGAGATTGGCACCACAACAGGTGAGTGTCTGCGACCACAGGCTCAGGTAAAAGAGATGGCTGGTGGCAGATTTTTGAGACCTTTTTTTTTGTTCTTTATCTCTTTTTAGGTGATCGTGATGTGATGGATCCAGAACGCTTTACATCTGAAAGTGCCCAGATACTCATCGGGGAGATCATGGGGTGTAATCTCCAATTGCAAAACATACATCAACAAATCAGTGATGTTATTAAAAAAAATAATAACATCATTGATGTTTTGGGGCGAATTTAAACCCCACAAAATCACCTGTTTTATCGTACCAAACTTTTTTCAATGTTTAGAAAAGCCAAATTTGGAGGATGCACACAGTGTGCCAACATGTGCTATCTGCCATCACGGGAGATCAATGGACGCGTTTTGGGGGGGCAACCCCTTCCTCAATTATAAAGTAGCGTTGAGGAAGGGCTTGCTCCCCCCAAACACGTCCCTTGATCCCCCATGATGGCAGATAGCACATGTGGACATTTGTAAATTGGTGTGCATCTTCCAAATTTGGCTTTTCCAGGGGTGATTTCCCCCCATCTGAACGCTATATCAAACCCAGTTCCTAAATACTGATGTCTGATATAGCCTTCAGGTTTTACCTAATGTGAACTTTGTAAGTTCAAGTTTTTTGGCTTTCTTGTTGGTTTTACACAGGCCTGTTTTATCTGAAATGGATATTTTGATTTTTCATAATGCTACTGCAAACATTGTTATACAACAAACATGTTGGTTTGTTTTAAAAACCTTTGGTAAATGCGCATGTGATTGTGCAGGTATAAAAAAGTGCCTTACTCAAGAATGTGTGGATTATTGTCTCAACACTACAACACTTTTGGGGTGATGTAATTGTTGTTTTATGCACAAATGGGGGTTATTTCCTAAGGGCAAATCCTCTTTGCACTACAAGTGCAGGTTCAGTGCAGTTGCAAGTGCACTTGTAGTGAAATGTGTTTTTGCATTTAGGAAGTACCAGCCAACACTGTTTTTTATAAGGTTACCCAATCACGACATTTTCTGCACTCAACACATTTCTGTCAGGGTCAGCTAAAACAAACACAAGCAGTAAATGTCCACCAAGAATTTCTTTTGGTTGTTTTTTATTTGAAAAAGGTGTCACATATTGTCTGGCATATTGATAGCCCCCCTACCCGCAAAGAACTCCAGGTATCGTAACCGGACATCACGGGCATTCAGGGAGGGCAAGCCAGGACGGCCGCTTTCAAGTGCCGTCATTGTTGATGTATTTGGGATTCCGACCTCAGGCCCAACTGAGCCAGCATAGTTGGCTGAATGTTTTCGTAGAAAATTATGGAGAACACAGCAGGCAAGTATTATATGGTTCAGTTTATACTCCGCCATATGGATGGGTGTCATAAATAATCGGAACCGGTTGGCCAGGATTCCAAATGTGTTCTCCACCACTCTTCGGGCTCTGGCCAGCCGGTAATTAAAAACCCTCTGTTCCGGGGTGAGGGTCCTCATTGGGAATGGCCGCATCAGGTGGTCCCCCAGCGCAAATGCTTCATCAGCAACGAACACAAATGGGAGACCTTCAACATTGTCCTCTGGAGGTGGCAAGTCCAAGCTGCCATTCTGGAGACGCCTGTAGAACTCCGTCTGGGCGATCACTCCACCATCGGACATCCGGCCATTCTTCCCCACGTCCACATACAAGAAGTCGTAATTAGCCGACACCACCGCCAACATCACTATACTATTAAACCCCTTGTAATTATAATAGTACGACCCCGAGTTGGGTGGTGGGACGATGTGGACGTGTTTCCCATCAATTGCCCCTCCGCAGTTAGGAAAGTCCCACCGCTGGGCAAAGTGGGAGGCCACAGTCTGCCATTCCTGTGGCGTGGAAGGAAACTGTTGAGGAAAAAACAATAAACATTACTATTTTTTCACAGAAACCTGGCAAGCAGATTAGACACAAACATTATGGGTCAACCTCCAGATAGCATTTATTAAGGGGAATTTAACAACAACAAAGTATAAGGTACACCTATCATATCCCCCCCCCCCTCTCATGGGCCATTTCTAACATTATAGGGGGGGGGAACTCTTGGACAGGTAACCCTCTTCACTTCATTGAGAGATGAATGCCTAAATACAGGGTATTACTTGGAACAGCCCCTCCTTAGTTACACTATTGGCAGCCCACTGGACAGGTAAGAAGTGTCATAATACAAAGATATAAATACACACTGTACACATTTGAACACATTTGGACATTCTGCTATTACCTATCAAGATCATAATAGGATACAAGAACTTTAAACAGTACCATTGGAAAGTATACAGGCAGGCCCTTGCACTACATGCTTTGGGGAATTCATCCATAAATCTGAGCACTAAAGAGATGGGTATAGTGTGTATGGGTTTGGCAAAGTCAGCAGATAGATGATTGAGGATAGAGAATTGGGATCAGCTGACTTAGCAGTTGGGGGAGGGAGGGTTACAAAAAATTTGGGGACACCACAAAAAAAAGCCTCTGGCCCTCTGCCTGAATTTAAATCAAAAATAACATTTCAAAACATTTTAGGGGGTGTTTGGGGTAAAGCACTACTATGGAGCTGATAAAATACATTGTTAAGTAACTACATGAGGTGAATATAGGGCAGGAGACACCATTCTGGGGAGGTTATTGAAGGGCAAATATGTATGAAGGACCTAAAATAATAATTACATAAAAATCCAGCATGCATGAGGACAAAGGGGACATTCACAGCATAATACAATCATGGTAATTAGGGAATGAGGAAAGAAATACAATATATTATCAAACATTCAATACAATAAAATGTGATATAAAAGGATAAAAATCTTACCTTCATATACTCCTTCTGTAGGACCTGGATGATGGCAGAACAGGTCTCTGGGATAATGATCCCCAGAGCCTGGGGGGAGATGCCTGTCGAGAACTTGAGGTCCTGCAGGCTTCTCCCTGTGGCCAAATACCGCAAGGTAGCGACCAACCTCTGCTCCGGAGTGATGGCTTGCCTCATGCAGGTATCCTGCCTGCTGATATAGGGGGTCAGCGAAGCCAACAAACGGTGAAATACGGGGTCCGTCATCCTGAGAAAGTTCCTGAAATCATCAGGATTATTCTCACGGATCTCACGGAGCAAGAGCATATGACAGAACTGGTCACGCTGAAGCAACCAATTCTTGGTCCATGAACTCCTCCCCACCCTGTTCATGGACTGGACTTGTGTCAAGGTCAGGACCCCAACACCAAGCCCCCGCACAGCACGAACTCTACGAGGAGTACGCATACGCAACATGGCTAGAAAACGGTCGGCTGCTCAGAACGAAGTAACAGAACGCACTGAAGAACAGCAAGGCCTGTGAAGAGCGACCTGAAAAACAGCAACGAGCGGACAAGATCGCACAGAAAACTCCAATACGAACTGACTGCACGCACTGAAGAGCAGATACAAACCCACAAGCACAAACTGAACGGCAGAAAACGATCTGAAAGCCACGAGTCTGAAAAAGCGCGAATCGTCTCTCACCAAACTTTTACTAACACGAGATTAGCAAAAGGAGCCCAAAGGGTGCCTCGCTTGGTTCTGAACTGGCCTTTTCTAGTCTCGTCGTACGTGCTTGACGTCACCGCGTTCTTGGCGATCGGAAATTCCGACAACTTTGTGCGACCGTGTGTAGGCAAAACAAGTTTGAGCCAACATCCTTCGGAAAAAATCCGAGGATTTTGTTGTCGGAATGTCCGAACAAAGTCCGACCGTGTGTACGGGGCATTAGACTAAAACTAAATTGAAATTTGACTTCAAAATGAACACTGGCCTTTAGTGCATGTTCATACTTCAATACCTTAAGTAATAACAGATTTTTCACTCCAGCAGTTTATAATGAGTTTGGAAATTGTAGAGAAATGTTAACTAATGCATTACAATTTAATTACACCCATTTGATTTCAGACGACTAAAATGAGTTTTTGTCGACTAAAATGTACTGGAGATTTAGTCGACTAAATACGACTAAAACAATTGCAGAAGACTAAAATGGGACTAAAACTAAAATTACATTTTAGTCCTAAGACTAAAATTAAATTGAAATTTGCTGCCAAAATTAACACTGGAAGATAGACCATTGTCTGTTTGCAGGAGACCAGTCCTCTGCTCCACGGTTTCTCTCTTCGCACTTTCCAATCTTTTACTCCGCCTTGGCCACTGAGAAACATAGAGGGGACTTGATAGCTTTCTGACGTAACCTGCCCTTTACTTGCTCCCTAGAAATTGCCAATCCTACAGGTAGATACCTACTCTTACAAGGCACCCTCTGGAATCATAAGGTTTCTATTGTCTCATATTACGCTCCCAATAGATTCCAGCACAGATTTTTATCACACCTAATGTAAGGTCATTTCCCAACACCAAAAGGGTATCCTCCTTATCATGGGTGACTCTAAAATCACCCTGAGCTGCACTTCGGATTGACAGTATGCCCAGGGTGCCTCCCCCACTCATGACCTGACGCAAGAGGCCCACATGAATTCTATCTTGCAAGAGAGAACTCCATCCTACTGCCAGTAATTGCACTTTCTGCCCAATACACACAAAGCTTCTGTAGGATAGACCAGTGTTTCTCAACTCCAATCCTCAAGGCACCCCAACAGGTCATGTTTTCAGGATTTCCCTCTGAAACGGCTGTGGTAATTACTAAGGCAGTGAAACCAATCAAATCACCTGTTCAAAATAATGGGAGGCCTGAAAACATGACCTGTTGGGGCACCTTGAGGACTGGAGTTGAGAAATACTGGGATAGACCACATATTCATGTTGTTACAACAACTTCCTCTTGCTTGTAGGGTCTCTATTCCCTCCTCCGTCTGGTCAGACCACAATCCTTTGGTGCTGTTGGTATCCCTTTCAGGCCTGACCAAGTCTTCCTTCCACTAATTAATGAATCTCTCCTGACCACTGAAGCCACTTGTCAGCAGATCCTTTTCCACATACAGACTTATTTCTCGGATAATGTGGGCTCTGTCTCCTTCCTTGTGGGAAGCCAGGTGTCAGGGAAATAGGCACATTCCCAGGTGCAATGGTGTGGGAATCGCAAACCGGTGCATGCAGAGGCACAGCGGCGCAAATCAACGCACAAGGACATGCGGCACCGCGAACAGGCGCATGCGTGGCGCTACACACCCAATGTGATAGTGGCACCACTGTCTCTTTAATCCCGCTGCTGGGAATAGTGCATTGCTGATTTATCGTCAGCTCCCTTCTGTGTTCCTGTGTCCTTTGTATCCTGCTTATCAGACACCTGGCTTGCTTTGACCTGCTCATCCTGATCTCCCGGCTTGATCCTTTGGCTTATATCCTGACTCTGCTTCTGCTTGCTCCATTACATCTGATCCCAGCTTGGCTTACATGACTCTGTCATTTCCTGTTTCCTGTGTTGGCTTGCTCCTTTCTTTACACTTATCCCGTACTGTCTTACTGTGAATCATCCCTGGCCCAGCTCCTGATTCAGCTATCCGGTCTGCTCCATTGGTCTGCCCTTCTAGGGCTATCCAAGCACGCATACGGTACGGTATAGCCTGCCTGATCCAGTGAACTCCTGGCAACCAGCCTTCAGCAATCAGCCAACTCATGCTTCCGTGGGCACTGCACTCCCTGTACCATCTCCAGGGGTGTGCTGCACTCGGCCGCAAGGGGAGCCCTCCCAGCATCTCGGCCTCATACCTAGCTCCTGAAAGTATAAACCAGGCATGTCAGAGGCCGATGGAGGTGTCTCCCTGCTGGAGACCTTATGTCAGCAAGTCTCATCCAGGCCATCCAAAGACTTCAGGAAGGTTACTTCCAATTAGAGGGTCGTCTGCAACACTTGTCAGTGACCCCTGCTCCCACAGATCAAGGCCCATCTACCGCCAGCTCTTCTGCTACTGCACCAACCCAAAAATGCACTGCGGCTATCCCTACTGTGGTAGTACCTCCTCCAGAACCACGAGTGCCAATGCCTGAACGATTTTCTGGAGAAGAGAAATTCAGATCCTTTAAAAACGCTTGTCTACTGTACTTGGCTCTGCAATCACAGACTTTTTCCATTGAACAGTGAAAGTAGGGTTCATCATTTCCTTACGGAGGAACCCCAAGCATTTGCCCATAGCTTATTAGAGCAGCAGTCATTAACTCTGTGGACTTGTTTTTTGAATACCTAATAATGCCATTCGGACTGTGCAACACTCCAGCCAGATTCCAACACTTTATAAATGAAATTTTTTGGGAATATCTGGACCACTTTGACTTTGTCTACCTCGATGATATTCTCCTATTATCAGCTACCCTGGAGCTTTACAGAACGCACGTAAAAAAGGTGCTGTGCATCCTCAGAATGCATGGATTGTACGTTGAGGCAGAAAAATGCGATTTTTACAAGATGTCAATTCACTTTCTAGGGCTCATCATTTGTACCGAAGGAATCGCTATGGACCGTTAAAAGGTGAAAGCTATTCTTGAGTGGCCAGCTACATCCGATAAAAAGGGCATTCAGAGGTGTGTAGGCTTTGTAAACTTCTACAGAAGGTTCGTAAAGAATTTCTCCGCCATCATATCACCTATTACCCAAGTAACCCGCCAGCATACCAAATTCCAATGGTCTTTAGCAGCACAAACCACCTTTGACAAACTAAAGTCTCTTTTTTCTTCTGCACTGATATATGAGCTCCAGGATCCTGCTCTAAGCTATGTCCTGGAAGTCAAGGCCCCAAAGCGTTAACCCCCTAGCCTTCTTATCACAGAAGATGAGCCAGCCAGAGAAAAACTACAATGTAGTAGATCGGGAGCTCTTAGCAATTAAAACTGCCCTGGAGGAATGGAGATATCTCCTGGAAGGTGCCGCTCAACCTATCTTGGTTTTTATAGATCACATAAACCTGGAGTGAATATCTTCACACTGCCAAATGATTGAGACCCCGACAAGCTCGATGGGTCCTGTTTTTTTCCAGGTTTAATTTCCATATCACCTATCGTCCAGGGTCCAAGAATGGAAAAGCTGACGCCCTGTCCCGAATGTTCTTTAATACCCCGGAAGAGATCACACCTAGCCCTCCCAACATCTCGGCATCATACCTAGCTCCTGACATAAGGTCACCATTCGAGGCCACATAATTCAGTTGGTTTCCTTGAAGAAATGAAAGAGGGAACGTCGTATCTCTGAACTGACCTCCTTTTTGGCTAAGGCAGACTCCCGCTGCAAGGCACACCCCTCTGACACTCTTGCTATGGAATTGGACCTTCTGTCTATGTACCAGGTCAAGAAGGCCCTTCGGTGAACCAGACATAAATTCTTTACATGTGCTTACGAGTCTGGACCTATGTTGGCCAGGAAGATTAATTCCGCTGTCAAACCGTTTCAGCCTGTTAGGCTTCGGACACGCTCAGGCGGCCTTACTTCTAATCCAGCACTGATTGTGTCGGACTTTGCAGAATTCCTCTCTTTTCTCTATGCCACACCTGGTCCATTCCCAGAAGACATAGTGGAGTCTTTCTTTCGCAATCTTAACCTCCCCGCTGCCGCCTGCGAGACCCTTAATGCCTCTACAACGGAGGTGCTCCAAGCGATAAAGTCCTTGAAATCCTCCTCTGCCCCAGGTCCTGTTGTATTTTCCGGCCTGTGCTACAAGAAATTCGCACCCCTCCTGATACTCTATTTGACCAATTACTTTAATGCACTGAAACGGTTCCTTTCCCTCCACAGACATCCTCAGAGCTCATATAACCATGCTCCCTAAAATGACGGACGACACCTTTGAGCCACAGGCCTTCTGGCCTATCTCTCTCCTTAATGAGAGCTTAAAAATCTTGGGGAAAATCTTGGGCAATCGCATCAATCAATACCTAGGGACCAAGTGGGTTTTGTCCCGGGCAGGCAGGCGGGCAACAACATTCGGAAAGTGTCCCTTCTTATTCATCTCCTTAACCACCGTAAAATCCCTGGTTTTCTCCTCTCCCTAGACATTTTTGACTTGCATCAATGTCCTGTATTCAGTCCCGTAGGCCTCGGTCAAATATGCCGGTTATTTTTCTGCCCCCTTCTCGATTCACAGTGGTACTAGACAGGGCTGCCCACTCTCCCTGACCCTTTCAGCCCTCGAACCCCTCACACTCCCACTTCATCAGGACACAAATATAAGTTAAGTCTTTTCGCAGATGATGCACTTTTAACTCTGACCAATCCCCATCACCATGCATCACCATACTTCCTAACCTACAAAAAGTCCTCTCTTGCTTCTCAGATATCTCAGGCCTGCGCATTAACTTGGAAAAGATGGTAGCACCCAATTTCACTCTTCCCCCTGACTTAATTGCATGCCTACAATCCAACTTCCCCTACCGGTGGGCATCTTTCTCCATCAATTATCTGAACATTAGACTGACCCCCAATTACCACTCCTTATTCGCTGCCAATTCTTACCCTCTTCTTCGCCCCTTGTCCACTCCTATGCAGTCCTGGGAGTGTCCATATCGATCCTGGATAGGCCGTATGAATTCTATTAAAATGACAATCCTGCCTGTGCGGGTCCCCTTGCACTATCTACACCTAGTGCAGAACAGGATCCTGCATTTCATCTGGGCTGAAAAGCGCCCTAGAGTCTCTAGGGCCCCCCATTTTACACACAGACTCCAATGCGGGTTAGGTGTTCCAAATATTACTTAGCAGCTCAGATCTTCAGGTTTCCCTGCTTCATACCTCAGTGGACAATCCCCTGTAGGCGCTTCTGGAACTCTCTAACTGTGCGCCCCTTCCTCTCCAGGCCCTCCTTTGGCTTACTAATAAACTACGCCTGCCCACTCTTAGCCCTCTTATGCAGCCTTAAAACATGGAATTCTGTCAGATATTTTTGCAACCTCATGTCCCCCTTTTTGCCTCTCCTGCCTATCCTTTACAACCCCCTATTTCCTCCGGTTATAGACCAGCCCCAGGCCTTTTCCTGGTGAACAGCCCATGATTTCACACAAATTCAGCACTTTTTGGCCTCTCGGTCTTTTCCGACATGGGTGTCACTCCGAGAAATGCATGAGGCTCCTCAATCAGAGTTTTTCTGCTACCTCCAACTCCAACACTGGTTATCATCCCTCCATTGCACCTCTACCTACCCCTTTCAGAAAACGTTCTTTGAACACACATGCCAACACTCCCCGGGTTCGCCTAGTCTCATCTCTATGATATATGCATCCCTGAATAGTAAAGCGTCCCCTACCTCTCTCTCATATGTTTCTCAGTGGGAGCTGGACCTGGCTTTCCGAGATAGATCTAGCAAACTGGAGCAAGGCCCGGTCCACCGAAGCAAAATGCTAATTTAATACTGCCATCTTACAGGCGGTATATAAAGTACTCCTACACTGGTACTGGGTTCCAGCTCGTAATGCCCGTGCTAACCCTAGTCTTAGTGACTGCTGTTTTCGGGGCTGTGACCATCGCAGGGACGTTTTACACATATGGTGGACTTGCCCACGATTGATTGGGCTTTGGTCCCGAGTCTTCGGCATGCTACATACTCTATTTCACCTGCCTATCCGAAAGGATGTTAAATTGGCCCTGCTGCACTGCCCCATCCCGGGCCTCTATGCTCATCAGTAGAAGTTGGCAACTTACCTATTTTTGTCTGCCTTGAGGACAGTTGCCCAGGCCTGGAGGAAGCCTACGGTTCCCTTTCAGGGAGTTAGAAAGTGTATGACAGCTCTTATGCAGCGTACACACGACTGGACTTTCTGGGAAACTAGGTCCGACGGTCTTCCCGATGAACTTCCGACGAACTTTCTGAACGACGCACTTGCCTACATACGACCGGACTTTCCGGCAGACTAGGTCCGCCGGCCTTCCCTACGGACTTCTGACGGAGTTACGGCGGACTTTCCGAATGTGTGTGGACAAGTCTGTTCATTCTGAACGTGACTCAGGTACGACGGGACTACTAGAAAAGAAGTCAATCTCGCCGCTTTTATCGGCGAGATTGACACCTTGCAAGCCCCGTCGCGGGGCATACCAGGCCCCGCGACGGGTATGGATTTTAAGGGGAACCCCCTATGCCGAAAAAAGGGAGTGGGGTCCCCCCAAAATCCATACCAGACCCCTATCTGAGCACGCAGCCCGGCCGGTCAGGAAAGGGGGTGGGACGAGCGAGCACCCCCCCTCCTGAGCCGTACCAAGCTGCATGCCCTCAACATGGGGGGGTGGGTGCTTTGGGGGAGGGGGGCGCCCTGCGGCCCCCCCACCCCAAAGCACCTTGTCCCCATGTTGATGAGGACAAGGGCCTCTTCCCGACAACCCTGGCCATTGGTTGTCGGGGTCTGCGGGCGGGGGTCTTATCGGAATCCGGGAGCCCCCTTTAATAAGCCCCCCACCCTATGTGAATGAGTATGGGGTACATGGTACCCCTACCCATTCACCTAGGGAAAAATTGTCAATAAAAAAAACACACTAGACAGGTTTTTAAAGTAATTTATTAGACAGCTTCGGGGGTCTTCTTCTGACTTCGGGGGTCTCTCTGGCCTCTTCTCCCGGTGTCCGGTTCTTTTGTCGACTCCTCCGCTATCTTCTGCCGCTCTTTTGCTAGCGGTGGCCTGGACTTCTGCCTTCTTGTCTTCTTCCATCTTCTCTTTTTCCGATGTTGACACAACGCTCTCTCCGGCTGTAATGCTCTCTGAGTGCTCCACTATGAGTTATATAGGCGGTGACCCCGCCCCCTTAAGACGTCACAGTCCCTTGGCATGCTGGGACTATGACGTCTTAAGGGGGCGTGGTCACCCAGTGATGTTGACCCTGCCCCCTTAAGACATCATAGTTCCAGCATGCCCAGGGACTGTGACGTCTTAAGGGGGTGGGGTCATCACCTATATAAGTCATAGCAGAGCGCTCAGAGAGCATTACAGCTGGAGAGAGGGGGCTGGGATCTGGGGGCCCCCTTATTAAAGGGGGCTCCCGGATTCCAATAAGCCCCCCGCCGCAGACCCCGGCCAGGGTTGTCGGGAAGAAGCCCTTGTCCTCATCAACATGGGGACAAGATGCTTTGGGGTGGGGCGGCCGCAGGGCGCCCCCCTCGCCAAAAACACCCACCCCCCATGTTGAGGGCATGTGGCCTCTCATCCCCACCCCCTTTCCTGACCGGCCGGGCTGCGTGCTCGGATAGGGGTCTGGTATGGATTTTGGTGGGGGCTTTCCGTCAGGAACTGAGTCCGGCGGAGTTACAACGTAAAGATTTGAAGCAAGTTTCAAATCTAAGTCTGTCGGATTTCCGACTGAAACGGTCCGTCGGAATGCAGAACGGTCCATCGGAATGCGTCTGATGCAGCCCACACACGGTCGGATTGTCCGCCGGATTCGGTCCGTCAGACCAGTCTGGTCGGAAAGTCCGCCCGTGTGTACGCGGCATTATGCTTAATGAACAGATGTCCAGCATTCTCAAGGACTCTCCCACCAAATTTCTAAAGATTTGGGAACCTTGGCTCCAATACGTCTTTCCCTCACCTCCTCCAACTAGCGTTGGACGCCTGTGGCTGACCCGCGGAGTCATTTTGTGGGCGAATTAAATGAATAGGCAGAGGTTTGTTGGGCTCATGGTGTCGGGGGGGGGGATCCGGTCCGGGGGGATCAGTGTGAGTCCATATATGTTTTCTTTTATTTGGTTGTCTTTGTGAAGTTTTCCCCTGTGTTACAATTCCACTCCAAGCCCCTGCATGAGCAGTTTGAATGCTTCTTTGTTATTGTTTAAAAAAAAAAGTATGAATAAAAATATTTGTACCAAAAGTAATTGGATGGGATGGGGATGGGGAGGGTCCGATAAAGATATGAGTTGTGGAAGATGCACAGCTAGCTAGCACTGATAGCTTTCCTGACCAGAAGAACTTATATTTAGTCAAATTGTTTAGGACTTTTTGTAGTTTAGTTCAGTAGGGTATGTAGTTGGCTTGGAATAGGTTCCTGACTGATTTCCTTCCAGCCAGGGAAGTAGTCTGTGACTATTAGGATTACATCATCAGCAAATAAGCTGATTTTATGTTCCTGGGAGGCGATTTTTAGTCCAGAAATATTTTGGTTGGACCTGATATGTTCTACTAAGGGTTCCATGACAAAAAAATTAAAGATTAAAGGGGATAGGCAGGTGAAATAGAGTATGTAGCATACTGAAGACTCGGGACCAAAGCCCAATCAATTGTGGGCAAGTCCAATATATGTGTAAAACCTCCCTGCGATGGCCACAGCCCCGAAAACAGCAGTCACTAAGATTAGGGTTAGCACGGGGAATATGAGTTGGAACCCAGTACCAGCGTAGGAGTACTTTATATGCCGCCTCTAAGATGGCAGTATTAAATTAGCATTTTGCGGGGGGCGTGGCCTAGACATGGCTGTGTGAAGTTGTTTTTTCTTTGGGCTCCCGGCCCCGGCCTTTCCTTACCGGCAAAATCAGCATTTAGAACGGCATGCAATCGGCCAGAAGATACAGGACAAGAGCAGTACCTCGGGTGACCCGTTCCAGCGCACCCTCCGGTGATATACACCGCTATTTCATCCAGAAACAGAGGGCTTCCCCCAGAGTGAGAGCGGCAGCACCACGAGGCTCCTCACGCGGTATTGCAACAGTGGCACAAGTACGGAACGACGGGGAACACCCTACTGACATCCCCTCCTCACCGGACCGTTCCCGTACTACAGCTTACCCTGAAATGGCAACCCCTGCACAAACTCCCGGGAACTACCAGGCAGACCAGGACATTCGGGCGCTCCTACAAGCCCTTCCCACTCGAATGGACATTGAAGCCCTTATCCTCCGGCTGGAGGAGACCCACCGCCGAGACATACAAGAAGTAAGGGATGATCCCTGTCCCTTTGCACATTAGAGAACCGGGTGATGGAACTCGAGCGATCCCGGGACCAGCATCGACACACCGCCATTGCCCTCCAGCTCCACCTAGAAGACATTGAGGACCGGAGCCGTCGGAATAACCTACGGCTCCGGGGAATACCAGAAAGAGCAGAAGTGGAGGACATGGGGGAGACGGTGCAGGGGATCTTCCGAATCATCCTGGAGGATCCATCCAGCCTAATTGAAGTGGATAGGGCACATAGGGCTTTGGGCCCCAGATCGGCAGACCCGGAGAGGCCCCGCGATGTTATTTGCAGACTGCTGCGCTACTCACAAAAAGAGGCAATATTACGTAAAGCATGGGAGATGGGTGAGGTGGTGCTGGAGGGATCACCTATCAAAGTGCTACCTGATCTTTCCAGAGCAACATTAAGGCGCAGAGCCCTGTTAAGACCCGTCTTGGACCTGGCCAAACAGAAGGGATTTTCTTACCGGTGGGGATACCCACTCGCGGTAACATTCCGAAAAGATGGAGCCGCCTTCACCCTGCAAACACAGGCGGATCTCCCTGAGCTGTTCCGTTTCCTTGATGCTGACCAGATTCAAGTCCCAGACTGGCTTCAAATATTACCACGACCTTCAGGCAGATCCGGCGTATACATGTACCGGGGGCCGGCACCACCCCGCCAACAGAGGGGCAGAAGAAGACACCGGGCTGCATCGGGAGAGGAGCAGCGTGAGTAAGATGAACCCCACGAGACCCTGACAGCCTCCCCCACATGGACCCACAGTTGACACTATCCCCATAGAAAGACGCTATCACGGGGTGACACCCTCATTAAGAGTCATGTGTATTGTCGGCGGGCACATCTTTAACCAACGGCAACTACCGGTCCCCCACGCGGGAGGATTTCCCCCCATTCACTGCCTCAGCAGAGTCTGAGGACGTGGACAGTATATATATTGACCCTCCTCCACCCCACCCGAAAACCACGGCATCCTCTCCTTCGAACAGAACACTGTTCAGAGCTGGCCTATATATAAAAAAAAAACCCTGCACAAATAACATAACGACCCGAGACGGCACAGATGAACGCCGCCGGGAGTAGGGAACTCCTCAGACCCCACTACGTATTGCGTTCATGGCACATACATCTGCTCAAACCCCTCAAACTGAACCAGCGAATTGACTATAAGAAGACGCTACGGGACTACCTCCCTCTCAGTGACTATATGACGGGTATATCCTGTACCCCCGCTGGTGGATAAGTCGCTGATGATATAAACAGTGCCAAACAGAAACGAAATACTATTAACCCCGATGGAACCACTGAAGAAAACTGCACGAAAAGAAACAGGAAGACAGAAGTGGCTGAACCATCCTGACTATACCCTGTTTCAGGGTGACACCTGGCTGACCAGTTTGTACCTTAACCAAAAAGTCCCAAGTCAGGGTGGTCGGGATCTACTGTGTTAACCTCTCCCTCTACCTCAGCTATAACGCTGGGGAGGGGGAGGGCTTTACCTGGGGGGTGGGGGGGGGGGAGGGTGGAAAGGGATTACCCCACCGATGTTGAAGAGATGTCTGCAGACAGAGAACAGGTAATACATCCCCGCACTTTACAGTACTTTATGTATATTGAAGTTGATATTGGCCACTCCTCCCCACCCTCGCAGACCCTCGCCTAGATAACTAACTGAAACTTTGCCTGTTGAGAGACTGGAGGGCTTGGAGTCATCTTGCCCCTGCAGGGGAACTCTACTGAGGGGGAGGGGAGCAAATGCCGATAAACACCATACCAGGAGACAAGCAGATGCTTGCCACGTGTCTCTGTGGCCAACAGACTAAGTTGGGGTGGGGGGAACATCCCCTGGCTCACGGGCGCATAAGGTCACTCATAACAACTGGAGCCTAACGAGGAGGGGGGGGGGGAATGTGGGGGATGTGCCTAGTCAGGGTTAGGGTTATTTATCTAGAACGTTTGCTACAACTACTCTGTTACTCCAAGTTTTATTGTTTATATGTTGGAATGATCTATACCATTTACTGCCTTAATATATATGTTATCCGTTTTATAGAAATACTGTATGACGTTATTTCTTGTCAAACTGCCGTTATAAGATATGGCACTAACAAGAACCTGGGACGGATGGAGGGATCTGGGAGCTCACTTCCCTGGCTCTGTTTATCCACCAACCCACATAGGCCTGCGCTCAGTACCCAGTGAACAAATGGAGAGCGCTTTAGCTATCTCTAACTACACTAGCATTTTCTCTTAACGCTGCACAGTCTTGTGACAGCCTCCTAACAAATTCCTGCTCTCCTGGGATTGCCTGTCCAATCCCACTAGTCTATTTTTTTTATCTGTTCCCCTCCCTTCACCGTTTCTGTCCTTTCCACACACATACCCTCCTACCCTAAACCCCCCAAAACTCACGAACATGGACGTACTGAATATAGTCTCACTAAATGCAAAAGGGCTGAACACACCCAAAAAGAGACGAATGCTGCTTCATGACATGCAGCGCATGAAAGCAGACATCGTCCTCCTAAAAGAGACACACTTCAGAGTAAATACTCTGCCAATACTTAAAAACAGGTACTTCCCCACGGTATACCACTCCACATACACTGAAGCAAAATCCAGAGGGGTATACATACTATTCTCAGCCAAGGTACCGTGGAAGCTCACTGGTGTAGTGACTGACAGTGAGGGATGATTTCTATTCCTGAAAGGTCGAATTGGAGAAATGCTGATCACCTTAAGCAAACCTTTACGCTCCAAATGACCATCAGGATAGATTTCTGAAACATCACATAGAAAGTCTCATGCAATTTACAGAAGGACAACTTATCATAGGCGGAGATCTAAATATCCCTCTAATACCGACAGAAGACACCTCCACTGGACTGTCTTCGTCTTCACGGGACGTACGCAAGAGAATTACTACATCATTACACTCCGCACAATTAATAGACGCTTGGCGCCTCTTCCACCCTGGAGAGAGGGATTACACATTCTATTCTAGACCACACCAGACGTACTCACGTATCGACTACTTCTTGATCCCCCACAGATACCTACAAGCTATCAAAGACACCACAATAGGATAAATCACATGGTCAGACCACGCCCCAATAATCCTGCGCTACGCAATCTCAGATATTCATAACACACAAAGACAACCATGGAGGCTGAACGAGAGTTTACTCCAAAACCCAGACGTAATGACAGAAGTGGTGAAAGAGATAGGACACTATTTCGACACTAACTGTACCCCTGACAGCTCACCAGGGATAATATGGGAGGCTCATAAGGCCGTAGTCCACGGGGTTCTTATCAAACATGGCTCCAGACTTAAAAAACAAAGGACAGCGCAACTATCCTCATTACTTCTCAAGCTGCAGACATTAGAGTCAAAACATAAACAAGTTCCATCAGACCAAGTAAGCATTGAACTTGACAACACCCGCAAACAGATCATTGACCTATTACACTTCAAAGCCAAGGCCGCACTCCAGATTTGTAGGAAAAGAGTTTATGAATCAGAGAACAAATGCGGAAGGCTACTAGCCCAGACCCTGCAGACACAAAAATTAGCGTCTTACATCCCACATATCATATCCTCCAAAGGACAAAAATTTTCCTTACCACATCACATCTCCCAAGAATTCAGATCTTTCTATAGTTCTCTTTACAACCTGAACACAACCTCACCGACTCATGAAATGACATCGGACTACGTGACCTCCTCCCTTATGCCAACCTTACCGACAGAAGCTAAGGAAATATTAGAAGAACCCATCACCTTAACAGAACTACAAACAGCATTAGGAAACACCAAACCGGGCAAGGCGCCGGGACCGGATGGACTCACCACCGCATACTACAAAACACTACTCCCCTCCATAGGTAAACATATGGTAGACCTATTTAATAACCTTAGCTCAGGGGCAAAACTACATAGCTCCACACTACAAGCGCAGATAGCTGTGATACCAAAAGAAGGCAAAGACCCAACCCAATGCGGGAGTTACCGCCCAATCTCCCTATTAAATACCGATCTTAAACTTTTCACCGAGATTATTGCCTCCAGGCTACAACACTACTTACCCTACCTAATACACCTGGATCAAGTTGGTTTTATACCCACCAGAGAAGCCAGAGACAATACCATCAAAGTCCAATACTTAGTACACATAGCCAATAGTAAAAAAAAACCCTGCATATTCCTTGGTACAGAGGCTGAGAAGGCATTTGACCGGGTGAGCTGGAGATTCATGTTTTCAACATTAAAACATATAGGCCTAGGAGATAAGATGCTAAGCTGGATTTCGGCAGCATACTCAGACCCGACAGCTAGAGTGAGAGCGAATGGAGTAATTTTGGACCCATTTCCAATCATTAACGGAACCAGACAGGGCTGTCCTCTATCGCCATTACTTTTTGCACTATCCCTAGAACCCTTTCTATGTCACGTAAGATTAAATCCAGATATCTCTGGCATAACAGTTAATAAAACACAGCACAAAGTATCCGCTTATGCAGATGACTTGATGTTCTCAATAACGAAACCCATTATCTCCCTTCCAAATCTAATGCGCGAATTCTACACATATGGCAAACTCTCAAACCTAAAAATTAATTTTAGCAAATCGGAAGCGACGGGGATAGGTATACCACAACCACAACTCACACACCTTCAAGCCAGTTTTAATTTAAAATGGACTGATATGGCCTAAATACTTAGGCACACACATCCCCCCGAAGTTATCCCAGCTATTTAAACTCAATTTCCCACCCCTTCTAAAAAACGTCCAAAAACTTCTCAACCAATGGAACAATGGCCTACATTCTTGGTTTGGCCGCTGTAACATTCTCAAGATGACAGTTTTACCGAAATTTCTGTACCTCTTACAGGCTCTACCCATACATATCCCCGCAGAGTACTTCAGACAAACACGTACGTTATTCATTAAATTTCTGTGGGCAGGGAAAACACCTAGAATTCACAAGAAGATACTCTCTCTTCCAAAACAACATGGAGGCCTAGCCATGCCAGAAATCCACACTTACTATCATGCGGTACGTTTAAGTAGACTTCTAGATTGGTGTCGACATGGAGAAACCAAACTATGGACACAGATAGAGCAAGCACAGAGTGAGATCCCTTTGAATAGAACACCATGGTGCCAGGCAGACCTACCTCCAGACATTAAAAATCAACCACTGATAGGCACCACCACTAAAATATGCACACAGCTGATAGCTCAGACCACCCTTTCCTCCACGACTCACCACTACGTCCCATATTAGGCAATCCCAACTTTGAACCGGGCTTTAAAGACATGAAATTCCGTGCCCTGAGAGATTCGGGACTATTTCAAGCCTCACATTTTCTTACCATGGGAAGATGGATGACGATTACAGAACTTATTGACCCAGTAGGTCAATATAAGCTAGATTTTCTGAGAGCTCACCAACTAAGCCACTTCCTCAGCACCATAGTTCCTCCTACAGCGATAAATCAACCCCTCACGACCTTGAAGGAGCTTTGTATGGAGAGGGGCACCATAGCACATACTTTATCCCTCACTTACAACATGCTAATTACACCTTCAGAAGAATATCAACTCCCAAGCCTAAGTAAGTGGGAAAGGGACCTAAATTGCCATCTGACCAACAAGAAGAAACAGCATATCCTCATTTTCACACATAAATCATCAATCTGCTCCAAAATCCAAGAAACCAACTATAAAATCCTTACACGTTGGTACAGGACACCAGCCCTACTACACAAACTTTTTCCAACAACTTCAGATCTATGCTGGCACTGCAAAAGGGAAAAAGGGACTCTGTTACATATCTTTTGGTCCTGCCCCCGCATACAGTGCTTCTGGGGAGAGGTCCCCCAGATAATACAAAAATTCACAGACCGCGTAATCCCAGATGATCCCGCATACTTTCTATTACACGCAAATGACACCCCGACACGAATATACAAAAAATCGGTAGTACGTCATCTTTTGGATGCAGCTAAAGCATGTATTCCTCTTCACTGGAAATAACAGTGCCCACCAACCATTGACCTATGACTCCAAAAAATAGAAGACATTAATAAAATGGAAGACCTAGTCCTTACTAGCCAAAATAGACAGAAAGCTTACTCCAAGACATGGCAACTATGGAACATATTTAAATATTCAGCAGAGGGACAAGCCCTCAGAGGAGGGTTTCCACCAACTTAAAAGGATAGTCTTCCATATCACACCTGTGAGATATCGTACCCATCGAACCGAAACACAAATCCATGTTCGTGAATTCCCCCAGAACCTTCTCCCCCCCCCCACTCTCAGTACCTTTCACTCATCTCCCCCTCTTTTCTTTTCTCACCTTCACAGGGCATTGCCCCGCTTCAATCTCTATTACTCTCTCCTATTTCACAAATACTTAGAAAAAGGAAGGAGGCTGGGCCCCCTGACCTAACTTACTACAAACAAGAAAACGAAACAACCCCATCTATATGAGATTCTGTACCAGGAATCTATAGATGTCATAGATTAGACAGTCATTACCAAAAACGCCAGTCACACCCTGGGCCAACTAACACTTGTCATCAGAGGTAAAAGCTGATGTTATACATACGAAGGTTAAGATATTATTCATGTACTTATTTCACCATTCATGTACTATGTGTTTGTAATTGCATTAATGCCTAACAAATTGTAATGTTGTTGAGGTCCTTGTGGACCAGTTTCCTGAGATAAATGAAAACTTAAAAAAAAAAAATTAGCATTTTGCTACGGAGGACCAGGCCTTGCTCCAGTCTGCTAGATCTATCTCGGACGCCAGGTCCCGCTCCCACTGAAAAACATGTGATATGGAAGGGAGTAGACAGGATGTCTGATGTGAAGACTTGGGCGGATGGTGCCATAATCGCTTTGAGGATTAATCCCTGAAAACCAAATTTTTGCAATACTGAGCGTAAGTATGTCCAATGTACTCTGTCGAATGCCTTCTCTGCGTCCAGAGATAGGAGCAGAGAAGTCGTTTCTGTACTTTCAGCATGGTGGATAATGTTGATCAGCCTTCTTGTGACGTTTATTGTTTGATGGCCTTTTGTAAAGCCTGACTGACTGGGCAATTTTTCTATGACCTTTCGGAGCTCCCCTAAGTGAAAGGGTTTGTTTACGTTTGTCAGATGGTGTTCGTCTAGTTTGGGGAGTGAGATGTGGGCAAGAAAGGAGTCTATCTCTTTCTGGGAGGGTTGGTTTGTGGTAGTGTCATCTCGGATGTTATAAAGCTTGCTGTAATACACGCTAAAGGCATCAGCAATTGCTTGTGGATTTACCAATTTTTCATTGGTTGTTGGTTGAAAAAGTTGCTAAATCTTAGATTTTAATCGCTGGTTTTAGATCCCCCCAGCCAGTAAGTAGTAGCTTAAGGTTTGTGTTTGTTCAAATGTATACAGGAGCATGGCGAAGTTCTAGGCATAAGTTAACCAGTTCCATACTGGCGTATAGACATATGCCAGCAGGAACACTCTGCCATCATGGGTGGACGTCAAATGACGTTCCCTGCCAATCGCCTCCCGCTGCGGCAATCGGGGATCAGGCATGTCCTTCGGGACACAGCCCATCCCCGATCAGGGTAAAGAGCAAAGGAAATTGGCTCTTTATCACATAACTGGCTGTGTCCAATCACGGCTGGTCACTTTGGAGATCTGTGTGCGCACCGCTCGTGCAAGTCTCGGAGGTGCACAATGCGGACGATCAGAGTTGAGGCTTGTCCCTCGGACAAAGCCCAGCCCCGATCAGGGTAAAGAGCCAATGAAATTGGCTCTTTACCATGTGACCGGCTGTGTCCAATCACTGCCGGTCACAAATGTAAACAAACCACGGGTAACTGCCTGTTACCGGGTTCTCCTCCTCACAAACCGATCCAGTACCTGTCAACCAGTCAGAGTACCTGTCACTCTGTCAGAGTACCTGTCATCCAGTCAGAGTTCCTGTCACCCCAGTCAGAGTAGCTGTCATCCCCCCAGAGTGCCTATCATCCCATCTGAGTATCTGTCATCCTGTCAGAGTACCTGTCATCCCCAATGTGATAGGTTGGCAGGAATTTATTTGTGTAATTTATGTCCCTAGAACGCCTGAAGGTGCTACTTCAATGTTGGGCCTCTGTATGTGGCCAGGCTGTGTGAAAGCCTTACACATGTGGTATCTCCATACTCAGGAGGAGTGGCAGAATGTATTTTGGGGTGTCATTTTTGCTATGTACATGCTATGTGTTGGAAATATCTTATAAATGGACAACTTTGTGTAAAAAAAAATGCGTTTTAATTTTTTTTCCACTTTTTCCAAAAACTTCTGGAAAAAATGAATCGTTCAAAAGACTCATTATCCTCATAGATTATATGTTTGGGTGTTTTCTTTCCAAAATGGGGTCATTTTGTGGGTGTTCTTATTGTCCTGATGCTCCAGGGCCTTCAAAAGCGTGATAGGTTGTCATCAAATTAGATGTGTAATTTATGCTCCTAGAACGCCTGAAGGTGCTACTCTGTACGTGGCCTGGCTGTGTAAAAGTCTCACACATGTGGTATCGCCATACTCAGGAGGAGTAGCAGAATGTATTTTGGGGTGTCATTGCAAGTATGCATATGCTGTGTATGAGAAATAACTTGTTATTATGACAATTTTGTGTAACAAAAAAAAAAATTTCTTAATTTTTCCAAGAATTGTGGGAAAGAATTACAACTTCAAAAAACTCACCATGCCTCTTACTAAATACCTTGGAATGTCTACTTTCCAAAAAGGGGTAATTTGGGGGGTATTTGTACTTTCCTGGCTTGTTAGTGTCTCAAGAAATGAGATAGGTGTGATCAGTTTTCAATGATTTGCACCATAGCTTGTAAACTCTATAACTTTCTCAGAGACTAAATAATATACACTAATTTGTGTTATTTTTATAACAAATTTATGAAGAAAAATTACTCATTTGCAAAATTTTACAATAGAAACAAAAAAAATTGTTTTTTTTTTCCAAATTTTCTCTTTTTTTCGCTTATATTGCAAAAAAAAAAAAAAAAAACCAGCGGTGCATAAATACCACCAAAAAAACCTGAAAATGTATTATCAAATACTTACCGTAATTTTCCTTTCCTGATGGACTCCATGGCAGCCTACTTGTGGGTTAATCCCGCCTCCTCTCCAATGCTATAGGACCCCACTCCCATAAATTTGAACTCACCAGTAGAGACTGCGTTCGGGAACTCCGTCTGCCATGGAGTCCATCAGGAAAAGAAAATTTGATAATAAATTTTCCGTTTTCCTGACAGACTCCATGGCAGCCTACGTGTGGGAAATGAATAGCCAGACCACACGGGAGGGTATGCTGATCAAAGAAAATGTAATTTGGCCCATCAACCGACAAGATTTTTTAACCAAAATTCACAGAAGATAGAGAAGCAGGCTCAATGCAGTAATGTGACATAAAAGTATTAATGGAGGCCCATGAGGCCACTTTGCAGATGACATCTGGAGCCCCATGCCGGGCTGCTGCCCACAAAGTCACCATGCCCCTGGTGGAATGTGCCGTCACCGCCTCTGGAGGAGCCAAGACCTTAACCCTATAGACCTGCTGGATAGACTGGATGATCCAGGCCACAGTTGTTCTGGTCGAAGCTCGCTTCCCTCTGTTACTGCCAGAGTGCAGGATAAACAGGTAGTCAGAGCGTCTAAAGAAGGAAGTAACTTGCAGGTATTCCTTCAGTATTTCTCCCAAATGCAGAGGGTGAACTACGGTGGACCCTGGGGCCCTGAATGTAGGTAGGACAATCTCTTGGTTCTCATGGAACACAGAAGTGACTTTCGGGGTTTGAGCCAAGCATAGGGATGAGGACCACCCAGTCAGGGAAGAAAGTCAGGAATGGTGCTTTGTAACCCAAGGACCCAATCTCGGAAGACCTTTTGGCCAAAGTGATGGCTACAAGGAAAGTGATTTTTGCAGAAAGGTCTTTTATAGTAAGCGGGGTAGATCCTGCAGAACTTAGTCCAGACAATGAGTCAAGAACAAGAGGAAGATCCCATTTGGGGAATCTTGGTCTTCTTTGGGGCCTGAGTCTTGTCGCCCCACAGAAGAACTGCCAGATTAAAGGGTGGACAGCCCATGATGTTCCTGAGAAGGCCGATAAGGCTTAGACCTGGACCCTAAGAGAGCTGATAGATAACAACAGATCTAGGCTGGTTTGAAGGAAAATGAGTATCCTGGATATCTGGGTCTCTGAATGATCTGCCCGTAGAGGATGAGAAATCGACGAACTTGGCCCAAATTCTCCCATAGACTTTATTCGTGCTTGACTTCCTAGAGCTCATGAGGGTGGAAATCACCCTTGAAGTTGATCCGAGTGATTCCAGCCTCTCTATCTCAAGAACCAGACCATCAGTCCCAGTAATGCCAGATAAGGGTGCAGGACTGCCCCCAGGGACAGAAGGTCCGGCCTGAGAGGAAGAGGCACCGGGACCCGAAAGCTGAGCTGGACCACGGCCTGTTCGGCCTGTAAGGTGCTATCACCACCACTTCGACTGCTTCTGCTTGAAGTTTCCGTAAGAACCTTAGAATGATCGGGAGTGGGGGAAAGGCGTATGCCCTGTTAAAGTTCCACTGATCTGTTAGGGCATCTATCCCGAAGGCCTGGCCGAAATGGCCCCTGAGTGTAATACTTCTTGATCTTGAAGTTGCAGGGGGATGCAAATAGATCTACTTCGGGATTTACTCCCAAGGACAGGATTCATTCGAACGTCTGCACATGAAGGAACTAATCACCGTTGTCCAACTGAGCGCGAGACAGGAGGTCCGCTTGGACCTTCTAGACTCCGAGGATGAAGACCAGTGAAATTTTTGCCCAGGTTTTTCTGTGCCCAAGACATGATGGGCTCGACTTCTTGGAACCAGGTGGAGCTTCGGGTGTCCCCCTGTCTCTTCACATAGGAGACCGCTGTGGTGTTGTCCATCCTTAATAACACTGATTCCCCTTTCAGGAGATGGGTGAAGGATTAGAGGGCACACCAGGCTGCCCAAAGTTCCAGGACGTTTGTGCCCGGGTTGCGAAGACGGGTATCCCACTTGCCTTGAGAAAGTTCTGACCTGCAGAGGGCTCTTCATCCAGCACCGATGGCATCGGTCGTGACGGGGACAATGGAGTAGCAGTTGAGCAGATTTCTGCACTGAAGCCACCAGAAAAGGCTGCTTCTCATCACTGATGTTATGTGAATCGATTGATTGTTGTCCACTGATTTCCACTGCTGAAGAAACCCTGTCTGGAAAGGGTGTAACCTCCACAGAGACCACTTGACCATGGGGGGTCATAGAGACTATCGTGCTGATAATTTTTAGGCACTGAGAGGCCTTCAGGCGCAGGGAGCTCAGGGCTCGTGAGATTATCTCCCGAATGACTGGGAGAGAGATGGTACTTTCCACCGTGTCGAGCTGGGCCCCTAAGAAGTATATCAGGCGCTGGACTGGATCTAAATGGCTTTTTCCCAGATTTAGGAGCCAACCGAATTTGGTCAATGTGAAGATAACCAGCTCCCTGTGGACCAACAGCTGCTCCTTGTCTTGGGATAGCAACAGGAGGTCGTCAAGGTAGTGGTACAAGCGTATCCCTTTTGTTCTGATGAGGGCCACCACGGCTAAAAGGACTTTTGAGAAAACTCAAAGTGAGGTTGTCAGCCCGAAAGGGAGGCAGGTGAACTGTAGATGTTCTTGCCCGACTTGAAACCGGAGGTATTTTCGAAATTCCTCTGCCACAGGCACATGGAAGTAAGCAACTTTTAGGTCGACCAATCACCTGGCTGCAAGGTTTGTTGGATGGTAAACAGAGTCTCCATTTCGAATCTTTCATGCTTTAGAAACTTGTTTAGGTAAGTGAGGTCTATTACTGGGTGCCACGAACCGTTTTTCTTCTGAACTAAAAAGAGAGGGGAGTATACCCCCTGGAACTGTTCTCTTTTTGGGACAGGCCTTTTGTATTATCAGCGAATCCACATAGGACAGTAGTACCTGCTTCTTTTCTTCTGACCCTGGTAGCAGGGTGGAAATGAATCTGGGGGGAGGAGTACTGGTAAAGGACCATGTGTGGCCTGTGGAGATCGTCATGATGGTCCAGTAGTCCGAGATTGAGGCCACCCAGACGTGCCGGGAGGGAAGCAGATGTGCCCCTACCCAACCCACCTGGGCGGGCCCAATCTCACAAAGTCTTATCTGGTTCTTGTCCACAGGATGCCCGGCTTTTAGCGGGCTTCTGGAAGGATGCCTGCCCCCTGCTCCAATTCCTTCTGAATTTTCAGCCAGGCCTGTAGGAGCGTGCTTCCCTTGAACACTCAGTACTACGCTGGGGCCTCTTCTGACCAAGCGGATGCCTATCCTGAGGCAGGAAGCCCGACTTCCCACCTGTGGCCCGGGCTATGGTGCTATCCAGTCTGTTGCCAAACAATGAGGACCCATCAAAGGGAATCCTACATCAGGCCTGTTTGGATGCTGGGTCAGCAACCCAGGGGTGCAGCCACACGGTCCGCTTAGCCGTGACCAAGGACAGCATAGTCCAAGCCGACAGGTGGATAAGGTCGATTGAAGCCTCCCCCAGGAATGCCACTGCCAGCTTCAGCTCCTGCTGAGCCCCTGGCCAGTTCTTCTGAGACTCCTCTGAACATGGAGTCTATGTTTTCAGTCCAAGCCTCCATGGCTTTGGACATAGCCGCAAGGGCCAAAGCAGGTTTGCAAGCCATACATGCTAACCCATAAATTTTCTTCAGGTCTTGGTCTATCCTCCTCTCAAGCCCATCTTTGAAGGATACCACATCTTCCAAGGGAAGAGTGACATACTTTGCCAGTTGCATCAGAGCTGTGTCTACGAGGGGAGCATTTTCCAGATGTTTCACTTCCTCAGCCTTGAAGGGATATAACCTGGATGTTTTATTTGACATAGAAGTCTTCTTATCCACCTTGCTCTGTTCCTCATCAATAATATCCTTTAATTGAGAAAGGAGTGGAAAATTGGAACATTCCTTCCCCAGATGCTTAAAGAATTTCTTCTGCTTAGCCGGAGGAGCGGAAACATCTTCCCACTTAAGGGCCTCTTTAACTGCTTTAATTAGTGGGGACACCAAGGTGAAGTCAAATCCGACAAACTCATCTCCCACCATCTCGCTGTCCGAGGAATCAGGGAAGGCATCATAGGGCTGGGATGGCTCTCCTGGGCCTCTTCAGCCAGGGAGCCCGATAGAATGGTGGACTGGCTCCATGTGTGGGTTGTACTCCACTCCTTTAGGGATTGCTGCACCACACGCTTAACAAGAGACTCCATCTGTTGGTTTTGCGTCTCTTTCTCCCCGACCCCCGGGCATAACACGGATCGCCCAGTGATTTGCCGTCCCGGACTCGTGTCCCACATCCCCAGCAGGCTCTGCGATCAGAGCGGCCGTCATGGTGGTGGGTGCGGTGTCTGGAGGAGGAATGGGAACATCTCCTGTATTGGTGGGTCCTGGACAGAGAGTGAGGGCTGACCGCATGAAGGCAGTGATCTGTCCATGGCACCACAGAGGAAGACCGGGTTTAAAGGGTCATAATTTGAGAAAAAAAATAAACAGTCCTAGGATGAGAGAGAAAAAAAAAGAAGAAAAATACTTAATGGCCAAAGAAAGCCAGGTTACTGTCCCTTTAATGCAATGCTGCCCATAAAGCACAAACTAGGCTGATGCTTACCTCTGTAATGGTGCCCAGGGCTTGGGGAAGCTGCCACACACTGCCCGCAGGAGATCCCATAGAAGCAGTGGCTGACAGGCTATTTGAATCCCCCACCTGAATGACGTCACCGCCGTGTCCCCCATCTGCGCCTGCGCCAAGTCTCATTGTCAGAGGGCGCCTGCGCTTCGCCGAGCCGCACATGCGCAAACCAAGCCTCGGTGTCATCCGAGGCCTCGTGCATGCGCTTCGCCGAGCCGCACATGCGCAAACCAAGCCTCGGAGTCATCCGAGGCCTCGCGCAGGAGCCTGCCGCGGCCCGGAAGAAATACGGGGCCTTGGAACGCAGAAGTGCTCCAGGCACCATGAGGGTGCAGAGAGAGCCAGGGGAAGGAAGGATAAGGGGGGAAGACACACATAAATAAGCGCTGCCATGGAGAAAGAATGAAGACTCCTGACCTTGCCAGCCGCGATGCAGGTCTCCTCCTGGCAGGCTGCCCCCTCACCACTGGGGCATACAGGGCCTGTGGCTTTCTGCACTGCTCCGTTGGTATGCCTGCCATCAGCCCGCTCAGGGCTCATTCATCTGGTTTGGACGTGAGTGCACATCTTCTAGGTCCAAAGGGGAGGACAAAAAAGGAATGCAGTCTCTACCGGTGAGTTCAAATTTATGGGAGTGAGGGAGTGGGGGGAGTGGAGAGGAGGCGGGATTAACCCACACGTAGGTTGCTATGGAGTCTGTCAGGAAAGCTCTATTTGTAAGAAAAAAAATCACATTCAAAGTGTGAGAGCGCTGAAAGTTGAAAATTGGTCTGAGCAGGAAGGGTGTATAAGTGCCCTGTATTGAAGTGATTAAATAGATCAGAGGCCAGCTATGGAGAAGGGCTTAGTTTATTTTGGTAGTCAATTTTTTTAATATGTGCTGTAATGGCATCTAGACATTTATATATCTACTTTAAGAAATTGCATCCATGTTTCTCTCTTATATACCATCCTATTCATCCATGTACCTCTCTTGTATACCATCCTATTCATCCATGTACCAGTGTACAGAGGTCAGTAGTATGTAGAGCATTGTACTGTTATAGAAGCTTTTGGCGTTGCACGTGAAAAACAATGTCATGAATTCTAATGGAGGGGCTAGTAAATGATACATTTTTCATAAAAAGGGCCGGTGCCTGAATTATAAATATAATTTAGATACAGTGCCTCCAGCCATCACATAAAATATTAAATAACTTAATAACAACATGAATGTAGTTCAGACACTCTTAAGCCTCGTACACTCGGTACGATTGTTGGACAACCGAGCGTCTGATTTTTGGCAAAAGGGCATGTGCCAGAATCTTGTCTTGCATACTAACATTATACAAATTGTCGTGCCACACACCCAAACGTAGTGATATACTACAAGGAATTTCAGCTCTTGAGCGCGATCCTTTGGGCCCCTTCTGCTAATTTCGTGTTTGGTGAGCATTGATTCCGAGCATGTGTGTTTGTACTTTCGACTTTTGTGTGACGGATTTGTGTACTGACCACCTGAAAATCTGACGTGGAGCTGTCATTTGACAAAAATTTACTAGCCTGTCATCCAAAATTTGTTGGCCGAAAACAATTGTTGAAAGGAGCGTACTAATGGTAAGAACTTCGTACAACATTGTCAAGCGACAATCCCCTTCTGATTTTCATACCGTGTGTACCAGGCTTTAGGAAATATATCACAACAATACAACTTTCCTGAATTGTTTAAGCTATGATGATTTCTTACCAAATATATAAATATCTCCCAATTTGATGAATAATTGACTGGTGATTCATTGTTCATACACACGATCAAAGAAATAACAACAATCAAAGGCAATTATGTTAGAATTTCAAACGCAACACAAGAAACATATAGAACTATAAAATGAAATAAACAGTGACCCCAAAAATAAAATACCCTAAATACACTCTTGAAAGCAGTTTCCCACTAGAGTTGGGCAAATGGTTGGCTGTTTGCCCGTTTGAAGAACACCCAAATTATTGGGGCATTCGACTGTTTGTTTGGTCCACCAAACGACCACATTGCACTGCGCCACGCACAGTGCATTGGAAGCCCTAATTGGCTGAAGCAATGAAAGCTTTGCCCAATCGGGGCACATGGCACTGTCAGAGCCATAATTGGACACTGTGATGATGACTCTATCCAATCATGGCTCATTGCTCTTAGTCCCACCCCACACTATAAAAATATTCTTCCCATTCTTCCCATTTGTAGTATTGGCGTGGAGAGAGATAGAGAACATGGCTCTGTTCAGTGCTACTAGCGAGTTAGTGTGCTATAGTGTAGTATTTGTATTTCTATTGTGAGTGTAGATTGTCAGTTTAGTGTGAATCTAATGATAGTGCAGTGTGAGAGTATTGGGACTGTTCATTTTGACTTTAGTGTCAGTTTAGTGTGAATCTAGTAATAGCGCAGTGTGACTGTAGTGGTACCATTCATTTTTACTTTAGTGTCACATTAGTGTGAATCTAGTGATAGTACAGTGTGAGAGTAGTGCAACTGTTCATTTTTACTTTAGTGTAATTTTATTTTGTCAGGGCAGGTTTCCTTCAGTGCATTACTGAACGTGTACCGCAGTATATTGCAGTGCATTATTGCAGGTGTACCGCAGTACATTTCAGTGTGTTATTGCACATTTACAGCAGTATAGTGCAGTGCGTTACTGCATGTTTAACTCAGTATATTTCAGCGCGGTATTGCAGGTTTACTGCAATATTACACTGCAGTATGTTAGTGCACGTTTAACAAAGTATAATTCAGTGCGATACTGCACATTTAACACAGTATATTTCAGAGCGTTTTTGCAGGTTTACCGCAGTATTTTTCAGTGCGTTAGTGCACGTTTAACGCAGTATATTTCAGTGCGTTATTGCAGGTTTACCACAGTATATTGCAGTGCATCAGTGCAGTTTTACTGCAGTATATTGTAGTGTGTCATTGGAGTGTGTCTGTGGAGTGAGTACTCAAGTTAAAGTGCACCAAGCGCCACTTTCCATTGATTAAAGTGCATCCACGTAAACATTTCCCCATCTTTATTAGATTTTGTTAATTAGCCCCCCCCACCGCTTCATGTCTAGGAGGCCAACAAGGAGAGGCAAACGTTCCCATGGCAGTGTGAGGGGACCAGCAGCATCTGTGTCCACAGGCAAAGATGGACGTGGTCCACCTTTCCTCATCATTTCCTCAGTTTAGTGGCGTTGCCCGTCTATTGATTTGGTCTATACTAAATTACAATTGTTTAAAAGCCTTAAAGAGAACATGAAGAGAGGATTAAGACCCATTTAGATCAAGTAACTGGTGAAATCCTGAGAAAGATGGATAAGAAATTTTGGCGTGAAAAAATGCGTGACAAAATGTCATTCCAAGAAGGGAAAGCCTATAGGTGGCTCCAGAACAATCATACATTGAATCCTAGAAATAGGGGCTTAACAAAATCTATAATGGAATTCCTCTCGTAATTGTAACAGAAATAGGCAGAAAAAATTAAAACGTGCTTTGTCCGGTGAAGACTCTAATGCGCATAAGAAATTAATTACAGATCATCCTCCCTCTCTCACTCAGTCTGCTTCTGGAACTTTGGGTAACTATAATACATGTGGTGACATTCCTATCCACTCTTCGGGCACTCTGGGTGGCAACTCTTCTCTATCTCAACACACGGGTGGACAACCTTACCAACCTAGTATAGGTTTGGCTATGACCGTAAACGAGGAGGTAGGTAAAAGCAGGTTTTTTCCACAGGGCATAACACCTATCCCCAAAACATAGAGAAAGCACAGGCCGTAGTGATGGATATCAAGGACATGAATATCATCAATTTATCTAGTCACAGTTTGTCAGTTGAAGAGAGGGCATTGCTATCTAAGGGGCTAAGCTTTTGTCCAAACTCTAACCTCGATACTTTTGAGGTTATTAAAGATTTGAACCTTTTTGTGCGAAAATTGTTGTTCAAAAGTATGTATTCTAAGAACAAAGAGCAACCCAAAACTCTTGTTGCTCAATATGAAAAGGACCTTGGTGTGTTGCTGTCCTTATTAGAGGAACAGGACTCATCAGATCTAATTGATTCCATTGATATAGACTCCCTCCTTCAGGAACAACTGACAGGTGAAGTACCTCCCCCTTGGTCAAAAAAGTTGAAAAGTAAATCTGATAAATTTCCTCCTCTCAGTTCTAATGCGAATTTGATGTCCTTTGCCTCCTCGGTGACATCTGAGATTAAGAAATTGAAAATACAGAAAAAGGTTGGTAATTTATCCTCCTCTGAACTACTCGCTCTCGATAATTTAAAAAAATGCCACTCTCTCACGATTAAGCCCTCTGACAAGGGGGGCAACATTGTCATCATGTCAAATGATCAGTATAGGACAATGTGCACTAAAGTCTTGGCAAATCGAGACTGGTATAAACCAATTCCCAGAGCGAGTATTGCTAAATTCGAAACCCAGTTTTATGCCCTGGTGGATGGAGCATTTTCTCAGGGCATTATAGACCAGGATACCTGGGAATTTTTGCGCATAAAATATCCCAGGACCCCAACCATTTATTGTTTACCCAAGGTCCATAAAAATCCGCTGGCTCCACCAGGGAGACCTATAGTATCTGTTAATGGGGCTATCACCAAACATCTTAGCTTGTACGTTGACACCCATCTCAAACCTTTTGTTGAGAACTTACCCTCGTACGTATGGGACACCATTCACCTTCTACAAAGCCTAGAAGGTCTGCATGTTTCACAGCAGTCTTTGTTGGTGGCTATTGACATAGAAGCCCTATACAGTTCCATTCCTCATCACTTAGGGTTGGCCGTGATCAGACGTGTCATTGCGCAGATGCACAGAGACGACAAAAATGTTATCATGGCATTGGAGTTTATTCTCCACCATAACGTCTTTTTCCTCGATGGCTCCCATTTCCTCCAGGTACAGGGCATTGCGATAGGGACATCATGTGCCCCATCGTACGCCAGTGTGTACCTGGGGGAATGGGAGCAGTCTTTTTTGTCTGATGAGTCCCTCAGATCTCATACTCAACATGTAGCGGCCTGGTTTCCGATATATTGATGATATTTTGGTGTTGTGGGAGGGCCCGGAGGGGGAGCTGGAGGAGTGCATTAGCTTCATGCAACACAATACTTTCAATTTGAAGTTTACTGTTACTCACAGTGAGACCAGTGTCACTTTTCTGGACACTATTATAAGCAAAAACAAACATGTTAGTCTCTCCAGTGGCCTTTTTCGTAAGCCCGCGGCAGGGAACACCATTCTGCATGCCTCCAGCGCTCATCCTCAGCCCCACCTCTGTGCAATCCCTTACAGCCAATATCTGAGGTTGAAACAGAATTGTTCCAGTCAGGAATCCTATCTACGCGAAGCAGCCGCACTCAGAGTTAGGCTCCTCCTGAGAAGGCAAGCCAACGGACAAACCAGACGTGAACTGTTATTCAGTCACCAAAGGAAAACTGATGACTGCTCGGCAGTCAGGATGATTATGAGGTTTAGCAACCAACATGAATCAATTAAGTTAATTTTCAATAGGTTTTGGCACCTTCTGTATGCTGATCCTACTCTACTCCCGCACTTATCTGAACGCCCGGCTATTACTTAGCGACGCACTAGCTCACTAAGGGACCAGTTAGTCCATAGTGCATTTGTGGGCAATTTTCGTAGCGACCCATGTAAAAGGTTTGGGACTTTCACCTGTGGTGGATGCCCGATATGCAGACACATGAACACAAGACAGGACACTCCCTAACGGACGACCATATAAACCATATCACTTTTTCAACTGCAAGACCGAGGGGGTGGTATATCTTCTTACCTGTCAATGTCAATGATTCTATGTTGGCAAGACTAAATTGAAGTTTCCTCTACGAGCCTCTAGAAACATCACTTCCATGAAGAAAGCCAACCCAGATCTCCCTCTGGGAAGGCATGTCATTAACGAGCATCATGACATTTTTCCAGGAATTGAGTTCCTGATTTTAGATAGAATCCATCCCAATCCTAGAGGCGGGGATTGGAACAAGGCCCTCTTACAGCGGGAGGCCCGCTGGATTGTTCATCATTTGTGATTTTTATTATTAATTTTCTTATTTTTTTATATTTTGTCTATTTTCTTTATTTTTGGAATATTGACCTGCTTTTGTCATCATGGTATAGGCTCATGTTCACCCAATTTTTGTATTGTTTATACTCTGCCTGCTTATTTGCCCTATGATGTTTGGAACTTTTTTGCTATGTCCGGGTTTGGCGAATGACTGTCTTGCGTACATCTGCTGGCCTCGTTTTGTCCCGCCTGGCACAGGGGGGCCTTCCGGGATCATTGATCCTTGGGGGGCCTTGCTCTTTTGGCATCCGTTGGGAGCGGCAATTGCAGGGCGGCTTTAGGGCTGGCCCGGCGTTTAGCCGTTTGCATGGCCGCCTTCCTGCGTTGGTGGGCCGTGGCTGCATGGCTCTCTTCGCAGGTTTTTCCTGTGGGGGGCGCCGTGCTGTGGTGGCACAGGGTCCCCCTTTTTTTGGCGCCTCCGGTACTGCCCCCTTGGAGATACATGATGTGATCCTTTGCTTCTCCCTCAGTTTCACTGACTGATCGGAGTCGCTAATCACATCCTGCATTTCACGTTTGCCATGTCATATTTTTTCATATTTTAGTCCTCCCTTGCTGACTGTTATGATGCCTCTTTCGTTGCTAGGAAATTGGCCTTGACGCACAGTCTCTTCTCACGTATCCGTGGGAGGAGCTTTTGCTATTCCTGCCCGCCCTCCTGTCATGCTGAGTGGCTGCGTAGGGACACCGCAGAGAGCGCGGCGCCGTCTCGCCACCACTCATAGTTGTATTTTCCTTTTCCCTTCTTCTGTCAATGGTGATGACGCCGCACGTTGAGCGGCGCCGCGTCTGACCCCGCCATCCTGAAGCTTTTTAAAGCCATGCCGGACAGTGATACATTGTCATTGCTCCGGACGGCGGCGTGCTGGATAAATGGATGAGCACTGTGTTTGGTACTGAATAGGAATTAGCTCTATGTAAGTGTTCTCCTCTCTCCTTGTGGAACTCAGTACGCTGAGTACATATTATATTTACAAATGTTTGTTTACATAGCATTGTTTCCTCTCATTTGCAGACTCTGCTTGTGTGAAGGAAAACGTTTGACACACACTAATTGGAGCTACATATTGCTACACTATACCACACATCTTCGTCCTTTCTCATCCCTCCTTCTTCTCTCCTTGTTATCCTTGGGCTCCTTATAGGACATTATAAATTGATTTGGTCCAGACCATGGGCGTTAGATCGATATATGGAAGCATATGATTACCTGCTGTAAACACTATTGCTTAATTTATATATATATAGAGAGAGAGAGAGAGAGATAGATATATATATATATATCCTTTTAGATATACATTCTGGCCCTTTTTTGGGATATTATCTTCTCTGGTGAGCTCTGCTGTTTTGGTGTTGCTTGGGTGGACCAGTGTGGACAAGGTGGGGCCAGCCATACACCTCGGCTTCCTCTTTTGGATCTGGGGGTGTTTTTTGACATAGTCGCCAAGACTTTGGCAATGAGATTCCAATACTGATATGCTTGGGTATATTATTTCTTTTGATGTGACCACAATGCTTGATGGTTTTTTTGTGATGTAAAGCAATTGTCCTAATTTATGTAACAATGTATTGATATACTTTTTCTTAATCTGCATTCTACTATATAGTGTGATTCTTCCCCACAAGTTTCCCCTGAAACGCGTAGGCCCTCGTGGAAGACTTCACAAGTATCTCCACTATTGCATATCAGTATTTTTTTTTTTAGCTTTTCACTGTTATATACGTCTTCACTGTTATACATATACCAATTTTGCTGTTTTGTATTTTTCCATTTGTATTTAATAAAATTGTTTTTTATTACTCCTGTTGCCGTTAAAGTCCCATTAACCTTCCTTGGGGGTATTTTTTATTCCTTTGACTTCAGGGAGGGTGGCAACCCTTATGATCTAGCTGGATGGTAATTTCTCTTTTAGTATTACCCGGCTTTCCAGCCACAGAGGTGGTGGTGGACTGGCTTACTAAACCATCCTCATCCTCCATCAACCAAGCAGAGACTATTGTGCAATCCACCACAGCTGCCAGAGTGGCTTATTCTGCCTCCTTGTCCACAGCTAATCCTTCCATAGCCCCAGCATCACTTGCTCCTTGACGATGCACATCCATTACTTGATTTATTAAGAGTACCTCTATAGGGTTTTGGTGTGAAGGCACCACCAACACCCAAAACCAAATTTTTCTGCACCTGTTACTTCTATCCAAAGTCTGAGAAAGAGACACCAGAATGTATAAAAAAAATCTCTAATCTTGTTCCAAGAGCACTAAATTGTGGCCTCATCATACAGACTGGCCCCCCAAGCCATTGTTTACAAAATAAAGAAAGCTTGCATGGAAATTTTCATTTTTTTGGCTTTATAAATGCCTTCATTGCTGCAACAGGTTCTATACATAGTAAAGATGTGCCACTTTACAGGTAGACTAAGGGGACCCTCCAGGAACTACATTTAACCACTTAAGGACCGGAAGGATTTGCCTTAATGACCAGGCCATTTTTGGCGATACGACAATTGCTTTAACTGACATGCGACGCTGTACCCAAACAAAATTGATGTCTTTTTTTCCCACAAATAGAGCTTTCTTTTGGTGGTATTTGATCACCTCTGCAGTTTTCATTTTTTTGTGCTATAAACAAAGAGTGACAATTTTGAAAAAAAAAATTTTTTTACTTTTTGCTATAATACATATCCAAAAAAAAATTTATAAAAAAACACATTTATTCATCAGTTTAGGCTGATATATATTCTTCTACATATTTTTAGTAAAAAAAATCACAATAGGCGTATATCTCATATACAAACTATGGGATAGATTTAGGGACTTTTTTTAATTGTTTTTTCTAGTAATGGCGGCGACTGGCAATTTTTAGCGGGACTGCAACATTGCGGCGGACAAATCTGACCCCAAATGACACTTTTTGTGCACTAGTGACATTATTACATTGATCAGTGTAATGCACTGACCAATGTAAAAATTACACTGGCGAACTAGGGGGCGATCAAGGGGTTAAGTGTGTTCCCTAGGTGTGTTCTAACTGTAGGGGGGATGGGCTAACTGGGACATGACAGAGATCCCTGTTCCCGATCACTGGGAACAGAAGATCTCTGACATGTCCCCTGTCAGAACGGGGATCCGCTTGTTTACACTGGCAGATCCCCATTCTGCCTCTGTACTATGTATCGCGGGTCGCCAGCGGGCATCCAGTCCGCCCGACCCATGGGCACGCTCCCGCAGCGTGCAGCAGGATCAAGTGCGCGCCCGCCCGAACTGTGCCTGGGCGAGCCGCCATACAGGTCAGGCAATTCACGCAGCGCTGCCAACCTGCTGTAGTATGTGAGCTGGTCGGCAAGTGGTTAAAGGAATTTTTCATTTTATTGTTATTTTTCATTTTTACGGTTTCACTTTAAGCATCAGTAAATCATTGCACGTTTAAAATGATGTTTTTTACAAACTTTGTGTTCATTAATACATGTCCTCCAGGGCAGTACCCGGACCCCCATACCCTTTGTATGCCCTAATTACTTGCATATAAGCCTTCAAAATGGGCAATTTTGATTTTTCCAGTTCAGGTCCCATAGACCTCAATGGGGTTTGTTATTCGATACAAGATCGATAAACATACAGGAAAAAAACTCATATCAAATTAATTCACCCTGCACAGTGCCAGAAACTTCTGTTGCTGAATCATTCCCCCTTAAAGATAATTTGAACTTCTCATTTAGAATTTCAATCCATAGTTTAAAAAAAAAGTGCTTGATTATTTTGTTGATACTTTGATATGACTGAGTCCCTTGAACATAACAAGCACAAGAAATGTAATACATGTATATTTATATAAATTCTCCATATACTTTGGGATTTTTGTTTATAGGAGAAGTATGGGAAAGGCAAATTAAATCAGTACTCATTACCTTCATTGTTCCATGGCTTTTCTTTTTTCCTCAGTCCTTTAATGTGTGAGAAACATGCATTTTAAGTGTCAGTAAGGAGCTAAAAATGGCTGATTCTCTGTTTGAAAGTTTGGAGGGGGCGGATACTACTACAGCAAAATGCCCTTCTTTCAGTCCCTCCTTCCCTTGAGCATGTGGACATGCTTGGATAAGGGTGCACACCTGAGCTGGCAGCAAGAGCATGCATGCTTTTCACGTGCCTCCATTTCCATGGCGATGTGTACAACACTAAAACCAGGAAGCGAAGGCAGTGTGACAAGCCCTGCACTCTTCACCTTCAGCGGCTGTGCGGTCCTGTGTTCTGGGCTGCTTTGAGCTTCGGAATGATTGTTCTCCCCTTTGCTGCTCTCCATCCTCTCTGATCCTCCGTGACCTCCCCCCTGTGCCTGATCCCCCCTTCCTCAGCATTCTTCAGCATTCTATGTGCATATAGCATACCTGTATTGAACAGAGGTATGCTCTATACATATGGCACTGTGTTTATGAATATAAACTGAAGTAGGAAAGACATGGTAAAATCAGCTACCTGTCTGTTTTGTAAATGAACCTCAGTGCCATGTGTATAGAGCATACCCCTGTTCAATATATTGCAGGGGTGTGGGAAGCTGCAAATTTCTTGTCCTCTATATCAAATACCTGGGGGTCTATGTGGACCCCGGATATTTCCCCAAAGTCTCCTGTAATGTAAATAATAAATAATAAATAAATAAGTAAAACAATTATACTTAGTGGGGACGGAAAGTATTCAAACCCCCTAAATTTTTCACTCTTTTTAATTTGCAGCCATTTGCTAAAATCATTTAAGTTCGCTTTTTTCCCTCATTAATGTACACACAGCACCCCATATTGACAGAAAAACACAGAATTGTTGACGTTTTTGCAGATTTATTAAAAAAGAAAAACTGAAATATCACATGGTCCTAAGTATTCAGACCCTTTGCTCAGTATTTAGTAGAAGCACCCTTTTGATCTAATACCTGCCATGAGTCTTTTTGGGAAAGATGCAACAAGTTTTTCACACCTGGATTTGGGGATCTCCTGCCATTCCTCCTTGCAAATCCTCTCCAGTTCTGTCAGGCTGGATGGTAAACGTTGGTGGACAGCCATTTTTAGGTCTCTCCAGAGATGCTCAATTGGGTTTAAGTCAGGGCTCTGGCTGGGCCATTCAAGAACAGTCACGGAGTTGTTGTGAAGCCACTCCTTCATTATTTTAGCTGTGTGCTTAGGGTCATTGTCTTGTTGGAAGGTAAACCTTCGGCCCCCCCAGGGCGTGGCTTGGCAGCGGATGTAGTCAGTCGCACATCTTGTGAGCTCCGCCGAAAATCCGTACAGAAATCCTGCAAATCTTTGTTGACAGACCAGTTCTTGCACCAGACTACCCCCCGGTACACCAGCTACGATCGCCCGTTTACGGAGACATCACAGCATGACTGCTAAACCCCCCAGACGCGGCTCCACGGCCCGCTCCGCTCCGGACCACGAGGCCCAAGATGGCGGCGCGGCATCCAAGTCAGCTGCAGCGAAACACAGGGAGGCCGTGCAGAAGCTTTTCCCGCAATCTGAAATATGGGACTTACCAGAAACGAACGGCAACGGAGCGGAGAGCCGCAGCGGGTCGCAATCGGAGGCAGATGACACTGTTCCTCTGGAAGATCCGCATGCTGCTCTGCTGCCCTGGGACACTGTGAGTAACTTACCTATGCCCCATAGATCACACAAGGCCCAAACCGCGAGCTCGCCTGAACGGGAACCTACACTGAGGGATATCTTCTCAGCGGTCACGTCATGTAATCTTTCTATCACGGCACTCGCATCAGAGGTTAAGGGGATGAAGTCAGAGATGTCTTTCCTGCGTCAGGATATGCAAAAATTAAGGGATCGGACCTCTGCCATTGAGGGACGTATTAGTACCATAGAAGATGACTGGGCCCCCATGCAAAGGGACTCGCATGCTCAACAAATAATGGTAGCCAAACATGCTACGAAAATCGACGATTTAGAAAACAGATTACGCAGAAATAATGTCAGAGCTATTGGTATCCCTGAAAAAATGGAGGGCAGAAACCCAGTTGATTTTATTGAAAAATGGCTGCTTGATAAATTTGGGAAAGACTCGTTCTCCCCTATGTTTGCAGTGGAGCGGGCACATAGGGTTCCGTCTAGGCCCTTGCCCCCAGGTAATCCTCCTAGAGCTTTCCTTTTCAAAATGCTTCATTACAGAGACAGAGACATAATTCTTTCAAAAGCTCGCACTCTGGGAGACGCACTGGTGATCGAAAACTCCAAAATATCACTGTTTCCAGACTTCTCGGCGGATGTACAAAAGCAGAGGGCCCAGTTCAATGATATTAAAAAGAGACTCCGCTCTCTGGACCTACAATATTCTATGCTCTATCCGGCTCGTCTCCGTGTAGTAGCCAGAGATGAGGTGCACTTTTTTGAGAAACCTGCGATGGCAGTACAATGGCTGGACAGAGAGGAAAAATCCTTACGAGAAGATTTAGGCAGAAGACGCAGAAACACCTGAAGTTCAATACCCCTCCTGATTCTCTGAGAAACAAAAGGGAAAATCTCTTTGAATAATGCAATGTTGGTGCAATTACTATCCGTCCATAATAGTTCTAGTCACAAGATGACAATATTTGCTTTAAGGCGGAGGATATCGCATGGACAACTTACTGCTGATAGTTAAGTCTATGCCAGTAACTCAAGGCCTGTTGCCTTTTGGCTCTTCAAAGCCGGCTACTGAAATTAGCCCCCCAGTTACGGGTCCTACGTGGACGCTACAGTTTCTGTTTTATTATGTTGTTTTTTTTTTCAGTTTTGTCCCTAGGGACACAGTTACCCTAATGGTCCTGGTACTGCTCCAACGAATTCTACCTACCCCAAGGAAACTATACCAAATGCCCAATCTCTTTAGTTTTGTTCAATATAACACTGAAGGCTCTCAGGAGCATTCTCTATGTGTCCTATATGACTTACCCTCATATATTTACATTCTAATGCTTTATGGCTAAACAGATAACGCTTACTGGCTGGAATGTTAGGGGTCTGGGAGACAGAGTGAAACGCCTAGCTGTATTGCATATGCTTCAACGCATGGGATCTTCAGTAGTATGTCTCCAGGAGACGCATATGTTACCTGATCAAGAATCCCCATTCTCTACAAAATTATTTGCTGCTCAGTTTCACTCTGCCTTCTCTTCCTATGCTAGGGGCGTCAGCATTCTGATAGGCAAAAACATGAGTTTTACGTATACATTGTCGGTCATTGACCCTTACGGTCGATATGTTTTCCTGGTATGTTCATTAGATGGGTTACAGTGCATTATTGGGAATATTTACATCCCGCCTCCTTTTTCGTTAGAGGTCGTTAAGACGCTGGCCTCCTTCCTCTCACAGCATCCGGGGATCCCAGCAATTATTGTTGGGGATTTTAACAATTACCTAGATGCGGAGCCAAAATGACCGCAAAGATTCCTTTGGGTGGGGTGAGGGGAGGTCAGACGTCCTTTGCCCGCCTTATTGCGGAACTGGGATTGAGAGATGTATGGAGGATGAGTCACGCACAGATAAAAAGTTATTCATGTTTTTCTGCTACGCATAAAGTTCTCTCCAGGATTGATCTCGGTCTGGGTAATGATTTGATGCTCCCATTGGTAACTTCTACAAAATATGAAGTACGAACTATCTCTGATCATTCTCCCCTGTGCATAGAGATTTCCACATCGGGTGTTCTAAAGAGGAACTACTGGAAACTCAACCCCTTTTGGTTGTCACTGTTTCCTATACCTGATCCCATTTTTGATACCTTAGAATCTTTTATTAGGTTTAACAAACCTTCATCTAGACCAGGTATTTTCTGGGACACATTAAAAGCATTTTTGAGAGGCCAATTTATCAAGTCTATTAATGCCATTAAGACCGAGACCAAGAACTGGGAACAAACTGTGTTGAGGGAGGTTAAGAGGACTGAAGCTGCCTTTATTGAATTCCCCTCGGAGAGCACTGAGAGGTCTTTTCTTGAGGCGCAGCATGCGGCCAACCATCTAATATTAACCACTGCTGAGAAGAAGAGGTTTTTTCTTCAACAAAAATATTTTGAGGAGGGAGAGACCACGGGGCATATGCTTGCTATGATGATACGATCCCAAAAGGGGTCGTCCCATATAGACTCAATCATGGGCCCACTGGGCACTCTGGTTTCCTCCCACACTGAAATATTGTCCACGTTCAGAGATTTCTATGCTGATGTGTACTCCACGAAAGTCAATCCTTCCCAGTCGGAAATTAATTCTTTTTTAGACCAATGCCAGTTACCGCAGATCCCACCCCAGGACGTAGCACTACTGAATGCTCCTCTTGGGGATGAGGAGCTATTGGAGGCGTTAGCACTTTCCTCTCCTGGTAAGTCTCCGGGATCGGATGGCTTGCCGGCGGAGGTCTATAAGCGCTACTCTGAAATTCTGATAACACACCTAAAGGAAGTATTTGAGGATGCCAAAAACATTGGAAGTTTACCCCAATCCATGAATGAAGCAATAATCGTTCTTCTCCTTAAACCGGGCAAAGAGGCCCACCTACCTGACTCGTATAGGCCTATTTCTTTATTAACAACAGATGTTAAATTGCTAGCAAGGGTACTAGCCACAAGACTCGCTAAAGTGATACATAGGGACCAATCGGGGTTTATCCCTTCAAGATCCACAGCCCTTAATATAAGAAGACTTTTTCTTAACCTCCAGATCCCTGTCGACAACCCTGGCAAAAGAGCAATACTATCATTGGATGCTGCCAAGGCTTTCGACAGTGTCGAATGGCCATACCTATGGGAAACCTTGAAGCGTTTCGGCTTGGGAACTAACTTCATTCAATGGGTTAAGCTGCTGTACTCGGCCCCCACAGCCAGGATCCGCGTAAATGGTGATCTTTCGGACTCATTTCCTCTTTTTAGAGGTACGAGGCAGGGGTGTCCACTCTCACCCCTGCTATTCGCATTGGCCCTTGAACCATTGGCAGAGATGGTAAGATCATCACAGTCAATTATGGGCTTTGTCAGAGGCCCAATTACTGATAAGATCTCTCTTTATGCGGACGACACTCTACTTTACTTAGGGGATGTGGAGGCTTCACTCACAAACGTAATGCAGATAATACAACATTTTGGTACACTGTCGGGATTCTCCATTAATTGGAGTAAATCCGTAATTCTTCCGGTAGATGAGCCAACGATTGATCTGCCGGCTAGTGCAAGATCACTTAAAGTGGTTTCCTCATTTAAATATCTAGGTATTCAGGTGACAGTCAACCCACAAAAATACTTAGAAGATAACTTACTACCTCTTTTCAAAAAACTTCAAATGACATGCAATACTTGGTGTAAGCTTCCCCTATCAGTAATTGGTAGAATAAATTTGATTAAGATGGTCTGGGGACCTCAGCTTCTATACATCATGCACAATTCTCCACAATGGATACCTCGAAAATGGTTTAATCGTATTGAGACATTGTTTAGATCTCTAATATGGAGGAAAAAAGTAGCTAGAATAAGTCTTTCCACCTTGCAGTATGGTAAAGAACGGGGTGGAGCTGCTGTTCCCAACCCTAAACTATATTTTTATGCCTCTCAATTGCAACACTTGTGTGGTCTTGGTTTGTTGAACGACTCTGACTCGGTCGAAAGCATGCTGCGAACTGGAACATTAAATACAACGGTGCTGGCAATTTTGGAGGCGGGATTATCACACCTGCCACAATCAGCCCCCACCATAGTTCTTCTCAAAAAATTATGGTCTACGGTCAAATCTAAACTACAGATTATGGGCTTCCTGACAGAGACTCCCCTATGGAACAATCCGAACCTAACAGAAGTATATAAACTAGAGGGTTTCCAGATGTGGAGGAATGCCGGAATTCAGAATATTTCTCAATTATTTCACCAAAATATTTTAAAATCCTTTATGGAATTGCAGTCGGAGTTTGGGCTCCCTAGACACCAATTCTACCGATATCTTCAGTTACGTCATGCCCTTCAGATTCAAGGCCGGTCAGCTGCTTTAGTGCTTGTTACCCATCCTCTGATTAATGACATTTTCTATGGTCAGGATAAAAAGGGTCTTATATCTCACATTTACTCGCAATTGCTTTTGGCTTTACAAGACACTGCTAATTTACCATGCAGACGTAAATGGATAGAGGATCTGGGAGAGGTGGGTGAGGATGTCTGGGACACATGCCTTCAGACAGGGCCATTAACTTCTGTATCACAAACACATAGACTTTCGCATCTATTCTTGCTACACAGAGCTTATCGTACGCCAATACAACTACATAGATGGGGCAGAAGGGATTCCCCCTTATGCCCTAAACGATGTGGAGAGGAGGGATCACTGATCCATCTGATGTGGCGCTGCCCCAAACTACACCGCTACTGGGGCGATATTACCGACACAATTTCGTCAGTATTCCAAATTAGGATCCCCTTGGATCCTCTGATATGTATATTAGGAGCAATTGATGAAGAAATATATCCCCCTCCTAACAACATAGCAATTATCAGATTATTATATCTGGCCCGTAAGTTGATAGCCAGATTCTGGTTATCTGTAAATGTCCCCACCAAAAAACAATGGATAGAGCAAGTAAATTATATCCTTATCAGAGAACACCTAACATATCAGCATAGAAATGCCTCTCGAAAATTTAACTCTATATGGCAACCTTGGCTGGATTCCCCAGGATTGGCACCCCCACAATTAATCATGCACAGAATATTTCAAGTTTAAGTGTATACAGCTTGTTTAATTGAGGCGGTAAATGGTCTACTTATGATGTGTATCCGGGAAACTAAACCTAGTTGGGCAGACCAGGAGCAAGGTTTATGGTTAGATGACCAGTTTGTCATCTGGTAGCTGCATTGGGTGGGAGAATCTTTGTTCTCTTACGCAGTGCGGTTTGTTGGTATATAAATGTAAAATCTATCAGATGCCACTGCTGTAGCAACAATTTTTATTTTCACTGAATATACATGGTCAAGACAGAACTGAATGATCCGTGTTCATACCATATATTGTGCCATATTCAATGCTTGACTGTCTACTATGTAATTTGTCTTTTGTGGCTCAATAAAGAATTTTCTGATTTAAAAAAAAAAAAAAAAAACCTTCGGCCCAGTCTGAGGTCCTGAGCACTCTGGAGAAGGTTTTCATCCAGGATATCCCTGTACTTGGCCGCATTTGTCTTTCCCTCGATTGAAACCAGTCGCCATGCTTCACTGTTGGGACTGTGTTGGACAGGTGATGAGTAGTGCCTGGTTTTCTCCACACATACCGCTTAGAATTAAGGCCAAAATGGGATGGGAGAAAGGTCTCATCAGACCAAACAATCTTATTTCTCACCATATTGGAGACCTTCAGTTGTTTTTTTAGCAAACTCCATGTGGGCTTTCATGTGTCTTGCACTGAAGAGGGGCTTCCGTCGAGCCACTCTGCCATAAAGCCCCGACTGGTGGAGGTCTGCAGTGATGGTTGACTTTCTACAACTTTCTCCCATCTCCCGACTGCATCTCTGGAGCTCAGCCACAGTGATCTTTGGGTTCTTCTTTACCTCTCTCACCAAGGCTCTTCTCCCCCGATAGCTCAGTTTGGCCAGACGGCCAGCTCAAGGAGGGTTCTAGTCATCCCAAACGTCTTCCATTTAAGGATTATGGAGGCCACTGTGCTCTTAGGAACCTTAAGCGTAGCAGAAATTTTTTGTTACCTTGGCCAGATCTGTGCCTTGCCACAATTCTGTCTCTGAGCTCTTCAGGCTGTTCCTTTGATTCTCATTTGCTCTGACATGCACTGTGAGCTGTAAGGTCTTATTTAGACAGGTGTGTGGCTTTCCTAATCAAGTCCAATCAGTATAATAAAACACAGCTGGATTCAAATGAAGGCATAGAACCATCTCAAGGATGATTAGAAGAAATGGACAGCGCCTATATTTAAATATATGAGTGTCACAGCAAAGGGTCTGAATACTTAGGACCATGTGATATTTCTTTTTTAATAAATGTGCAAAAATGTCAACAATTCTGTGTTTTTCTGTCAATATGGGGTGCTGTGTGTACATTAATGAGGAAAAAAATTAACGTAAATGATTTTAGCAAATAGCTGCAATATAACAAAAAGTGAAAAATTTAAGGGGGTCTAAATGTGTATGTGTATATATATGTGTGTGTGTGTATGTGTGTATATATATATGTATGTATATATGTATGTGTGTATATATATATATATATATATATATATATATATATATATATATATATATATATATATAATATAATATAATTCTATATCTCTAAACCCCTTCTCTAGAAGTAGGCTAAGGTCTATCCCCTGTGCTATCCCCTCAGGAAGTCACTGTGCACACTATAAATGAAAAACGGTGTAGAGCTACCCTATTTATAATTAATTTGTGAATAGTGGTGGACATATTATCCATTATTATTATATATTATCCACATAAATATAAATATTAGTGAAAACACCTATACCAAAACTCATCAGATTTTTAAAGGCTACAATTATGAATAGTGGTGGAAACCCCTTGGGCTAAAACTTCAAATATCATATGCAAAAATGTACAGATTTAAAAAAAAAGAATTTTTTTTTTTATCCGGTTCCCTTAATGCACGTTACACAGCACAGTGCTTGTGCTGTGTCATTTGGTCCCCTGTATCACCGGAAATACCTGGCTGATCCTGCCAGTTTCTACCCTCCCCTCTCTGTGCTGACTCTGATCTATGAGGGCTGTTGATCGCTGACACCAGCATTCGTGTCTCCGTCATCCACAGCCCTGCTTTGTGTCTCTTGTGTGCTCTCCCCCTCCTCTCCCCCTCCCCTCTCTGAGTCTCAGCTCCCTGATCCTCCTCTCCTGCTCTAAAAAAACTGTTTTTTTTATAGTTCCCTCTGATATATTACAGTAAGTTCTGCGGTGCATGTCATTTATAAAAATATGTGGTATAATAGCTTACTTCAGAGCGCCGTTCGGTGCTCATGTGATTGCCCGCTGGTCTCCTCCCCTCCTCTCATCTTCTCAGCTGACATCAGCGGGTGTTTTCTAGCACCTTCCCTGCAGCTATCGCATTGGGAGAGGAGACCAGCGGGCAGTCAGCTGAGTGCCGAACGGCGCTCTGAACTAAGCTATTATACAGCATATTTTTATAGCATACGTTCACCTCTCACTTTGACCTATATATAAATAGGTCCCAAAGCACCTTCCCCCACCGGCGGTCTTATCCACTGGTATTGGATTAAAAAAACTCACCTACAACTCTCCTTTTTTTAATCTCCAACAATAGACCAGCAGTTTTCAAAGTACCAATGTCAACATTGAAGATTGCTGATCCATTGTTGAAGGATAAAATGAACTAAAGCACATGGAAGGCAGGAAGGATCACAAAGGCACATGGAAGGCAGGAAGGATGGATCACTAAAGCGCTACGTAAACTGTTGGCGCTATATAAATACTGTATAATAATAATAATCACTAAGGCACATAGAAGGCAGGAAGGATGGAATACTATGGTATACGGAAGGCAGGAAGGATCTGCTATGGCACATGGAAGGCAGGAAGGATCACTATGACACATGGTAGGCAGGAAGGATGGATCAGTATGACACATGGTAGGCAGGAAGGATGGATTACTATGGCACATGGAAGGCAGGAAGGATGGATTACTATGGCACATGGAAGGCAGGAAGGATGGATTACTATGGCAAATGTAAGGCAGAAAGGATAACTATGATACATGGAAGGCAGAGAGGATCACTATGACACATAAAAGGCAGGAAGGATGGATTACTATGACACATGGAAGGCAGGAAGGATGGATTACTATGACATATGGAAGGCAGGAAGAATGGATTACTATGGCACATGGCAGGCAGGAAGGGTGGATTACTTTGCCATATGGAAGGCAGGAAGGATGGATTACTATGGCACATGGAAGGCAGGAAGGATGGATTACTAAGGCACATGGAAGGCAGGAAGGATGGATTGCTATGGCACATGGAAGGCAGGAAGGATCACTATGACACATATAAGGCAGGAAGGATGGATTACTATGGCAAATGTAAGGCAGAAAGGATCACTATGACACATGAAAGGCAGGAACGAAGGATTACTATGACACATGGAAGGCAGGAAGGATGGATTACTATGGCACATGGCAGGCAGGAAGGGTGGATTACTATGGCACATGGAAGGCAAGAAGGATGGATTACTATGACATATGGAAGGCAGAAAGGATGGATTACTATGTCACATGGAAGGCATGAAGAATGAATTACTATGGCACATGGAAGACAGGAAAGATCAGTATTAGCTCTGATTTTATTTCATTTTATTTTACTATTACAGTAATGCATGTAATGCCTGTCTACTGTCAAATCCAAATGTGTATTTTTCTTTTAAAAAAATATATAGTTTTCACTATGATAGATAGAAATATAGTGTAGATTCTCATACACAGCACTCTCAGTGAGTTCTCACTAAAATGCTGCTATCTCTGATGGAGATTGGATCAGCTTGAAGAGGAGGAGGGAGGGAGAGAGCATCTGTGCTCTGTGAAGTCTCGGGAGCAAGCAGAGAGCTGACATCAGTCAAGCAGATGAGAGGAAAGGGGTGGATCCAGACTCCCATTTTTGGTATGCCACTGCAGGAATGTCTGTAGCCCCTCCCATAGGTATTTAGCTCGATTTTAACAGAATAGGTGCACTTCTGAGAGGGCTAGAAAGATTTTTAGATATTAGCATCTCACATGGAATAGGTGTAAGCTAAATAAAAGGAAACCATACTTCTCTTAAGCTTGAAACTTAGTTCATTTGATAAATAATTAACTGTTTTGTTCCTCTTTTGACTTAATTCAAAGTTGAATAAACACTGGTTATCTTTGTGGAAGGTCATATTCCTAACTCCTGCTAAAAAGTCAATTGTCTTCTGGGAGCCGACAATTGTCTGGCTTCCTGTATGGACTGTTATATTTCTCAGCCATGGGTCTTCCTTGTAGTGTTAAACAGTTGTAAAACGTATTTGCGGTATTTAAACTTGGTCAATACAGGTGTTTGTGTTAAAGTCTGTCTTGAGTGTTTATGAGGGTCATTCCTTATTCAGCCGATTTAGCATCTCCCATTTAAGTGGATATTGCCCAAAAAAAACTTTTCCTGTCTTGGGAAAGTGTGAGAATGTTCCACCGGGTGTAAAATTTTATATGATTTATAAATTTCATGTAGCATGACAGTACAGAGCTCAGTAGTACGTAAAGCAGTGTACCAAGGTCAGTGGTAAGTAGGGCAGTGTACAGAGGTCAGTGGTATGTAGGACAACTTTCAGAGAAATGTAGTACGTAAGAGAGCTTTCAGAGGTCTGTAGAATGTAGGGGAGCCCCCAGAGGTCTATAGTATTCTTTTTTTTTTTTTTTACAATTCTTTCTTTCATCAAGAGTACCTCTAGAAGGTTACAGGATGAAGACACTACCAACACCCAAAGACCAATTTTTCATCAACTGTATGACAGGTGCATCAAATTTCAATTTTTTAAAGTAAGGCCAATTCTTGCTTTCATCAACAGTGCCTCTATAGGGTTGCAATGTGAAGGCACCACCAACACCCAAAGCCCAGTTTTTCCATGACTGTTTGACAGGGGCATCAAATTTCAATCTTTTACAGCAAGGCCAACTCTTGCTTTCATCAACAGTACTTCTATAGGGTTATGATGTGAAAGCACCGCCAACACCCAAAACCCAATGTTTCCGCAACTGTTTAACAGGGGAATCAAATTTCTATTTTTTTTTATAGCAGGGCCAATTCTTGCTTTCATAAAGAGTACCTTTAGAAGGTTACTGGATGAAGTCCCCACCAACACTCAAAGACCAATTTTTTCACAACTGTGTGACAGAGGGATCAAATTTAATTTTTTTACAGCAAGGCCAATTCTTGCTTTCATCAAGAGTTCCTCTAGAAGGTTTTAAGGTGAAGGCACCACCTATACCCAAAGATCAATTTTTACACAACCGTTTGACAAGGTCATCAAATTTTTTTTTTTTTTACAGCAAGGGCTTCAAGAGTACCTCTAGAATTTTTCGCTGTGAAGGCACCACCACCAAAAGATCAATTTTTATGCAACCGTTTGACAGGGGCATCAAATTTCCTTTTTTTTTTACAATTCTTCCTTTCATCAAGAGTACCTCTAGAAGGTTACAGGATGAAGGCACTACCCAAAGACCAATTTTTCATCAACTGTTTGACAGGTGCATCAAATTAAATTTTTTTTAGAGCAAGACCAATTCTTGCTTTCATCAAGAGTGCCTCTATAGGGTTACAGTGTGAAGTGTTGTGGAAATTTTTATTAATGTATATTGTCAGATGTCCCCCAGTGTCAGTTTTGCTGCAATGTGCACATACAGACTCTGATGGAGGACCGTTGGTTGGATGCGGGAGATCTGTTCGCCCTTTAAGGGATGTTCGCTTATGCCTCACCAAGAGACTGGCCACCTCCCGGCAAACAGACCCACGCACATGGGAACAATAGTATAACCGTACAAAGCCATGGCTCGCTGAGCCTCATGGAGTACGGTTCGCACCAATGGTAATGGTGGGAATATGCACACGGTCCTGATCAGAAAAATGTTCACAGTGTTTGCACCAGGCACAATGTGAGGCATATTGTTTTGGATGCTTGCGCTGTATTTTGGCGGGGAACTGTACACATTGTTCTGCACATGACAGATTACATACGTCACTACTGGATATCTATTTGTATATCTATTTGTATATACACCTTCAAAAGAACCTGATTGGTTCTTTTGAAGGTATACAGGTGTTTGACTGGCTGATTGTGAAGCCACCACCTTCCTTTGTTACCCCTGTTAGCCTTATAAATAAACAAGGCCTGCCCTATTCAAGCAGGACTTCTATGCTCAATGTGATACCAGCCTCTGTGTCTGTGTTACTTGGGTTTAAGCAAGCGCGCTTTACCGGCATTATACAAAAGAGCTATTTAACTGTGCTTATTATCACAGCGGAATTATTTGCTTATAGGTAAAGTTCATTATTTCCATGACAGATGGTGAGCCAGCGTTTCGGAGCCAACAGGATTTCCTAATCCAGCGGGCCTTGATGGGGAAAAGGGATCCAGAACCAGACCAACAAAAGGCCGGCCTATGGTAATACAACCATACTTCAAGTTTTTTAAACATTTTTGCTGTTCTGTGTTCGGGATCTTGATTCTCTGTCCACTGTATCAGGTAAACTGTATCAGAACCTTTTGTTTTTTTGTCTCTTTCTGTAGAATGACGTAATTTGAATGGTATGTTATGGTTCTTTCATTGTAGGTAGGTCTATTGATTGGGAAGGTAACCTATATAGTCCTCTATAGGTCCGAATCAATACAACCTAAAGTGTTTGGGATAGGTAATTGTATGCTTTGAGTGTTTGGTATAAGTAACTGTAAATTTTGTGATATGTGTGATGTATATGGGGAAAAAGGAAATTGAGGAAAAACTCGACCCCTAAAGAAGTAGAAATGTATGAATTGTAATTATTACCTACGTATGGGACCAACAGGTGGATTGTACCAGTTGTGGATATTGTTTAACTGATTCATGACAAATGTCCCCATACATGTGTAATGATATCTCTCACCCACAGGTGGTGTAGTGAGCAGGCTGACTTTGTGTTACAAAATGGCTGCCGCATATTCAATTGACCATACGGCTGTGGGGGGGAAGTACAACCATATATTGCTGATGCCGACATCACTCACAAAAGGACCTGTGAGTCGTGTAAGAGGGCTGCACCCTGTGACTACATCATGTGGGTGGTCTCTGGGATACAGGACTCTAAATAGAGTCAATAGCATGGGAGAAAATCTATTGTTTTGAGCTGTTTCCAGAGGTTGCCGTATTTGCGGCTGTTTAGCAGTTTATTGCACTTAGTAACAATTAGTAGCAGTTGTAGCAATTATAGCAAGCGTAACAGCGACTATTGTTTTTAAGCCTGATTTTAAGCCTTTGAGCCTGAGCCTGAGCTCGAACGGTAACCTGAGCTTCTGGATGGGAGCCTCTCTAGGGGGTAAATCCAGGGTGCAGCCCTCTTAAACCACTCACAGGTCTCGCATTTGCTACATTTGTCACAACATCTGTTATAACGGCTACCAACTGCTTGTTACAGTTGTCTTCCAGTGTGTTCCAGTGTTAGTAATCCTTCAATAGTCACTGCAGTCACTACAGTCACTGTTACGCTGACTACATTTGTCATATTTGTCACATTTGTTACAACTGCTACAACTCCTACTAACTGCTATAAACCGTCCTAAACATTTGTCACAACATCTGTTATAATGGCTACTATCTGCTATTAACCGCTACAGATTGTTACAGTTGCCTCCCAGTGTGTTCCAGTGTTAGTATTCCTGCAATAGTTGCTGCAGTCGCTGTTACACTGGCTATCCACTGCTACTAATCACTATTAACTGCTTCTAACCGCTACAGTTGCCTCCCAGTGGGTTTCAGTGTTAGTATTCCTGCAATAGTCGCTGCAGCCGCTGTTACACTGGCTATATTTGTCATATAAACTGTCCTATTAACTGCTTCTAACCGCTACAGACTGATAGAGTTGCCTCCCAGTGGGTTCCAGTGTTAGTATTCCTGCAATAGTTGCGGCAGTCAACTGCTACTAACTGCTATAAACTGCTATAAACTGTCATAAACATTTGTCATAACATCTGTTATAATGGCTACCAACTGTTACTAACTGCTATTAATTGCTTCCAACTACTACAGATTGTTACAGTTGCCTCCCAGTGGGTTCTAATGTTAGTATTCCTGCAATAGTCCCTGCAGTCACTGTTACACTGGCTACCTACTGCTAGTAATCGCTATAAACTGCTTCTAACTGCTACAGATTGATACAGTTGCCTCCCAGGGTGTTTTAGTGTTAGTATTCCTGCAATAGTCGCTGTTACACTGGCTACATTTGTCTATTTGTTACAAATGCTATAAACTGTCGTAAACTTTGCAAACTCTGCACCTTTGCTGTCTCCCAGTGTGACCCAGTGCTAGTATACCTGCCTGAACGCACTAAATAGATGGGATAAATTAGCATTGTAATTAGCTGTGCAACTCCCACAGAGACCCCTTAACTGTACGTGGTTGCACGGGACTGATTGTCCGGGTGGCTGGGTTCATATATACTGTCATGGACTTGGTTGTGGACATGTCATAACATCACTGCTATATCACTATGTTACTCCTTTTTTATTCATTATTGCTTATGTTTTGTAATAAAAAATGAATAAAAAGTTATACATTAAGTTGTGTTATTTTGTGTTTTATATAACTTTGACATTTTTGGATATATTGGTTAGTTAAATAACCTATATTTTATTCCTCTATAGGCCCTAATCAATATAGCCTAAAGTGTTTAGTATAGTCAGTTTTTGTGGGGAGAAATTTCAGTTTTCTAGTGAAGTAATCTCGGTTTGTGCTGGTTACGACTGGATTGGAATTTCAGTTAGTAGATCGGCCATTTTGTTGTAGATTGAATTATTTTAACCGCCATGTAGACTGAATTTCATCTACCATTTTGTTGATTGAATTTCAATATTTTAGTCTTGAGTGAAAATAGTCTGTTTTTGTACTGAATTCTGTTTCCAGTAGAATCATTTAGTTTTTTTTTACACTTATTTCAGCTGTTTTGTGGAGTTTTATACTCAGTAATTCAGTTTTGGGTAGAGACAGTCAACATTCTGTGAGTAAATGGTAGGAGGCATCCCCATTGTTGTTGTAACAACAAAAGGTACATATAGAAAGAAGCCACGTTTTAAATTTTGAACAGCGGAGGATTTCATTGTGTTTTGTAGTTGTCTGGCAAACATGTTTATAGGGCTGCTGATTTATAGCATAAACATGAGGAGTAGATTCTAGCATACTGGGAGGCTGTGTAAAATAGTCGGACAAGCCGGGTGCCAGTACTATAAAAATAGGCGCTAGGCAGTACTGCTCCGAAAGTTAGTGCAAGGGTGCCCTGGATGCAGGGAAACCTCATAAGCGATTTGCGTAGTCATGGGTAATGTGCCATCCAGTGTGGGAGAAAAAAAAAAATAGGCTCCCCACCAGTCAGACAGCTGCACAGCGCATAAGGTCTGGTTTTGGGGCTCCAGACATGAGACCCCTAAAGATTGGCATATATGGTCAGAGGGTACAGCAAGGTGTATTCCTTTGAAGGGACTTTTGCTACCCAGAGGTGGGAGAAACTCATCACTGAGTTTAGAACCAGACTGCAGGCTACAAAGACTTTAGCTTAGTTGTGGCTTCAGAAAGCTATAATATTGGATGTGTAGTACATGTTTGGTCAAAAATTGTCGGCATGAACTAGGATTTAGCTACTGCTCAGGTGGAAAATACATTCCAAACTCTTTTGTAGTGTGTGTAATTTTAGCCCACTGGAAAGAACTTCGCTGGGTAAAGCCTATTTTTGTCTTTGCTAAGAGTTGCCATTGACATGATAATATCAAGGGAGGGGATTGCTAACAGCCCCATCTATAGGTGCAAAGAAAAGAGACAATTCTTTGGAAACCTGTTTGTCAACTTTGTGTGGGTGGCCCATGCAAGGTTTGGAGCTGCTCTTGTGTTTTTCTTATAGTATTTTTTTCTATTGTTAAGAGAGAGAAGGCAGCATTCCGTCTGGTTTTTATATTTGTTTTGTTTAAGTAGCATTGTAGCTAGCAACAAACTCCCTTGTATTTGTAACTAAATGTTTGTCTTATGTCTTATTCTTCTCATTGTTTGTATGTAGTAATATGTTAGAGCCCACTGCGACGGCCCTCCTACTTGTTGTGGCCGTTGTATTTTTGCAGGAACGTGAAACTAAGAGTTATAGAGAATTTTTTTGTTGTTGGTTTTGAGAAATATTCCTATTTTGGTCAAAGTGGAAATTTAACTTGCAAGTAGATAAAAGTTTGGTTCTTTCAGTGAAAGGATGAAACATTCTAAGGTATATAACAGTGGAGGTCTGGTCAGTGAATTTGATAAAGATTAATGTAACTGTATAATTGAATTGATATTGTTTTTTTAAAACAATCGCATTGAGCATACTGCTAAGTCTGGAAGTTGAATTAGTGCTGTAGATTGCTTTTTTGGTGTTAAACTGGATTGGGCGTAACAGTTATTGGCAAAACACTGCCAATGTTTATTATTTCTATTGTCTGCCATGAGGTTAGTTTCCACTATTATTTGTTGTATATTTACTGTCCATACCAAATCACAATTTCTTACTGCCAGTCTAACGCCATTTACTTCTTTGTGCGTAACTGCTAGTTTAACGCCATTCACTTCTGTGTGTGTTACTGTCAGTTTAACGCCATATAGTTCTGTGTGCACTACTGCCAGTTTAATGCGATATAGTTTTGTGTGCGTTACTGCCAGTTTAACGCCATATAGTTCTGTGTGCGTTACTGCCAGTTTAACACCATATAGTTCTGTGTGCGTTACTGCCAGTTTAACGCCATATAGTTTTGTGTGCATTACTGCCAGTTTAACGCCATATAGTTCTGTGTGCATTACTGCCACTTTAACGCCATGTTGTTCTGTGTGCATTATTGCCAGTTTAACGCCATATAGTTCTGCATGCGTTACTGCCAGTTTAACGCCATATAGTTCTGTGCGTCAATGTACGTTTGGCGCATTATATTGCAGTATATTATAGTGTATCCGTGGAGTGTGTCTATGTAGTATGGGTACTCAGATTAAAGTGTACCAAACACCTCTTTACATTGAATAAAGTGCATCTATGTACAGATTTAAACTTCTTCTTTACATTTGTAAATGTCTGGGAGGACAACAAGGAGAGGCAGACGTTCCCTTGGCACTGTAAGGGAGCCAGCAACAAATGTGCCCATAGGCAAAGGTAGATGTGGTGGTCAGTCCTCAGGCAGGGCATCATTTCCTCTGTGTAGTGAACTTGCCTGTGCTATCCAGCCACAGCATGCAAAGGAGGTGTTGGACTGGCTCACTAATCCTTCCTCATCCTCCTCATCCTCTGTCATGCAAGCAGAGACAAGTGTGCAGTCCCCTGCAGTTGCCAGAGTGGATAAATCTGCCTCCTTGTCCACATCTATTCCTGCTATAGCCCCAACATCAGCCATTGAAGAGTCAGCCGAGTTATTTAACCACAGCGTCAGCCGCTTGCTCCTTGATGATGCCCAGCCATTACTGGATTCAGATGTTGGTTCTGAGGTTGAGGGTGACAGGAACATGAGCCCAGAGAGAGGGAGGAACACTGGTAGACAAATTGGCATTCATATTCCCCAAACCACAGCATATTGAAGTTGTCTCCAGTAGTAATGATGAAGATGGAGGAGATGGAGATGATGATGATGATGAGGTCACTGATGCGACTTGGGTGCCAAATAGAGCAGAGGAGGAAACTGAAGGTGAGGCGACACAACCCCAAGGAGGCCGACGACATCAAGAAAGAGTAGAGAGCAGCCGCCCTATTCCATCACATTCTGCAGCTGTTATCTTCAGGCCAACTCCCCAAAGCTCAGCTGTCTGGGCCTTTTTCAGCAAATCTGCAGCAGATCGTACTGTTGCTATCTGCAAACTGTGTCTCAGACAAATCAAAGGTAGAAAAAACACGAACCATTTCGGTACCACATGCTTAACAACGCATTTAATGTCCAGCCACTCAGTCCGTTGGCAAGAGCACCTGAAAAGCCCTTACCCAGTTCAGTCTGGCCCTGCGAGTCATTACCTTTCAGCAGCCTCCACTGACAGGAATGATGGTATAGCACAGGGTGTCTGTAATGTTTGTGCAGAATCACTGTGACCCTTAACCCCTCTCTCCTGATGCATGCTGGGGGAGGGGCTGTACCAGGAAGTTAGTAGAGTGTGTGTGGGACTGGGAAGCAGGAGCATGATACTTAGAGGGAGATCTGTTGTATATGACTCCTCCATGTAAGAATGTACATCGCTTTCTGAGTGAGTAATAAACCCTTCCCTGGTTAAGAAGTGCATCCAGCCTGTTTGTAACTTGCTGAGCGGATACTGGCAGCATTGCTAGCAACACCCTGAGAGACCCAGTGTCCCAGGTCCTAGCAGCACATCTGCCAGCAGCAGACCACCAGCCGTAGACTGTATTTGGCAAATTTCTCTGCCCCATCTGCTGCAGCGGGGAAAAAAATACAGTCCCTGCCACCCACATGCCCAGTGTCTGAATGCAAGCTTGTCAGAGCTGTTGGCTCTCCAACTTCTGCCTTTCAGCCTGGTGGATTCTGCCCCCTTCCATGAATTCACACAATGTGCTGTACCACAATGGCAGGTTCCCAATTGCTACTACTTTTCACGTAAGGCCGTTCCATCTCTCTACCATCACATGGAAGGGAATGTACTGGCATCGTTGGGCAAGGCAGTCAGCCGTAAAATCCACCTTACTGTTGACACGTGGTCCAGCAAGCATGGGCAGGGACGATATATTTCGTTCACAGCACACTGGGTAATGCTGCTTGCAACTCGAAAGGATGCAAGCCAGGGCTCGGTGCTGCAGCTTGTTGTGCCCCCATGTCTCCATACAGCTGGTGGTGATGATGCCAGACCTGTGAGCTCTACCCCTTCCTCCTCCACCACCTCCATGCCCTCCTCTGCAGAATTGTCCTATGAACATCGGGTACCCCCTAAGCATTCAAAGGGCTATTCCCAGAGTCAGGCTAAAAGGTGCCATGCAGTGCTTCAGCTGGTGTGTTTAGGGGACAGGAACCACACTGGAGCAGAGATTCTTGCAGCTCTGCAGGGACAGGCCCAGAGGTGGTTCACACCACGCCAGCTGGAGCCAGGAATAGTGGTGTCCGATAATGGCTCAAATCTCCTGTCTGCGTTTAGACAGGGAAAGTTGACACATGTGCCATGCCTGGCACATGTCCTCAATTTGGTGGTGCAGCGTTTCCTAAGTACGTAGGGTTGCAAGATGTACTAAAGCAGGCCAGAAGAGTCTGTAACCATTTTTCAGGCAGTCATACACAGCCAGTGCTCAGTTGGCTGAAATTCAGTGGGTATTCCACCTGCCCATAAACCGCCTGATTTGTGACATGCCTACCAGGTGGAACTCAACTTTGGGAATGCTGCAGCGGCTATACATGCAGCAGAGGACCGTCAACGAGTACCTGTGCCAGTACGGCACAAGGACAGGCTCAGGCCGCCTCTGCTTTTTTTCCCTACGCCAATGGCTGATCATTAAGGATGCATGCACTCTACTGTCACCATTTGAGGAGGCCACAAGGATGGTGAGCAGTGACAGTGCATGCATCAGTGACACAATCCCTTTTGTGTTACTGCTGGAGCAGTCAATCTGTAGGCGATGGCTTTCCAACACCAGGACCCTTGGAAGTAGTACATGGCTGGGAGGAGGAAGTTCCAGATGCTGTCAACCTCAGTAACCCAGAGGAGTCTGCTTCTCAAGCCTCGGCAAATTTGAGGCGCATGGGCAACCTCATGCTTCAAAGCCTGCGAAAGGACCCAAGAATATGTGGCATAAAGGAGAAGGATGATTACTGGTTGGCAACCCTCCTTGACCACCGTTATAAGGGGAAGGTCTCAGAACTCATCCCATCCCCACAGAGAGTGCAGAAGATAAACTCTCTTAAAGGACACATTAAAGAGGATTTTATTGAACGTTTTTCCTGACTCCAGTAGGTTACAGTGTCGTGGGAAACATAGTTTTGAGTCTTCTGTTGGTCAAGAGAGGAGCGTTGGAGAAGGCGTCCGCCTAAGTGAGGCATTTCAGAATTTTTTAAGTCCTCTCCGCCCAGGGCTGTCAGCTTCCACAGCCAATCGGCAGCATCTGCATCACATGGTGGATGATTACCATGGGGCCAAAACAGATGGAGAGCTTTCCAGCTGATGATCCACTGACTTACTGGGTCATGAGAATAGACCACTGGCCAGAACTTGTCCAGTATGCTATTGAGTTGTTGCTCTGCCCAAAGACCAATTTTTCAGAACCTGTTTGACAGGTGCATATCATTGCAATTTTTTTTTACAGCAAGGCCAATTCTTGCTTTTATCAAGAGTACCTCTATAGTGTTACGGTGGGAAGGCACACCCGTTACCCAAAGTGTAATTTTTCTGCACCTGTTTGACAGGAGCATATCATTGCAATTTTTTACAGCAAGGCCAATTCTTGCTTTCATCAAGAGTTCCTCTAGAAGGTTTTGAGGGAAGGCATCACCTACACCCAAAGATAAATTTGTTCACAACCGTTTGATAGGGCCGTCAAATTAAAAAATGTTACAGCAAGGCCTTCAAGAGTACCTCTAGAAGGTTTCAGGGTGAAGGAACCACCACCAGCAACACACAAAGATTAAGTTTTTTGCAACTGTGTGACAGTGGTGTCAAATTTTTTTTTTTTACAACAAGGCCAATTCTCCCTTTCATCAAGAGTACCTCTAGAAGGCTACAGGGTGAAGGCACCAACAACAACCAAAGCCCAATTTTTCCACAACTGTTTGTCAGGGGCATCAATATTTTTTTACAGTAAAGTAAAATTCTTGCTTTTATCAAGAGCACCTCTAGAAGGTTACGGGATGAAGGCACCACCAACACCCAAAGACCAATTTTTCAGAAACTGTGAAAGGGGCATCAAATTTTTTTTTTTTTTTTTTACAGCAAAGCCAATTCTTGCTTTCATCAAGAGTACCTCTAGAAGGTTACAGGGTTAAGGCAGCGCTAACATCAAAAGACCAATGTTTCCACAACTGTGTGACAGGGGCATCAAATTTCAACTTTGTTACAGCAAGGCCAGTTCTTCCTTTTATCAAGAATAGCTATATAAGGTTACAGTTTGAAGACACCACCAACACCCAAAGACCAATTTTTCCACAACTGTGTGAGAGTGGCTTTAAATTATTTTTTTTTAAAGCAAAACCAGTTCTTGCTTTCATCAAGAATACCTCTAGAAGCCTATGGAGTAACGGCACCACTAACACCCAAAGACCAATTTTTCACAACCATTTGACAGGGTCATCAAATTTAAATGTTTTACAGCAAGGCCTTCAAGAGCACCTTTAGAAGGTTTTGGAGTGAAGGCACCACCACCACCAGCAACACCCAAAGATCAATTTTTCCGCACTTGTATGACGGGGGGGATTACATTTAAATTTTTTACAGCAAGGCCAATTTTTGCTATCATCAAGAGTACCTCTATAGGGTTACGATGTGAAGGCACCACCAACACCCAAAACCCAATGTTTACGTAAACTGTTTAATTGGGGAATCAAATTTCCATTTTTTTCAGCAAGGCCAATTCTTGCTTTCATAAAGAGTACCTCTAGATGGTTACTGGGTGAAGGCACCACCAACACCCGAAGCCCAATTTTTCCACAATTGTTTGTCAGGGGCTTGAAATTTACATTTTTTACAGCAAGGCCAATTCTTGCTATCATCAAGAATACCTCTAAGAAGGTTTCAGGGTGAAGGCACCACCAACACCCAGAAATACATTTTTATGCAACCATTTGACAGGGGCAACAAATTCATATTTTTTACAGCAAAGCCAATTCTTGCTATCATCAAGAGTAGCTATATAGGGTTACCATGTGATGGCAACACCAATGCCCAAAGCCCAATTTTTCTGCAGCTATTTGACAGGGGCATCAAAATTCTTTTTTTTACAGCAAGGCCAATTCAGCAAGGTTACGGGATGATGGCACCACCCCAAAGACCAATTTTTCCGCAACTGTGTGACAGGAGCATCACATTTCAATTTTTTTATAGCAAGGCCAATTCTCCCTTTCATCAAGAGTACCTCTATAGGGTTATGATGTAAAGGCACCACCAACACTCAAAACTCAATGTTTCCACAACTGTTTGCCAGGGGCAGGAAATTCACATTTTTTACAGCAAGGCCAATTCTTGCTATCATCAAGAGTACCTCTAAGAAGGTTTTGGGGTGAAGGCACCACCAACACCCAGAGATACATTTTTTCCGCAACCATTTGACAGGGGCAACAAATTCATATTTTTTTACAGCAAAGCCAATTCTTGCTATCATCAAGAGTAGCTTATATAGTGTGATGGCAACACCAATGCCCAAAGCCCAATTTTTCCAAAGCTATTTGACAGGGGCATCAAAATTCTATTTTTCTCAAGTCATCTTCCAGGACGGCACACCTGAGAGATGAGAGGCTCCTCCCCACAGGAAACACAATCAATCAACAGCTGTTTTAAGTCCATACCCTTCCCCCTGATCCTCAGTTTTTGATTGTGTTTCTCCCTACACGGCGAAACTGTTTGTTTTTTTCCAAATGACCGAAGCCTGGGGCTGGTGGTCTCCCCCTGGGAGCCGGACCAAATGCCTGGGAAGCCTCTGGGTCTGGCGGGATATATTTATCCTTCCCGGGGGGTTCCCCTATCTTTTCCTCAGGGGGGGGCAGCAGAAACTGGGAAAGCCCCCCTGAGAGCTGAAGGCCCCTGGGTACAGTGGTGTCCCCAGAACTTCAGGGGCCTTTATCCTGTCTTCCCCCCCCTTACCTGTCCGGACGTCCATTCAGACGGGGGTGCTGGCCGTCGGTTCTTTCCAGGGGGATCGTATCCCCTGACTCCTGGGTCCCTGGTAGCTCGCGTGGGCTGCTGGGGAGGGCACCGTCTGAACGACCCGCGTTCTTACCCAGAAGGGAAGGCTGAGAGTCAGCAGGAGCAGGCGCCCACATCCTCCTTTCGAGGAGGCACCAGTTTACTATGGTGAATGTCTGCCTAAACCACCTCAGATGGGAATGAGGAACGTATGGCATTGCCCCCCCCCATGTGTATATACTGACTGGACAGAGCAGGACACAGCCTAACCTTGCAGCTCCCTAAAGGGACAGCAGTTGTGGGGGGGGCACTTTGGCGGCTATCCTCCTTGCGTGTGGACCATAAGGATGGAAAAGCAAGCCCCGTGGCTGTGGCAAAAGGGGAAGACGACAACGGTGAGTCAAAAATCCCCAATCCCAGCCAGATGGTTTCTGGGCATTTGAGATAATCTCCCCTGGGGTCTGGATTCAAATAGCCCAGAAGCTTTTGCTAAAGACACCAGCCACAGCTCCCTCCTACATCAGAGATGCTGTATGGTGGACAAGTGGTGCAGAGGAGCGAGTGCGCCTAAACCACCTCAGATGGGAAAGAGGTAGGTAAGGCATTTTTTCCCCTTCCACCTGTATTTACTGAGTGGTGCAGTGCAGGACCTGGGGTCTCCATAACAAAATAGCCCAGAAGCTACTGCTAAAAACCACCAGCCACAGCTTCCTCTTATAGCAGAGACACTGTAGTTATCACAACAGTAGATTGTCAGCCTCTACCTACATACCCGGTTGTGGTACATTAGTAGGGGTGAATACAGCAAAGAGGGTGACCTGGTAGAACAAAGAGTTCCTTACTGGCCAGGTATACCACTGAACAAGTTATTAATGGTGCAATGGTTGAAGGATTCAGGAGTAAGCTAGGTTATCTGGCCCTATTAGCCCAGCTGCTAGGAATCTGCTTAAAGTTGCTCCAAGATGCTTAAAAGCTGACCTAACTTTCAACAATGTGGCAGGGACCAAGCATCTGTGTGGCACAGTAGGGGTTCCCTTGTGACAGATCCTCCTTTTGGGGGTTGCTTGCTATGGGTAACTTTTCATTAGCTCCAACCTCCCACTCCACTCTTACATTGTGGTTATATTTTAATGCAGGGGGTAAGAAAAACCTTTTTGTTGGTTTGGGCTACAGTCCACTCAGTGACAGATCTAAAAGCGATTTACCATAAATCGTTTTTCCTATATCCTTTGATTAAGGATTTTCTGTGCAAACATATGCAAGAGCTAGATGGCTATATGATTGCTTCTTTAAGGGCTGCAGGTGGCTATTTACCTCCAGGCTAAATTGGTAACCACCCTTTTTTGAGGTCTTATATTGGTCTCTAGGGCTGGGCTCATTGAGACTTTAGTTACTGATCAGCCCCACCCGTGTATGAGCTGGCTAGCGTTTGCTCAATCTACGGAGGTAAGGTAGGACAACAGCTACTATAGTAAGGTGTCCAACCATTTTAGAATTGGTTCCTTCACTGGTGGTGAAGGATTAGTATCTACAGCCCAGGCTATGCCTATGAAATAATTTGCCCCTGTTTGGTTATTTCATAAAGGGATACACCATGACTAAGGAGTCATGGTGTATCCCTTTATGAAAGGATGTGGCTGCTCACCAGTAGACCTCAGTAGTGAAGGTTTGTCCTTGCTGGGGTGTTTGGCACAACTAAAGTACACATTGAGATTTGTGACATCTCTGCTGAAGCTTGTTGGGTGTCCTTTATATCCTAAAGGTACTGCTTTGTTTGGCTACAGATCAGAAAATACAACAGGGAAGGTGGTCTGTACTTTCTGGTTTTGTGCCGCATGCCAGAAACGCACATCATTGAGTCTGGTGATGACATTTCTGCTCATAATAGTTATATTGCTGCACATCAGACCTACACAAGATTGGGGTCTGTCTGTGGGGTTTTTGTGTCCTGTATTACTGCCTTATTGGTTGCTTATCAGAAAGGCAGCAGGAAAGATTGATGGCAGGGGTAGTACATATACTGGCTTTGGTAATCGGTACAGCACCACAAGGTGGCGTCGTGCTGATTCAGACAGTGCTATTAACGGCAATAGCTGCCGCTTTTAGGCATGCGATTTGACATGTGAGTCGCATGCCAAATCGCTTCAATATGGATGTGCTATCTCTATTCAGAATTGCTAGATTGTTGCACATTAGAGATATACACGATTGAAGTTTGTCTGTGGGTCCTGTATGACTGCCTTATTGGTTGCTTATCAGAAAGGCAGCAGTGATGACGAATGGTCCTGATTTTGTTGGAAAATACAAAATTGAACCTGTGCCAGGGGTAGTACACATACTGCCATTGGTAATCAGTGCAGCACCACAAAGTGGCCCGGGCTGATTCAGACAGTGCTATTAACGGCAATGGCTGCCGATTTTAGGCATGCGATTTGACATGTTGAGTCACATGCCAAATCACTTGAATATGGATGTGCTATCTCTATTCAAGATTGTTGTTGCACATCAGACACATACAAAATTGAAGGTTTACTGCCTTATTGGCTGCATATCAGAAAGGACACAACAGTGAAGGTTGTTTGTCTTTTTCTGATTTGTTTTTGCTGCTCAGCAGGGAGACACATTGAGGGTAATGACATCTCTGCTCAGTATTGGTATATGCTACACATCAGACATACACAAAGATTGAACATTGTTTGTGTCCTGTATGTCCTATATTTACTTATCGTCCGTATATCAGAAAGGCACAGCAGTAAGTGGTGTTTCTCATTGATCTTCCTTGCTGTTTCTTAGGTATACACAGTAGGGGGTTGTTGGCTGCACTCCTCCAGGGAGCCACAGCATGGGGACCCCTTGTTTGTTCGACCCGAAAACTGCTTTTCCTGCGACCTGTGTAATCTTGAGGTCTGTGGTTCCGTAAGCAGGGACTGCTGGATACGCTGCGACCTGGAGTTGCACAGTCACGAATGATACCCTTTGGAAGCCATAGTATGACTTCTCATGCGTCTTGCAGTCCCAAGTGGCAGGTTGGGTCGCACGGGTGTGGGAACCCTAAGCTTATCTGTCCCTTCTGGTTCAGGTTTTGCAATGCTGCAGGAATACTCATTGTGGAGTTATTGCCTTATTTTGCAGTAGACCAGAAAGATCGCAGCTGTAAAGGCTGTCTGTTTGTTTTTATGTTGCTGCACAGCAGAAGTACTCAACATCGAAGCTTGTTGGTGCTTTCTGTTTCATATTGCCTTACCTTACCTTATGGCACTTCAGAAAAACACAATGCTGTAGGTTGCTTGTGTTCTTTCTCTGTTGGTTCTATGTAACTGCACTACAGAACTGCATAACAGGAAGGATTGTCTTATAACTGTACTTGGTGGTTCGTCATAAATACGCAACATAGAAGTTTGGGTCTTTCTGTCTTCTCTTTATAGCCTTGTTTTGCTGTACATAAGTAAAACGCCACTGTAAAAGGGGGTTCCCGTCCTTTCTGTATTTACCAGTTATGACCTAGCTAGCTGCACTTCAGAAATGCGCAGCATTTAAGGTGTGTTTGTGTCTTAATGCTTACATATTGGCCGCACATCAGAAAACCAGACTGTGAGGTTCAGATTTGGGTCTCTTCCCATATTTGATATTTTGGTTTAGCTAGTCACACTCAGATACACAACATTGATGTCTATGCTTGTGTCCTTTCTGTCTAAATCTATTGTGCGATGTCCACAATCTATGATTTTTTTTTTTTTTTTTTATTTGTGATATTAATAATACATGTATCACCTTTTTGTATTTCAGCCTTCTCTTCCGTGAAAGGACCAGGAGTTCTGGTGCAGATGTCACATGTCAGAAAGCCTCGACCCCTTACATTCAGGGATGGCAGAGCCATTTCCTAGGGTTGAAGCCCAGTAGAGTTATGGGTCACTGGAGGAAGGCGATAATGAATCGCCCTGTTTAATAAGAACTTAGGAAGTTCGGTTCAGAGGAGTTTTATGGCCTGAATATGAAGTATAAACATGTATACCCGACCAAATAAGTTACAGCTCGGTGCATGGCCTTCATTTTGCCCTTCTAGCAAAACTAGATGTAGCAATATGAGTGTTCTTCTCCTGCTATAGATGTTAATCTCCTGAGTAGGCTCTCAGGCGTAAGTAAAACTATAGATTGGGCATGCCTTAAACCCAGGGGTTAAGTTTTTGTTAATCTATTTCCCTTAAGTAGGTTTCCCTTCAGTCTTTGACGTAAAGCTAAAAATGAACAAAAAGGGGTTGTCTGTCAGGGGCCCCCCTTTTTTGGCAGTTTTATTTCCCTGGACAGGGTTGTGTTAAGACAGGCCCCCTTATGGATCAATGTAGTGTCCTTGTCTTACAACACAGGTCTCCGATTAATCTTTTTAGTGGTTCTAAACAGCACCTATAGGCAGAATAGGCCATTGTTGGTAGATGTGTGACAGGCAACATTGATAACCTACAAGTTTAACATGTTTTCTGATTCCATCTTTAAGAGCCCACTCCACCTAGATCCTGCATCCGAAACAGAGAAGGCAGGGACACCGGTGGAGTAGACCGGCAGATCAGCCGCATGATCCAGCTAAGATACCTTCATCAAGCATATGGAGTAAAGGTAAAGCTTACTGCAGAACCGAGGTTCGCCAAGAGTCTTGCAGTGGTCCCACCCTAAGGTAAGCCTGAGGTACTTGATTATCCTCTCAGGTGTGCCGTCCTGGAAGATGACTTGAGAAAAGTACTAGTTACTTACCGGTAACTGTCTTTCTGGGAAATCTTCCAGGACGGCAGGCCTACTTCCCACCCGTTGAAGGAGGGAAAATTTTAGAACACTAGAAGGTGAGTGCCTATGAGGAATGATTTCCCTTGTGAACCAGGTTCAGGAGTTACTTCTCTACAAACTGAGGATCAGGGGGAAGGGTGTGGACTTAAAACAGCTGTTGATTGATTGTGTTTCCTGTGGGGAGGAGCCTCTCATCTCTCAGGTGTGCCGTCCTGGAAGATTTCCCAGAAAGACAGTTACCGATAAGTAACTAGTACTTTTTACAGCAAGGCCAATTCTTGCTTTAATCAAAAGTACCTCTAGAACAGGGGTCTCAAACTGACGGCCCTCCAGCTGTTGCGAAACTACAAGCCCCATCATGCCTATGCCTGTGGGAGTCATGCTTGTAACTGTCAGCCTTGCAATGCCTCATGGGACTTGTAGTTTTGCAACAGCTAGAGGGCCATCAGTTTGAGACCCCTGCTCTAGAAGGTTACGGGATGATGGCACCGCAAACACCCAAAGACCAATTTTTTCACAACTGTGTGAGAGGGGCATCAAATTTCAATTTTTTATAGCAAGGCCAATTCTCCCTTTCATCAAGGGTTACGATGTGAAGGCACCACCAACACCCAAAACTCAATGTTTCTGCAACTGTATTTGAGTAAGGCCAATTCTTGCTTTCATCAACAGTGCCTCTATAGGGTTGCAATGTGAAGGCACCACCAACACCCAAAGCCCAGTTTTTTCCATAACTGTTTGACAGAGGCATCAAATTTCAATCTTTTACAGCAAGGCCAACTCTTGCTTTCATCAACAGTACTTCTATAGGGTTATGATGTGAAAGCACCACCAACACCCAAAACCCAATGTTTCCGCAAATGTTTAACAGGACCAATTCTTGCTTTCATAAAGAGTGCCTCTAGAAGGTTTCTGGATGAAGGCACCACCAAGACCCAAAGACCAATTTTTCCACAACTGTTTGACCGGGGATTACATTAAATGTTTTTACAGCAAGGCCAATTCTAGCTTTCACCAAGAATACCTCTATGGGATTTCGGTGTGAACACTCAAAACTCAATGTTTCTGCAACTGTTTAACAGGGGAATCCATTTTTTGCAAGGCAAATTCTTGCTTTCATAAAGAGTACCTCTAGAAGGCTACGGGGTGAAGGCACCACCTACACACAAAGACCAGTTTTACCACAACTGTGTGGCAAGGGCATTAAATTTACAACTTTTTACAGCAAGGCCAATTCTTGCTATCATCAAGAGTACCTCTAGAAGGTTTCGGGGTGATGGCACCACAAACACCCAGAGACCAATTTTTCCACAAATGTGGGACAGGGGCATCAAATTTAAATTTTTTACAGCAAGGCCAGTTCTTGCTTTCATCAAGAATACCTCTAGGAGGTTACTGGGTGAAGGCAGCACTAGACAACAGCTAGAGGGCCACCAGTTTGAGACCCCTGCTCTAGAAGGTTACGGGATGATGGCACCACAAACACCCAAAAGACCAATGTTTCTGCAACTGTGTGGCAGGGGCATCAAATTAAAAAATTTTTACAGCAAGGCCAATTCTCCCTTTCATCTAACAGGTTAGGTGGTGAAGGCTCCACCAACACCCAAAGACAAATTTTTTTGCAACTGTGTAACATGGGCATCAAATTTAATTTTTTTACAGCAAGGCCAGCTCTTGCTATCAAGAGTAGCTCTATAGGGTTACCAAGTGATGGCACCACCAATGCCCAAAGCCCAATTTTTCCACAGCTATTTGACAGGGACATCAAATTTCTATTTTTTTTACAGCAAGGCCAATTCTTGCTTTTATCAAGAGTACCTCTAGAAGGTTACGGGGTGAAGACACCAGGAATGCTCAAAAAACAATTTTTATGCAACTGTGTGACGGGGCATCAAATTTCAATTTTTTACAGCAAAGCCAATTCTTGCTTTCATCAAGAGTACCTCTGTAGGTGTGAAGGTACTACCAACAGCCAAAACCCTATTTTACCACAACTGTTTGGCAGGGACATCAAATTTCAATGTTTTACAGTGATGCCAATCCTTCCTTTCATCAAGGGTACCTCTAGAACAGTGCTTCTCAACCTGGGTGTCAAATGATGATTTGCCAGGGGTCACCAAATCCTTGGCTGTTCCTGAAGCCCGCACTGCTCTCCCAGCCATTTTGCGGCCACCCAGCAGGGCTGTCCCTGGAGCCCGCGGCCGCCCACTCAGCCTCTTTGCAGCCGTCCATTCAGTTCACGGCATGGCTGGGGCAGAAACTAGAGGTCAGCTGACTGGTGAGAAATGTGAAGTGGGAGGGGCTGAAGGAGACCCTATATCTCCTGATTTCGGCATAGGTGTCACTGCTACGAGTCACCACAAAGTCGGAGACACAGTGAAGCCGGAGACACAGTGAGTAACACTACCTGTGATTATAGTTGCCATTAAAACTCCCCACTACAGTTCTCAGATCAGCAGATGACCTTGATTAAGAGCACCTAAGTTGGGTGATCAGAACTCCCCGCCAGCACTGCCACTCATCCCATTCCCCCCCACCCCCCCACCAAGGAGTAAGAGAAGGAATAAAAATAGAGAATACACCTGTGATTATAGTTGCCATTAAAACTCCCCACTACAGTTCTCAGATCAGCAGATGACCTTGATTAAGAGCACCTAAGTTGGGTGATCAGAACTCCCCGCCAGCACTGCCACTCATCCCATTCCCCCCACCCCCCCACCAAGGAGTAAGAGAAGGAATAAAAATAGAGAATACACCTGTGATTATAGTTGCCATTAAAACTCCCCACTACAGTTCTCAGATCAGCAGATGACCTTGATCAAGAGCACCTAAGTTGGGTGATCAGAACTCCCCGCCAGCACTGCCACTCATCCCATTCCCCCCCCACCCCCCCACCAAGGAGTAAGAGAAGGAATAAAAATAGAGAATACATGGAAGGGAGAGGAAAAGAGAGGGTGGAACAAAGAAAAAGGGAGAGAAAGAATAAGAGAAAGAACAAGAAAGACGGCTAGAAAGAGGGATGGGGGAAAAAAAACAAGAAATTAGATTCTAGAAGGTTAGGGGTGAAGGCTCCACCAACACTCAAAGACCAATTTTTCTGTAACTAAGGCCAATTGTTGCCACTCTTTCTTTTTGTTCTCCTTTCTTACCCTTTTATCCTAATTTGTTGTTTTATTCCCCCATCCCTCTATCTAGCCGTCTTTCTTGTTCTTTCTCTTATTCTTTCTCTCCCTTTTTCTTTGTTCCGCCCCCTCTTTTATTCTCCCTTCCATGTATTCTCTATTTTTATTCCTTCTCTTACTCCTTGGTGGGGGGGTGGGGGGAATGGGATGAGTGGCAGTGCTGGCGGGGAGTTCTGATCACCCAAGTTAGGTGCTCTTGATCAAGGCTGATCTGAGAACTGTAGTGGGGACTTTTAATGGCAACTATAATCACAGGTAGTGTTACTCACTGTGTCTTTAGCTTCACTGTGTCTCTAACTTTGTGGTGTCTCATAGCAGTGACACCTATGCCGAAATAAGGAGATAGGGTCTCTTTCAGCCCCTCCCACTTCACATTCTTCACCAGTCAGCTGACCTCTATGTAAGATTGTAAAATAGGGGTATATGGCGCTACCTTATCAGGGTACCTAATATAAATAATCCGTGCTCATAAGTGCAGAGCGACAATCACTCAGCCACAAAACCTTATGTATGTGAGTGTGGGTATACACCTTTTTAAACCTTAGTGAACCGTGCTAGTGTTTACAAACCCATAGCATACTCTTACATATATCTATGGTGTGATTAACCATCCAAACCAATATGGATAATAATAAATGATAAATAAATAATTAGATAAACAATATATGAATGAAAAAACAATAATCACCACCACCTATTGCTTAGAGAGGAATCTATCCAATAGAAATCCCCCCTGCACATAATGTGATATCCAATCTCACAATGTTCTTATCAATTTTTATCAATTTTACAATCTTACATACCACTAACCTCACCCCCTAGGGGGTGTGTGTAAGGGGAGGCTGCAAACCTCAGTCCGTGAGCGCGGAAACCCTTCCTCATTTTACTAGTCAGCTGACCTCTAGTCTCTGCCCCCAGCCATGCCGTGAACTGAATGGACGGCTGCGAAGAGGCTGAGTGGGTGGCCGCAGGCTCCAGGGACAGCCCTGCTGGGTGGCCACAAAAAGGCTGGGAGAGCGGTGCGGGCTTTAGGAACAGCCAAGGATTTGGTGAACCCTGGCAAATCATCATTTGACCCCCAAGGGGGTCCCGACCCCCAGGTTGAGGACCACTGCTCTAGAAGGTTAGGGGATGAAGACACCAACAACAACCAAAGACCAATTTTTCCACAACTGTCTGATAGGGGAATCAAAATTATTTTTTTTTTTCTAGCAGGGCCTATTCTTGCTATCATCAAGAGTAGCTATACAAGGTTAAGGCATGAAGGCACCACCAACACCCAAGGCCAATTCTTGCTTTCATTAAGAGTACCTCCATAATGTTACAGGGTGAAGGCTCCACCAACACCCAAAGACCATTTTTTTTGCAACTGTGTGACAGAGGCATCAAATTTCATGGTTTTACAGCAAGGCCAATTCTTGCTTTCCATCAAGAGTACCTCTAGAAAATTCCTGGGGTGCCTTCACCCGGAACCTTCTAGAGGTACTCTTGATGGAACTAGCAACACCCAAAGCCCAATTTTTTTCTTGCAACTGTTTTACAGGTGTATCAAATTGCAATGTTTTTACAGAAAAGCCAATTCTGGCTTTCAGCAAGAGTACCCTTATAGGGTTGTGGTGTAAAGGCACCACCAACACCCAAAGCCTAATTTTCCACACACTGTTTGACAGAGGCATCAAATTTCAGTTTTTTTATAGCAAGGCCAATTCTTCCTTTCTTCAAGGGTACCTCTAGAAGGTTAGGGGGTGAAGGCACCACCAACACCCAAAGACCATTTTTTCCACAACTGTGTGATAGAGGCGTCAAAATTCATTTTTTTACAGCAGGGCCTGTTCTTGCTATCATCAAGAGTAACTATACAAGGTTAAGGTGTGAAGGCACCACCAACACCCTCAGCCCAATTTTTTTCACAACTGTTTGACAGGGTCATCACATTTCAATGTTTTACAGCAAGGTCAATTCTTGCTTTCATCAAGAGTACCTCTATAATGTTACGGGGTGAAGGCTCCACCAACAGCCAAAGTCCCATTTTTCCGCCACCGTGTAACAGGGGCTTTGCATTAAACTTTTTAACAGCAAAGCCAATTCTTGCTTTCATCAAGAGCACCTCTATAGGGTTATGGTGTGAAGGCACCACTAACAGCCAAAGCCCTATTTTTCTGTTTAACAGGGACATGCAATTTCAATGTTTTACAGTGATGCCAATTCTTCCTTTCATCAAGAGTACCTCTGGAAGGTTTCGGGGTGAAGGCACTACCTACACGCAGAGATTCATTTTTCCGCAACTGTGTGACAGGGGCTTTAAATTTAATTTTTTTTCCAGCAAAGCCAATTCTTGCTTTCATCAAGAGTGCCTCCAGAAGGATATGGGGTGAATGCACCACCAAAACCTAAAGCCCTATTTTTCCACATCTGTTTGACAGGGGCATCAAATTTCAATTTTTTACAAGGCCAAGTCTATCTTTCATCAAGAGTACCTCTAGAAGGTTACAGGGTAAAGGCACCACCAACACTCAAAGACCGATTTTTCTGCAACTGTGTGACAGAGGCATCAAATTATTATTTTTTTTACAGCAAAAAAAAAAAAATTGACAAGCATAAAACATGGTTTGGTTTTATTCCCTTCCAGGGTCAGAGTCACTTTAGAACCTGTCCAGGTCCCAAAGGTTATGAATTCTATGGTTAATACTAAGTTTGACATTTGTCCAAGTCTAACCATCTTGTCTTCATCAAGAGTACCTCTAGAAGGTTATGGGATGAAAGCACTACCAACACCCAAAGACCAATTTTTCAGCAACTGTTCACAGGGGCATCAAATTTAAATTTTTTACAGCAAGGTCAATTCTTGCTTTCATCAAGAGTACCTCTAGAACGGGGTGAAGGCACCACCTATACCCAAAGCCTAATTTTTTCCGTAGTTGTTTGACAGGTGCATCAAATTGAATTGTTTTACAGCAAAGCCAATTCTGGCTTTCATCAAGAGTACCTTTATAGGGTTATGATGTAAAGGCACCACAAACATCCAATTTTTCCATGACTGTTTTGACAGGGGCATCAAATTTCTGTTTTTATAGAAAGGCCAATTCTTGCTTTCATCAAGAGTACCTCTGTAGGATTACCATGTGAAGGTACCACCAACACCCAAAGCCCAATTTTTCTGTGACTGACAGGGGCATCAAATTTCAGCTTTTTACAGCAAGGCCAATTTTTGCTTTCAGCACACCACCAGCTATAGAGTATAGCAGGCAAATTTCTCTTCCCCAGCTGCTGCAGCAAAAAAAAAAATACTGCCACCCACATGCCCAGCGTCTAATTTCCAGATGGCATAGTTACATTAGTCGGTAAGGCTGAAAAAAGACAATAGTCCATCCAGTTCAACCTGTAGGTGCATGTGTATCAGTGTCTATAATGATTTCCCATGTCCCTGTATGTTGTGTCCTTTAAGTTGTATATCTAAGAGTCTTTTAAAGATATCCATACTCTCTGCATCCTCCACCAATTGTGGGACAGAGTTCCACATCCTTATTGCCCTAACAGTGAAGAACCCCCTATGCAGTTTGAGGTTAAACCGCTTCTCCTCCAGTCTCATTGTGTGGCCCTCTGTCCTTTTAGGACTAAATAGTTTATTTCCTATGCTGGGATCCCCATTGAGATATTTGTAAATCGCTATCATGTCTCTTCTCAAGCATCTTTTCTCCAGCGAGAATAAATTTAGTGTTTGCAGCCGTTCCTTGTAATTGAGGTCCTCCAGTGCCCTTATTAATTTAATTGCCCTTCTTTGAACACTTTCCAGCTCCAGCACATCCCTTCAGAGGCCTGGTGACCAGAACTGAACGGAAAACTCCAGATGAGGTCTGACCAGAGCTTTATATAGTGGCAGAATTATAGTTTTGTCCCTAGAGTATATCCCTTTTTTATGCATGCTAATATTTAGCCTGCTTTGGTAGCTGCAGCTTGGCACTGTATACTGTTGCTCAATCTGTGAACTATTAGCATCCCTAGATCCTTCTCCTTCCTTGATTCTCTCAGCTGTTCTACGCCTAGTGAATATTTTCCATTATTGTTTTTTGACCCCAAGTGCATTACTTTACATTTCTCCACATTAAACCTCATTTGCCATTTGTCTGCCCACTCTTTTATTATGTTCAGGTCGTTCTACAAAATTTCTATGTCCTGAGGCAAGTTTATTACTCTGCTTATCTTTGTGTCATCTGCAAAGACTGAGACTGAAGTAATTATCCCATACTTTATATCATTTATGAATATGTTGAATAGTATTGGTCCCAAGACAGAACCTTGGGGTACCTCAAATGCCACTCCAGACCAGTCTGAGTATGTTACTTATCACTACCTTTTAGACCCGTCCCTGTCACCATTTTTTTACCCAAGCACAAACTCTATGGTCCAAGCCTGCGGACCTCAGCTTGTAAATTAAGTGTTTATGGGGGACTGTATTAAATGCTTTTGCAAAGTCCAGATACACCACATCCACAGGCCTCCCTCTATCTAGATTGCTGCTTACTTCCTCGTAGAATGTTAGCAGATTGGCCTGGCAGGAACGTCCTCCCATAAACCCATGCTAATTACTAGGGATGACTGTATGGGGCGTTCATGGGAAATTTGAGCGTCACGGAACGCCCCATAATGCACCTGACCTGCATGCTTTGGCCAATCACAGCGCGCTCTGCTGAGAGAGCCATAATTGGCCAAAGGCAGGTTGTCTTTGGCCAATCATTGCTCAGGGGGACTAAGTCCACCCCCCACACTATATAAGGCGGCTTACATAGTGGCAGTGTATAGTGTGTGGATGGAGATAGGAGTTAGGTTGAGCTAGATTAGGCATGCAGGTTAGTTAGTGGCAGTGCATTTGATATACTATATATATATATATATATATATATATATATATATATATATACATACAGTCTATATATACTCTGCATTCAGTGTAGCCTATATATTCAGTGTATACTCTATATTCAGTCAATGCAGGCAGTGTAGTTTATATTACACAGTGTATTGAAGTTAAGGGGAACCCTGCACCAAAATTTTTAAAAAATGGTCTGGGGGCCCCCCAAAATCCATACCCGGCCCTTCAGGTCTGGCATGGATTTTAAGGGGAACCCTGCACCAAAATTTAAAAAACCTCCTGAACCGTACCAGGCCACATGCCCTCAACATGGGGAGGGTGCTTTTCGGTCACCCCCAAACACCTTGTCCCAGGCAAGACCCTTGATAAAGTCACGTGACATGTGATGCAACGCATCAGGAGGAGCCTAGTGATGTCATCCATAGTGCGAAAGTGTCACTCGTAGCACAGCGCGAGGAGGAAAATACTGGTGGACAAACGGACTGCTCTATGCGCCCAGAATGATTTAATCTAATGTGAGTGGACTCAGTTTTTCTTCCATTTAATAGCATTTAGCATATTGCACAATGAATTCTTCTTTATTTATATTACATGATTGAGAGACAAAACTGAAGATAATAAAAAGCGGATCCCCAGCACATAAGAAAGCCAATTGAGAGTACAACTGCATGTGAAACACGATTTGCAAGGGGGTAGTCATTTGTCCTGAGCTACAGCTGATTGCACTCCATACCATACCCCATACCTGTATGCACTTTTAGCAAGCAGACTTGTCATGCTTTAAAGTACACTGCAAGATTATATGTGCCACAATTAAGGAATTTGAAGCATATATTTTATTGTTTATGCGTTATAAGTTATTTTTATAAAAACACAAATCAGCACGATCATTTAGAGTATAAGCGCACTTTTAAATCTATATGTATAATTTTTAATTAGTGACATCAGAACGCACCAAAGGTGCAGCTTTTACACATAAGGGATTTCGGTATATATGTGGATGTTTTATACGTGTGGATTTTTCTCATTTTCATTTATTTGTGTATATATGTGGATTTTTTAGGATTCTATGTGGATTTGATATGTGAATTTTGATTTTCTTCACGGAGTATTCTATATCATCCAATAGAGGGTGAAGGAGGAAGCACATGATGTAGAGGAGTAACACCGATATTTACACACATTCATAATCACTTTGCACTTTATTATCAATTACACATTGATTGCATATTGGCACACACTTATATTTTCTAATCTATTAGCGCTTTAGTAATTCTTTATAAAGATTTGCGATTTTTATCGGGACTGCAACATTATGGCAGACAGATCGGACACTTTTGACACTATTTTGGGACCATTGTCATTTATACAGCGATCAGTGCTATAAAAATGCATTGATTACTGTGTAAATGACACTGGCAGTGAAGGGGTTAACCACTAGGGGGCCATGAAGGGGTTAAGTGTGTCCTAAGGAGTGATTCTAACTGGAGGGGAGGGGCATGACAGCGATCACTGCTCTCGATGACAGAGCAGTGATCTCTGTCATGACACAAGGCAGAACGGGGAAATGCTTTGTTTACAAAAGCATCTCCCCGTTCTACCTCTCCGTGACATCGAGTCCGCGGGACCCGCGGTAAACACAGTGGCCGTGCGCACCCGCAGTGCCGCTTCTTAAAGGGGATGTACCTGTAGGCCCTTTTGCCCACTGGTGCCATTCTGCAGACATAAATCGGCGTGTGCTGGTCGGCAATCGGTTAAAGGAATATTTCATTTTTATTGTTTCACATTAAGCAATCACTGCTCCTGAAAAAACGTCCGTTTTAAAAACTTTTTTTGCATTGATACATGTCCCTGGGGCAGTACCCGGGTCCCCATGAACTTTTTATGGCAATAACTTGCAAATGAGCCTTTAAAATGAAAACTTTAGATTTTTCACATTCGTGTCCTATAGACTTTAACGGTGTTCACATGTTCGCACAAATTTCTTTATCTGTTTTTGTCTGTTCGCATGTTCTGGTGCAAACCGAACCACTAATGATATTGTTCTTCTCAGTAAAACTTTGGATATAATCCCTAATCATCTCCTCCAATAATTTACCCACTATTGATGTTAGGCTGACTGGCCTATAATTCCCAGGAATATGTCTGCCCTTTTTTTAATATTGGTACCACGTTGGCCTTTCTCCAATCAGCTGGTACCAATTCTGTCAGTATGCTGTCCACAAAGATTAGGAACAATTGCCTGGCTATAACTTGACTGAGTTTTCTGGGTATGTTATGTGTTGTGTCACTAACACTGCAGTTACTGTTGGTAAACCCTTCTTTTTTCCTGCGTAAAAACTGTGGAGAAGAAGGCATTTAGGCCTTCTTTGTGTCATCTGTAACCATCCTCCCATCCTCATCTTTTAAGTGTGCAATGTGTCTTTTTGTCTGTACCATCACATGGAAGGCAATGTTGTGGCATCATTGGGCAAGGCAGTCAGCTGCAAGGTCTACGTTACAGCTGACACATGGTCCAGCAAGCATGGTCAGGGACGATATATTTCATTCAAAGCACACTGGGTAACTCTGTTTGAAACTTGGAAGGATGCAGGAGAGGGCTCAGTGCTGCAGCTTGTTTTGCCACCATGTCTCCATACAGCTGGTGGTGATGATCCGAGATTTGTCAGCTCCACCCCCTCCTCCTCTGCCTTCTCCTTCTCCTCCATGCCCTCTTCTGCTGAATTCTCCTATGAACCACCAGTTCAAGGGGCTATTCAACATCAGGCTAAAAGATGCCAAGCAGTGCTTAAGCTGCTATGTTTAGGGGACAGGAGCCACACCAGAGCAGAAATTATTTTACCTCAGCAGGGGCAGGCCCAGAAGTGGTTCACACCGCATCAGCTTGAGCCAGGAATGGTGGTGTGCGACTAACCTCCTGTCTTCCCTTTGACAGGAAAAGTTGACATGTCCTCAATTAGGTGGTGCAGTGTTTCTTAAGCAGGTACCCAAGGTTGGAAGATCTGCTAAAACAGACCAGAAGAGTCTGTAGCCATTTCAGGCAGTCATACACATGCTCGGTTGGCTGAAACTCAGCGGGGATTTAACCTGCACATAAACCGTCTAATTTGTGACATGCCTACCAGGTGGAACTCAACTTTGGCAATGCTGCAGTGGCTGTACATGCAGCAGAGGGCATGTGTGAGTATGGCACAATGACAGGCTCAGGGCGACAAGGCTTTTTTCTCCACACCAATGGCTGATGATAATGTACTGTCACCATTTGAAGAGACAACAAGGATGGTGAGCCGTGACAATGCATGCATCAGTGACACAATCCCTCTTGTGTTCCTGCTAGAGCAGACTCTGCATGGCTTTATGGACAAGGCCCTTGAGGCAGAGCAGTGGAAGGAAGAGGAGGACTTCCTTTCCTCTCAAGGTCTGCTTTATGCGGCTACCATTATGCACTCATGAGTGAGCTTGAGAAAGGCAAGCACTAATATTGTCTACGGGAGAATATGGGCCACGTTCATTGAATTCTCATCCTCTAAGGGGAGATCGTTCAGAGAGTCGGGTATCCAAGACATCCTGGAATTCCTACAATCTGGTCTAGATCTGTCTCTGTCCATCAGCTCCCTCAGGGTCCAAGTCTCAGCCCTATCGGCATTATCCAGCACATCATGGGCCATTCACCCTTTAATCTGACAGTTCTACTGAGGGCCGGCAAGACTCAGGCCCCAAAGGAGGCCAAGATTCCCCAAGTGGGATCTTCCCCTTGTACTCGACTCACTAGCTGAACTCAGTACCACGGAACCATTCCAGTCTCTATCAAAGACCTTTCTGCAAAAGTCGCTTTCTTCATGGCCATCACTTCAGCTAAGAGGGTCTCCGATATCGAGTCCTTAGGTCATAAAGAACCACTCCTGACTTTTTTCGCCGACCGGGTGGTCCTCATCCCTAAGTTTGGCTCAAACCCAAAAGTTTCAGGTGGACCCTGGGGCCCCTTCATTCAGGGCCCCAGGGTCCACAGAGGCCCACCCACTGGATGTAGGGGAAATACTGAAGGAATACCTACAAGTCACTTCCTCCTTTAGACGCCCAGACTACCTGTTTATCCTACAATACTAATATCATGGGATATTTTGGAATGGAATGGAAATTTTTTGGGTTTTTCTCTTCCTTTTCCCTTTTTTAGTCTTACCTTTTCTATTTCTTTTCCCCTACCACAGAGTTACTTATTTTGTTCCTACTGGATATAACTCATCTTATATCCAAGTCGCCCTTCACCCCATGCTCTGCATTTACTTGCTTTTAAGTAAGTACTCTGTCTGGCACTGTTTTGTGAATTTGGTGCCGAACGTATTTATATATCTCTTCATAAACCTGTATAGGCCCTTTCACATATATATTTTTTCTTTTATCACATTTCTTAGCCTGGTCCTTTTGTGTCCTCTGTGGCCATGCAGGGCTCATTTCCCCTTTTGGTTGGTTGGCCCCTTCTGGTGTTGGCCCTTTTCGGGAGATTTGAGGCGGTAGGTTCCCCCTCCTTTTTGGGAAAGCATTGGCAATTGATGTTAATTTTCCTTTGTACATAATGTTATATAACTTTTTTGATTTATTACACTCATCTGTTTCTTTTGTGTATTTTTGTACAGTTCAAAGACATGTTGTGATTCGTAACACCCCTGATGAAGCTATTAGGCGAAACATGTTGGGTTAATATACGAACATGAATTTCCTGTTTTAATTTGAACATCCGCCTCATGACCACTTTCATCATCAAATGTTGAATACTATTGAACATTTGGCCTTGTTTGATTTTTAATTATAATCTTATTAAACTTAGAGCTTTTTTTTATATATGGTTTCCATTATTATTTGTAAGCACCATGATAATCCCTTCTTCCCTCCCCACTTGAAATATTTAACTCTTTGGGATGAGGTGCCAACGCTTCGGGTGTTTTTCCTTTAGTCGGACATTCATAGAATAATACTGTCTGTTTTCTTTTTATACCTGTGTATGCATTATTAAATATGACTTTTTCATTTTACCTCTGTGATCATAACATTGCTAAAACATTCCACAAGCATCTGCAATTGCTTAAAGTGGTGCTGTGCTTAATTGTAAATTATGTAAAAATGTGATGCCCTTAAAATAAAATGTAGCATATAATCAATATAAGCACACTGAAATTAAAAACGTGTTACACATTAACTTAGGTTCCTACAAATAGTCTATGAACCATAACTTAACATAGTTTAAATTAATGATCATGTACTGTGACCAATGAGATCAGCTCATAAATCCTGTATAATTATAATAATAACAGTATGATCCCAGGACAACCAGTATACAATGTAGTTTTATGTAAAGATTTTCATCGCATTTGAGGTTTGTACTGTAATTAAGGGCTAATGTTCTCCAGAGCCTCACTCACTCTCTGGAACTCCCTACCCCAACCTGTGCCACTATGTCTTGCAAAGCTTTTAGGCAATCCCTGAAAGGCCTTTTCTTAACTGCTTGCCGACCGCCAGCTGTCAATTGACGGCCAGGCGGCATGGCTCTCGTTGCGGGAGGGCGTCATTTGACGGCCTCCTATTTAAACAGGGAATGCGTGCATCCCTCTTCCTTCGGTGGCGGCGTGTCATGGAGGGGGGTGAACAGCCACTGGACATGGCTGTTTACCACGTGATGAAGTCACGGCCGATCACAGATAGGTCCACCTATAGGTCCACCCCAATGTGCACGGCGCATTGGGATCGGGAGCGTGACTGCTCGTCACCGACGCCGGTAGGCAGGCATTGGCCGGCTGTTTACAAACGTGATTGGCTGTGATCCCTTCACAGCTGATCATAAATGTAAACACAGAGCGGTAACTAGCTATTATCAGCACTTCTCTCCTCACACACCGTTTTCAGTGTGAGGAGAGAAGAGCCAGAAACAGTTACCGATCTGTGTTCTGTAGTGTCTGCACCAACACCACACCTGTCCCATTGCCCCCCCATTGTCATCTGTCACCCAATAAAGTGCACCTGTCACATAAGGGACTGCCATCAGTGACCGTCAGCGGTGCACCTGTCACCCATCAGTGACCGTCAGCGGTGCACCTGTCACCCGTCACCCATCAGTGACTGTCAGCGGTGCACCTGTCACCCATCAGTGACCGTCAGAGGTGCACCTGTCACCCATCAGTGACCATCAGCGGTGCACCTGTCAGCCATCACCTATCAGCCCTTACCCATCAGTGACCGCCAGCCATCACCCGTCACCCATCAGTGACCGCCAGCCATCACCTGTCACCCATCAGTGACCGTCAGCCATCACCCATCACCTGTCACCCTTCAATGACCGTCAGCCATCACCTGTCACCCATCACCCATCAGTGACCATCACCCGTCACTGTCCGTGGCCTGTCACCCATCAGTGACCATCGCCTGTCACACCGTCATCACCTATCAGTGAACGCCAGCTGCCACCCATCGCACAGCCCATCAGTGACCGTCACCTGCCACCTGTCACACAGCGTCGTGTCCAAAAGAGTATACAACAGTGAGGAGGTGTTCCAGATCCTCTCCATGACTGATGAGAGCAACGGGGAGTTCTCATCAGATTCCAATTCTGATTCTGAATCAAATTCGGCATTTGAACCGAATAGTGAATTGGCAAATGATTCGGAGGAAGAATGGGTTCCTCCTGAAAAGGGCACGGCACTCTGGAAATCAGGATTATATTCCCAGGCCCAGTACCAGCGCTGCCACCAGCAATAGGCCCCAGGAACAAATTCCCAGGCCCAGTACCAGCGCTGCCGCCAGCGTTAGGCCTAGGTAACAAATGCCCAGTACCAGCGCTGCTGCTGGCGATAGGCCCCAGGAACAAATGCCCAGACCCAGTACCAGTGCTGCCATATCACGTCTGAGTACCAGCACAGGAAATTCCAATCCAACTACTGGAGTGTCACACCCCCCAAGAGCCAGGGCCTAATCCGGAAATTCCGAAACCCGGAGAAAACAAAAAAAATTGTTTTCTCCATCCGGAAAAACAATTCTGGAGCCCCCCACAATTCTGCGAGACCCCTGTGTACTACAGTAGCAGGGCAACAGATCAGTCCAAGCGGTAGGCAAAAGCATAGTCCACAAAACAGGCCAGGGTCAGTTCACGTGCAAGCAGTCCAAGTGGTGGGCAGTAGCGTAGTTAATAAAACAGGCCAGGGTCAGTTCACGTGGAAGCAGTCCAAACGGTAGGCAGAGGCCTAGTCACAAATTAGGCCAGGGTCAGTTCACATGGAAGCAGTCCAAACGGTAGGCAGAAGCATAGGCTTCATAGAGATTTGGGTGGGTCGAAGCCTCTACCCCTGTGCACAGGTCTTACCTGATTGCGGCCCTCAACCTGCTGCTGACTTACTGCCACCATGCCTCTGCCTGTCGCATGAATGGACCACACCGCTACCTGGACTATGCAAATAATTAGCTGTAGCAAGAGGCAGTATATTTATGAAGGGCTGGAGAGCAGTACAATAATGAGTGTCTGCAGGTAACAGTGTACCAGGACTAATATTATGGCTGTCTCTGCCTGGACAATTTCTATGGACTGTGCTGTGCTGACAATATCCTTGTGCTGACTATAGACAATATTCCTGCCTGCTGCCTGGATAATTACTATTGCCGTCACTAGGGATGAGCCGAACACCCACCTGTTCGCTTCGCACCAGAACATGCAAACAGGAAAAAAGTTTGTTCGAACACCGTTAAAGTCTATGGGACACGAACATGAATAATCAAAAGTGCTAATTTTAAAGGCTTATATGCAAGTTATTGGCATAAAAAGTGTTTGGGGACCTGGGTCCTGCCCCAGGGGACATGGATCAATGCAAAAAAAAGTTTTAAAAACGGCCATTTTTTAAGGAGCAGTGATTTTAATAATGCTTAAAGTGAAACAATAAAAGTGTAATATCCCTTTAAATTTCGTAGCTGGGGGGTGTCTATAGTATGCCTGTAAAAGGGCGCATGTTTCCCGTGTTTAGAACAGTCTGACAGCAAAATGACATTTCAAAGGAAAAAAAGTGATTTAAAACTACTCGCGGCTATTGCATTGCCGGTCCGACAATACACATAAAAGTTTATTGATAAAAACAGCATGGGAATTCCCCACAGGGGAACCCCGAACCAAATTTAAAAAAAAAACGGCGTGGGGTCCCCCCAAAAATCCATACCAGACTCTTATCCGAGCACGCAACCTGGCAGGCCGCAGGAAAAGAGGGGGGGACGAGAGAGCGCCCCCCCCCGAACCATACCAGGCCACATGCCCTCAACATTGGGAGGGTGCTTTGGGGTAGCCCACCAAAACACCTTGTCCCCATGTTGATGAGGACAAGGGCCTCATCCCCACAACCCTGGCCGGTGGTTGTGGGGGTCTGCGGGTGGGGGGCTTATCGGAATCTGGAAGCCCCCTTTAACAAGGGGACCCCCAGATTCCGGCCCCCCCTGTGTGAAATGGTAAGGGGGTACAAAAGTACCCCTACCATTTCACTAAAAAACTGTTAAAAATGACAAGAGACAGTCATCTTCTGGTTCTTCCTCCGGTGTTCTCGTCCAGCATCTCTTCTCCTCGGGCCACTCCACATCCATGATGGCATGGAGGGAGGCTCCTGCTCTTCTCTTCATCTTCTTCTCCTCTTCATCTTCTTCTCTTCTTCATCTTCTTCTCTTCTTCATCTTCTTCTCTTCTTCATCTTCTTCATCTTCTTCTCTTCTTCATCTTCTTCTCCTTCTTCTCTTCTTCATCTTCTTCATCTTCTTCTCTTCTTCATCTTCTTCTCTTCTTCATCTTCTTCTCTGGGCTGCTCCGCATCCATGCTGGCATGGTGGGAGGCTCCCGCTGTGTGACGCGTCTCCTCTTCTGACGGTTTTAAATAACGGGAGCGGGGCCACCCGGTGACCCCGCCCCCCTCTGACGCACATGACTTGACGGGACTTCCCTGTGATGTCACGGGGAGTGCCACAGGGAAGTCCCGTCATGTCCTGTGCGCCAGAGGGGGGCGGGGTCACCGGGTGGCCCCGCCCCCCGTTATTTAAGAACCGTCAGAAGAGGAGACGCATCACACAGCGGGAGCCTCCCACCATGCCAGCATGGATGCGGAGCGGCCCGGAGAAGAAGATGAAGAAGAGAAGAAGATTAAGAGCGGGAGCCTCCCTCCATGCCATCATGGATGCGGAGCGGCCTGAGGAGAAGAGATGCTGGACGAGAACACCGGAGGAAGAACCAGAAGGAGAAGAAGATGAAGGAAGATAGAAGAAAGAAGAAGCATTTAAATAAAGGAATTGTCAAAAACTGTCTCTTGTCATTTTTAACATTTTTGACAGTTTTTTAGTGAAATGGTAGGGGTACTTTTGTACTCCCTTACCATTTCACACAGGGGGGAGGGCCGGGATCTGGGGGTCCCCTTGTTAAAGGGGGCTTCCAGATTCCAATAAGCCCCCCACCCGCAGACCCCCACAACCACCGGCCAGGGTTGTGGGGATGAGGCCCTTGTCCTCATCAACATGGGGACAAAGTGTTTTGGGGGGCTACCCCAAAGCACCCTCCCAATGTTGAGGGCATGTGGCCTAGTACGGTTCAGGAGGGGGGGTGCTCTCTTGTCCCCCCCCTTTTTCCTGCGGCCTGCCAGGATGCGTGCTCGGATAAGGGTCTGGTATGGATTTTTGGGGGGGACCCCACGCTGTTTTTTTTTTTTTTTTTTTTTTACATTTTGGCTGAGGTTCCCCTTAATACCCATACCAGACCTGAAGGGCCTGGTATGGAATTTAGGGGGACCCCCACATCATTTTTTTTTTTTTTTAAATTTTGGTTCGGGGTTCCCCTATGGGGAATTCCCATGCCGTTTTTATCAATGAACTTTTATGTGTATTGTCAGACCGGCAATGCAATAGCCGCGAGTAGTTTTAAATGACTTTTTTTCCTTTGAAATGTCATTTTGCTGTCAGACTGTTCTAAACACGGAAAACATGCGCCCCTTTACAGGCATACTCTAGACACCCCCCAGCTACAAAATTTAAAGGGATATTACACTTTTATTGTTTGACTTTAAGCATTATTAAAATCACTGCTCCTGAAAAAACGGCCGTGTTTAAAACTTTTTTTTGCATTGATCCATGTCCCCTGGGGCAGGACCAAGGTCCCCAAACACTTTTTATGACAATGACTTGCATATAAGCCTTTAAAATTAGCACTTTTGATTTCTCCCATAGACTTTTAAAGGGTGTTCCGCGGCATTCGAATTTGCCGCGAACACCCCAAATTGTTCGCTGTTCGGCGAACTTGCGAACAGCCGATGTTCGAGTCGAACTCATGCTAGCTGTCACTAAGCACATCCCTGCCTGCTGCCTGGACCAGTTTTTTTTTTTATCCTTTCCGCAATAGAATTTATTTTGTACAAATACTGCTCGTAAAATGCATGAAGATGCTACTTCAATGTTGTATGTGGCCAGGCTGTGTAAAAGTCTCACACATGTGGTATCGCCATACTCAGGAGGAGTAGCAGAATGTATTTTGGGGTGTCATCTTTGCTATGTACATGTTATGTGTTGGAAATATCTGATAAATGGACAACTTTGTGTAAAAAAAACAAAAAAAAAAAGCGTTTTCATTTTTTTCCACATTTTCCAAAAACTTCTGGAAAAAAAATGAACCGTTCAAAAGACTTATTGTGCCTCATATATTATACGTTGGTGTGTTTGCTTTCCAAAATGAGGTAATTTTGGGGGCAATTCCATTGTCCTGGTATACAAAAATTGCTATAAATAGGGGAATTGGCGCTGTCCGGATATATGTGCATTAAATGATAATTCCTACAAGTGCAAGAAAAAAGGAGACATACATGTAGAGAATAAAAAATAAATATAAAACAATTAATTTGTGTGTGACCAATGTGTTGTGGGAGCTATTAGAGTGCAAACAACACTTCCAGCAAGTGATAATAAAGTGCAACGTGCTCCTAAAATAAATATACATGTGCCAATGTCTCAATATAAACCACACAAAGACCGTGGTATCAGAGGTTCAGTCTTATCTACTCTGATAAATGCTAGAAAGCCAGTTTCTAGAAGTATTTACCAATCGTACATTTCCTGGTGCGAGAGGAAAGGATGGCATCCTCACAAGTATGCGATTGGAAGGATCCTTGCCTTTCTTCAATCAGGAATTGATTTAAACTTATCTTTAGGAACCATTAAAGGGCAAATTTCGGCCTTATCAGTTTTTTTCCAGAGGCCAATTGCATCCCATTCTTTAGTGCGAACCTTCGTCAACGGGATACTGCACTAAAAACCGCTGGTTAAGCCTCCCTTATGCCCCTGGGACTTGAACTTGGTGCTATCAGCCCTACAGGTTCAACCCTTTGAACCGATTAGGCATATTCCTTTAATTCTGTTGACCAGGAATTTGAGGGGTCAGGCAGCAACTAGTTCTACTATCTCTAGGTGGATTCGCCAACTCATTATCCAGGCTTATGAGTTGAAACGCAGGGTTCCACCTCGATATTTCAAAGCTCATTCTACTAGAGGAGTTAGTACATTGTGGGCAGTGCGCCAACAGGTGTCTATGGCTCAGGTTTGCAAAGCAGCCACTTGGTCTTCAGTTCATACGTTCACCAGGTTTTACCAGCTGGACGTTAGATCTCAAAAGGAGACTATTTTTGGCCACAGCGTGCTGCGAGCGGCTTTATAAGTCCTGGATCTGAAGGGGATTTAAGAATACTTTGCCCTCCCCTCAAATGCATTGCTTTAGGACATCCCAGATAGTCATTATTATGGTGCTCTGTGTCCCGTGATGTACGATAAAGAAAAATGGATTTTCAAAACAGCTTACCTGTAAAATCCTTTTCTTGGAGTACATAACGGGACACAGAGGCCCTTCCCTTATTTTCTGGGATCTTCATTGCTTGCTACAAAACTAAAGGTACTTCCTGTATGGGAGGGGTTATATGGGAGGAACCTTCTTACTATTGGTTGTCAGTGTCCAATCACCTAAAGGTAGCATATAACCCAAATAGTCATTATTCTAGTGCTCTGTGTCCTGTGATGTACTCCAAGAAAAGGATTTTACAGGTAAGCTGTTTTAAAAATCCATTTTTTTTAATTCAAAAAAGTGTATTTTCCCCCCCAAAAAGTGCGCTTAGAAGACCGCTGCGTAAATACGATGTGACAGAAAGTATTGCAAGGACCGCAATTTTTTTCTCTAGGGTGTTAGAAAAAAAATATACAATGTTTGGGGGTTCTAAGTAATTTTCTAGCAAAAAAACCTGTTTCCTGACAGACTCCATGGCAGCCTACGTGTGGGCTAACCCCGCCTCCTCTCCCATGCTATCGGACCCCACTCCCATAAATTTGAGCTTACCGCTAGAGACTGCGTTCCTTTTTTGTCCTCCTCATTTGGACCTACAAACAAGTGTACTTACGTTTACACAGAAGAAGCCCCAGCTTAGAAGACGCAGTACTGAGCATTCAAAGGAAGCACGCTCCTACAGGCCCGGCCGGGATTTCAGAAGAAATTGGAGCAGAGGTCAGACATCGTTCCAAAAATCTGCTAGTGGCTCTCGTCCAGTGGCTCTCGTCCACTGGATGCCTAAAGGCATCCAGTGGACGAGAGCCAGCTAAGTCATTTAGAGATTGGGCCCGCCCAGGAGGGTCGGGTGGGGGCGCGCCTGCTTCTCTTCCGGCAAGTCTGGGTGGCCTCAATCTCGGATTACTGAACCATCAAGACGGTCTACACAGGCCTCAGTACCCCTCCCTCCAGATTTATTTCCACCCTGCTACCATGGTCAGAAGGAAAGAAGCAGGTGTTACTGTCCTACGTGGATACTCCCTGGAAGTACAGGGAGCCGCGGTGCCTGTTCCAAAAAACTAAGAGTTTCAGGGGGTGTACTCCCCTCTCTTCCTTGTGCAGAATAAAAACAGTTCATGGCGCCCCGTGATAGACCTAACTTACCTAAACAAGTTTATAATATCCAAAATATTCAAAATGGAGATTTTGTCTACCATCCAACAAGCAGTGCAGCCAGGCGATTGGCTAATCTCAATCGATTTGAAAGATGCCTATTTTCATGTGCCTGTGGCAGAAGAATTCCACAAAAACCTCTGGTTCAGAGTCAGGCAAGAACATCTACAGTTTATCTGCCTCCCTTTCGGGCTGCCAACCTCACCCAAGTCTTTTCGAAAGTTCTCCTGGCTGTGGTGGCCATCATCAGAACAAAAGGGATACGCTTGTACCACTATCTTGACGACCTCCTGTTACTATCCCAGGCTGTTGATCCACAGGGAGCAAGTTATCTCCACACTGTCCGAATTCGGGTGGCTCCTAAACTTGGAAAAAAAACATCTGGAACCAGCCCAGTGCCTGGTATATTTAGGGGCCCAGTTCGACACTGTGGAAAACACCATCTCTCTCCCACTGGACATGATCCCAATCATCCGAGGGAGAATCTCATGGGCTCTGAGCTCCTCATGCCTAATTCCTCACAGTGCCTAAGAATTATCGGCATGATGGTCTCTATGACCCCCATGGTCAAATGGTCTCTGTGGAGGTTACAGCGCTTTTCAAACAGGGTTCCTTCAACAATGGAATTCAAGGGACGACAATCAGTCCATTCACATATCCTCAGTGATGAGTAACAGTCTCTTCTGGTGGCTCCAGCGCAGAAATCTGCTCACCTGTCACTCCATTGCCCCTGTCTCATTGGTCACAGTCACGACCGATGTCAGCGGTGCTGGTTGGGGAGCCCTTTGCAGGTCAGAACTTGCTTAAGGCAAGTGGGATTCCCGTCTTCACAACCCAGGCTCAAACATCCTGAAACTACAGGCAGCCTTGTATGACCTCCAATCTTTCACTCACCTCCTCAAAGGGGAGTCGGTTTTACTGAAAATGGACAACACCACAGCAGTCTCTTATGTGAAGAGGCAAGGGGGCACCTGGAGCGCCACCCTGCTCCGAGAAGTCGAGCCCATCATGTCCTGGGCTCAGAAAAACGTGGCCAATAATTCAGCAGTCTTCGTCCCCAGAGTTCAGAACGTCCAAGCAGACTTACTGTCTCGCTTACAGTTAGATGTGCAGTCGTTCGAATGGATTCTGTCCTTGGGAGTCAATCCCAAAGTGGACCTATTTACATCACCCTGTAACTTCAAGATCAAGAAGTATTATACTCGGGACCGTTGCAGCCAGGCCTTCTCGTACAGTTCATGTGCAGACGTTCGCATGGATTCTGTCCTTGGGAGTCAATCCCAAAGTGGACCTATTTGCATCACCCTGCAACTTCAAGATCAAGAAGTATTATACTCAGGACCGTTGCAGCCAGTCCTTCGGATCAGTGAAACTTCAACAGGGCCTTTCCCCCGCTCCCGATCATCTTCAAGTTTCTTTGGAGACTCCAAACGGAAGCGGTCGAAGTGGTGGTGATAGCACCTTACTGGCCGAACAGGCTATGGTTTCCCCTCCTGATCCAGCTGAGCTTCCGGAACCCAGTACCTCTCTCTCCTAGGCCGGACCTTCTCTCTCGGGGCAGTTCTGCACCCTTGTCCGGAGATATTGAGACTGATGGTCTGGTTCTTGAGAGGGAGAGGCTGGAATCTTTCGGGTGCACTTCAAGAGTGATTTCCACCCTCATGAGCTTGAGAAATGGGAGCACCAATAAAGTTTATGGGAGAATATGGGCCAAGTTCGTAGGATTCTCATCCTCTATGGACAGATTGTTCAGTGATCCAGGGGAGCAGGATATCCTGAGTTTCCTCCAATCCAGCCTAGATCTGAGTCTATCCATCAGCTCCAAGCTTTAGCCTTGTTGGCCTTCTCCGGAACATCATGGGCCGTTCATCCTCTAATCTGGCAGTTCTTCCATGGGGCGTCAAGACTCAGGCCACAAAGAAGACCAAGATCCCCAAATGGGATCTTCCCCTTGTTCTTGACTCACTGTCTGACTCCAGTACCTCAGGTTCCACTCCGCTTTCTGTCAAGGACCTTTCTGCAAATGTTGCCTTCCTAGTTGCCATCACTTCGGCCAAAAGGGTTTCTGAGATCGGGTCCTTGGATCATGAAGAACCATTTCTGACTTTCTTCCCGGACCGGGTGATCCTTATCCCTATGCTTAGCTCAAACCCGAAAGTCACTTCAGTGTTCCATGAAAACAGAGAAATTGTCCTACCTACATTTAGGGCCCAGGGGTCCACTGAAGCTCATCCTCTGGATGTAGGTGAATTACTGAGGGAAAACCTGCAAGTTACTTCCTCCTTTAGACTCTCCAACTACCTGTTTATCTTGCACTCTGGCAGTAACAAAGTGAAGCAAGCTTTGACCAGCCTGGATCGTCCAGTCTATTCAGCAGGCTTATAGGGCTAAGGGCTTGGCTCCTCCAGAGGCGGTGACAGCACATTCCACCAGGGGTATGGCGGCTTCATGGGCAGCTGCCCGGCATGTGGCTCCAGACGTCATCTGCAAAGCAGCCTCATGGGCCTCCATTAATACCTTTATTTCATATTACTGCATAGAGCCTGCATCTCTATCTTCTGAGAACTTTGGTTTAAGAGTCCTGTCAGTTGACTGGTTAAATTAAATTTTTTCTTTGATCAGTATACCCATCCATGTGGACTGGCTAGTTATTTCCCACACTTAGGCTGCCATGGAGTCTCTCAGGAAAACTGAAAATTTATTATCAAATACTTACCGTCATTTTGCTTTCCTGATGGACTCCATGACAGACGGAGGTCCCACCCGTTGGTCAAGAGTTGGCTAATTACGGAACACAGTCTCTAGCAGTAAGCTCAAATTTATGGGAGTGGGGTCCTATAGCATTGGAGAGGAGGCGGGGTTAACCCACACGTAGGCTGCCATGGAGTCCATCAGGAAAGGAAAATTACGGTAAGTATTTGATAATATATTTTCATTTTTTAACTTGTAAACACCAAATCTCAGAAAGAGGCTTGGTCCTTGAGTGGTTAATAATCAGACACTTACCTGTCCCACGGTCCAGCGATGTGGGTGCGGGAAGCCTCGCTCCGAGGCACCGGCATTCTAAATGTGGGCGCCCGGCTGTGGCTGCACAGTCGGGCGCGAACCGCACTGTGCGCTGTGGATGTCCGGGCATTCTTCTGGGACCTGTGATGTGTCCCAGAAGACTGCAGGGAGGGAGGGGGGAGAAGTGAACTTCCTTCCAGCGCTGTGGAGCCAGGGAAGGAAGTGGGAGCTGGGTGCCTGTAAAAAGGGTACCCGCTCCCCCCACAAAAAATGACATGCCAAATGTGGCATGTCAGTCAGGGGGTCACTAGTACTTAAAGCGGAAGTTCCATTTTTGGGTGGAACTCTGCTTTAAGGATATTTTGGCCATGGTTATTAAGCATAATTATTCCATTTTCTTTCCTTTTTTTTTCTCTGTATTGTATTGTTGTACAATGCCATTCTTTTCAATAAAAATATATTAAACAGATCTTTTATGCCTGTTTATGATTCCTGTTTTACATCCTATCTGTGGCAGCATACATATGGTGTCCTTTCAGCTACATTTTTCCTCATGGGTCACTGGTGCTAGACTACACTTGCTTTCTTTTTCTTTTCTTTTTCTCTTCTCTCTGTTCTTCTTTCTTTCTTACAGGGTAGACACAATACAATTATCTTTATACTAAAGCATTCCATTTACTGATATATGGACACCATTTTCACTAGGAGTACAACATTCTGGCACTCTTTACTTTTTTCCTGTGGGTTGCACTTCACACAGGTCACTTGTTTATGTTTAATAGGCTTCTTCACCCGTTCCTGATGGGTAACCGGCTTTCTTATCCCATGCATTCAACTTTAGGCACTGCTCATTGGATTTTCCATTGGGGTGCCATGTCTTCCCCCAGCAACTCCTGAGCCAGACACCTGGCGGTGGTTTCCATTTGGAGGTATTATCTTAGATTGTTATATAAGCTGATTTGTAAGTATTGTTCTATTAACCCCTTCCCGCCGACCGTACGCACATATGCGTACTCGGCTTTCCGGGGTTATACCGGGATGATGCCCACAGCTGCAGGCATCATCCCGGTACCGTTGTTTCCAGCGGGCGATCGGCTACCCGTGTATAACAACCGATGCGGCTAAAAGCCGCTCGGTTGTTATACCGGAGGAGCGGGAGGGGACATCCCCCCTCCCGCCGCCTCCCGCTGCTGTTACCGGGCCTCCCGTGCAATCGGGAGGCCCGGTGTCCAATCAGGAATCTTCGGCGGCTGGGGGCGGGCTGGAACGAAGCTGTGAGCAGCTTCGTTCCAGCCTTCTTGTTGTAAACGCGGAAGCGACGTCATGACGTCACTTCCCGTTTACTCGGCTGCCAATGGCGCCGAATTAAAAAAAGTACACAGTATTCAGAATCGCCGTTTTCGGCGATCTGAATACTTTGAAGTGTAAAGGAGGGATGGGGAGTCTTTTAGATCCCCCATCCCTCCATAAAGAGTACCTGTCACCACCTATTACTGTCACAAGGGATGTTTACATTTCTTGTGACAGCAATAAAAGTAAAAAAAAAAAAAAAATTTTTTTAAACACAATTTTAAAGTAAAAAAATAAATAAATAAAATAAATAAATAAATAAATTAAAAAAAATTTTTTTAAAGTGCCCCTGTCCCCGCAAACTCGCGCAGCAAAGAAAACGCATACGGAAGTCGCGCCCGCATATGTAAACGGTGTTCAAACCACACATGTGAGGTATCGCCGCGATCGTCAGAGCGAGAGCAATAATTCTAGCACTAGACCTCCTCTGTAGCTCAAACCTGGTAACCATAAAAATTTTTTAAAGCGTCGCCTATGGAAATTCATAGGTACCGTAGTTTGTCGCCATTCCACGAGTGCGTGCAATTATAAAGGGTGACATGTTTGGTATCTATTTACTCGGCGTAACATCATCTTTCACATTATACAAAAAAATTGGGGTAACTTTACTGTTTGGATTTTTTAAAATTCATGAAAGTGTCCCTTTTCCAAAAATTTGCGTTTAAAACACCGCTGCACAAATACCGTGTGATAAAAAATATTGCAACAATCGCCATTTTATTCTCTAGATTCTCTGCTAAAAATATATATATAATGTTTGGGAACTCTAAGTAATTTTCTAGCAAAAAATACGGATTTTAACTTGTAAACACCAAATTTCAAAAATAGGCTTAGTCATGAAAGGGACATTTACAGTGCCTTGAAAAAGTATTCATACCCCTTGACATTTTCCACATTTTGTCATGTTACATCCAAAATCCTAAATGTATTTTATTGGGATTTTATGTGACAAAGTGGCATGTAATTGTGAAGTGGAAGGAAAATGATAAATGTTTTTCAATTTTTTTTACAAATAAATATGTGAAAAGTGTGGAATGCATTTGTATTCAGCCCCCCTGAGTCAATACTTTGTAGAACCACTTCTTGCTGCAATTTCTCTACCAGCTTTGCACATCTAGAGAGTGACATTTTTGCCCATTCTTCTTTGCAAAATAGCACAAGCTTTGTCAGATGGAGAGCATTGGAGAGCGTCAGAGAACAGCAATTTTCAAGTCTTGCCACAGATTCTCAATTGGATTTAGGTCTGGACTTTGACTGGGCCATTCTAACACATGAATATGCTTTGATCTAAACCATTCCATTGTAGCTCTGGTTGTATGTTTGGGGTCGTTGTCTTGCTGGAAGGTGAATCTCCACAACAGTCTCAAGTCTTTTGCAGACTAATAGGTTTTCTAATAAGATTGCCCTGTATTTGGCTCCATCAATCTTCCCATCAACTCTGACCAGCTTCCCTGTCCCTGATGAAGAAAATCATCCCCACAACATGATGATGCCACCTCCATGTTTCACAGAGGGGATGGTGTGTTCAGGGTGATGTGCAGTGTTAATTTTCAACCACACGTAGCATTTTGTTTTAGGCCAAAAAGTAAAATTTTGGTCTCAACTAACCAGAGCACCCTCTTCCACATGTTTGCTTGTGTCCCTCACATGGTTTCTCGCAAACTGCAAACAGGTCTTCTTATGGCTTTCTTTCAACAATGGCTTTCTTCTTGCCACACTTCCATAAAGGCCAGATTTGTGGAGTGCATGACTAATAGTTGTCCTGTGGACAGATTCTCCCACCTGGGCTGTGGATCTCTGCAGCTCCTCCAGAGTTACCTTGGGTCTCTTGGCTGCTTCTCTGATGAATGCTCTCCTTGCCCAGCCTGTCAGTTTAGGTGGACGGCCATATCTTGGTAGGTTTGAACAGTACTCTGTGAGATGTGCAAAGCTTGGGATATTTATATTTATAACCTAACCCTGCTTTAAACGTCTCAACAACTTTATCCCTGACCTTTATGGTGTGTTCCTTGGCCCTCATGATGTTGTTTGTTCACTAAGGTTCTCTAACAAACCTCTGAGGGCTTCACAGAACAGCTGTATTTATACTGAGATTAAATTACACACAGGTGGACTCTATTTACTAATTAGGTGACTTCTGAAGGCAATTGGTTCCACTAGACTTAAGTTAGGGGTATCAGAGTAAAGGGGGCTGAATACAAATGCACGCCACGCTTTTCAGATATTTATTTGTAAAAACTTTTGAAAACCATGTATCATTTTCCTTCCACTTCACAATTATGTGCCACTTTGTGTTGGTCTATCACATAAAATCCCAATAAAATACATTTACATTTTTGGTTGTAACATGACAAAATGTTGAAAATGTCAAAGGGTGTGAATACTTTTTCTCCACCCTTCGCCTGTTTTAACCCCTTCCTGACCAGCCGCCGCAGTTGTACTGCGGCAGGTTGGCTCCCCTAGGCAAACCTACGTAACTGTACGTCGGTTTGCCTTTTGACCACTGGGTGGGGTGCGAGCAGCGCCATGCCAGTGCGATCGCTCGTGACAGAGTGAGAACCAGAATCTGTGTGTGTAAACACACAGATTCTGGATATCTCAGGGGAGAGGATAGAGATTGTGTGTTCATACCAAGTATGAACACAGATCTCTCTCCTCCCCTAGTCAGTCCCATCCCCCCCACAGTTTGAACACACACTAGGGAGCACAGTTACCCCTTCCCTACCAATGACATTTATACAGTAATCAGTGCATTTTTATAGCACAGATTGCTGTATAATGGTCCCAAAAATGTGTCAAAAGTGTCCAATTTGCAATATCGCAGTCACGATATAAAAATCTCAGATCACCGCCATTACTAGTAAAAAAAAAAATTTAAAAATGCCATAAATTATCCCCTATTTTGTAGACGCTATAACTTTTGTGCAAGCCAATCAATATACGCTTATTGTGATTTTTTCTAACCAAAAATATGTAGAAGAATACATATCGGCCTAGACTGAGGAAAAAATTTGTTTTTGTTTTTTTTTTTTAAATGGGATATTTATTATAGCAAAAAGTAAAACATATTGATTTACTAAAGGCAAATCCACTTTGCAATACAAGTGCAGTCGCTGTAGATCTGAGGGGAAGATCGAAATGAGGGGAAGCTCTGCTGATTTCTATCATCCAATTGTGTGCAAGCAAAAATGCTGTTTTTTATTTTCCTTGCATGTCCCCCTCAGATCTACAGCGACTGCACTTCCAAGTACACTTCCAGGTGCACTTACAGTCAGGTCCATAAATATTGGGACATCGACACAATTCTAATCTTTTTGGCTCTATATACCACCACAATGGTTTTGAAATGTAATGAACAAGATGTGCTTTACCTGCAGACTTAATTTGGGGGTATTTACATCCAAATCAGGTGAACAGTGTAGGAATTACAACAGTTTGTATATGTGCCTCCCACTTTTTAAGGGACCAAAAGAAATGGGACAATTGGCTGCTCAGCTGTTCCATGGCTAGGTGTGTGTTATTCCCTCATTATCCCATTTACAAGGAGCAGATAAATGGTCCAGAGTGTGCTATTTGCATTTGGAATCTGTTGCTGTCAACTCTCAATATGAGATCCAAAGAGCTGTTACTATCAGTGAAGCAAGCCATCATTAGGCTGAAAAAACAAAACAAAACCATCAGAGAGATAGCAAAAACATTAGGTGTAGCCAATCCAACTGTTTGAAACATCCTTAAAAAGAAAGAATGCACTGGTGAGCTCAGCAACACCAAAAGACCCAGAAGACCAAGGAAAACAACTGTGGTGGATGACCAAAGAATTCTTTCCCTGGTGAAGAAAACACCCTTCACAACAGTTGGCCAGATCAAGAACACTCTCCAGAAGGTAGGTGTATGTATGTCTAAGTCAACACTCAAGAGAAGACTTCACCAGAGTGAATACAAAGGGTTCACCACAAGATGTAAATCATTGGTGAGCCTCAAAAACAGGAAGGCCAGACTAGAGTTTGCCAAACAACATCTAAAAAAAACCTTCAAAGTTCTGGAACAACATCCTATGGACAGATGAGACCAAGATCAACTTGTACCAGAGTGATGGGAAGAGAAGAGTATGGAGAAGGAAAGGAACTGCTCATGATCCAAAGCATACCACCTCATCAGTGAAGCATGGTGGTGGTAGTGTCATGGTGTGGGCATGTATGGCTGCCAATGGAACTGGTTCTCTTGTATTTATTGATGATGTGACTGCTGTCAAAAGCAGCAGGATGAATTCTGAAGTGTTTTGGGCAATATTATCTGCTCATATTCAGCAAAATGCTTCAGAACTCATTGGACAGCGCTTCACAGTGCAGATTGACAATGACCCGAAGCATACTGCGAAAGCAAAGAAAGACATTTTTAAGGGAAAGAAGTGGAATGTTATGAAATGGCCAAGTCAATCACTTGACCTGAATCTGAGCACGCCTTTTACTTGCTGAAGACAAAACTGAAGTGAAAATGCCCCAAGAACAAGCAGGAACTGAAGACACATTGCAGTAGAGGCCTGGCAGAACGTCTGGTGATGTCTATGCATTCCAGACTTCAGGCTGTAATTGACTGCAAAGGATTTGCAACCAAGTATTAAAAAGTGAAAGTTTGATGGATGATTGTTAATCTGTCTCATTACTTTTGGAACCCTTAAAAAGTGGGAGGCAGTCTGCAGTTAAAGCACCTCTTGTTTGTTTCATTTCAAATGCATTGTGGTGGTGTATAGAGCCAAAAAGATTAGAATTGTGTTGATGTCTCAATATTTATGGACCTGACTGGATTTGCCTTTAGTAAATAAACCCCACTGCGTTTTTTTCAAAATTGTCACTCTTCTTTTGTTTATAGAGCAAAAAATAAAAACTGCAGAGGTGATCAAATACCACCAAAAGAAAGCTCAATTTGTGGGAAAAAAGGATGTCAATTTTGTTTGGGTACAACGTCACACAACCGCGCAATTGTCAGTTAAAGCGACGCAGTGCCGTATCGCCAAAAATGGCCTGGTCATTGAGCAGCCTTCCGGGGCTAAAGTGGTTAAGGGAACTTTGGAACATACTATATGAAGCTGTTTGGGGCATCTGCTCCTGAAGAAATGAGATTATTGTCACATAACGCGTTAAGCTAAAGGATGTACCCATCATTATGTTTTGTAAAAATTTGAGAGTGGAATTTGTATGTATCATTATATGAATATTATGTTGATTGTATGCTGATACACGGTAGTGTTTACAAATCAGTTTGCTGTTTATATTCATGTTTCATGATCTTCATCTATTGGTTAATAAATCTTTTAATGCAACTGTTTCTAGTTCCTTTTATATGCAAATAAGGGATGGAGGCATGACATTCTATGGCGCCAGCACACATTATTATGTATATAATGCTAGTAAGTGATGTATTTGGTGTATATATATGTTTAGAACATGACACAGCTTGTTACCCTTGGCTGTCGTCTTTGAGACCGTGACAGCTTTACACAGCGTTGGCAATAAATGTGTCAGGGCATGGCATGCGCAGACAAGCATTTGCAGGTGCCCGTCTTGCCGGGCATAGGCTAACGCCGGTGCGCATGTGCGGGAACATTAGCGCTAACAGGCAAACGCCTATGCGCTTGCGCGAAAATACGCGCGCACGTTAGCCATTAATGCTGGCACCAAATGGCCTATATAAAGACAGCAGCTGCACTAGTACAGTGGTGTCTGATCTGCAGCTGTACCCTGTGTTCTGATTCTGTGCTTGGATCTGATCCAGTATTGACCCGGCTTCCTGACCTATCTCCAGTCCTGACCTTTGGCTTGCTTGACCTTGCTATTCCTGCCTGTTTACCTGACCCTCCATTACCAAACCTGGCCTGAACACTGACCACTCTCTGCCTGCTGTTTATGCTGACTGATCTTCTGTGTTTGACCCGGCTTGTCTGACTCCACTCCAGCCTGCTGTCCTGCATTTGCAGCAAACCTGCATCCGCTGTCCTGCATCTGCAGCACACTTGCATCCGCTGTCCTGCTATCATCTGCTGCTCAGTGCTCCAGCCTGGTCCTACTACTCATCAGCTGCTACCGCTTTCAGCAAGGAGAACCTTACAAGCACTCTTACCTCACCGTGCTCTCACAGCCACTGTCACAACTCCAGTGGTCCCTGAGCCGGGGCTGTACGAGAAGTCTTCCTCTGCACGTCAGGCTCATCTCCAAGGTACGTGAGAAAATGTTTCAATTATTACTGACATTTTTTGCTGCAGAGACAGGCTCCCAGACTTGTCTGTAAAAGATATAAGGAGGGTGAGTGCCTCTAAGGCTACATTCACACCGGCGATTAGGGCTGATGCAAATAGTAGCAGCAGGAATCAGCTGCGGCTCTCAGCAGCACAACCACTTGTTCTCATGCACAATATTGGCGTGGTGCTTGCACCAGGAGGGAACAGATACATGGTGACTTTTTATGTATGATTATATAGGGTGTACAGTTACCGACTGAAAAACAAAGCTGATGTTTAGGATAAATTGCAGTATTACATGTCAAAAGTAAATAACAGATTTACTTTTTTACTGCTTAGGCTCAGTTCACAGTTCATTTGGCAAACCCATTAAGATCTATTAACATAAGATCACATAGTTTGCCGCCAGTTTTGAATTCTGTCTAGTGACAGTTTACCTTTCATGTTATTAGATCTATCCAACCACTGGTTTCCATCTGATTTTTCAGGCTGATGTTTGAATTTTAATTGAACATATTTATGTTTAAACTAATTTTTTTCAACACATTCACTAAGCTAATTAAAATTTCCCTTGCAAACTGAAAAGCTTATTTGCCTTTAGTAAATAAACCCATTAGACTGTCTGTATGGGTATGGTAGGTATGCTACAGTCAAGAGTCCCTCTAAGTACTTATGGGGGGTGTGGACAGATTGAGTGTAATGAATTGCAGAAAACATCTGCTAGAGATCAATAAATAGGAAAAAAGTTCTGCTTTAGAAACTTACAGCTAGGTTGAATAGTGTATCAGCAATTACAGTGGTTTTCTGTACCAATATGTGGAAGATATTCAAAATAATTAACACACACACCCAAAGCAAGAAATTTCATAGGCAAATCTGTTTTAAAGCCTGTGGAATATTTTTATGCTGACTAGGTAACTGCAATTAATTGCCCAACCAGTTTGAGGAATATTTATTAAAAGAAAAGAAATTGCTGCTAATAATGAGCAAATGTTTGGAACGAGCTCAAGTTTATTGAAATAGCAATAACAAAATGATTGTTTTCAGCCCCAACAGTTTTAATAATTAGCTGATCTACATGTGCAAGCTTGTGTATAAATATTTACAGTTTAAATTTTAAAATGTAAAATAGTAGTCATCATTATTCATAGCCTAAGATCAAAAAAGATGTGTTTTGTCTCAAAGTTTTACAAATACTTTAAAAAATCCATGAATATGTATTTTTTTAATTGTGAAACAAGGTGCATTTATTCCAGCTTGGAAATGCCAGTACTTTACAAGCACCCAGCAGCAGTGCATAAAAGCACCCAGCAGCATGGAGAACCTAATTAGAAATAATGAGATAAGCACCACAGATATTTTAGAAGGGCGAAAAAAGTTTAACATCACAAGAGGTTAACAACAGCATAAACTGGGTAGGAGAGAAAATGACACATACACTGCAAACTCATTACGGTAAACTGACCCAAAGGCAGACACTGCTCAAAGATTTTCTCAGAGTATTTAAGTGCAAAGTTACAAAAGATAAGGGCATGCTTGTGAAAAACTGCCAAACTAATGAGGCTAGAAAGCTGTTTGAAATTTTCCAATGACCTTGCAGATGTGATGCTTATTAAGGTATCTACATTTGGTTTCGTCTTTTTGTCATGTCTGTCGCACTGTTATAAAGTTTTTCCGAGGCGTAGTCAACAGTCCGTGAAGGTGTCTCCATCCTCTTTGACACAGCTAGGGCATTATTCACATGAATTTTTAAAATCAAAACCAACACACATATCCAGTTTTTGTTTGCGGGCATGGTTGCTATAAACATTGTAGGCAAGGCAGTCAAATTTGATTAATTCATCAAGGTAGAGATTGCCGCCTCCTACATGACAATCTATAGAAAAGTGCTGGTAGTGTGCCAGCAGCGACTGTAGTTCTAGAATACTGGAGAAAGTTTTTAAAGGAGGATGTTGACTAAATGTAATTTAAAATTGCCAGTCAAAGCCTATTTCCAGCGTATGTGCTATACAATTGAGAAATAAGCATTGGCAATGTTCTATATAAAATTCAAATAATCTATTAGGACTTTACTAATTTCCATATAAAAAAATACTATATTTATTGTCAACACTCATTGTTTATGCTGTAAGGCACTGAAAAGCTTGTAATGGTGGCATATAAAGCAATGTTCTGACCACTACAGAGCAAACTTTTTTGATCTCTATTTCAAATGTTTATATATGTCCTAGCACAATATCAAACTTCTAGATGGATTAAGAAGAAATTAGCACACTGTTTACAAATTTCTTCTAGTCTTGCATTGGAGTTTATAGGAAACCATCAGTGTAGCAATGTTTTAAATGTTTTGAAAGGTTCATTGGTTTATAGCCAAACTGAATTGTCTGTATATTTGATGTACAATTAAATTGGAAGATTATATCCAGCAGGGACTGCTGTGGACAATTTTATATAAATGTATTTATTTTGAATAGAGAGAGAGAGAGAGAGAGAGAGAGAGAGAGAGAGAGATATGTATATCTTAAGGTACTGTGCTTTATTTTAAATACACAAAGTTACCAAGATGCAAATAATAATTACAGCTTAACTGGTATCTGTAATGTTGGTATTTAGAGGCATTACATTTAAAAGTCACAACCAGTTTTAATTCCAGCTGTGCAAAAACATTCTTAACAATGTAAAGCTAAACTATTGACAAGTACGGTAAAAATTTTACAGTACAGTTACAGTAAAGGCTTCAGAACAACAAAAAAACTAAAACAAACAACAAAACATCAGTCTAATTTCTTTTATTTGTGTATAACTAGATGCAACATACCTTCTGACCGTGTTTTTGTCCCCTAAGGTTAAGATTTTATATTTAAAATTATAGAGGGTTAAACATATTCTACTATTTTCCACTGTTGCTAATTGTTACTAAAAGTTGTTAAACATTGCAACTTGGGTATCATGTAAATATTTTATTAGGTTGTCAGCCAATATTTCATTTACACAATTCTGTTTTTAAAAATGTACTTTTGAAATCCTTTTTGTTACATATTACAAAATTATAAGATTTTTACCACATGCATGCCTTAAAACAATTTAATATAATTTAATTAAAGAATTGTTTTAGCATTTACAATAAAATGAGCTTAAATATTTGCGTTTAACATTTTAATTAATAGATCAATTTGGCAATATATATTACTATTTTGTTCAAAACAGCATTTAGTAGTGTATAGTAGAATATGGAAAAAAATTTTTTGTGAGAGCTTTGTTTAAAATAGAATATAAGAAAACGAATTTGATTAAAAAAAAAAAAAAAAAAAAAGATTTACAGCTTAAAACTGATACGTTTATTATTAAATAATAGAAACTATACGTGTGCATACTGGTTAGGAAATTGCATAGGCATTCTCTATATATAAAAATGAAATGAAAGTGTTTTTGACTAAATTAATTGTATTTTGGAGTAGGTGATTTTAGAGATATCAACATATTCCAATTATTAGTATTTTATTTTATTTAAATTATTTAAAGTATTCAAACAAGGCATATTACTTTTCAATAATTAAAAGGTTTCTCAAGTGTTTATTTATATGGATGGACAAATTAACAGATGTATGTCTAAAGCTACTTTCCAGTTCAAACTTTTACACATTTGATTGGTAGGGTTTTTGAAGTTATGCAAAATATGTTCGGAGGTCAGCATTTCCTGGGTTATTTGTTCTGACCAAATCATATTTTTACAAGAAAATGCACAAATGCATTTCAGGGAAAAAAACAATTAATTTCTTGTTTTAAATTATATCAAAATATGCCTAGATAAAATTAGCGTTTCATCACAATCTTTGCTGGTATTGTGTACATTTATAATTAAATATGCATATGAGGAAGGGAAATGGCAGAATAAATATGGACAGCTTATAATGGGGTAAGGTTTGACTTACTAAAGGGCTTTCATTTTGCCTAGAGCATCAATGTTGTTTGATTCCAGTCAGGTACAGAAGAAGATGCAATCAGTTTGATTGCATATGATTTAGAGTGAACCCAGGTGCATTGTGGTAATTAAAAAAACTACTGATGTGATATATTTGCTCCATGATGCAGAAAACATAGTTACATAGTTACATAGTAGGTGAGGTTGAAAAAAGACACAAGTCCATCAAGTCCAACCTATGTGTGTGATTATGTATTATGTGATTATGTATTTTGTACATCTCCAAAATATGATCAGGTACCTAATTTTATTGTAATAATGAGAATATTTAAAACAGGAAAAGCTAATATAGTAATGCTATCTTATTACTGTATACTAATATTCTTTGTTTGTTTTACCTACAGAGGCTGTGATTGGACCACCAGATGACGATGGTGATGATGACAATGATGTAACAGCAACAACCAAAACATACATTTTGGTAGTAGTGGTGGTGATAAACATCAAGATGATTTTTTTTGTTTGTTTACATTTACTATATATATTATTCAAAAATTTAGTATGGCTTAGCTAATTTTTTAATATCTAAATTAAAAGTTGTCTTCATATTTTTTTATGGTCAAGTAATACATTACTAATACTTTACTAAGTAATATATTACATTTTTTTAAACGAATGCATAGCTTTTTTAACGTGCGTGTGATTGTAGTAATACTAATGTAATTCTAACTTAATGCTTCTGAAAAATATCCATTAGTGTCAAATTTTGTTGGTGTACAGCATGACAGTTTGATCATTAAAATGGGTACAGTATTATACAGTAATATATATTCCTTAGATTAAGAAAATAATAGAAATCTTACAATTTTATACCTGTAATTTTTCATTTCCTTAAATATTAAATATACATTAAAATGTAAGCAACACCATGTTAAATTTAAACTTTGCAAAATTCCCTTTAAAAAAAAAAAAACATTTTGTTACGTGTTTATGTATTTGTACTAGCATAAATATTCCAATTCTAAGTCATCTTACCTTTTATTATTGCTGCTGTTAATCTGTTCTAACAGAATAAGTTATGAATAAGCCATCAACTAAGAATAAAAATGATTTTGTAGTTTGTTCAAAGTCACTGTAAAATTACAGTGCCTTGCAAAAGTATCCCCCCCCCCCCCTTGGCTTTTTACCTATTTTGTTACATTACAGCCTTTTGTTCAATGTTTTTTTTATCTGAATTGTATGTGATGGATCAGAACACAATAGTCTAAGTTATTGAAGTAAAATTAGAAAAATATGTACATAAAACTATTTTTAAGAAATAAAAAACTGATAATTGGCATGTGCGTATGTATTCACCCCCTTTGTTATGAAGCCCATAAAAAGCTCTGGTGCAACAAATTACCTTCAGAAGTCACATAATTAGTGAAATGATGTCCACCTGTGTGCAATCTAAGTGTCACATGATCTGTGGTTACATATACACACCTTTTTGAAAGGCCCCAGAGGCTTCAACACATAAGCAAGAGGCACCACTAACCGAACACTGCCATGAAGACCAATGAACTCTCCAAACAAGTAAGAGACAATTGATACGTTGTTGATAAGTACAAGTCAGGGTTAGGTTATAAAAAAATATCCAAATCTTTGATGATCCCTAGGAGCACCATCAGATCTATCATAACCAAATGGAAAGAACATGGCACAACAGCAAACCTGCAAAGAGACAGCTGCACACCAAAACTCATGGACCAGGCAAGGAGGGCATTAATCAGAGAGGCAGCACAGAAGGTAACCCTGGAGGAGCTGCAGAGTTCCACAGCAGAGACTGGAATATCTGTACATAGGATGACAATAAGCCGTACGCTCCAAAGAGTTGGGCTTTATTGCAGAGTGGCCAGAAGAAAGCCATTACTTTCAGCAAAAAACAAAATGGCATGTGGGAGACTCCCAAAATGTATGGCGGAAAGTGCTCTGGTCTGAGGAGACTAAAATTTAACTTTTTGGCCATAAAAAAAATGCTATGTCTGGCGCAAGCCCAACACATCACATCACCCAAAGAACACCATCCCCACAGTGAAACATGGTGGTGCCAGCATCATGCTGTGGGGATGTTTTTCAGCAGTCAGGACTGGGAAACTGGTCAGAGTTGAGGGAAATGGATGGTGCTAAATACATTCTTGAGCAAAACCTGTACCACTCTGTGTGTGATTTGAGGCTAGGGATGGAGGTTCACCTTCCAGCAGGACAATGACCAAAAACACACTGCTAAAGCAACACTTGAGTGGTTTAAGGGGAAACATGTAAATGAGTTGGAATGGCCTAGTCAAAGCCCAGACCTCAATCCAATAGAAAATCTGTGGTCAGACTGCTATAAAGATTGCTGTTCATAAGCGCAAACCATCCAACTTGAAGGAGCTGGAGCAGTTTTGCAAGGAGGAATGGACAAAAATCCCAGTGGTGAGATGTGGCAAGCTCATAGAGACTTATCCAAAGCGACATGGATCTGTGATAGCCGCAAAAGTTGGCTCTACAAAGTATTGACTTTAGGGGGTGAATAGTTATGCACATTGACTTTTTCTGTTATTTTGTCCTATTTGTTATTTGCTTCACAATAAAAAAAAAATCTTCAAAGTTGTGGGCATGTCTGTAAATTAAATGATGCAAATCCTCAAACAATCCATGTTAATTCCAGGTTGTGAGGCAACAAAACATGAACAATGCCAAGGGAGGTGAATACTTTTGCAAGGCACTGTATAAGCTTTATACTATAAACATTTCACATTTCACCCACATAATCCCATAGAACAAAGATCCATATATGTAATAAACTAAACTTACTAAAATTTACTAAACTTTTTTTTTTTAATGTGATTTTTAAATCAACATCTTCAAGTTTTAAGAATTCAGAGAAAGACAGCAGTATGATTTAAAAGCCATTTGTGCAAAGCAACATCCAGTAACAGCGAGGACGATAGTTTCCCATTCAAATCTAATCCCAGCAAGAGAACAAAGCTGTTTTCTTAACCCTAACAAGATCTGTCATTAAAAGTTACTGGAGCTTGACTTTTTTCTTTCATTAGCAATAACCCATGGTTAGTTCTTTGGGTCAGATTTTCTTTGGATGCAGATGAGTGGCTGCCCCGCTGCTTATTCCTTCTTTGTTTCATTCAGGAAGATAATGATGAGAGGTATGTTGTACTAGTTCATCAGAAGGCTGACTGCTGGACAGAAAACACAGAGCTTAGTGAACCATGGCAATTACCACTGCAGAATGCAGGCACCAAACTAAAACATAACATATTTATTATAATTGTTGTACATGTTTTCTTTGAAAATAAAATTACTAATATTAAAAATAAAGATGTTGTTAAAATAAAATAAACTGTTTTTTAACAGGGTTGCTATATCATAATGTTAAATATGAATAAGTCATTTTTACACTAGTTCAGCAAATATATGTTCACTTTAAACACCCAATTAAATGCAAAGAAATTAGAGAAAACAACTGTACATGCTCTAAAGCTTAAAGTGATATTAGTCAATTTTTAAAAAAAATAACAAACATGTCATACTTACCTACCCTGTGCAGTGTTTTTGCACAGAGCAGCCCCAATCCTCCTCTTCTGTGGTCCCCCGCTGGCGCTCCTAGCACCTCCCTCCTGCCAAGTGCACCCAGAGCAAGCAGCTTGCATTTGAGGCACTTTAGCAGGCTAGAGGGGGAATGGGGGAAAGGAGGGGGGAGGGGGAAAGGAGGGGAAACAGTAAGTTGTTACATAATTATATATTTATATTGAAAGGGCAAAACAATTAACCATAGCAGTAAAACTATCACATAGCTTTATGGTTCCATGTCTATTAATCGGGGGAAGGGCAAAAAAACCATAAACCATAAAGCTATGTGATAGTTTTACTGCTATGGTTAATTGTTTTGCCCTTTCAATATAATATAATTATGTAACAACTTACTGCTATCTATTAATATCAGTATATGCCTTGCTTATATTTCTATTAACTGTTTTTTGTTTATTTGTTGATTTTCTCATCCTTTTCTTTTTCCCCACCTCGATTGTTGTTTCAACAATCTCAGCCGCCTTCTGCTTATCAGTACCATGTTCTAATGCTACATGTTTTACTTTACTAGAATAATATTCATTTTTATTTGTAGAGGCTGCCCCTGTACCACAGGATATGCTGTTTTCCCCTGCACCGTCTGGCGATGCTTCCAGCAATGTGCGGCCGCCCAGCGCCACTCCTCCTCCCTGGAAGATTGGCACAATGGGTGTTCCCAGGTGATGTGTCGGCATGGATACGGCTGGCTGATGTCCCCCTTCCCTTCCTTGCGAGCCAGCAGCTGACGGACCCACACGTAGGGGTGAGTCATGCGCAGTGTGCCTCCATGTGACCCTGGTTGCTGGGTTACCGGGACGCGGCTGCCCTCTTCTCTCCCCGGCACGCCGACAGCTGTTCGGCTCGCTTCGGAGGTGAGGAGTCTGCGCGGTTACGTCCGTGCGGGCATCGTTGCCGGGATACCATGACGCAGCTGCCTCCTCTCTCCCCGCCGCGCCATCAGCTGTTTTGATGGCGCCGGGGATTGAGGCATGCGCAGTACGCGTCAGCGGCCGGCCTGAATGACGTCACGTCGGCTACGCCGATTGGTGACTACAGGCGGGGCGGATGTACAAGAGACGCTCTCTGCGTCTCTCCTTGTACAATCCACACTACCAGCCGCTCTCTACGAGACGGCTGTGTGGCTCGATGAGGTCAACCCCTCCTTTATCTATCCTTCCCAACTGCAAATCCAGGTAAGCTCTGATTCACAACTGCTTACTAGACACTGTTTTTAAACAGTGATAGATACTCTATACTCTATACTCATACTTTATTTATACTTATGACAAATTGTCTTCCCCTATGGGCTTATCTCTTTGACAGCCTCAGCACACCTGGGGATCGGGAATACTAACTTCTTAAGTATTAAATCTCATATGAATCTCGATGTAAGCCATCATTTATCCTTGACACCAGATCCCCGTCTATCAAATTAAAATTGATGTCTACTGAGAGCTACTAATACTTGTTAATGAGGGTACTTCCACTATACATAGCTACTAAACTTATGAGGGTAAGTCCAATATGTACTTTAAATCTGATTACTATTTCAAATATGAAATATTAGAAGATATCCAAACATGCTTTATATTACTCCCAATACGTTTATCAATCAATTTTGACTAACTTCATTTAATTTAATTACTGATACCTGCACACAGCACTTTCCCCCCCGTTTTCCCCCCCCCTTTTTTTCCTTCCCCCTCCCGCCTCCATCCTCCCCTCCCTTCCCCCCCCCTCCTTTCCCCCATTCCCTCTCTTTTTCCATCCCCCCGTCCCCCCTCCCTCCCCCTCTTCCCCCCTTCCCCTCTTCCCACTTCACTCTTACCTGTTCATTCAGCCCATACCCTATATCTACTTTAACCCACCTTGTCATTATTATTTTTTATTATGTTACATACGTCCCCACATTGTCTGTTTTTTGCCAGGACCCTGTAGGGTAGACGCGTCTCCTTGGGTCTAGGGGATAGCCTCTTCCATTATTTCACTACATGGTTTGTCTATTTAATCTTATTTAAACACACTATACCATGATGAATTATTTACCGTAAATGTATTGTTCATTACAGTACTCAATTCTGTGCTCCTGAAGAAGCGCATGTGGCACGCAACATGTCGAGCCTATACAGAATCTGATTATCACCACTGCATAGCTTCTGGTTCAACGCAATGTAACTATACTGATCAAGATCTTTTGACTTCGAACACTGCTTTAACTACTAATTTAACCATATAGCTATGTATGGAGTGCATAATTTGTAAAACTGTTTAACGATGAATTGAACTTTATTTGTCTCTTTGTTTTATACTATTTTTTAATATTTTCTAAATAAACTAGAATTTTAATCATATATCTAGTAATTACTGTGCCTTAAAAGTCTTGCGCCCACAATTTTTCTATGTCCTCTAATCTACTTAGATAAGACGTGGCACTTGTAACCAAACTCGTATCCACATGACCACTATGTGCTGATACGTTCTTTCCAAAAACCTAATGATTCTTACCAGTTACCACCACTGAAAGGGAAGGAATGCTGATGTGAACTGTTGGGTGGAGTAATACGCAATCACACTCTGTGCTCTCTTTTCCACCAATTAGCATCAAGCAAACATCTCCCTGCTGCTCTTGCATTGCAAAGAACCATGTGGAACTTTGATCTTCAATCAGTTCCTGCTGTCCACCTACAGTGAATTTGATCCCTTACAACCTTCACCTGTTACCAGCTGTTTCAGTTTTACTAGTACCTGAATGCTTGCCCTCATACATCATGTGCTCAAAACATATCTGATCCTAAACTTGGGGGGACAATCACACTGTACTTAGTGCCTCAAATACAGTCAGGACCAGGATCTGAACCTGCAACCTCTGCTGTGTCTGGCAGAATCTCTCCTTGTTGAGCCACCTTTAAAAATATAAGGCCAAGGGGACATCATCAACATTCCAACACTACAAAGAATTCAATAAGAAATGTAAGAGCTCAATCAGGGCAGCAAAAATAGACCACAAGATACACATAGGGGAGGAGAGTAAACTGCATAATCTTAAAGATTTTAAATATATTAATAGTAAGGAAGCAAAGTCAGAGCATATTGGCCCCATAAAGGAGGATCAAGGGATGTTAGTTACAAGGGCCAAATAGAAGGCAACTGTATTAAATACATTCTTCTCCTCAGACTGTGGAAAAGTCGGGGTATAATAAACAAGATAGTATTGTTAGCAACACAGCAAAGAATGTGCCCTTGTGACTAACAGAAGCCAGTGTTCTAAAAAAAACTAGAAAAACAGAATGTGAACAAATCAATAGGAATAGATGGCTTTCACCTGAGAGTTCTCAAAGAACTTCGCCAGACCATTGCTAGACCATTATTCCTAATCTTTAAGTTAAGCTTACTGACCAGAATGGTACCAGCAGATTGGGGTAAAGCTAATGTGGTACCAATATTCAAGAATGGGCTCAGATACATACCTGGAAACTACAGGCCAGTCAAACTAACATCAATAGTTTGTAAGCTATTGGAGGGGATGATAAGGGATCATATCCAAGAATTTGCAGATAAGAATAGTATCATTAGTATCAACCAGCATGTATTTATGAAAGATTGTTGCCAAACCAACCTGTTAACATTCTATGAGCAAGTGAGCTGTGATCTGGATAAAGAAAGGCCTGTGGATGTAGTGTATCGAGATTTCGCCAAAGCATTTGACACAGTATCCCATTAACACTAAATCTACAAATTGAGGTCTCTTGGTGTTGACGATAGTGTGTATACCTGGATAAAAAACTGGTTACATGGGCACATCCAGAGGGTGGTAATATAGAAGCATATCTTCTGAATGGTCCGTAGTTATAAGTGAGTGTACCCCAGAGCTCTGTCCTGGGGCCAGTCATGTTTAACTTGTTCACAAATGGTATAGGGGTTGGGCTAAATAGTTTGCTGATGATACAAAGCTAAGCAAGTCACAACAGGATATAGCAACTTTACAGGAAGACCTCGATAAAATAGAGGGGTGGCAAACACATGACAAATGAGGTTCAATGGAGGGAAATGTAACATAATGCACTTGGGGGCAAAAAATATGAATGCACGTTAAAAGCTAGGGGTAGAACCTCTAGGGGAATGGAGAATGGAAAAAGATCTGGGGGTCCTAGTTGATAACAGACTCAGCAATAGCCTGCAATGCCAAGCTGCAGCAAGCAAGGCCAACAGAATATTAGCATGCATTAAAAAGGGTATTTACTCAAGAGATAAGACTATAATTCTACGACTTTACAAAACTCTGGTTCGGCCGCATCTTGAGTATGCCATCCAGTTCTGCCCACCAGTCCTTGGGGGGAGGGGGTACCGGAACTAAAGAAAGCCCAGGGAAGGGCAACAAAACTAATAGGAGGCCTGGAGGATCACAATTATGAGGAACAATTACAAACATTAAGCTTATTCTCCCTGGAAAAGACGCTTAAGAGGGGATATGATAGTGATATACATATATCCTAATAGGAATTCGAGCATTGGGAGGAAACTGTTCAGTCTCAGGTCACTCAAGAAGACACATGGCCACTCAATGAAGTTGGATGAGTCGGCTCTTGTTCTGGGTGGACGTCATATGACAGGTTCCCAGAACGACCGCTCTTGCGCACCCACAGGAGGCGTGGGGGTGTGCAGCGCAGCAATCGCTGCTGCACCATGTTGCTAGGACTTGGCGTGACTCCGATCTTCGTAAAGAGTTGCAGCTCTTTAACCATGTGATTGGCTGTGTCCAATCACAGCCGGTCACATGTAAACATGGATATGCCGGTAATTGGCGCTCCTCGCCTCACACTGACAGAGTGTGAGGAGAGGAGAGCTGATCAGTAGCATCTCCTCACAGAGGATATCTAGGGATATAATCAGGGCACTGATCATTAGTGCCCTAATTACAATTAAGTGCCCACCAGTGCCAGCAATGTGTGCCCACCACTGCCAGTAATCAGTGCCCACCTTTGCCCACAAGTGTCAGCAACCAGCAATCAGTGCCCACAAGTGGCAGAAATCAGTGCCCGCAATCAGTGGCCATTAGTAATGCCAGTCAGTGCTGGCTATCACTGCTGCCCATCAGTGCCGCCTATCCGTGCTGCCTATCATTGCCCATCAGTGCCCACCAGTGCCACCCATCAGTGCCGCCTATCTGTGCTTATCAGTGCCACATACTGTATCAATGCCACCTATCAGTACCCATAAGTGTGGCATATTAGTGCCTCCTCATCAGTGCCACCTAATCAGTGCCCGTAATTGCCGCCCCATCAGTGCCCATAAGTGCCACCTCATCAGTGCAGCCTATCAGTGCCGCCTAATCAGCGTCCATCAGTGAAGAAGAAAAATTACTTATTGTTAGGTACCTGGTAGGAGAGCCTGACTGTAGGAGAAGACCTCTCATACAACGCTGGTTCAGGAGCCACTGGAGTGGGGACAGTGGTCTCCTGAGCGCAGTGGGGTAGGAGTGCCTGTTGGAGTATAGGCTCTGATGAAGAGGCAGAGATCCCTCCTGGGATGGCAGGACTGCAGGTGAATGGAGACTGGAACAGCAGCAGACTTGACACACTGGAGGTGAGGGATCACAGGAGCTGAAGCTGAAGGTGCAACAGCAAGTAGAGCGGCAGGCACAAGCAGAGTCAGACAGTCCGGGTCGGCAGGTAACTGGCACAGGTAATCACAGCAGGCAAAGGCAGAGTCGGTGAGCAGGCAGAGGTCGGCAACGGTAGCAGATACAGACAGCAGGATGGTCAGGCAAGCCGGGTCGGGATTGGAGCAGGTCGGATGGTCAAACAAGCCGGGTCAAATCAGGTAGCAGACAATCAGATACAGGTTCAAGCAGAATCACAGAGCTGAGACGAAGCAGCGATGTTCCCATGGAACAGGAGAACTTTTATGTGCTAAATGGCGCCAAACCGGCGCGAACGCGCACGCACCCGCGCGCGCCCGAGCGCCGCGCTGATGCACAGCAACAGCAGCATCTTGCTGCCATGTCTGAACAGGGGCGCGCCGGCGCATAGGCGCATGCAAGCGCCCCGGTCTGGTGCTGGTAGATCCCTGACATTGCCCCCCCTAAGGGGCAGCCTCCGGATGCCCAACAACCTCTTTTTCTCAGGGTGAGTGGAAAAATAGGCGCGTACTAAACGCCTAGCATGCACATTACTGTCCGGTTCCCACGAGTTACTTTCTGGGCCGTAGCCTTTCCACTTGATTAAGAATTGGTTTTGCCCTTGCCTTCTTCTACAATCAAGGATAGCCTCAACTTCAATTTCCTCGCTGCCATTAATTACAACAGGTTCAGGAGGTCTTGTCCCTCTAGCAGGAAAGGGATCAGGTACAACAGGTTTGAGCAGAGACACATGGAATACCGGATGAATTTTAAATGAATCAGGTAAAGTCAGTTCATAAGATACTTCATTGATTTTCCTTCTAACTGGAAAGGGTTCCATGAATCTAGTGGCCAACTTCTTAGAAGGACATGCTAATTTGATATTAACGGTAGAAAGCCATACCTGGTCTCCAATTTGTAAGTTCAGTTCCCCCCTTCTTTTCCGGTCGAAGATTCTCTTACCATCTGCCTGAGCCTTGGACACTGTTTCCTGCAACAACCGGCTGTTGTGACTGAGGAACTCCACTGTACTTTGTACTGCTGGAACCGAAGACTCTGAAAGGAAATCAGGTAGAAAGGTTAGGTGAAAGCCGTAATTGGCGAAAAAAGGAGATTGACCGGTAGCAGAATGTTTGGCATTATTGTACGCAAATTCTGCTAAGGGTAGTAGAGATACCCAATCATCTTGTGTGAAAGATGTGAAACATCTGATATATTGTTCCAGGGTCTGATTAGTCCTTTCTGTCTGACCATTCGTTTGAGGATGATAGGCCGAGGACAAGGCCAATTCAATCTTTAGGGTTTCACACAGGGATCTCCAGAAACGATAGGTGAATTGAACCCCTCTATCAGAAAATATGTTTACAGGTACTCCATGAAGTCTGATGATCTCCTTGATAAATATGCGAGCTGTTTCGGTGGCAGACGGGGTTCCCCTTAACGGTAGAAAATGAGCCATTTTGGTTAGACGGTCCACTACTACAAAGATGGCTGAGCACCCTTCAGAACATGGAAGCTCCACAATAAAATCCATAGAAATCATTTTCCATGGTCTGTCGGGTACAGGTAACGGTTTCAATAGGCCCCAAGCTCGATTCCTGGATGACTTATTCTGAATGCAGATGGAACAGGAACTGACATACCTTTCACAAAAGTCTTTCAGATTGGGCCACCAGAATGTACGCTGTACTAGGTCCAGGGTCTTACGAACTCCAAAGTGGCCTGCCAATGGATGATCGTGGAGAAGTGTCAAAACCCTGACCCGAATATCTTCAGGAACGAAAATTTGGCTTCCCTTCCAGAACAGACCATCTCTTCTTACTAAAGAAATCCCAGTAGGCCTGGCTGACTCAGAGGATGCTTCCTTAATCAGGGAAAGTAAATCTGTTTGTAGCAGTAAAAAACTGTTTGCGGGTAAGATGGTGTCAGGAGTGGATAAGTCCTTAGGATTGTCATGCATACGTGATAATGCATCCGGTTTAATATTTTTTGAACCTGGGCGGTACGTGATATGGAAAGAGAAACGTGAGAAAAACAGAGCCCAGCGGGCTTGACGAGGCTTCAACCGCTTGGCAGATCGTAAGTATTCCAGGTTTTTATGGTCAGTATAAATTAGCACTGGATGCATAGCCCCCTCCAACAGGTACCTCCACTCTTCCAGTGCAGTCTTAATGGCGAGAAGCTCTCGGTCACCAACGTCATAATTCTTCTCTGCAGGGGAGAGTTTACGGGAGAGGAACCCTACAGGATGCATTATCTCTTTGCTACCTTTACGTTGTGAAAGAATCGCACCTACCGCAATCTCGGAGGCATCAACCTCTAAGATAAACGGTAGAGATGGTTCAGGGTGACTGAGGATAGGTGCTGAAGTAAATAATCTTTTGAGATTTTCGAAGGCGTCTTGGGCAGATTGGTTCCAAGAAAAACGGGTATTTTGTTTGGTTAACTGCGTGATGGGTGCAATTATGGCTGAGAACCCCCTGATGAACTTTCTGTAGAAGTTCGCAAACCCCACAAACCGCTGAATTCCCTTCTTGTCCAAGGGTACCGGCCAGTCCAGAACAGCGGAAACTTTTTGTGGGTCCATCTTGATGCCCGTTGCAGAGATAATTAACCCCAGAAATTGAATGCTCTGTTGTTCGAACTCACATTTCTCCGCTTTTGCGTACAGACTGTGTAAGCGGAGACGACCCAACACCCTGCGGACATGTTCTTGATGCAATTCACGGGATTCTGAAAAAATCAAAATATCGTCCAAGTATGCGATTACAAACACATCTAAGAAGTCCCTGAGGACATCGTTAATCAGGTGTTGAAAGGTTGCAGGGGCATTGCAGAGTCCAAAGGGCATGACCAGGTATTCATAATGCCCGAATCGGGTTCGGAATGCTGTCTTCCACTCATGCCCAGCCCGGATACGGATCAAATTATACGCCCCTCTCAGGTCAAGTTTAGTGAAAATGACGGCAGTCCTTAATTTTTGGAAGAGTTCAGGTATCAAGGGTAGAGGGTACCGATTTTTGACCGTGATTTTGTTTAGTTCACGATAGTCTATACACGGACGGAGAGACTTGTCCTTCTTGGTGACAAAAAATATTCCGGCACCAGCTGGAGAGGTAGAGTGGCGTATAAAACCCTTGGCCAGGTTCTCATCTATATATATATGTCTTTAGTACTTCCTGTTCTTTCTCTGACAATGGAAAAATGCGTCCGAATGGTATTTCGGATCCTGGCAGCAATTCAATGGGGCAATCGTAGGGGCGATGCGGTGGAAGAGAGTCTGCCCCCTTCTTGCTGAAGACATCAAGGAATTCATGATACTGTTTAGATATGACCTGACAAAGTTTCTGGTCGGTGTCCAAACAAAGTAGGGTGGATGAGGAATCCGAATCTTTCTTAAAACAGTGTTCATGACAGTAAGAAGATGAGAATTTCACTTCTCCAGATGTCCAATGAATGTATGTATTGTGGGCCTGCAGCCAAGGAATGCCCAGGATGATGGGAAACATAGGAGAGGAGATGGCATCAAGAACCAGCAGTTCCTTGTGTTGGGAGGGAGTAGAAGCAGGCAGAGGCAGGGTTTCCTGGGTTACTTGTCCTGATCTGATGCGGTATCCATCAGCTAGAAATACAGCGAGTCCATGGGTCTTGGTTCGTAATGGGATGTTATGCTGGCTGGCAAAGTTTGAATCGATAAAGCAACTGCATGCTCCGGAATCAATGATGGCGTTGATCGTTATTGTCTCTTCTTGCAGCTGCAAAGACAGAGGAATGGCAATGTGGGTAGAATTCGCAGAAAGAGCAGAGAGACTGGCATACACAGAAGACGGGCACTTACTTATTTTGACTGGACAGTTCAGGACATAGTGCCCAGTCCCACCGCAGTAGAGGCACAGATTGAGTTGCCGGCGTCGGGCCCGTTCTTCAGGGGACAAGGCAGGTCGCATCAGTCCTAATTGCATAGGTTCTGCAGAGTCAGGCGTGGCATTAGCTGGATTTGAACTGGATGGGGGTACGTAGCGTGTTGCTGGAAGTGGTGCTCTGGCTGTCATCCAAATCGGGCGGGATTGTAAAGTAGATCGTTCAGATCGACATTCCCGGATACGTCGGTCGATTTGAAGAGTCAAGTTAATCAAAGCCTCAAGAGTATCTGGGCAAGTTCATCCTTTAATCCTTCAGATAGACCCAAGCGGAACTGGTGACGCAGGGCCGCATCATTCCACTGAGTGTCATTCCACTGAGTGTCCGCACTCCAACGTCTAAAGTCCATGATATAGTCCTCCGCAGGTCTGCGGCCTTGCTGAAGCATGAACAGAGCTGATTCAGCTGTAGCAGTCTGTTGAGGGTCTTCGTATATTTGCGCCATGGCTTCAAAGAAAGAAGATAAGGACTGGGTTAGTGCTGAGTCCCCCTCAAGTAGACAATGGGCCCAGGTCTGAGGCTCTCCTTGTAGGAGGGAGATCACGAACCCCACCTTAGTGGCTTCCAGTGAGAAAGTCCGGGGCTGTAATGCGAAGAAAAGCTTACAAGCGTTGCGAAAGGCCCGGAACTTGGTCCGATCTCCAGAGAATCTATCAGGAGTGGGAACCTTTGGTTCAGGTGGAAGCATTACAACGGAAGGACCAGGAGTCGTCTGTGCCGGGGTTGCAGCTGAGGAGGAGGCCAGGGGGTTAGGCCCTGCAAGGTTCTGGACCTGTCCCTCCAATCTGTTGTAGTTATCCTGGAGGGATTGCACGGCTTGAGTGAGGGCCGCAAGGTGGGTGCATATTTCTTTCAAGGGAGAGGTATCTCCTGCAGGCTCAGTCATGGCTGCTTCGTACTGTTAGGTACCTGGTAGGAGAGCCTGACTGTAGGAGAAGACCTCTCATACAACGCTGGTTCAGGAGCCACTGGAGTGGGGACAGTGGTCTCCTGAGCGCAGTGGGGTAGGAATGCCTGTTGGAGTATAGGCTCTGATGAAGAGGCAGAGATCCCTCCTGGGATGGCAGGACTGCAGGTGAGTGGAGACTGGAACAGCAGCAGACTTGACACACTGGAGGTGAGGGATCACAGGAGCTGAAGCTGAAGGTGCAACAGCAAGTAGAGCGGCAGGCATAAGCAGAGTCAGACAGTCCGGGTCGGCAGGTAACTGGCACAGGTAATCACAGCAGGCAAAGGCAGAGTCGGTGAGCAGGCAGAGGTCGGCAACGGTAGCAGATATAGACAGCAGGATGGTCAGGCAAGCCGGGTCGGGATTGGAGCAGGTCGGATGGTCAAACAAGCCGGGTCAAATCAGGTAGCAGACAATCAGATACAGGTTCAAGCAGAATCACAGAGCTGAGACGAAGCAGCGATGTTCCCATGGAACAGGAGAACTTTTATGTGCTAAATGGCGCCAAACCGGCGCTAACGCGAATGCGCGCACGCGCACCCGCGCGCGCCCGAGCGCCGCGCTGACGCACAGCAACAGCAGCAGCTTGCTGCCGTGTCTGAACAGGGGCGCGCCGGCGCATAGGCGCGTGCAAGCGCCCCGGTCTGGTGCTGGTAGATCCCTGACACTTATTTACTGACAGAAACTTTTATTTTTTCAAAATTTCGGTCTTTTTTTATTTTATTTTTTTAGGAAAAAAAATTAAAAACCCATCAGTGATTAAATACCACCAAAAGAAAGCTCTATTTGTGTGAATAAAATGATACAAAATTCACATGGTTACAGTGTAGCATGACCGCGCAATTGTCATTAAATTCATTGTCATTCAAAGTGTGACAGCACTGAAAGTTGGCCTGGGCAGGAAGGGGGTGTAAGTGCCCTGTATTGAGGTGGTTAAACTGTGGTTTGGAACTATGAAATAAATAATGTGCTTGGGCTGCTACTGTAAATATACTCCTTGCTACTCCAACATAAATTGACTTACCAACACCATAAATATTGTACAAATCAAATAAACCTTAATGGGGAATACATCCACACAACTCTATGAAGAGGAGCAACATTCCTCCTCTTCCAATATGGTAAACTGTGATCTTTTAGCAATACAACAATAAAGTGCAATGTGCTTCAAATATTGATGATAATACAAAAATGTTATATAATATACAATGTGCTAGAAGCGAAGTCAAGTGATGTCATCCCCGGATGGGATTGGAGCTTGTTGCTGGAAATAAGCAGATAGTATAAGCATACTAGCACATTATGCCTTTACCTTGCAGGACTTGTTTTTGCTTTTTGTTTAAAATGCCTTCACTACCGCTTTAAATCAGAGTCCTCAGCATTCCCCATTACAACATCAGGGTTTGCAGAATTCACATTTACAGTGCAAGCGAGAACTCTTATGGATCCTGATATAAAAAGGGAACACTGTAGACTGTGATGTAAGGGGGAATGATGCAGACCTGAATGTAAGGGGGAACTGGGATTGTTCTGTAAGAGGGGGAGGCTCTGGTGTTCTGTTGTACATCAGAGTTTCCTTTTAGTCCAGATCTCCCTAACATCAGGGACCACAGAGTTCTCCTTTTACATCAGGGACCACAGAGTTCTCCTTTTACCCCAGGGACCACAGAGTTCTCCTTTTACACCAGGGACCACAGAGTTCTCCTTTTACACCAGGGACCACAGAGTTCTCCTTTTACACCACTGACCACAGAGTTCTCCTTTTACACCAGGGACCACAGAGTTCTCCTTTTACACCAGGGACCACAGAGTTCTCCTTTTACATCAGGGACCACAGAGTTCTCCTTTTACATTAGGGTCCACAGAGATCCCCCTTACACTGTAAAGGGTAACCCTGCAGACTCTTATGCAAGGGGGAACTCTGAGGACTGTGATTTAAGGGGGAATGCTATGGACTCTGATGTAAGGAGGGACTCTTGGAACCCTGATGTATAGGGAAATGCTTGGGACTTTGATATAAGGGGGGACTCCAATGTGAACATAGGGTTCATTCTAACTGCTGCACTCTACATGTTGTTTTGTATGTTACTTAGTTCTGACCCCTGCACTCTATACATCATGTTGTGTATTACATAGTCCTGACCCAGGTGTTCATTGTCCCAATAGTTTTATTTGTTTAAAAAAAAGTTACATTTCCAGCATGTGCCAGGAATGTAACACTCCCATTAGTTGTGCTCTCAACCAAACTGTCAAACCATCCAATGGCTGGAGTCATAACTGATCACAAGAGCAGCATCATATCAGTTGTAGATTAAAAAGAGGCCAAAATGTCAGCTTTCTTGACTGAAAATAATAGGAGGGTTTACTTCTACTTTGATTTACTTTTAATATTTAAAGTAAACACATCAATCCATCCATGTCTCCATGATTTATCACTTTGAAAAACACTTCCCTAGCATATCTGGCCGGGGCCATTATAATCCTAGTCAGGCTCACATTTTAAGCAAGAAACTGCCACCCACCCTAGTCAGTCCTAGTATGGATGTATACATGTAAAATCCTCAGTCAATGCCAATCTTCGGGTCACGCCCCCTGACATGTTTCGCTCCATCCAATAGGGCTTAATAACTCTTTAGCCACTTAAAGTATCATGGCGCATAATGGAAAAATGTTGGCGCTCAGTGGAAGTGGCGGGTGGTGGTGGTGGGGGCCAGGTCAACTTCTGCATCAGGGCCCACAGGCTTCTAGCTACGCCTCTGTGCCCAAACATGCGTAATTGCCTCTGCCCTTGAACATCTGCTGCGCTATAGCCAGCACATCATCTGCCAGGGTGACCTGCTTGTATACCTATCCTACTGGTAGGCGAGGTCTGGTCTATGAGCCTGAACCCTGACCATGGCAAAATAATCTGGCACAAACATGAAGTCCACTATAGCAAATGCTATAGTGGCTCCTTTCAGGCAGCTAATTGCAGAGCTATAAGAGTTAGGTTTTACCTACCAAGAAAAATTTGCAGAAATAGAAAAGTGTAGTGAAAGGGCAATGGGAGGAAATCCATTCCCTGCAGAGACATTTGCTGGACTTACATTTCCGAGATGATGCTAAAGCACTACAATTCTATGGAGACCACCATCATTACAGGGGTTTCCCGTAATGGGGGTGCATTTACTAGGTATTGTTTTCAACCTCTTGACTGAGGAAGCCCTAGGTTGGTCCTCCCCTTCTGTACAACAAGGCAGTACAACTCTGAATAATTTTGAGACTTTTGTGACCTTAAAGAATCAAGTTACTGTTAACCCCAACCACTGCCCTACTGCCGAAGCAAAGTTGTGAAAGGGTAGATGTTCCATTGCTGAGAACGCACGTGAGTACACAGCTAAATTGCGACTTTGGATTGCAGATACAACTTGGAGTCCAGCAGCGCAAAAAAGTAAGTTCTGCCAAGGGCTCTGAACAGGTAAAAGATGAGTTTGCCAGAGTAGACATTTCTATTGATCTTGAGGCTTTCATCCAATTATGTATCCAAAATGATCAGAGACTTACAGGAAGAAGGACTGGGAATGTTTGCAAATAATGGTGGCATGCATTTCTCTGCTTGCCAGTTTGCTTAGAAGGTGTCACGGAACGTCCCTCACTCCGCTTGAGTGCTTCCGTCATATACCACTTCCTCCCAGTCTGTATACAGATATCAGATATTCCAACCTCTCTGAGCACAAAACAAGGTGACACTTGCTTGTTGCTACCATGAACTGTTTTATTTAGAATCAAAATTTATATGCCGTTGGAACCTCCTCTAACAATACAACTGTAACCTAATTAACATGAGCTAATTAACTAAAAAATTTACCCAGACCAGATGACAGACTTGTGGGCACCGAGCTTCACACAGTAGTATAAACACAACAGCTGGGGCTAATTACAATTAACAATACAAACAATCCCCCCCCTCCTCAGCCTATTCATCAACAGTTCGTCTCCTAGACAGTCCTGGAGGCTAATGTGATCAGCTCACTCAATTAACAGGTTGAGTTCAGAATCAACCAAACCAATAATAGTCTCTACATACATCCTGGGAGATATTGTGGACAAATATTACTGTCCCATTTTAAGTAGTCCAAGATATATTTTCTCACTCACCCTGTGCCAGGATGGCACAGGGTGACTTAGACATAAGATGTATTCTGAGTTCCACGGGCCCTCCTGTCACATCTCTCCCCTTTCGGCAGGAGACTAACACAGGAGGAGACCCCAGACGGGTTGACTCCGAAGTTAGTAAGTAGTTCCAGTCCTCTACTGCCTGTACCCACACAGTACCCCAAATAAATTATTCCAAACAGAGTATTACTCACCCAGCCAACCTCTGCCTCTCTCAGAGAGCATATCTGCCGCTGGGGAGAGGCCTGGACTGGCCCTTCTCCCTGGATTCCTTTCTGCCGCTGGAGAGAAGACTGGGGACTGAGCTTACTTCATCCTGCTGTTGGGGATCTGGGCTGACTGCCCAGCATCCCTGGGGTATACAGGTGGGAACTGAAGCCCCATCCACCGACACCAAATCAAGCTGCAGTTGTGAGGTGATGACTGCATTCTCTCCTTGGATCCTGATCTGCAGATCGCGATAGACTGCCACCTCCTCAACTTGGGCCTCCACAATTGCTGCAGGTGTGGGGCAGAGGTCTTGGACCCTCTGTCCGGTTGCCAGCACTTCTGCTGGGGATTTGCTAGGTGGTTCCTCCTCTACAGAAACATCTATCAAATCCTCAGTCTCTGGAATTGCTAAAAGTGTGGGACAAAGGTCTTGGACCCTCTGTTCAGTTACCAGATCTTCAGCTGGAGAAGTTTGTTTTAACTCCATAGATGCTGCTGGCAGAAAATCACATGTCCCTGTCAGTGTTGTGGGAGAAAGGCCGACTACCTCTTCTCTCAAGAAGACCGAAGCCACTGTTGGTGCTGGGCAGAGCACAGTGAACTTTGGCCCTGATAGCAGCTCTTCTGCTGGAGGCTCATCAGGTTGTTCTTCCTCAGCAGAAAAGTCTATCAAATCCCCTGTCTCTGCAACTGGTGTCTGGGGATGGAGGTTCACTATCTCCTGTCCATGGAATCCAGAAGATGCTATCAGTGCTGGGCAGAGGTTAGCAGAGCTCTGCCCTGTTGTCAGCACTTCAGGTTTGGGGATGGCAATCTCCAGATTTTCCACTGCAGATTCTCTGGCATGCTGCTGGACAGGCACATTCCTCCATCCAAGATCATCCCATGCAGAAACAGGATCATCAAGGTCAGTCAGCACTTGCTGCATCCGCCATAAGACCTCCGCCTCCATAGCTGCGGGGGCAGGTTGGCAAAGCACACTATTGCTCTGCCACATTGCCGACTCTTCAGCCAGGATTTCAGGGTTGTCAGCTGGTATTTCCTGATAGTCCCAGGCAAAGGGAGCCCAGCCCTGGCACTGAGCAATGTCTAGCAGCCGTCTGTAGGCGATCTCTAGCTCCCATTCCTGAACGGCCAGAAACTCCAAATCTTCCTGTGCCCAGCGCACTTCCGAAATGTTTAGTAGCCCTTCTCTGAAATCCATGATTTCGTCCACCCGCCACTCCAAATCACTCCCAAAGTTAGAGTCCCCTGTCAGCTTCACATACAACAGTCCCAAGCCGCCGTAGCTTAAGCCTTCCGTTGGACTGTCATCCGCTATCCAGGGACATGCTTGGGATAGATGCCACCGGAGGGCTCTGTAGCTCTCATCCAGCTTTATCTCTGCCCAGACCAGCCTGCTTAATTCAGCTGTCTGCTTCTTGTGTGGTTTTTCTCCCAAAAACCGCACCCGCAGTCCGTACTGCGACCAGTACCTTTTCTCGATGGAGGGGAGAACTTTTCCCTGGTGTCGCTGCTCACGGGCTAGCGCTTCCTTCCAGAGTTTGCAGCGAATAGAATCACACCATCCCAGCAGGACCTGCTCTGATACTGGTCCTCTGTGCTGTATCTGCATCTCTCGCAACCTCCTTCTGAATTCCTCATCCATGGCGGCTGGTATCTGTACCTCTCCTCTCCTGCTATCTGGACCTTGGATCCAGATGGAAGTTTGGATGTCCCAGACTGCAGGAAGCTTTCCCGCTGCTTGCCACCAATGTCACGGAACGTCCCTCACTCCACTTGAGTTCTTCCGTCATATACCACTTCCTCCCAGTCTGTATACAGATATCAGATATTCCAACCTCTCTGAGCACAAAACAAGCCGACGCTTGTTGCTACCATAAACTGTTTTATTTAGAATCCAAATTACAAGACTTTATATGCTGTTGGAACCTCCTCTAACAATACAACTTAACCTAATTAACATAATTAACATGAGCTAATTAACTAAAAAATTTACCCAGACCAGATGACAGACTTGTGGGCACCGAGCTTCACACAGTAGTATAAACTACTCCAATTTGAGGCTGACTATCTTGAGACTAACAAGTTTCAGCTGATTACTTCACTCAAATTTACTGTCATCCGGGGCAGTACTTGGTTTTCTACGCATTATCCCTCTGTTTTACATCCTCCCATTGTGAGAAACATTGTAAAAAGAAATGTCAAACAAGTTCTCCACCGATCAAGGAATCACTGTGGTAGCTACCCAGTTATATGACAACCTCTCCCCTCTATATCATGATGTCTGTGATAAAAAGAATGCTGATCAATTACCTCCTTATCTCCTGTATGATTGTCCTGTTCAACTGCTTTGGGGCAGACATACCTTTTGGTTGCCATTTCAATCTTTCAGATGCATTGATCACAGGGATTTTAATAAAATCACTATTAAAAACCATAACCCACTTCTCTTAAATGCTTCCTGACCAGCCGCCGCAGTTTTACTGCGGCAGAATGGCACAGGCAGGCGAATCACCGCCATGTTACGGCGGCCATGACGATCGGATTCAATCCAGAAACGATCAATCCCCAGGCGAATTATATCTGGCCTGGACCTGGTGATCGCTCCTGGTGAATGATATCCTTTCCCTGCATGTGTAAGTGTAAACACTGCAGGGGAAGTGATGTCCCCCATTCACTGGCCAACCCGGAATTCAGGTGGAAACAGTTGATTTTACGTCACTTGATTTTTAATCGCTGTTTTTCACGAAAGATGTCTATAGATCTATTGTGGACCAAAGCAATTAATATGCTGGTCAATTCATCGCTGCTAATCCCCAGCTGACCCTTGCTAGAGAATGGAAACCAATTACAGTTTCTGAAAGATATGGGGTCAAGATGTATAAGCTCTGTGACAGGGCCACAGGCTATACATATAGTTTTATGGTTTACGAGGGAAGAGATAGTTATGTAGAGCCGGAGAACTTCCCAGACTACATAGGGAGCGCTGGTAAGATTGTGTGGGACTTGTTGTCACCCTTATTCGGAAGGGGGTACCACTTATATATGGACAAGCATGCCACTTTTTAGTCACTTGTTTGATCACAGAATTGGCGCATGTGGCACCGTGCAATCTAATCGCCGGGGCTTACCCCAGTGGCTTATAGATTCCCGTCTTAGGCTGGGGTAGAGAGCCTGACTGAAGTGTAATAATTTGCTCACTCTGAAGTGGAGGGATAATAAGAATGTTTTTGTTCTGTCCTCCCTTCACGCAGACACGACGGTCCAAATTCCTACGGTGGCTGGTGTTGTGGAGAAACCTCTCTGTGTCCACTTATATAACCTTAATTTGTGAGGGATGGACCTCAACAACCAGTTTTTGGTGCCGTACCTAATTGTCCGTAAGGCCAGACGCTGGTACAAAAAAACATCGTCATGCTCCCCGTCTTGTGCCTTCCGGACCTTAGGACCTGACGGCAGACTGGGGAGTAAGCAGCCATGACGATGCTTGCACCTGTGCAGCCCAGTCTATGGTCCACTTCCGGTACCAGTACCGGATGGATGGTATTTAAAGCCGCTGTTAGCAGTCAGTTCATGCTGCAGGAACCAAGGGACCCATGCACTTCAATCTCTCCACTCAGGTATTTACATAAGTAGCTTTTTTTGTGTTAAATTCATCATGCCTGTTACCGCTCTGTGCCACTTGATGCTTATACTGAAGGGCATTGTCCTCTTTACTGCTGACACTTAGCAGCAGGTATTACATAGTGTGTTTTGTGCTTTATTCAGGCATTCCTTTAAAATGATCTGTATCCTTGGAGGTGTGTGGTCCCTGGCATTAAGCCAGCTGCCGTATCAGCCCCTGTGAGTGTTAACCCCTATTATTCATTGTGTGCCATGATGATGTGAAGGTTATTTCCAGCTTACCCTCACACATTAGGACATTATCGTTTCCTTTTATATATTTTAGCTGGCCTTTTTGTACCATTTATGCTCACCTTCAGCGCAGGGCTCCCTCGGTACGGTGGTGGCATTTATCTATCCTGGCAGACCTACCCCGCTCTCCCCTTTTTCCCCCCATTCTAGGAGATACAGGTAGGCAATCGCATCATGACAGCTAAGATGCACATGCATGTAATTTAAGCAAATGAATTCATATTCTCTGTATTTATGTTGTGTTCTAATATACAACCATTGTCATATGTTTTTCGCTAGAAGGCAGTGTACTCTGCATGTGACCAGCATCCCCTGAGGAAGCCCGACGGATGGGCGAAACATGTTGGGAAGTACATCGTTTATGCTGTGTTACTGCATCTGCAATTAAATACATGTGGCACTTCCATATATAAATCTCCTTTTTTTTTTTTTTTTTTTTTTTTCCACTTCAGCGAAAATTTTTCTGAGAGACATTATTTCAACTTTATATGTCAAACTTTATCTCTTCACATTTTTCACATCATTGTGGATTGTTTCCGTCACATCTTTATTGTTTTTCCCTTCTAGGATATTATTTAATAATTTTAAAAATCGACGACAAAACGCCTCCTATAAATATGAACCCACTATTATCTTATTCTCTCTCAGTCCCTCTTATTTCCCCCCACCCCCCCTCCCCCTCCCCTGTGTTTGGTCCGTTCCTTTATGTTATTTATTTATCCACTTGGCTCTGCACCTATTCTTTCTTTTATCTTATCTAAATAAATGTCTGAGACTTTGTATTTTTTCCAACTTTCCCATCTACTATTATCCCTTTTCTCTCCTCCTTCCATTTTGTAGTGATAATCTATTTCCTTTAGCCAGTTTCTAATGTCTGGTTTTCCACTTTTTAGCCAATTCTTGGAAATTAAGGCCTTGGCCGCATTCAGGAGGTTAGGTACTATTGATTTTCTATATTGTTTCTTAGGTTTATTATAGATATGGAAGAGGCAAGTCCAGATGTTTTGTTCTATTTCTTCTTCAGTTATTTCTTTTATGTTATTTAACACTTCCTTCCAGTACTCCATTATTATTGGGCATTCCCACCATATGTGTATGATCGTTGCTATTTGGCCACATTTTCTCCAACACAAAGAGGTTTTGTCTTGATGAAATCTGTGTATTCTTACTGGGGTCATATACCATCTTGATACTAGTTTATAATTCATTTCAATAGTCTTCATGTCCCAGGCCTTATTATATCCCATTTCTATCATTTTTTCCACTTTTTGGTTATCTATTTTTATATTCATTTCTTTTTCCCATTGATTTATGTATTCTGGTCTTTCTTGTGCTTCCAAATCTGTCAGTGTACTATAAATTTTTGATGTTCCGTTTTTCAATGGTATTTCATTGCTACATAGCTTTTCCAGTGCGGTTAATTTCGTTTCGTCTCTCAGTGGGTGTGGTATTGTGCTTACTAAGTGCCTTAGTTGATTATAATTCCATTCATTCATCTTCCATCCATTCCTTTCCTCTATTTCTACTCGTGTTCTTATTTTGCCATTTCTAGTGATATCTTTCAATTGTGGGTTACGTATTCCTTGAATTCCAAATATTTCCTTCCCAGGGGTGAAGAAATTCGATCCTGTGAGTGCTAATAGTGGTGAATTATATTTCCATTCATTCTTTAAGTGAATGGTGTCCCAAATTTTAAATACATTTTTTGTTATTTCGTGTGTGTCAGTGTCCAATGTTCTATATTTCCGTGGAATCCAAATATTCTTATGTAATGTGACTCCGCTTATTATGTTTTCCATTTCCACCCATTTTTTTTCATTTTTCTCATTTGTCCACTCTAACATTCGTGTTAAAACTATGGCTTTATAGTACCTACTTATATCTGGAGCGGCCAGACCTCCGTGCTCCTTTTTCCTTGTAATCAGCGTGTATTTGATTCTTGGTTTTTTATTAAACCATATGTATTTTAACAAAATTGTTTTAATTATTTTAAAAAAGCTCTGCGGGATCCTTACTGGTAATCTGTAATCTGTAATTTATTTTGGGTAGTATCATCATCTTGAACATATTTATTCTTCCAATCCATGAAAGTGGCTGTATTCTTAACTTTTTCATTTCTTCTTTGACCTCATTGATCAATGGGATAAAATTTGCCTGGTAAATTTTTTCCACTCTAGGAGTTATTTTAATTCCAAGGTAATTTAGTTCTTTTACCCACGTAAATGGGAATTCTTTTTGTAAAAACTGAACTTCCTTTTTCTCTAGTCCTATGTTTAATATTTCCGTTTTTATTGGATTAATTTTGAAGTTTGACAGTTCTCCGTATTTTTTTATTTCTTTCAATATGTTTGGGAGTGACACTCTTGGGTTGGATACGTACATCAAGATGTCGTCCGCGTAAGCTGCGATCTTATGCTCTTTTCCTCCTAGTCTCGCTCCTTCTACCTCTTTGTTATTGCGGAGTGTTGCTAATAATGGTTCTAAAGCCAATACGTATAATAGTGGAGACAGTGGACAGCCTTGCCGTGTTCCGTTCTGCATCTTAATTTTTGGAGAGAGTCTACCGTTTACTTTTACGACTGCTGTCGGGCCATTATACAAATTTGTTATCCACTTCATCATTTTTGTCCCGATACCCAAGTGCCGCAATGTATCCATCATGAAACCCCAGTCTACCCTGTCGAATGCTTTTTCTGCATCCAATGACAGGAATAGAACTGGGGTCTCATTCTGCACCTTCTTGTGCAACATCAGTAATGATTTTAGGCTGTTGTCCCGCCCCTCTCTGCCCGGGACAAAACCAGTCTGGTCCGGGTTGATCCACTGTGGGATTAGTTTTTTTATCCTAGTGGCCAGGATCTTGGAGTACAGCTTCGTATCAGCGTTTAATAGGGCTATTGGCCTGTAGCTTGAGCAGTTAACTTTGTCTTTCCCTTCTTTTGGTAGTATTGTAATATGAGCTAGTAGCGATTCACTTCTTATTTCTTCATCTTCCCCTAAGGAATTCATATATTCTAATAGTTTTGGAGTCAGCTGTTCTTCAAATTTTTTATAGTATTTGACCGTGAACCCGTCTGGTCCTGGACTTTTTCCTACGGGAGTTTCCTTTAATGCCAGTTTTACCTCTTCTTGCGTAATATTTTTTTCCAATTCTTCTAGTTGGTCTATTTTTATTTTTGGTAAATTTGCTTTTTTTAGATATTCTTGTATCCTCTTTGTTCTTGTATTCGCTTCTTTCCAACTTTCCTGTCCTTTTATTGCATATAGGGAGCTGAAGTATTTTTGAAATGTTATCGCTATATCTGTAGTTTTATTTACCACTTCTCCTTTTTCATTTTTGATCTTCTCAATGTAATTCAAAGACTTCTTTTTTTTTACCAAATTTGCTAGGTATTTTCCTGGTTTGTTACCCCATTTGTATTTTTCTTGTACTACTCTGTTGTACTCCTTCCTTTCTTCTTGTTCCATCCAGTCTTTTAATTGCTCTCTCTTTTGAGATAATAGGCCGAAGATTTTGTTGTTTACTTGATTTTTGTGTTTTCGTTCCAATTCATAAATTTCTTTAATTATTTGTTGCATGTTTGTTTTCCTTTCCTGTTTTTTTCTTGCCCCTATGGCTATTAATTTGCCCCTAATAACAGATTTATGCGCCTCCCATATAGTTGCTTTCGATACCTCTGGTGTATCGTTTTCCTCAAAATGTCTTTTAATTTCTTCTATGATACTTTTTTCGGTCTCGCTGTCTTCTAATAAAGTTCCGTTGATTCTCCATGGACCCCTTTCAAAGACTTCTCCTTTTATTTTCATTCTCAATGTTACTGGGCTGTGATCTGAGGCGGTTATTATACCTATTTTTGTTTCTTCTATTTCTTCCAAGTTTCTATGTTCGACCATGATGTAATCCACTCTGGAGTAACTTTTGTGTACTGTTGAGTAGAATGTGTAGTCCTTTGTGCTGGGGTGCTGAATTCTCCAAGGATCTATTAGTTGCTGTTCATATAGTGTTCTTTTTTAATTTTTTTAGTTGTTTTACCTCTTTGTCCCTTACTATTGAGGTGCTGTCCATTTTGTTATCCATGCTGAAGTTGAAGTCTCCGGCTAGTATTAATTTTCCTTGTTTGAATTCCATTAGTATTTTAATGATATCTATCAAATATTTTTTAGGGTTCTTATTAGGACAATAGACATTAGCCAATGTATATTTTACCCCTTGTATAGTTCCTGTAATAAAAAGATATTGACCCTCCGGATCTATTTTTCTTTGATCTATTAGAAAACGTACATTTTTCCCTAAACCGATGGCTACTCCTTTGGCCCTTCTTATTGGCGAGTCTCCTTGATACCATGTTGGTATGTTTCTTGAATAAATTTTGGTATTTGAGTTTTGGGTTATATGCGTCTCCTGTAGGAAAATTATTTCTGCTTTACTTTTTTCTAGTTCTCGGAGAATGATGTTTCTCTTCCCTGGGGAATTTAGTCCTCGGACATTATAGGAGATTATTTTTATGCTGTTTACGTTTTCCATTCTTGTGCCTTTTCTTCCCCGCCCGTCCTCCGGCCCTCCCCCCCACCCGGTCCTCTTAGAAGGCCGGGTGGAGGGGACACCCAGCGGACGCACGGGGTCTCCTCATCTCTTGTCTCAAAATAGGTGTGCCTATGTAACCACTCATGTGGATCAGACCTTTCCCTCCCCTCCCTCCTTCCCTCCCTTTTCCCTCCTCCCACCCTCCCCCTCCCTTTTTTCTGATATGGGTTTTTTACTCCCATATTCTCTAGAGCTGAGAGCATTTTACTTTGTTTTGTGGGGCACACCCTGCCCCCTCTGCTCTATTTATTGTGAGGCGGAGCTCTGTGAGACACCCTATTCCCCCCTCGCCTAAGCACTAATAGGGCGACCCCCTGTCCACTCCGTGAGTCCCTGTCTTCCTCTCCCTGCATTTTTGTTGTGTTTTACCAATCCTTTCACTTTCCTTTTTTCCCATCCCATCAACCCCAGCCCCCCCCCCCCTTCCACTCTAAGGCCCCTTGCACTAATGTGTGGTATTTTCTCAGTTATTAATTTCCTCAAGATTCCACATCTTGATGTCTGTTCCTTGAATTTAATTGCCATTGCAGGTCATCTCCTGCCGTTATTCGCTCCTGTCTATTTGCATATTTTTCCAGTTCTGGGGAGGGGATTTCTAGTTTGTTGCAAAAGTCCGGAATCTCCTCCACATATCTTAGCCTCGCACTTATTCCGTTTTTCCTTGCTATTAGACATGCTGGAAAACCCCAGTTGTATTGAATTTCTTGCTCCCGGAGGATTCCTAATAGTGGTTTTAATGTCCGTCGTCTTTTCAACGTTTCTTGAGACAAATCTTGAAATATTTGTAATTTACCTTCCGCAAACTCTATTTGTGTTTTCCTCTTTAGGTTTATCCAGATCTGTTTTTTTTCTTCCCATTTTTCGAAGCGTACTATTACATCTCTAGGTGTTTCCCTTGAGAACCTTTGAGGTTTTTTTACTCGAAAGACACTTTCTATTCCTATTATGTTGGTTGCATCCTTTCCCAAGATTTGGTTGAAGAGATTGTTCATTTTTTCTATTAGGTTTTCTGCTTGTTCTGTTTCCGGTAACCCGCGTATTCTCAAGTTTTTCTTTTTATCTCTATTTTCTTGCTCTTCTATTTTATATGATTGTTCCTGTTGTTCCCGTTTTAGTTTCTTTATTTCCTCTTCCAGTTCCTTTATGTTTTTTTGATGTAGGTCTACTTTGATCTCTACTTCTTCCACTCTGTTTAACATATATCCCATGTCTTTATGGAGTGTTGATATCTCTGCTTTTAGGGAATTCTCTAGTGCCGCGAACATTTTTTCCATATCCTGTTTTGTTGGCAACTGTGGCCCTTGTTGTCCTTCCTCCTTTCCTCTGTCTTCCTCTCCCATTTCTGGCTCCATTCTGGGTTCTGAGAGGTGGCTGGTTTCTGTTTGTACTTTATACTGGCCTTTTTTATCCTTGTTGTCCTTCTCTTTTGTATCTATTTGTCTGCCCTTTGAACCCACTTGTTTCTCTCCTTCTCCGATTCCTTGCTGTATATACCTGTTCATAGGGCCTGGACTTGGGCCTAGGCTGGTCCTAGGTGATTTCGGTATTGCTCCCGCACTTCTTGTTGTTTTCCCCTTCATGTTTGTTTCTATGGCTGGATTTATAAGATCTTCGAAGCTGCCTTCCAGAATACCCCTTGGTTGGGGTCTCTTAATGATGAAAAAATCTCCCAGCCTTCTTAAATTGACTTATTTTTACTAATATTTCTTTTGTTCCGTTCTCATACCCACCATCCTCCCCACAATCCAATAATAGAGATAATTAATGAGATATGAGTAGTCTCCGTTTCCCAGAAGTTATGTTACTACCTTAAGTACATTAAGCATTCCTTGGTGCTGTTCAATTGTTTAAACCATAGTATTAAGTCCCCATGCACACGGACATCTCTACAGCTGCTTTTCTAAGCCCTTTCTGCAGCTCAAAAAGGCCTGTCTATGTTAGTCTATGGCTTCATGCCCACCTAGGCGTCTCTGAGCTGCAAGTGGCATAGGCGTTCCTAAGCTGCAAAAAAAAAAAAAAAAAAACCCAGGCCCAATGGGTTCTGAGAGACGTTTTTCAGCTGCAAAAACGCTCCAACGCTAAAAAACGTTCAAAAACGCCCAAAAACATCATTCTCCAACGTCCTCCAGCGTTTTTGATCCATTGAAGAAAAAAAAAAAAAAAAAAACGCTCAAAAACGCTATTGCAAAAACGCTGCAAAAAGCTGAAAAAAGTTAAAAAAAGTCACTGCAAAGACACCGGCGTCTTCACAGCGCTTTTCTAACAGCCCGTGTGCATGAGGGCCCAGGTGCTCAGCAAAATAATTCAAATGTTTTAGCGATATAATGCAATCTAATTCAAGTATTCAGCAAGATGATTTATATATTCAGCAGTATAGTTCCAGTATGAGCTTATATGTTCCACATTTTTGTTACTATGAAATTTCTTCTTATTCTATAGTTTGTACTATCAAGCCTATAGTTAGTACCATTTGCAAAAAAAAAAAAAAATCACAAGAAAGGGAGATACTGCAGCAGCAGCAAGCAGGTGGGGGCTGGGAGACAACTCTTCCGTTGGCTTGTCTCTCTTTCACCTTCTCCTTCTCTTCTCCCCTGTCCCCCCCCCCTGTTTTTATTGTTTTTCTTAGCTCACTTGATTCAACTTTTTCAGCTCTTTCGCCTTCATTTACTTTCATTTACTTTCACTTTTCATTCCATTTTATTTCAATGTGTTCTTTCCCTTTCCCTTTCTTTTGTTCTATTACTTTTCCTTTGCTTGTTCACTTCAAAAAAACAATTGCAATAGAAAAAAGCCAAAAGAGGAAAAAAAAAAAAAAAAAAAAAAAAAAAAAACGCTATTGCAAAAACGCTGAAAAAAGCTGAAAAAAGTTAAAAAAAGTCACTGCAAAGACACTGGCGTTTTCACAACGTTCTCCCAACAGCCCGTGTTCATGAGGGCCCAGGTGCTCAGCAAAATGTAATCTAATTCAAGTATTCAGCAAGATGATTTATATATTCAGAAGTATAGTTCCAGTATGAGCTTATATGTTCCACATTTTTGTTACTATGAAATTTCTTCTTATTCTATAGTTTGTACTATCAAGCCTATAGTTAGTACCATTTGCAAAAAACAAAAACAAAAACCAAAAACAAAAAACAAAAAAAAAAAAAAAATCACAAGAAAGGGAGATACTGCAGCAGCAGCAGCAAACAGGTGGGGGCTGGGAGACAACTCTTCCGTTGGCTTGTCTCTCTTTCACCTTCTCCTTCTCTTCTCCCCTGTTCCCCCCCCTGTTTTTATTATTTTTCTTAGCTCACTTGATTCTACTTTTTCAGCTCTTTCGCCTTCGTTTACTTTCATTTACTTTCGCTTTTCATTCCATTTTATTTCAATTTGTTCTTTCCCTTTCCCTTTCTTTTGTTCTATTACTTTTCCTTTGCTTGTTCACTTCAAGACAATTGCAATAGAAAAAAGCCAAAAGAGGAAAAAAAAAAAAATACGGTACTTATCTTTTAGTTGTTGTTGAAGTTGGGACACAAAGGGACGCTCACTACTGCTTGCTGCTGCTCTCTGATGCTGCGAACGCTCAGGTGCTGTCTCTGATGTTATCAATCTGCCCAGGTCTGTCTGACCCGCTGAAGTCGCAGCTGTTCTCCATTCTCAGCTCTTCAGTGTCCGCTGCCGCTGCTCCTTGCTCCGCTCACCCACCTTCCTGGCTCTCTCCTCCGAAATTCCCCGGTGCACTTCAGCTGGTTCCTCCGCTCTCCGCGGCCGGCAACACCGCTGGGGACTTGAAACAGCCCCCAGCAGCGCACCGTTTTCCCTGCTGCCGTCGCTTCCGAAGCGCTCTGATCTCCGCGGTTTTCCAGTTCTCCTAACCCCCCGTCCTTGATGAGCCTTCTAGCCCGTCCGACTACGGAGGGGTGGGGGGGGATGCAGGCAGACGCAGGTACAAACTTCCTCTGGCTTACACCGCAAGACAGCTCAGAGAGTGATGAGCAGGGGGGGCGGGGAGGGAAGCTACCTACACCTTCTCATCAGGCCGATCATTCCTCTCAGCTGCAGGGAGAGGGTTCTCAGGATCCTCACGCCGTGCACAGAGCCATTACCAGGCTCCTCCCTCTCCTCAGTTCCTCTCCTTTTTTTATTTTGATGTGAAAAATATTTTATTCTATTTTCTTAATAAAGTAAAAGTCTTTTTATACAAAAATATTTGATACTTATTCAACTTGCACTTTAAAAATCCCCACTCTTTTTGGTTCTAAACACAATTTTTCTTGGGATGTGGTGCTAGAAATTAAACTTGGGTTTGTGCTCACATAACTTTCGCTATCCTACTGGTAGGTGAGAGCCTGGCCTATGAGCCTGAACCCTGACCATGACAGAATAATCTGGCACAAACATGAAGTCCACTATAGCAAATGCTATAGTGGCACCTTTCAGGCAGCTAAATGCAGAGCTGTAATGCCGCGTACACACGAGCGGAATGTCTGACAGAAAAAGTCAGACGGAAGCGTTTCATCATCTTTTCCGATCATGTGTATGCCTCACCAGACTTTTTTGTAGAAAATTCTGATGGACCTAGAAATTAAACATGTTCTAAATATTTCTGACGGAACCAATTCCTATCGGGAAAACCGCTCGTCTGTATGCTGTTCTGATGGACCAAAAACAACGCATGCTCTGAAGCAAGTACGTGTTCACATATTCACACAGAGTTCTCACAAACTGATTTCTGGATTATTTCTCCTGATCTCATGAATAATATTGTATTTTTTAAAACCCCGATCTCCATAATAATGTTTCCAATTTTTTTATAGTCATCTTTTATTATTTTTTATTTCAATCAAGATCTTTTTTTAGGATTATTTTAAAATTATTTTCTAGTGATCTCCATATTGGTTTTTTTTTTGTGTGTCAAGTTACCACAATAACATTATTATTGTTTTTTTTTTTTGAACCTCAAGGAGGTTGGTGTCCCTTGTTAATTTGACATTGTCTTTTAGAAATGTATTTGAATAAAAACACATAGGCAAGTATTTTCAGAAAATAAAATATCCATTTATTCTGGGTAACAAAATTAAGATGAAGGCAACGCTGGAGAAATTTTTGGAATTTGTGAAGCCTTTTGGCCCCCAGGGCACACATCAAGTCTATGGGAAAAAAATTAGGATCTTGAGGAGTCCATATAATAGAAAGCCTATCTGGTCCAGGAATCCCAGAGATTAGGACCAGCAGCAGATGATATCTATGTCCCTAGGCTGTGGTACTACACCAGCCTGGGTCTTCTGTCAGACCAGACTGAAGCCAGGCCATCACTGTCTTCTCTTCGCTGCAGCCTTCCCTCCACGCTGCCCTGCAGCCTTCCCTGCACCCTTCCCTGCAGCCTTCCTTGGAGTCTGTGGCTTTGGTGGTGGACTTGTGGCAGGAGGAGGAGGAGGATGGGCTTGCTCATATATGTGTTCTCAGTTATCTGTACCTCTCCTCTCCTGCTATCTGGACCTTGGATCCAGATGGAAGTTTGGATGTCCCAGACTGCAGGAAGCTTTCCCGCTGCTTGCCACCAATGTCACGGAACGTCCCTCACTCCGCTTGAGTTCTTCCGTCATATACCACTTCCTCCCAGTCTGTATACAGATATCAGATATTCCAACCTCTCTGAGCACAAAACAAGGCGACGCTTGTTGCTACCATAAACTGTTTTATTTAGAATCCAAATTACAAGACTTTATATGTTGTTGGAACCTCCTATAACAATACAACTTAACCTAATTAACATAATTAACATGAGCTAATTAACTAAAAAATTTACCCAGACCAGATGACAGACTTGTGGGCACCGAGCTTCACACAGTAGTATAAACTACTCCAATTTGAGGCTGACTATCTTGAGACTAACAAGTTTCAGCTGATTACTTCACTCAAATTTACTGTCATCCAGGGCAGTACTTGGTTTTCTACGCATTATCCCTCTGTTTTACGTCCTCCCATTGTGAGAAACATTGTAAAAAGAAATGTCAAACAAGTTCTCCACCGATCAAGGAATCACTGTGGTAGCTACCCAGTTATATGACAACCTCTCTCCTCTATATCATGATGTCTGTGATAAAAAGAATGCTGATCAATTACCTCCTTATCTCCTGTATGATTGTCCTGTTCAACTGCTTTGGGGCAGACATACCTTTTGGTTGCCATTTCAATCTTTCAGATGCATTGATCACAGGGATTTTAATAAAATCACTATTAAAAACCATAACCCACTTCTCTTAAATGCTTCCTGACCAGCCGCCGCAGTTTTACTGCGGCAGAATGGCACGGGCAGGCGAATCACCGCCATGTTACGGCGGCCACGACGATCGGATTCAATCCAGAAATGATCAATCCCCAGGCGAATTATATCTGGCCTGGACCTGGTGATCGCTCCTGGTGAATGAGATACTTTCCCTGCATGTGTAAGTGTAAACACTGCAGGGGAAGTGATGTCCCCCATTCACTGGCCAACCCGGAATTCAGGTGGAAACAGTTGATTTTACGTCACTTGATTTTTAATCGCTGTTTTTCACGAAAGATGTCTATAGATCTATTGTGGACCAAAGCAATTAATATGCTGGTCAATTCATCGCTGCTAATCCCCAGCTGACCCTTGCTAGAGAATGGAAACCAATTACAGTTTCTGAAAGATATGGGGTCAAGATGTATAAGCTCTGTGACAGGGCCACAGGCTATACATATAGTTTTATGGTTTACGAGGGAAGAGATAGTTATGTAGAGCCGGAGAACTTCCCAGACTACATAGGGAGCGCTGGTAAGATTGTGTGGGACTTGTTGTCACCCTTATTCGGAAGGGGGTACCACTTATATATGGACAAGCATGCCACTTTTTAGTCACTTGTTTGATCACAGAATTGGCGCATGTGGCACCGTGCAATCTAATCGCTGGGGCTTACCCCAGTGGCTTATAGATTCCCGTCTTAGGCTGGGGGAGAGAGCCTGACTGAAGTGTAATAATTTGCTCACTCTGAAGTGGAGGGATAATAAGAATGTTTTTGTTCTGTCCTCCCTTCACGCAGACACGACGGTCCAAATTCCTACGGTGGCTGGTGTTGTGGAGAAACCTCTCTGTGTCCACTTATATAACCTTAATTTGTGAGGGATGGACCTCAACAACCAGTTTTTGGTGCCGTACCTAATTGTCCGTAAGGCCAGACGCTGGTACAAAAAAACATCGTCATGCTCCCCGTCTTGTTGTGCCTTCCGGACCTTAGGACCTGACGGCAGACTGGGGAGTAAGCAGCCATGACGATGCTTGCATCTGTGCAGCCCAGTCCATGGTCCAATTCCGGTACCAGTACCGGATGGATGGTATTTAAAGCCGCTGTTAGCAGTCAGTTCATGCTGCAGGAACCAAGGGACCCATGCACTTCAATCTCTCCACTCAGGTATTTACATAAGTAGCTTTTTTTGTGTTAAATTCATCATGCCTGTTACCGCTCTGTGCCACTTGATGCTTATACTGAAGGGCATTGTCCTCTTTACTGCTGACACTTAGCAGCAGGTATTACATAGTGTGTTTTGTGCTTTATTCAGGCATTCCTTTAAAATGATCTGTATCCTTGGAGGTGTGTGGTCCCTGGCATTAAGCCAGCTGCCGTATCAGCCCCTGTGAGTGTTAACCCCTATTATTCATTGTGTGCCATGATGATGTGAAGGTTATTTCCAGCTTACCCTCACACATTAGGACCTTATCGTTTCCTTTTATATATTTTAGCTGGCCTTTTTGTACCATTTATGCTCACCTTCAGCGCAGGGCTCCCTCGGTACGGTGGTGGCATTTATCTATCCTGGCAGACCTACCCCGCTCTCCCCTTTTTCCCCCCGTTCTAGGAGATACAGGTAGGCAATCGCATCATGACAGCTAAGATGCACATGCATGTAATTTAAGCAAATGAATTCATATTCTCTGTATTTATGTTGTGTTCTAATATACAACCATTGTCATATGTTTTTCGCTAGAAGGCAGTGTACTCTGCATGTGACCAGCATCCCCTGAGGAAGCCCGACGGATGGGCGAAACATGTTGGGAAGTACATCGTTTATGCTGTGTTACTGCATCTGCAATTAAATACATGTGGCACTTCCATATATAAATCTCCTTTTTTTATTTTGATGTGAAAAATATTTTATTGTATTTTCTTAATAAAGTAAAAGTCTTTTTATACAAAAATATTTGATACTTATTCAACTTGCACCTTAAAAATCCACACTCTTTTTGGTTCTAAACACAATTTTTCTTGGGATGTGGTGCTAGAAATTAAACTTGGTTTCGTGCTCACATAACTTTCGCTATCCTACTGGTAGGCGAGAGCCTGGCCTATGAGCCTGAACCCTGACCATGACAGAATAATCTGGCACAAACATGAAATCCACTATAGCAAATGCTATAGTGGCACCTTTCAGGCAGCTAAATGCAGAGCTGTAATGCCGCGTACACACGAGCGGAATGTCTGACAGAAAAAGTCAGACGGAAGCGTTTCATCATCTTTTCCGATCATGTGTATGCCTCACCAGACTTTTTTGTAGAAAATTCTGATGGACCTAGAAATTAAACATGTTCTAAATATTTCTGACGGAACCAATTCCTATCGGGAAAACCGCTCGTCTGTATGCTGTTCCGATGGACCAAAAACAACGCATGCTCTGAAGCAAGTACGTGTTCACATATTCACACAGAGTTCTCACAAACTGATTTCTGGATTATTTCTCCTGATCTCATGAATAATATTGTATTTTTTAAAACCCCGATCTCCATAATAATGTTTCCAATTTTTTTATAGTCATCTTTTATTATTTTTTATTTCAATCAAGATCTTTTTTTAGGATTATTTTAAAATTATTTTCTAGTGATCTCCATATTGGTTTTTTTTTTGTGTGTCAAGTTACCACAATAACATTATTATTGTTTTTTTTTTTTGAACCTCAAGGAGGTTGGTGTCCCTTGTTAATTTGACATTGTCTTTTAGAAATGTATTTGAATAAAAACACATAGGCAAGTATTTTCAGAAAATAAAATATCCATTTATTCTGGGTAACAAAATTAAGATGAAGGCAACGCTGGAGAAATTTTTGGAATTTGTGAAGCCTTTTGGCCCCCAGGGCACACATCAAGTCTATGGGAAAAAAATTAGGATCTTGAGGAGTCCATATAATAGAAAGCCTATCTGGTCCAGGAATCCCAGAGATTAGGACCAGCAGCAGATGATATCTATGTCCCTAGGCTGTGGTACTACACCAGCCTGGGTCTTCTGTCAGACCAGACTGAAGCCAGGCCATCACTGTCTTCTCTTCGCTGCAGCCTTCCCTCCACGCTGCCCTGCAGCCTTCCCTGCACCCTTCCCTGCAGCCTTCCTTGGAGTCTGTGGCTTTGATGGTGGACTTGTGGCAGGAGGAGGAGGAGGATGGGCTTGCTCATTTATGTATTCTCAGTTAGCTGGCCCCTCAGCCCCTTCTGAAGGGCCTCAGCAAAAATTCCCTCACAGAGGAGGCGTTGGCCCTTCTCCAATTCTAGCAACCTGGTGGCTAGATAGCAGCCATAGACCTCTTCAGCGTCGGGGGGGCTCCTGAGGACATCCGTTGCTTCCTGGGATTGGATGAGGCTCCTACTGGGCCCAGCCACCTCCTGGCTGTCACTGGGCTCGCCCACCTCCTGGCTGCCACTGGGCACGGCCTTCTCCTGCCTTCCACTTTCCAGACCCTCTTCCTGGCTGAGCTCATCCCGTGTATAAAAAAGGGACATAGTTTTAGTTTTTGGTTCATCAATCACACACAATTTTCAGCTCATGACTTGCAAATTCAATGTTAATACATATAAAAGACTATCATTGTGACCGCAGCATTTTTCCTTGTCAAAAGAAGTTTATTGAGTATACAATGTTATAAAGATACATAAAGTAAGTTTACAAGGATCTATAAAGTAAGCTCATTGTTTTACAGTAGGGTTTATATAGGTAAATATCATGAAATTTCAAATATTAAACATTGGGTTCACGTAAACCTAAATTAAAGATATATATCATTTCCTTAGTTACTTTTGTAGGTATTTAAATGATTTATACCTACTATACATATTGTTTACAAGTAGAGTGTATATAGGTCAAATAAATTCTGATAATGAGCTTTAATCGTAAGGTGGAGAAAAGGAAAGAGAAAGAAGAAAAAGGGTTGAAAGGTAGAGGTATGGTCCACAAGGTTGTCCCGCTCGTCAGTTTATTATTCTTTTTAGTTCTCTTTGAAGCCTTAGAATGGGTGTCTCTGTAAGTCATTTAATCTGTTACCATGGCAACAGGACAGAGTCATTGAAGTTTGACAGGAACTGTTGTTTTATCCAAGGATGCCAAAGTTTTTCAAATTTTGGAATTTGATTTTGATCGATGGCTACCATCTTAGCATGGGACATTGTATTATTCATTCTGTGAATTGTTTCTGCTAGTACCAATGTAGGAGATTTCCATGCCTTGGCCACTGTTTGTTTTGCAGCCGTTATTAGTTGGATCATAAGTTTGAATTGAGAGAGTGTTAACCATTCCGGTTTTAGATTAAGTAAAGTTAAATATGGATCTGGTTGTATTCTATTTTTAAATATTTTAGATGCAATCACGAAGACTTCCTTCCAGAAGGTTTGGATTACTGGGCACGTCCACCATATGTGTAAATATGTGCCTATTTCTGGGCATCCTCGAAAACAAAGAGCTGAGGTATTAGGTGAATATTTTGCCACTCTAGCGGGTACAAGGTACCAGCGAGTTAGGACTTTATAATTTGTCTCCAGTGCTAAGATGTTGGGTGAAGATGACTTAGATGTGAGCCATATGTTAGACCAGTCCGTGTCTTCTAAAGTTCGTCCCAGGTCCTCCTCCCACCTCTGAACGTAAGAGGGTCTATTAAGATTTGCTACTCCATATAATTGATTATAAAGTGATGAAATTGTACCTTTAGCAAATGGATCTTTTGTACAGATTGATTCAAAAATGGATAATTGGGATAATGGTGTATCCCCCTTTAGGAATGGTGTATAGAAATTTTTGATTTGGAGATATCTAAATATCTCAGAGTTTGGTAGATCATATTTTTCTCTAAGCGATGGGAATGAAAGGAATGATTTAGATGCTATGAAGTCATTTAGTGTCTGAATGTCTGATGTTGTCCAAGCTTTAAAAGAATTTGGGTAGATCCATGCCGGATAAAAGGCCAGATTTCTGATAAAAGAAAGGAGAGGATTGTGTGGAGATTGTAACTGATATTTGGTTTTTAGTTTATCCCAGAGAGATAAGAAGTGTTTAGTTATGGGATTATGAATTTTAAAGCGGTCTTTAGGATCAAGCCATAATAAATTTGATATTAATAGAGGGTCATTTTCTGAAGCCTCTATAAATACCCATAATGGGTTTTCCTGTTTTGCATGGTATTTGGACAGACTGGCCAAATGTGCTGCTCTGTAGTAGTTAGTAAAATTAGGGTATCCCAGGCCTCCTTTATTTTTGGGAAGATGTAGTGTGTGTATAGGTATACGTGGTTTAGAAGAGCCCCATATAAACGAAGTTGCTCTTTTTTGTACTATTCTCAAAAAATAGGAAGGAATTGGAATAGGGAGGACTCTGAATAGATAAAGCAATTTGGGTAGAATAGTCATTTTGATTGCATTAATCTTCCCTATCCAGGATAAAGGAAGTTGCGACCATTGTTTTATTAGATTTGTGATCTGTCTTAATACAGGAGGATAATTGGTTGAAAATAAGTCAGAATGAGATGCTGTTAAATGAATTCCAAGATATGGGATTGATTTTTCTGCCCATGTGAATGGGAGTGCAGCCCTAGCTGGGATCAATTCCATGTTTGTGAGTGAAATATTAAGCACTAGGCATTTCTTAGGATTAATCATAAGGCCGGATAGGGCTGCAAATCCATCAAGAGCTGGTATTAAGTTAGGACCAGAGACCTGTGGTGATGATAGAAAAAGTAATATATCGTCTGCAAATATACATAATTTGTGTGTAATACCTCCTACTTCAATGCCAGTTATAGTTTGGTTTGTTCTGATGTATTGGGCCATGGGTTCGAGTATAAGGGCAAATAATAAGGGAGATAATGGGCAACCCTGTTGGGTACCTCTTTCGATATTAAAGGCTTCAGATTTGTATCCAGCATATTTTATATAGGCTTTGGGTTTATTATATAATGCTTTGATCCATGTTAAAACCCCATTTTTGTAATGAATATTGCATATATTGCCAGGATACTGTGTCAAATGCCCTCTTAATATCAAGAGATAGAAAACATAAAGGGATTTTCCGTTTTTTAGCAATATGTGCCAATAACACTGCCCTGCGTATATTATCGCCTGCCTGTCTATTTGGCATGAAGCCTACTTGATCTCTATGTATTAATTTTCCTATAATGCTATTGAGGCATTTTGCTATTATTTTTGCTAATAATTTAATATCGAGGTTTAACAGAGAGATAGGCCGATAATTCACACAGGAAGTATCATCAGAAAGGGGTTTTGGGATCATACAAACAATTGCCATTAGTGTTTCTTGCCGAAAAGAATGTCCATCTAGAAGTTTGTTAAAAGTTTCAGTGAGAATGGGAGAGAGTATTTCTGAGAATGTTTTATAGTATAAAGCCGAGTAGCCGTCTGGGCCTGGTCTTTTGTTAAGTTTTAGGTCTTTTATGGCATTAGCAACTTCATCTATAGTTATAGGCTCATCCAAACTGCTTTTTTGATTCTGAGATAACTCAGGTAAGGTTATTTTTGAGAAGAAGGATTCAGCCTCTGTAGGATTAAATTCATTGTTTGTCTTGTATAAAGTTGCGAGATGTAAGTGAAATTTATGGACTATTTTAACTGGATTACAAGTGTAAACATTTTTTGATAATTTCAAACGTATTGGTTTGAAAGATTTGTTAGTTGAATTTAATGCCCGAGCCAAATATGTACCTGGTTTGTTTGTATTCATGTAGAAATTGTGTTTGGAGCGTTTGAGGGATTTATCAACTGACTCAGTGAGAAATAGATCGTATTCCAATCTAGATTTTTCCAGATGAGATTTTGTACTCTGAGATGGATTATCTTGAAATGATATGTAGGCTGCATTAAAATTGAGTTCTAGTTTTTTTGCTAGATTTTTGCGTTCCCGTTTAAATAGTGCCATTTGTCTTTGTATTGTACCACGCAAGACAGGCTTATGAGCTTCCCACAGTGTTATTGGGGAGATGTCTGTTGTATTATTAATTGATATGTATTCCTTTAAAGCTTGTTCAATGGCCATCTGATGTAGTGGGTGTTTGAGCATTATGTCCGGTAAGTACCACGTTGGGTCATGCGCTTTTGGTATGGCTGAGGCTATAGTAGTGTATACTGCATTATGGTCAGACCACGGAATCGGAATTATATCTGATGCAATAATTTCTGGTATCATTCCTATTGTTAGAAAAATATGATCTATTCTGGTGAAGGTTTGATGAGGGTGCGAGAAATAAGTGAATTTCTTTTTCATTGGGTTACTTTCTCTCCATGAATCTACCAGATTGTATTTGGAAAGAAGTTGAGAAAAAGGTAATCTAGAGGTTATTTTGGATGGTGTAAAAGGTGATTTATCTAGAAATGGGAGGAGGACCTGGTTTGAATCCCCACACATTATCACTGTTCCTATTTTGTGTGTATTAATCACTTGTAATATATGTGAGAGGAATGGTGTAGGTTGTTTGTTAGGAGCGTAGTAGGAAATCACCGTGATTGCTGTATCCATTATATAACCCATGAGTACCAGGTATCTACCTTCTGGGTCTTTAATTTCTGATGATAAGGTGAATGGTGTGGATCGGTGAAATGCAATTAGAGTTCCCCTTTGCTTGGTACAGGCAGAAGCCATGTAAATTTGTTGATAAAAAGGAGAAATATATTTTGGAGTAGAATCTTTGGTGAAGTGTGTTTCTTGGAGGCATACTATGTGAGCCTTCTTGTTATGGAAAGTACGGAAGGCTTTGGTCCTTTTTTGAGGGACATTTATTCCCTGAACATTCAGGGAAAGTATATTCAGTGGTGCCATGGCAATAGATCAAATAGTTTTGACTTACTTTTTGTTATGCAGAGCTGACTGCGCAGATCAACCTGTGTGGACTGAAGAGATGAATAGATAGAAAAGAAACCAGTGAATTCTGGAGTAAAGAGTAAACAAAAAACATATGAGATTAGATGATACATTGTATAAATTATTTTTTGCAAGTAATCACAATTTACCCGTGAAAGAGAATAAATATCTCTCTCAGGGGAATAAGTGCCTTCGTCACACTCCCACATAATATGGTTGGGAGAATGAGGAGGGCTAATGGGGGTACACGGATCTTCCACTTACAGGAGAGAAGTGCTATGTCAAAAGACATCAAAATGATGTTTCATTAATTGGAGTGCAGAATATAGTTTTTGTTGAAATTATTTATTCCAGGGTGGTTGTATATGGTTAGTCTTGCCCTAGGCTAAATAATTCAGTTAGAAAGGTACTGTTAATAACTTTGGTATTGATGAAGATAGTTTGAATTATTTTGGGATTTTAACCCTTTTAGAGTAAACAATTACATATTTTATTCATATGTAACTGTTTAGATATGTTAACTCATAAAATTGAGGTTGTATTGCTTCAGATTAGAATAAACAAAAACATAATTCTAGGAACTAGTTAGGTAATAATATATTTGTTTAAGAAAAGAAAGAAAAAGCTTCCATTACTTCTGGATTATTGAACATATTTGTCCTAAAAAGTAATAAATCTATTGTTATTACCTGATAATATATAACTGAACATGAATTTCCTTATTTCACTTATATATTCTAAGGCTATATGAATCAGAAGTAATAAGAAATATAACTGGAATGTAACATGATCCCACACAGTGTGTGACTATCAGAATGCAGTTACATTCAGTTATAAATATAGGTTTTTTATAGAGAACCATCTCTTAGTATAATAAATGAAGAGATATCAGGAATTAGGATGTCAGTCCATTGAATCTTCTTGGTCCATGGATGATGTGGCATAACGGCCTCTTTTGTGAGAATGATGATTCCCATTTTGTTCTGAAATTTTCTGGGTGCTGCCTGAAGGTGAAGATGATGCCATTCTTCTGCGTGTGGGAGTGTTGCTGCTTGTAGGTTCTGTCAGATTTAATTTTAAAAGGGTTTGTTGTAGTTCATCTGCTGATCTGCTTCTGTAAATTGTACCTTGGTAGTTAAATCTGACTGAAAAGGGGAAGCCCCATTGATACATAATGTTGTGGCGTTGCAGTTCCATTAGTTGGGGTTTCATGGATCGTCTTTTAGTAATAGTAAGTTGGGATAGGTCAGCAAAAATTTGATAATTGTGTCCTTGAAAATTAAGTTCCTTTTTTTCTCTTGCAGCAATTAGTATTTGTTCTTTCGTTCTGTAATAATGAAATTTTGTGATTATATCACGTGGGGGTCCATCTTTCTTTTTGGCTGTGAGGGCTCTGTGTACTCTGTCCAGTTCTAAACGTTCAACAGGGATATCTGGCTTTAGTTCTTGTAATAGAGCAGTAATAGTAGATTGCAGGTCTGTCACAGTTTCAGGTATTCCCCTTATGCGCAAGTTTGAACGTCTGGCTCTATTTTCGTAATCTTCGAGCTTAGTTTGAAGTATTAAATTCTCTTTTTTTAATTGTTCCAATTCTGTTATATTTTCTTGGGTTGACCGCAGCATTTTTCAAACTGGTCACAAACATTTTTGGCCACTACTGTTAATTGATATGTATACATCATTTTTTGGATAAAATCCTTAATAGGTAATCAATTATAACATCTAGTTAACATCATTAATATTAGGGCAATAAATATGTTGCCATTGTGCTTTTGCTGGGTGTCCAGTGTGCTCCTGTTCCTTTAAGAGAGCTTGGGCTGCCTCCAGGCTCACCTGCCCCACATCTATCCATTCCATGCATGTGCTTCCACTGTGGAGACACTTATAAATTTGTAGTGTTAGGACTGCAAGCAACAGTGATGAGGCCTTGCAGCTTTCACATGCGTTTGCAAATGTGTGCTAACTAAACCCCTGCTTTTAACAGACGGTTAGACAGGTTAATTTGGTTGGTCAGCAGACTGGTTGGTGAGTTGAGCTTTGGAATTGTTTTTGTCTTGCATGTATCTGCCCCTCCATGTGCTCCTTGCTGTGAAGGCCAGGGGGGCAGTGGCCAGTTTTTTGTTACTGTTCGTATGTATGGTGCGGGGACACACTGGGCACCTTTGCTGCCATTGTCCTCTTGCTGGGTGTTCAGTGTGCTCCTGTTCCTTTAAGGGGGCTTGGGCTGCCTCCAGGCTCACCTGCCCCACATCTATCCATTCCATGCATGTGCTTCCACTGTGGAAACACTTATAAATTTGTAATGTTAGGAGTATAAGCAACGTGACGAGGCCTTGCAGCTTTCACATGTGTTTGCAAATGTGTGCTAACTAAACCCCTGCTTTTAATAGATGGTTAGACAGGTTAATTTGGTTGGTCAGCAGACTGGTTGGTGAGTTGAGCTATGGAATTGTTTTTGTCTTACTTGAAAAATAATATACCTGGCTCCAGCTGGGCGCATCCACTTCTTCCAGGATGGAAGGCCCAGGTTGTTTCTCCTCAGCCTCTGCAGGGGTGGAGGGAAGGGTGGAGGGGAGGCTGCAGGGAAGGGTCGAAAGAGATTCCCTGGATTCAGTCTGGTCGTCTAGAAACTGCAGTTTTTGGAAGTACCACAGCTTAGGTACATATACGTCATCTGCTGATGCTCCTGATCTCAGGGAAGCCTGGATCTTATTATGCTCCTTCCTATACATGTTCCTCAAGATCCCAATTTTAGTTTCCAAAACTTCATGTTTGCTTCTGGGATCCAAGTTTTCACAAATCCCAGAAGTTTCTCCAGCATTGTCTTCCTTACTTGTTTATAATATAAACTGTTTGTAATATAAACTGTGTTTGACCTCCCACAGATTCCTCATCTCCCTGTACTTGTCAATAAAACTGGACATAAATTCTGGTAACAAACAAATGGCCCCTGCCCCCACCTATAACTGGCCTTCACAGCAAGGAGCACATGGAAGGGCTATCACATGAAAGACAAAAACAGAACATTCCATAGCTCAACTCACCAACCAGTCTGCTAACTGACCAAATTAACCTATCCAACAGTCTGCGTTAAAAACAGGGGTTTAGTTAGCATGCATTTGCAAACGCATGCATAAGCTGCAAGGCCTCTTCACAGCACCCTGTGTATGCTTGCAGTCCTGACACTACTGAATTTATAAGCGTCTCCACAATGGAAGCACATGCATTAAATGGATAGATGAGGGGCAAGTGGGCCTGGAGGCAGCCCAATCCCCCTTAAAGGAACAGGAGCACACTGGACACCCAGCAAGAGCACAATGGCAGCAAAGGTGTACAGTGTGTCTCCTGACCAATATACACCAATAACAAACAAATGGCCCCTGCCCCCACCTATAACCGGCCTTCACATAAAAGAGCACATGGAAGGGCTATCACATGAAAGACAAAAACAGAACATTCCATAGCTCAACTCACCAACCAGTCTGCCAACTGACCAAATTAACCTGTCCGACAGTCTGCGTTAAAAACAGGGGTTTAGTTAGCACGCATTTGCAAACGCATGCATAAGCTGCAAGGCCTCTTCACGGCACCCTGTGTATGCTTGCAGTCCTAACACTACTGAATTTATAAGCGTCTCCACAATGGAAGCACATGCATTAAATAGATAGATGAGGGGCAGGTGGGCCTGGAGGCAGCCCAATCCCTCTTAAAGGAACAGAAGCACACTGGACACCCAGCAAGAGCACAATGGTAGCAATGCGGCAAGCAGTAGGAGCGACATGGTGGAGATAGAGCGGGTGTCTGTTATTAGTAATTCCAGTAATGAGGAGGAGAAAAGCCCGGAGCCAGAAACGTCCCGATCCCAGAGGAGATTTAAGGCCTCAAATATGTCCTTTATAGAGATGGTGGACATCTTAAGGACGACCGACTATGATGGGAAGCATGGACCGTACCTAAACCCTAATGTGAGAAAGGCCAAGATCATGACTAAAGCTGTGAAGAGTCTGCAGAATAATTTTGGAATACGAAGATCAAAGGACCAATTGAGGAAACGATGGTCAGACCTGAAACTGAGGGAGCAGGATCAGTATAGAAGGATCAAGAAAGTGCTTAGAAAAAGTAAGTACTTGTCGTGTGTTATTATTATTATTACTTCCATGCTGTGCCATGTGATTTTCTTTACTGTAGGACATTTTAAAATGGCAAGTTTCAGGTTATTGGGTGCAGTAATCATTCATAGTCAACATCGTTCGCTCATTAAATACAATGTTTTGGGCAGATACAGGTTAGATACATTTGGTCATGCCTAAAATATTTAGTGTGCTAAAGTATACCTTTTTTTTCTTTCCCATAGGGAAACAAAGACTCGGAGGACACCACTCAACAGAGGACGCCAGGAACCCCCCACCTGACAAAGAAGGTGAACTCCAAAAAATAACACACCCTGAGGATCTGGAGGAAGGAGAGGTGGAGGAACTTGGTGAACTTGTCACCACAACAGGTGAGTGTCTGACACCCCAGCTTCAGGTAATATATGTATGCCTGCATATTTATAATACATGTTTTTTCCAAATTTGAAGGTGATGTGCTGGTTGTGAAACAGCAAGCTGAACATTTCACAAGTGACAGTGCCCAAAGGCTCATCCACAACATCATGGCATGGAATCGTAAAATTGACATCATAAGAAATAAACAAAATTTTATGGAGCAACCAAATAAAGAACATGATTGATGTGTTGGGGAGAATTTAAAAATTCTTAAAAATGAAACCATTTCTTAAAAGTGTTTTTGCAAAAATATTTTTTGATAATTCTTAAAAGCCAAATTTTGAAGATGCACACGGTTAGGGATGAGCTTCGAGTTCGAGTCAAACTCATGTTCGACTCGAACATTGGCTGTTCGCCAGTTCGCCGAACAGCGAACAATTTGGGGTGTTTGCGGCAAATTCGAAAGCCGCAGAACACCCTTTAAAAGTCAATGGGAGAAATCAAAAGTGCTAATTTTAAAGGCTTATATGTATGGTATTGTCCTAAAAAGGGTTTGGGGACCCGGGTCCTACCCCAGAGGACATGTATGCAAAAAAAAACTTTTAAAAACGGCCGTTTTTTCGGGAGCAATGATTTTAATGATGTTTAAAGTAAAAAAAAAAAAAAAAGTGAAATATTCCTTTAAATATCGTGCCTGGGGGGTGTCTATAGTATGCCTGTAAAGTGGCGCGTGTTTCCCGTGTTTAGAACAGTCCCTGCACCAAATGTCATTTTTAAAGGAAAAGAATCTCATTTAAAACTGCTTGCGGGTTTAATGTAATGTCGGGTCCTGGCAATATGGATGAAAATCAGTGAGACAAACAGCATGGGTACCCCCCAGTCCATTACCAGGCCCTTTGGGTCTTGTATGGATATTAAAGGGAACCCCGCACCCAAATTAAAATAAGGAAAGGTGTGGGGCCACCAGGCCCTATATACTCTGAACAGCAGTATACAGGCGGTGCAAACAAGACAGGGACTGTAGGTTTGTTGTTAGGTAGAATCTGTTTGTCATTTTGAACGGGTACATTTTTAACGTGTTTAGCTCCAGCCAAAATATCTTTTTTAAGCTTTTTGGAAAACATAGGGAAGGGTTATCACCCCTGTGACATTTGTTTTGCTGTCTTTCCTCCTCTTTAGAAGATTTCACCTCACTTTTTGTCCCAATGACAAATGTTTTTTGAGAATTTGGGTTTTTTTGTGGAACAAGGATTGGAAAGCATCAGTGGAAAGGAGAAATGTTTTTCCCATATTAACTCTTACAGGAGAGAATTTCCCTTCCTAGGGGTAGATTTCATCTCACTTCCTGTTGTCTCCTTCCGTTTGCAAGTAGGAGTCGTTTGTAAGTTAGATGTTTGAAAGTAGGGGCCTGCCCTATATACTCAGCAGAAATTTGGGCCTTAGATGTTGTTGTGGCCACAACAACGTAAGCCCTCACAGGGCCCTGCTGTGAAATATTAGATCAAGAATTGTAATTACATGCCCCTGTTGAACAGGGGCAGAAAAATTGGGCCTTTGGTGGTGGTGGTGGTGCTGGTGCCACAACACTGCAACCCCTCACAGACACTCTAGTTGGAACGCAGGAACGAGCCCTGCTGCAAAGTATTGCATCAAAAATTGTAATTACACGCCCCTGTTAAACAGGGGCTGAAAAATTGGGCCTTAGGCACTGGTGCTGGTGCCACAACACTGCAACCCCTCACAGACACTCTAGTTGGAACGCAGGAACGAGCCCTGCTGCAAAGTATTGCATCAAAAATTGTAATTACACGCCCCTGTTAAACAGGGGCAGAAAAATTGGGCCTTAGGCACTGGTGGTGGCGCCCAGAACCAAAAACGTTCTTACAAGCTATCAGCGTGATGATTGAGGAGGAAGAGGATAATTACTCAGGGATAGTCACTCAGCATCAGCATAGGCAGTCTTTGAAGGGATCTGAGATTTAAAAAAAAATTATATTCGGTTACATCAGCATCAGGTGCTTGGTAGCTGGTGGTGATCCAAGACTGATTCGTTTTTATGAAGGTCAGTCGATCGACCGAGTCGTGGACAGACGCACCCTGTGATTGGTTACCACGCCTCCAGCAGCACTGAATGTGCGTTCCGAAAGAACGCTGGATGCAGGACAGGCCAGTAGCTCAATTGCATACTGTGCAAGCTCTGGCCAGTGATCCATCCTCAAGACCCAGTAACCCAGAGGATTTTCAGTGGGAAAGGTGTCCAAGTCTGATCTTGCCCCTAGGTATTCCTGCACCATGTAAAACAGACGCTGGCGATGGTTGCTGGAACCGATCATACCTTGGGGCTGCGGACCAAAAAATTGTCTGAACGCATCGGTCAGACGGCCACCTTCTCCACCGCTCCTTCTTTGACTGACCGAAGCCTCAGCAACACGTTGTCCAGAAACAGGAGTTTGTAACCTCCCAGTCTCTGGGAACCCGTTGCACAGACCTTTCTGCAAGGCCTCCCGAAGATGTTTCATCCTCTGCTCCCAATGCGATGGCAAGATAAGGTCCGCAACCTTACCCTTGTAACGTGGATCAAGGAAGGTTGCCAGCCAGTATTGGTCCTTCTCCTTGATACCACGAATACGAGGATCCTTACGCAGGCTTTGCAGGATCAGGGAGGCCATACAGCGTAGGTTTGCTGAGGCATTCGGCCCGGAGTCCTCTGGGTCACTAAGGACGACATGGTCCGCAGCCACCTCCTCCCAGCCATGTACAAGTCCATGTGTTTCTTGGGACTGATCCCTTAAAGACTGCTGCTGATGCTGAGTGCCAGGCTCCACCTCCATACTGACACAATCTTCCTCCTCCTCCTCCTCCTCGTCCTCTTCCTGTGTGATCGGCGGGCACGCAGGAACACTGTCTGGATAAAGGGGGCCTTGAGAGCTAAGGAAGTCCTCCTCTTCCTGCATCTGTTCTGCCTCAAGTGCCCTGTCCATTATTCCTCGCAGCGTGTGCTCCAACAGGTGGACAAGGGGGACAGTGTCACTGATGGGGGTGGAGGAGAGAGGTGTGTCACAATCATTAGCATTTTGGAGGCATGGTGGCGGAACAACTTCCAACACTACTGCACCTTGTCCTGCATCCTTCCCAGCTGCCAGCAGAGTCACCCAATGCGCCGTGAAACTTAGGTAACGTCCCTGTCCATGCCTGCTTGACCATGAGTCAGCGGTAATATACACCTTACCGCTGACCGCCCTGTCCAGCGAGGCATGGACATTGCCTTCCACATGCCGGTAGAGAGCCGGAATCGCCTTCCGTGAGAAAAAGTGGCGTTTGGGTACCTGCCACTGAGGAACCGCACATTCCACAAACTCACGGAAGGGGGCAGAGTCTACCAACTGAAAAGGCAGCAGTTGAAGTGCTAGCAATTTTGCCAAGCTAGCATTCAACCGCTGGGCATGTGGATGGCTGGGAGCAAACTTCTTTCGGCGGTGCAGCAGCTGGGGCAGGGAAATTTGCCTGGTACAATCTGATGTCGGTGTACCAAAAGCGGATTGCCCACAAGTACTTGGCTGTGACACACCTAATTCTACACCTTCATTCCTCTCAGTGCAGGTCTCAGAGAGGACTGAAGGTATAGTGGGGTTGGAAATCTCAGCTGATGAGGAGCAAGGAGAGGTCCTCTTTGTTCTTTGGTGTGGGTCTTTTAGATACGCTTGCCAACGAACTGCATGGCAGGTCAACATATGTCTGGTCAAGCATGTGGTACCCAAGCGGGAGATGTTTTGGCCACGCGAGATACGCTTGAGACATATGTTGCAAATAGCAGCGGTGCGATCTGATGCACTCGTCTCAAAAAAGGCCCACACCAAAGAACTTTTTGAATAACGCGCAGAGACTGCAGCGCCCTGCACATGTGGAGCTTTGGGGTGTGATGCAGTCAATGTGCTGCCCTTAGGCTGGCCCCTGGAGGGCATCCTGCCTCGTTGGTGATGTGCCGCCTCCTCCTCCTCCTCTCTCCTATCAGGCACCCACGTTGAGTCAGTGACCTCATCATCCCCTCCCTCCTCATCACTGGAGCAAACCTGGCAGTATGCTGCAGCAGGGGGTCATGACTGCCAGATTGCTGTCCTTCTTGGGCACCCCCTCTGTCCGTGCTCATGTTACTGCCTTCATCGAGCTCAGTATCATCATCAGAGCCTTCCAAACGCTGGGCATCCTCCTGGAGCATGTACCCAACACTGTGGTCAAACAGTTCGAGGGACTCCTCAGGAGGACATGGTGGGGCTAGGGAAGGAGTCGCTGATGACATTGAGCCGAGGGAAGAGGCCGCTGCTTTGCCAGACAAAGTACCCTGGGCATGGGTGAGAGAGGATGAGGAGGATGAGGACGGCTTGGTCATCCACTCGACCAAGTCTTCCGCATGTTGCGGCTCAACACGGCCAGCTGCCAAAAAAAAGGCCAAGCGTGTCCCACGGCCACGTGCTGATGAGGATGCACCGTCTCCACGACCAGCACTAGACACAGAGCCTGCTTGCCCTCTCTTATTGGCTTGTGACTGTCTGCCTCTCCTTCTTGGCCTTCCAGACATACTAATGGCCTGTAGCTGCACTAAGCTGGGATATATATATATATATATATATATATATATATATATATATATATATGTACTGATACTGCAGCTAGCAAAATCAACTGCCCGCCTGTAGTATGAGAACACCACCAACCTTCTACAGGTAGCTTTAGCTGAACACTGTGAGGTGGATGCACCCCACTAACTTGTAGGTTTAGCTGAACACTGTGAACAGGACGCACCCCACTAACTTGTAGGTTTAGCTGAACACTGTGAACAGGACGCACCCCACTAACTTGTAGGTTTACCTGAACACTGTGAGCAGGACGCACCCCACTAACTTGTAGGTTTAGCTGAACACTGTGAGCAGGACGCACTGCACTAACTGTAAATAGTCTAGCTGTCTGACTGTGGTACTAATAGGATCAAAAGAACACCAGTAATTTTCTTCAGGTAGCTGTATATACTGTAACAAGACAAGCCTGCCTGTCAGTAAGAAGATAACAGGAACGGATCTAGCTGAACACTGTGAGCAGGACGCACTGCACTAAACTTGTAGGTTTAGCTGAACACTGTGAGCAGGACGCACCCCACTAACTTGTAGGTTTAGCTAAACACTCTGAGCAGGACGCACCCCACTAACTTGTAGGTTTAGCTGAACACTGTGAGGTGGACGCACCACACTAACTTGTAGGTTTAGCTGAACACTGTGAGCAGGACGCACCCCACTAACTTGTAGGTTTAGCTGAACACTGTGAGCAGGACGCACTGCACTAACTGTAAATAGTCTAGCTGCCTGACTGTGGTACTAATAGGATCAAAAGAACACCAGTAATTTTCTTCAGGTAGCTGTATATACTGTAACAAGACAAGCCTGCCTGTCAGTAAGAAGATAACAGGAACGGATCTAGCTGAACACTGTGAACAGGACGCACTGCACTAACTTGTAGGTTTAGCTGAACACTGTGAGGTGGACGCACCCCACTAACTTGTAGGTTTAGCTGAACACTGTGAGCAGGACGCACTGCACTAACTGTAAATAGTCTAGCTGCCTGACTGTGGTACTAATAGGATCAAAAAAACACCAGTAATTTTTTTCAGGTAGCTGTATATACTGTAACAAGACAAGCCTGCCTGTCAGTAAGAAGATAACAGGAATGGATCTAGCTGAACACTGTAAGCAGGACGCACCCCACTAACTTGTAGGTTTAGCTGAACACTGTGAGCAGGACGCACCCCACTAACTTGTAGGTTTAGCTGAACACTGTGAGCAGGACGCACCCCACTAACTTGTAGGTTTAGCTGAACACTGTGAGCAGGACGCACCCCACTAACTTGTAGGTTTAGCTGAACACTGTGATCAGGACGCACCCCACTAACTTGTAGGTTTAGCTGAACACTGTGAGCAGGACGCACCCCGCTAACTTGTAGGTTTAGCTGAACACTGTGAGCAGGACGCACCGCACTAACTTGTAGGTTTAGCTGAACACTGTGAGCAGGACGCACCCCACTAACTTGTAGGTTTAGCTGAACACTGTGAGCAGGATGCACCCCACTAACTTGTAGTTTTAGCTGAACACTGTGAGCAGGACGCACTGCACTAACTGTATATAGTCTAGCTGCCTGACTGTGTTACTAATAGGATCAAAAGAACACCAGTAATTTTCTTCAGGCAGCTGTATATACTATAACAAGACAAGCCTGCCTGTCAGTAAGAAGATAACAGGAACGGATCTAGCTGAACACTGTGAGCAGGACGCACTGCACTAAACTTGTAGGTTTAGCTGAACACTCTGAGCAGGACGCACCCCACTAACTTGTAGGTTTAGCTGAACACTGTGAGGTGGACGCACCACACTAGCTTGTAGGTTTAGCTGAACACTGTGAGCAGGACGCACCCCACTAACTTGCAGGTTTAGCTGAACACTGTGAGCAGGACGCACTGCACTAACTGTAAATAGTCTAGCTGCCTGACTGTGGTACTAATAGGATCAAAAGAACACCTGTAATTTTCTTCAGGTAGCTGTATATACTGTAACAAGACAAGTCTACCTGTCATTAAGAAGATAACAGGAACGGATCTAGCTGAACACTGTGAGCAGGACGCACTGCACTAACTTGTAGGTTTAGCTGAACACTGTGAGGTAAACGCACCCCACTAACTTGTAGGTTTAGCTGAACACTGTGAGCAGGACGCACTGCACTAACTGTAAATAGTCTAGCTGCCTGACTGTGGTACTAATAGGATCAAAAAAACACCAGTAATTTTCTTCAGGCAGCTGTATATACTGTAACAAGACAAGCCTGCCTGTCAGTAAGAAGATAACAGGAACGGATCTAGCTGAACACTGTGAGCAGGACGCACCCCACTAACTTGTAGGTTTAGCTGAACACTGTGAGCAGGATGCACCCCACTAACTTGTAGGTTTAGCTGAACACTGTGAGGTGGACGCACCACACTAACTTGTAGGTTTAGCTGAACACTGTGAGCAGGATGCACCCCACTAACTTGTAGGTTTAGCTGAACACTGTGATCAGAACGCACCCCACTAACTTGTAGGTTTAGCTGAACACTGTGAGCAGGACGCACCCCACTAACTTGTAGGTTTAGCTGAACACTGTGAGCAGGACGCACCCCACTAACTTGTAGTTTTAGCTGAACACTGTGAGCAGGACGCACTGCACTAACTGTAAATAGTCTAGCTGCCTGACTGTGGTACTAATAGGATCAAAAGAACACCAGCAATTTTCTTCAGGTAGCTGTATATACTGTAACAAGACAAGCCTGCCTGTCAGTAAGAAGATAACAGGAACGGATCTAGCTGAACACTGTGAGCAGGACGCACTGCACTAACTTGTAGGTTTAGCTGAACACTGTGAGGTGGACGCACCCCACTAACTTGTAGGTTTAGCTGAACACTGTGAGCAGGACGCACTGCACTAACTGTAAATAGTCTAGCTGCCTGACTGTGGTACTAATAGGATCAAAAAAACACCAGTAATTTTCTCCAGGTAGCTGTATATACTGTAACAAGACAAGCCTGCCTGTCAGTAAGAAGATAACATGAACGGATCTAGCTGAACACTGTGAGCAGGACGCACTGCACTAACTTGTAGGTTTAGCTTAACACTGTGAGCAGGACGCACCCCACTAACTTGTAGGTTTAGCTGAACACTGTGAGGTGGACGCACCACACTAACTTGTAGGTTTAGCTGAACACTGTGAGCAGGACGCACCCCACTAACTTGTAGGTTTAGCTGAACACTGTGATCAGGACGCACCCCACTAACTTGTAGGTGTAGCTGAACACTGTGAGCAGGACGCACCCCACTAACTTGTAGGTTTAGCTGAACACTGTGAGCAGGACGCACCGCACTAACTTGTAGGTTTAGCTGAACACTGTGAGCAGGACGCACCCCACTAACTTGTAGGTTTAGCTGAACACTGTGAGCAGGACGCACCCCACTAACTTGTAGTTTTAGCTGAACACTGTGAGCAGGACGCACTGCACTAACTGTAAATAGTCTAGCTGCCTGACTGTGGTACTAATAGGATCAAAAGAACACAAGCAATTTTCTTCAGGTAGCTGTATATAGCGGCTCCAGGACCGCACCTGACTGGCCCACTGAGCCATCAGCCCACCGGGAATCTCCCGGTAGTCCCGATGGCCAGTACATGCCTGGACATAGCCCTGGGCAGAGCGTCTTTGAAGTTTTTTAATTTATTCTTTTGACGGGTCCCACTGAGCACCATTGTATGCCCCAGTACCTCAGTGAAGGTAGGTAGTCCCCTGTGAGCTTCACACAAAGCCGTGCGGGTGTTTTATCTGACTGCAGAGTCCTGGGAGATATGGAGCTTCAGCTGGACATGTCTGCCTCCGCCGACTCCGCGCATGCGCCCCCATGGAGCGCCCATTTTTAAGATCTATTTCGAGTTTTTTATAGAGAGGAGGGAAGTTAATTGTATAGAGGTGTTCAATCTTTGAAGAGAGATTGATTCCAAGACATCTAATGGTAGAGTCACTCCATCCGAATTGAAAGGAGCTTTTAAGATTCTTAGCTGATATGTGTCAGGAAGGGCATGCCAGCACCCGAGATGGCTGCCGAAGAAGACGACCTGTTACCTCTGCCTGTCAGGATGCAATTGTAAGTTTACAGCACACATTTGTATGGAGGCAGAACAATGGTGACACACAGGAGGAGAATGCAATCTGTCACCTGTTATCTTGCCTTGAGGAGAGCTCTGGTGCTCTGTCTTTCCCGAGGAGGGGGGAGGGAGGCTTGGGTGCTGACAAAAATGGATAAAAAGGGGAGGGGGTGGGCGTGGTGGGGTAAAAGTAAAGGAAGCTATATGTTTAAAACACAAAGAGAATATTTTCTGGGATAAATGAGGTTGGGGATATGAATATGCTCTATTCACTCATGTTTTATTTTAATTAAGGATGAACTGGGGGGTAACGGTGTTAACCATTACCAATATGTTGAAAGAAGTAAAAGAAAAAGCAGAACATGTTTGAGAAAGTGAATCCAGAAAAAGTAATGTGTATTAATCAGTCCATAGTGTCTGTAGAATCGTTGTCAGGGGATTTGAAGCGACTGAGTTCTGATGAGATTAGGTGGCTTCTGTCATCTTTGGCGTTGGAAGTTTCTCATGGAGAGTCAGGCGTAGCATGTCGGCGAGGACCATTAGAAGTAGATCTATCCATGAGATGTAGATTTTGCAGGGTATTTTGCAACTCATCATAGGATCCGCAGGTGTATTTGGTACCTTGATAGGTAAAACGTATAGAGAACAGGAATCCCCAATGATAAGATGTCTGATTCTGCTGGAGGATTTGAAGAAGGGGTTTTAAAGCACGTCGCTTAGCAACTGTAATTGGGGAAAGATCAGCAAAGAGCTGGTAGGAGTGACCCTGGAAAGTGAGGGAATCCTTTCCACGTGCTGCAGCCAAAAGTTGCTCTTTGGTGGGAAAAAATTATTATATCGCTAGGTGGACCTTCAGTTTTGCGTGGTGTTAAAGCCCTGTGAATCCTTGGAATTGACGGCTGTAACTCTTGGAAATAAGCAGTAAGAGACGATTGAAGATCAAAAACTGCCTCAGGAATCCCACAAATACACAGATTAGAACGACGCGCTCTATTTTCAAAATCCTCAAGATGCATTTGTAGAGTAAGGTTTTCCTCCCCTTAAGATTTTCTAAATCGCAAATATGGGACTGTACATTCATTTCCACATCTTCTACTCTATTTTCTAGGTCTGATGTACGTTGACCTAATTCTCGGATTTCTTTAGTCAGGCTTTCTGTGATATGATTTGATGTCTGCTTAATGCTTTGTGTAACATCTTTTCAAACCGTTTTATTTTACTACGATATAAAGTATCTGCTTTTATAGTTTGTGGAGAGGCAGTGTATTCACTGTTTGATTCAGAGAGGAGCTTGAGTGAGGAGGAGGGGTGGTGCCATTTTAGACATAGCGAGGGCTGGACTGGGACAAAAATTTGGCCCTGGACCCACTTTAATTTTGAGTGTCCCCAACAGCGTCCCCCTTACATCAGAGTGTCCCCCTTACATCAGAGTGTCCCCAACAGCGTCCCCCTCACATCAGAGTGTCCCCAACAGCATCCCCCTTTCATCAGAGTGTCTCCAACCGCATCCCCCTTACATCAGAGTGTCCCCAACAGCGTCCCCCTTACATCAGAGTGTCCCCAACAGCATCCCCCTTACATCAGAGTGTCCCCAACAGCGTCCCCCTTACATCAGAGTGTCCCCAACAGCATCCCCCTTACATCATAGTGTCCCCAACAGCATCCCCCTTACATCAGAGTGTCCCCAACAGCATCCCCCTTACATCAGAGTGTCCCCAACAGCGTCCCCCTTACATCAGAGTGTCCCCAACAGCATCCCCCTTACATCAGAGTGTCCCCAACAGCGTCCCCCTTACATCAGAGTGTCCCCAACAGCATCCCCCTTACATCAGAGTGTCCCGAACAGCATCCCCCTTATATAAGAGTGTTCCCAACAGCGTTCTCCTTACATCAGAGTCCCCACCAGCAGCCCACTTCACATCAGAGTCCCCATAACAGAGTCCCCACCAGCAGCTCCCTTCACATCAGCGTGTCCCCATCAGAAGCCCTTCACATCAGAGAGCCCCCACCAGTAGCCACCTTCACATTAGTGTGTCCTCCCTCTCCTCCCCCTCCCACATGTACTCACAGTTTTGAAGGCAGCTTCTTGTTCCTCTCTCCAGTCATGTGATAACAAGTGATAGGGGACAGAGGAAGGAAAGTCTACCATTGGTCTATCTCCCCCTGCAGGCTGGAGGGAGCAGAAAGCCTAATATGACGGAAGCTGCTCCTCCTGACAGGAGTGAAATTGTGATCACTCACTGTCAGAGAGGAGCGGCTCCAGGACCGCACCTGACTGGCCCACTGAGCCATCAGCCCACCGGGAATCTCCCGGTAGTCCCGATGGCCAGTACATGCCTGGACATAGCCCTGGGCAGAGCGTCTTTGAAGTTTTTTAATTTATTCTTTTGACGGGTCCCACTGAGCACCATTGTATGCCCCAGTACCTCAGTGAAGGTAGGTAGTCCCCTGTGAGCTTCACACAAAGCCGTGCGGGTGTTTTATCTGACTGCAGAGTCCTGGGAGATACGGAGCTTCAGCTGGACATGTCATTCCCTGTAATGAGTTTGCTGTATGAAACATTTCCTTGGTTATGCAGCGGCTAAGCCTTGTGGAAGATCGCTGTAATTGCTGGTTATGATTGAAAGAGTATCTTAACCTATCCAGTAAATTGTGGCTTACCTACATAAGTATATCATTTGGGAAGATCGCTAAGATTCCGTTATACTGTGTAGTTTATTATAGAGGTTATTTATGTGCCCGATTCCAACTTATGTCTGCTTCATTAGACATCATTGAATCCATTGCACGGGGACGCGAGGTGTGCGCATGCACAGTACGCGACCTAATGGGCGTGTATTTAGGAGCAGATATAAGGGTTGAGTGGCAGCGAACACAGCCAATCCCATGAATAAGTCTACCTATGATGAAACATGTCAGGGGCATGGCTGTGAGTTGTGACGTGTACGCTGTCAGCCACACAGGAAGATAGGATTACGAGCGCACGGAGGAACGGAGGCTTTCCGAGGGAGGGGTGAGAGCACTACCCAGCAACTGCACACCTCGGGTCCGCCGTGACCACTGGTTATATGGTTTATCCACAGAGTTGAAGCTTGCTGTTGATTGCACGATTTCTGCTGTTTTATACTTTTACACAATGTGAGTGCTATGTGTGAGGATTGCAGTGATTTTAATAAATTGTGATTGCTGATTTACACTATTGGAGCATTCATTTTCTTTTATGTGGATCCATTGAATACCATCACCGTGAACATCGTATATATTATTTACTCTGGAGTGTGGTAAAGAAAGCGTGTTTTGCCTTGCATGAGAATGCTGGCATTCCATATCGGTGAGTGTATGTCTGGAGAGTGTGATTCACTGGCACGGTGGTGAGGTGGAAGACGCACGGAGTCACTCATCAGTGGACAACAATCACTGAGAAATCATTTGTGTGGGACACTTGATTTTTTATTCGTCACCAATTTATTTATCACTTGCAGCTTGTTTGGAGGCTGTATTATAGTTTATGGACTTTATTTGGAGTGTTGATTTTTGCAGCATGGATTGAAACATTTGCACGTGTTTACCTTTACACATTTTTTTTGTCATACATATATGTTTTTGTATAATTATATAGTCACATATATATTTATATTTTATTTTCACAGGCTTTATGCTATTTGGTTCACTGCTAAATAAGTGTGCTACACTTAGGTGATTAATTTTTTAATAGAGGTTGTCACCACTATTGTATACTGCAAGGTATACTCTTATTGTTTCTGAGCGCCGTCTATTTATCCTACGTGTCGGTTCACCATTTTGGTTCCTAACCGACATTTAGGATTAAATTATTAGCCAAGAATAAAACCTACCTGGTCCTTATGTATATACAAACTAATGAAAGAGGCCATGCGGTTCGCTAGGATCTTGGTCAGGATCTTCATGTCATTATTGATTAGAGATATTGGTCTATAGTTTCCCACCTCCCCTTGGTCTTTATTTGGTTTGGGTATTACAGAGATAAATGCTGAGATAAGGTGTCTATCTAAAGGTTCCCCTTTAGTTATGGTGTTAAAGAAGCGTGCAAGGTGCAGAGCTAGGCTCTCTACAAACGTTTTGTAATAAGGCGTGGAGAAGCCATCTGGGCCAAGGACAGATCCCTGTTTCTTTATGACCAGAAGCACTTCATCCCCTGTTATCTGGATCTCCATTATATCCTGGTGACGGTCTTCCAGAGTCGGAATAGGGAGGGAATCTAAAAAAGCATTCATGTGGGTCGTATTGTTATTATTCTCTGCGCTATATAGTTTCTCATAGAAAATATGAAACGTTTCCAAAATTCTTTGTGGATTCAGAGTGTGAGTCCCACCTGGTACTCTAATTTTAGGTAAAGCGTGCATTCGATGTTGGGGAGTTTAGCGGCTGGATCCAATCTTATCCCTATGATGATAGAACTTAGCCCCACTCCATCTAATACTTTTTTCGAGCCTTGGCTGTGAGAGCCAGGTTGAGGGAGTGATGCGCCATGTCCAGTTTAGCCGTGCAGATCCCTTTGGGGTCTCGCTTGTGGAGAAGTCTCAATTGTGTGAATTCCTTCTCGAGTCTGTCTATGTCAACCATTCTTTCCCTCTTGATCTGTGTGGAAATTTGAATTAATTTGCCCCGTATAGTGGCCTTGTGGGCCGCCCATAGAGTTTCTGGCGACACTTCCGTTATGTTATTAAGAGGGAAATATTCCTTTATAGCTTTCTACACTTCTACAACCCTAATCGGATCACTGAGTATGGATTGATTAAGTCTCCAGTGCTGGAGATTAGGGAGATTATAGCTCCTATTCATGCTGTGTACACACGACCGGACTTTCGACGGACTGAATCACGTCGGACTTTTCGACGGACTTTCGACTGACTTTTCAATGGACTTCCGTCGAATTGGACTAGTCTACACACAAACACACCAAAGGCCGATGGATTCGACCGTGATGACGTAAGACCAGACTGGAATAAGGAAGTTCATAGCCAGTAGCCAATAGCTGCCCTAGCGTCGGTTTTCGCCCGTTGGACTAGCATACAGACAAACGGATTTTTCGACCAGACTCGAGTCCGTCGGAAATATTTGCAACATGATCTAAATCTAAAGTCTGTCACATTTTCGACAGAAAAGATCCACTGCAGGTCCGATGAAGCCCACACACGGTCGAATTGTCTGACGGATTTGTTCCGTCGGACAAGTTTGGTGGAAAAGTCCGGCCGTGTGTACACGGCATTAGAGTGAGAAGGACTATAGAGTGGTCTGACCAAACTGTGTCTCTAATGGATGACTTAACCACTTCAGCCCCAGGCCATTTGGCTGGCCAAAGACCAGAGGACTTTTTACAATTTGGCACTGCGCTGCTTTAACTGGTAATTGCGCGATCATGCAATGCTGTACCCAAACGAAATTTGCGTCCTTTTTATCTCACAAATAGAGCTTTCTTTTGATGGTATTTGATTGCCTCTGCGATTTTTATTTTTTGCGATATAAACGGAAAAAGGCCGAAAATTTTCTAATTTTTGTTATAAGAAAAATCCAATAAACTCAATTTTAGTCATACATTTAGGTCAAAAATATATTCAGCCACATGTCTTTGGTAAAAAAAAAATGTCAATAAGCGTATATTCATTGGTTTGCGCAAAAGTTATAGCGTCTACAAACTAGGGTACATTTTCTGGAATTTACACAGCTTTTAGTTTATGACTGCCTCATTTCTTGAGGTGCTAAAATGACAGGGCAGTACAACCCCCCCCCCCCCCAAATGACCCCATTTTGGAAAGTAGACACCCTAAGGAAATTGCTAAGAGGCATGTTGAGCCCATTGAGTATTTTATTTTTTTTTGTCCCAAGTGATTGAATAATGACAAAAAAAGAATCACTAAATGATATATTGCTCACACATGCCATGGTTATATGTGGAATTGCACCCCAAAATACATTTTGCTGCTTCTCTTGAGTACGGGGATACCACATGTGTGGGACTTTTTGGGAGCCTAGCTGCGTACTGGGCCCCGAAAACCAAGCACCGCCTTCAGGATTTCTAAGGGCGTAAATTTTTGATTTCACTCCTCACTACCTATCACAGTTTTGAAGGCCATAAAATGCCAAGATGGCACAACCCCCCCCCCCCCCCAAATGACCCTATTTTGGAAAGAAGACACCTTAAGCTATTTGCTGAGAGGCATGTTGAGTCCATGGAATATTTTATATTTTGCCACAAGTTGCGGGAAAATGACAAACTTTTTTTTTTCACGAAGTTGTCACTAAATGATATATTGCTCACACATGCCATGGGCATATGTGGAATTACACCCCAAAATAAATTCTGCTGCTTCTCCCGAGTACGGGGATACCACATGTGTGGGACTTTTTGGGAGCCTAGCCGCGTACGGGTCCCCGAAAACCAATCACCGCCTTCAGGATTTCTTAGGGTGTAGATTTTTGATTTCACTCCTCACTACCTATCACAGTTTTGAAGGCCATAAAATGCCAAGATGGCACAAGCCCCCCAAATTACCCCATTTTGGAAAGTAGACACCTCAAGCTATTTGCTGAGAGGCATGTTGAGTCCATGGAAAATTTTATATTTTGCCACAAGTTGCGATAAAATAACAAACTTTTTTTTTTGCACAAAGTTGTCACTAAATGATATATTGCTCACACATGCCATGGGCATATGTGAAATTACACCCCAAAATAAATTCTGCTGCTTCTCCCGAGTATGGAGATACCACATGTGTGGGATTTTTTGGGAGCCTAGCCGCGTATGGGGACCCCGAAAACCAAGCACCACCTTCAGGATTTCTAAGGGCGTAAATTATTGATTTCACTCCTCACTACCTATCACAATTTCGAAGGCCATAAAATGCCAAGATAGCACAACCCCCCCCCCCCAATTTTGGAAAGTAGACAGCCCAAGCTACTGAGAGGCATGGTGAGTATTTGTAGCTCTCATTTGTTTTTGAAAATGAAGAAAGAAAAGGAAAATGTTTTTTTTTTTTTTTCTTTTTTCAATTTTCAAAACTTTGTGACAAAAAGCGAGATCTGCAAAATACTCACCATACCTTTTTTTTTTCACATAGTATTTGCGCAGCGATTTTTCAAACACATTTTTTTTTGGAAACAACACACTTTTTTAAATTTTAATGCACTAAAACACACTATATTGCCCAAATGTTTGATGTAATAAAAAAGATGATCTTAGGCCGAGTACATGGATACCAAACACGACATGCCTTTAAAATTGCGCACAAACGTGCAGCGGTGACAAACTACATACATTTTTAAAAGCCTTTAAATGCCTCTACAGGTTACCACTTTAGATTTACGGAGGAGGTCTACTGCTAAAATGACTGCCCTCGATCTGACCTTCACAGTGATACCTCACATGCATGGTGCAATTGCTGTTTACATATGACTCCAGACTGACACTTGCGTTCGCCTTTGCGTGAGAGCAGGGGGGACAGGAATGCTTTTTTTTTTTTTTTTTTTTTAATTATTTATTTTGCTTTTTTATTTTTTATTTTTAAACTGTTCCTTTCATTTATATATTTTTTTTATCATTTTTATTGTTATCTCAGGGAATGTAAATATCCCCTATGATAGCAATAGGTAGTGACAGGTACTCTTTTTTGAAAAAATTGGGGTCTATTAGACCCTAGATCTCTCCTCTGCCCTCAAAGCATCTGACCACACAAAGATTGGTGTGATAAAATGCTTTCCCAATTTCCCAATGGCGCTGTTTATATCCGGCAAAATCTCAGTCATGAAATGCTCGTAGCTTCCGGTTTCTTAGGCCATAGAGATGATTGGAGCCATTCTGGTCTCTGATCAGCTCTATGGTCAGCTGGCGGAACCACCAGCTGCATTCTCAGGTTCCCTGTTGAGACAGGAGAGCCAGAGAAAACCATGGAAGACGGTGGGGGGGGGGGACATTCCCTCCCACTGCTCGTAAAAGCAGTCAAGAGGCTAATTAGCCACTAGGATTGCTTTTACATGAAAGCTGACCACTGGCTAAAAAGAATTATACCAAGATGATACCTAAACCTGCAGGCATCATTCTAGTATAACCACTCAAAGTACCAGAAACATACTAGTACGTTGCTGGTCCTTGTTGGGCATACATTGTAATTTTTTTTTTCATGCAGCCTGTGGGCTGAACGAAAAAAAGAGATTGATCAGTGGGTATGCCCACCATTAGAATACCTCCCTTTATCCACCCACTTCTAATGATGGGCATACATGCACCATTTATATATGGCGAAGCATGGGGGCATCCTCTCGCAAAAGTTAGGAGCAAATCGCTCCTCCACCCCTGCTGCCCCCATGCTTCGGCATATATGCTCCTTTTTTTAACTGTGGTGGTGAAATCACCTCCGACAGCGCTGGAGTCACGGATTTATGTATCGTGGGAGCAAACACTGTTACTGTCAAGATAATTAAATCCGCGCTGCAGCTGAATGGCGTACCTGCTAAGCAAATGATGGTTAACAATAAAAGAAAGTAACATTGCAGTATAACAGTAAGACATACCATACCCGCAAAGCAGATACAAAAAAAATTGTAAAAAATAAAACATTTTTTAATGCAACCTGTCCCTAAAATATATATATATGCTGAAGCATGGGGGCATCTGCCCCAAAAGTTAGGAGCAAATCGCTCCTCCACCCCTGCCGCCCCTATGCTTCCGCATATATGCTCTTTGTTATAACTGTGGTGGTGAAATCACCTCTGACAGCGCTGGAGTCACGGCTTTATGTATTGTGGGAGCAAACGCGGTTGTTGTCAAGATTAATAAATCTGCGCTGCAGCTGAATGGCGTACCTGCTAAGCAAATGATGACAATACAATAAAACACAGTAAACAGTAAAGTATAAAAAATTACATACCTGAAAAGCAAACATGATAAAACATAATAACAATAAAACATTGCAGAATAGAATACAGTAAAAAAGAGCAGAACAATAGAGAGAGAATAGAGAGAGAGAGAGAGAACAATAAAACGACAACTATTTTTATTTTTTTTTTTGTGTATTTTTTATTTTTTACTTTTTTTTTTTACACTTTTATTTGTAACTGTAACTGCAATATTTCGGTTCCAGGTTCGGGTCTCTCAAAATGCGATGGCATCTTGGGAGACCCTGTGAAAGTGTGTCTAGTCTGTGCAATGCTGTACCCTCAACTAGTGTATGGTAGCGCTCAAAACATTCACCAATGCAAAGACCAGGATTGTCAGGACAGGAGGGACAATAATAGCCGGTGTCACGCCTACAGACACAACATTTTCTTTGGGGGGCTTGATGCGTAGGGGTACTCGGGAGGACATAAGGAAAATGCCTCTCATGCAGCCAGCTTACTGCATTTGGATTGGGAAGGTGAGGTGGAGCACCGTCTGGAAACAGAAGGGCTCTGATGATCTCTTTCTGGAATTTAAGGAAGGATCCAGTCCATCCTGAAGCTCTGTATAGCACATGAGCGTTCAGCAAAGCCAATTGAAATAAGTATACAGACAATTTCTTATACCAGCATCTGGCCTTAAGGGCAACTAGGTACGGCACCAGCAACTGGTCATTGAGGTCCACCCCTCCCATATTAAGGTTATATTCGTGGACACAGAGGGGTTTCTCCACAACACCAGTCGCCATAGTAATTTGGACCGTCGTGTCTGCATGAAGGGAGGTAAGAACGAAAACATTCTTATTATCCCTCCACTTCATAGCGAGCAAGTTATTACACTTCAAGCAGGCTCTCTCCCCCAGCCTAAGACGGGAATCTACAAGCCGCTGGGGAAAGCCCCGGCGATTAGGTCGCACGGTGCCACATGCTCCAATCTGATGATCAAACAAGTGAATAAAAAGTGGCAATAATTGTCAACGTACAAGTGGTACCCCTTTATGAATAGTGGTGACACCAAGTCCCACACAATCTTGCCAGCGCTCCCTATGTAGTCAGGGCAGTTTGTCGGCTTTATGTGGCTATCTTTTCCCTCGTAAACCATAAAACTACATGTATAGCCTGTGGCCCTGTCACAGAGCTTATACACCTTGACCCCCATATCTGGCACGCTTGCTGGAAAGATATTGTTTGAATGAAAAGCGACCAGAAAACTTAGCCAGGGACTCATCAACGCAGATAACTTGATGGGGAGTAAACAAGTCAGCAAAACGTTGGTTGAAGTGGTTTACGAGGGGCCGAATTTTGTAGAGCCGATCGTATCCAGGGTCTCCACGAGGATGACAGAGTTCATTGTTGTTGAAGTGCATGAACCGCAAGATCTGCTCGTATCGTGCCCTGGCCATGGAAGCAGAGAACATGGGCATATGGTGAATTGGGTCAGTGGGCCAATATGACCGCAACTCACTCTTCTTGGTTATGCCCATGAGGAGGGATAGGCCCAGAAAGATCTTACATTCGGAAACCATAATTGGTTTCCAATCTCTGGTAAGGGAGGACTGGGGATTAGTGGCGATGTATTGACCAGCATACAAATTGCTTTGGTCCACAACAGATCTATAGAGATCTTCGGTGAAAAACAGCGAATAAAAATCAAGTGACGTAAAATCAACTGTTTCCACCTGAATGACGGGTTGGTCAGTGAATGGGGGAAGTACGGGTGCTGCAGAAGTGGTGGGTTCCCAATTAGGATTGGCAAATTCAGCAGGAAGGGCACTATGGGCTTGATGGGGCTGTCTTTGTCTTCTTGGAGGCAGCGGGACACTACTTGTGCTTGCCACCTCGCCAGCTTGAACAGCACTTATGGGACTCGCCACGTCACCAAGTGTTACTGCAGTGCTGGATGTACGACAAGGGTGCACTAGGCCGCTGGTGCTTGCCAGTTCACCAGGAATAGCGGCGCTAGTCCTTCTCTGCTCCATACGAGAGCCCTGCAGTTCTTGCACCGCAACAGCAGAAGAAGATTGGGGTCTGGTATGCCTGACCTTGGCAGGGACCACAACTCCGTCGTCAGAGCTATCTGTCATGGAGCCGCTGTCGTCTACAGGATCGTATTCTGAGCCTGAATCTGACAGATAAGTGATTTCCTCTTCACTATCTGTCATGCTCAGAAACGTGTAGGCCTCTTCACTAGCGTACCTTCGATTTGCCATTTTGGGCTCTAAATTTAGTAGTACACTAGTAAGACTCACAGGTAAAAAAGCTCCTGATTGTCAGCGACTGTATAGAAACGCTACCAGAAAAACTGTCAGAGATCGCAGGGATCAGGCCTGACTCTGCAAACTCTGCAGTTATGTGTTTAGTGTTTGTAAGTGACAGTGATCGATCGATACTGCAGTTGGGTGGGCTGGGCTGGGCTGGACGGAGGGGCAAAATGCAGGTGCTAGCAGGTATCTGGGCTGATCCCACTAACATTGCGTTTGTGGGAACCCTAAACTGCTGGGGACGCTAGCATAGATCTGATCAGATCAGATATTGATCCATTCAGATACTAAGGGAGGTATATGCTGCGTGCGTGGGTGTTAGCGGTACGGGCACTAACCTGCTGCTGCCTGGGGCGACGCAGACCCTATCTGACCCTAAAACCTAACTTAAATCACCCGCCGGGCGGGTTAGGGGGGTTAAACCTTTATTAGGTAATAAACGGCGGGTGCCCTGACACTATAAAAAACAAACTAATTAACCAGCATCACCCGTAACAGTTATACAGTGATCACTGGTGAAAGGGTTAACTAGGGGGCAATCAGGGGGTTAAAACCTTTACTAGGTAGTATATGGGGGTACCTGACGCTATAAAAAGCTGACGCTGAACCTAAATACTTACCTGGCTAACTAGCGTCACCTGTGACACTAATACGGCGATCAGAAAAAAGATCGCTTAATGACACTGGCGACAGGGGTTAACTGGGGGTGATCAAGGGATTAAACCTTTATTAGGGGGGTTAGGGGGGTACCTTAGACCTAAAAGGGCCTACCACTAACTGCCCTACCACTTATAACAGTCACAAAGGACACCAATGCAGTAATCAGTAGAAAAAAAAAACTGCTAATGGTGTCACTGTGTCAGGGGGTGCAGGGGGGGGTGATTGGGGGGTGATTAGTGTGCCTGCATGTTCTACTGTAGTGTAGTTTTGGTGCACTTACTTGGATGTCTTCTCTCCTCGGAAGCTGGAACGAAAAGGCTTCACGAGGAGCGATGACATCACTTCCTCTGCTTCTGTTTACATAACAGAAGCAGAGGAAGCATTCTATTCGCCAGGAGCGATCGCGAGGGGGTGGCCATGAATCAGTGGCCTCCCCCTCAGCACGAATCGCTCCTGAAGCAATGCCGACCGCCGCAGGCACCCGGGGGGGGGGGCCCGATTAGCATTCAGACTTTAAGAATGCAACAAGAAATGTAAGGGTGACCACTTCATTACTTAGCCATAGTCATATGACGTCCGCAGATGGGATCTCCCATCCTGGGTGGGCGTCATATGACGTCCTCGGCTTCCTGCAGCGCTGGGATCGGGTGTGTCCCGGTGAGGGTAAAGAGCGTCTGGCTGGGCGTGGGTAAAGAGCGTGACCAGCTGTATCCAATCACAGCTGGTCACTATGCAGAGTGGCGTGCACTCCACTCATGCGTGGTGATCGGGGTTGAGGCTTTTCCCTCGGACAAAGTCCAGCCCCGATCAGGGTAAAGAGCCAATGAAATTGGCTCTTTACCACATAACCGGCTATGTCCAATCACAGCTGGTCACAAATGTCAACAAACCTAGGTGTAACGGCTGTTACTGGGTTCTCCTCCTTACACACCAATCCAGTGTGAGGAGATTGCAGTTAACAGTTTACTGTGCTCTTACTGTGCCCAGATTTCCCCCCTGAATAAAGAGGACCTGTCATCAGTACCTGTCTGAGCTCATCAGAGTACCTTACACCATCCATCCCATCTAAGTACCTGTGACCATCCATCCCATCTGAGTACCTGTGACCATCCATCCCATCTGAGTACCTTTCATCAATCCATCCCGTCAGAGTACCTGTCATCCATCCATCCCGTCAGAGTACCTGTCATCCATCCATCCCATCAGAGTACCTGTCATCCCATCAGAGTTCCTGTCATCCCGTCAGAGTTCCTATCATCCGTCAGAGTTCCTATCATCCCGTCAGAGTTCCTATCATCCCGTCAGAGTTCCTATCATCCCGTCAGAGTTCCTATCATCCCGTCAGAGTTCCTATCATCCCGTCTGAGTACCTGTCATCCCGTCAGAGTACCTGTCATCCCATCTGAGTATCTGTCATACCATCAGGAGTACCTGTCCCGTGATCCCATCAAGGGGTACCTGTCCTCCTCACTCCAAACCTGTATGGTTTTAATATCTGGTTTTGTTCTGCAAACAAGAGGCTTATAACATGGGATCATCATTAAAGAGATGTTAATCAAACTCCTCCAGTAAAACTGAACAGGAAGAATAGACAACTGCCAAAGAATAGAGACCAGCCAGAGCTCCTCACACAGCGAAATAAATCGGACTTTTATTCCTTCAATTAATACCAAGTTAGAAGTTGGGGAGTCCTTATTGAAAGTTTTTGATGCCATCCGGAGTACATCATTGTCTGATTGAACCACCCTGTTCCATTGCCGGCTGGCAATATAAGCCTTATTGACTCATTAAACATATGTTTGCATGAGTCCAACTTATCTGGTAAGCCTGCACTACTTGTGGGGGATACACCATATCTGTTCGTGATCTTACCAGCCACTCACATGGTGAACGGAATTATTACATTCACAACAAGGGACTTTTCTCCACAACTTGTTTTATACCTAATAGATATTTGCTGGAGTATTTCCACTTGTGGTGTGACATATGCATTTATGTGTTTTAAATGTCCATAATGTATGCAACATTATATTCTTTCAATCTAAATAGCGCTACACTTTTTATGCATTCATACCATCAGGAGTACCTGTCCTGTGATCCCATCAGGAGTACCTGTCCTGTGATCCCATTAGGAGTACCTGTCCCGTGAACCCATCAGGTGTACCTGTCCTGTGAGCCCATCAGAGTACCTGTCTGTGCAGCCGATTACTACCAAGGTGCAGTCCATTAGTCCCTGACTTTCAGCCAATTAATCCCTTAGTGCCTGACGTTCAGCCCATTAGTCCCTGATGTGCAGCCCATCAGTGTCATCCATCATACAGCCACTATGTCCAGAAAGGTATACACTCCAGAAGAGCCATATCAAATACTGAGTCTGACCGATGAGAGCCGTGGGGAGCTCTCACCACCCAGTTACAGTTCTAATTCTGATTCTGGTTCAGAATTTGAGCCCGTCAAAGGTAGTACATCAGGATCCACATCAGAGCAGGCAGCTACCAGTAGTGCCAGACACCCTAATGGCCAATCGGCAAATGGCCAATCGGAAAATGCCAACGGCACTAGACCCCAGGAGGAGGGGCCCAGTACAAGTGCAGCTAGACCCCAGGAGGAAAGGCCCAGTACAAATGCAGGAATTTCACGCAAAAGAATTAGGGCCCAAACCCAGCTTCCGGATGCCTTGGCAAACCCATTGTGGCTGCCTTCTAGCACAGGGTCAGTCACAACACAGCCAGGTGTGCAGGTCAACACTGAAGGTTTTTCTGAAATTGATTTTTTTAATTTATTTTTCCCTGACGATTTAGTTCAAGGCATCATGGACCAAACCAATCTTTTTGCCCAACAATTCAATGAAAACAACCCCAGCTCAAGCTATGCTCGCCCTTTTGAATAAAGGCCCCTGACAGTGGAGGGGCTTAAATTGTTTTTAGGCCTAACGCTCAACATGGGGCTTACAAAAAAAATGAAGTGCATGCATATTGGTCTACCAACCCTATCCACCACATGCCAATTTTTTCATCTATCATGTCCAGGTTTCCGACATGAAATTATAATGCGCTTCCTGCATTTCAGTAATAACTCGCAGTGCCCCCCCCCCCCCCCCCGACTTTGATCAATTATATAAAATTTGCCCCTAATTGATTTTTTTCTCAAAGAGGTTTGCTAAACTTTATATCCCTGACCAGAACATCTCTGTGGACGAATCCCTGGTCCATTTCACAGGCCAGCTGGGTATCAAACAGTATATCCCCAGTAAGGGGGCGAGGTACAGATTGAAGCTCAACAAGCTCTGTGAAAGCTCCACCAGATATGTGCATGCCTTTCGCATGTATGAAGGCAAAGACTCCCATTTCCAGCCCCAAGTGTCCACCGTACATGGGAATCAGCTGGAAAATTGTCTGGGAGTTGGCATTCCCACTCTTGCAAAAGGGGGTATCTCATTTATATGGACAATTATTATACTATTTTCCCCTTTTTCCGCAACCCATCTCATTTATATGGACAGTTATTATACTAGTTTGCCCCTTTTCCGCAACCTGTACCTGAAGAATACTTTGGCCTGCAGTACAGCAAGAAAAAACAGAAAGTGCTTCCCACAACGTTTGGTGACCACAAGGCTACAAAGGGGAACCTCAATTGATTTTTTCTCCAAGAGGTTTGCTGAACTTTATATCCCTGACCAAAACATCTCTGTGGACGAATCCCTGGTCCATTTCACAGGCCGGCTGGGAATCAAACAGTATATCCCCAGTAAGAGGGCGAGGTACGGATTGAAGCTCAACAAGCTCTGTGAAAGCTCCACCAGATATGTGCATGCCTTTCGTGTGTATGAAGGCAAAGACTCCCATTTCCAGCCCTGAGTGTCCACCATACATGGGAATCAGTAGGAAAATTGTTTGGGAGTTGGCATTCCCACTTTTGCAAAAGAGGGTATCACATTTATATTGACAATTATTATACTAGTTTGCCCCTTTTCCGCAACCTATACCTGAAGAATACTTTGGCCCGCGGTACAGCAAGGAAAAACAGAAAGTGCTTCTTACAACATTTAGTCACCACAAGGCTACAAAGGGGGGGAATCGACAAGCTTGAGTAACGAGGAAGTTTTGGCTGTGAAGTAGAGGGATAGGAAAGACGTATACATATCATGTCCACCATCCATGTTGACACCTCGGTGGAACTTCGCAGAAGACGTGGTCCCGTTCGAATGACTTGCTGTATCCATGAGTACAATAAATTGACGAGGGGGGGGGATTTAAATGATCAAATGTTGCAGCCCCATCTACTGTGTCAACACGAAAATCACTTTTCTGGTATAAAAAAATAGCAATCTACTTTTTTCATTTGGCCATTTACAACGTTTTCATCACCTATCAAAAATCGATAGAAACACCCAACACCTTCCTAAAATTTATTGAAGACATTGTCACTGCCCTAATCTATCAACAAGGATCCCTCCAGAAAGTATTAGCTCCAATTATGTCAGCAGACTACATGAGCGCCATTTTCCTGACAATATTCCGCCATCAGCAACCGGAAGAAGATGCCCAAAAAAATGACGGGTGTGCACCAAAAGAGAAGCTGGGGAAGACACCAGTTCCATTGTCCCCAATGCCCGTCCCAACCTGGCCTTTGAATCAGAGAATGCTTCAGACGCTATCACACTCTGGTGAACTATTATTATTATATAGGATTTATATAGCGCCAACAGTTTACGCAGCGCTTTACAATATAAAAGAGAGACAATACAGTTATAATACAATAAAATACAGGAGGATTAAGAGGGCCCTGCTCAGAAGAGCTTACAATCTATTAATTAGCCCATATTTCTAATAGACTGCCATTTCCCCATTTTCAATTTCTGTCCTGAATATTTCCCTGGTGCCTCAACCAACCATATCATTGTCTTCCATGTGAACTGACCCTGGCCTTTTTATCAACTATGCCTCTGTCTGCTGCCTGCATTGTTTATCTGCCATGTTTCTGCCTTTCATGTGAACTGACCCTGGACTATCGACTATGTCTCTGCCTACCATTTCTGCCTTTTACCTACACTGACCTCGACCTGTTGACCATGTTTTTGCCTGCCCCTTGGACTGATCTTTCACCCTGCTACACAGGGGTCTCACATATGTGAGGGGCTCCAGAAGAGTGTTTTGAGTTGAGAAAAACAGTATTTGGTTTTCTGTGTTCCCAGAACAGGGTCTGGTTGTCCAGGGGCTTCAAAGAGATGTGGGTGGGAGAAGCCTCTACCCCTGTCCCCATTCTTTCCTGACCAAGGCCCTAAGCTTGATGGTCCTGAATGCTGCCTGGACAAATACTTTGGCTGTGCTGACAATATCTCTGCCTGCACTGACCCAGGACTTTATAGACCATGTGCCTGTTGCCTGGACCAATACTTTGGCTGTACTGACCATATCTCTGCCTGCTGCCTGTACTAACTATGGACAGTATTCCTGCCTGCTGCATGGACGATCCTTTTTCTGTTGCTGACCACATCCCTGCCTGCTACCTGGACCAATGCTTTGGCTGTGCTGACAACATCTCTACCTGCACTGACTATGGACAGTATTCCTGCCTGCTGCCAGTTTTGCTGTTGCTGTCCACGTTCCTGCTTGCTGCCTTGACTGATGCACTACTAAACCTGCAGGTAATTTTTTCTTTACCCTTTGCTCAGCAGAATGTATTTTGGTTTGTAATTGGTATGTACAGTACATGCTATGTGTTAGAAATATAAAGAGCTTTCAACAATGTGATAGGTTGGCAGGAATTTATGTGTGTAATTTATGCTCCTAGAATCCCTAGAGGTGCTACTTGGATGTTGGGCCTCTGTATGTGGCCAGGCTGTGTAAAAGTCTCACACATGTGGTATCGCCATACTCAGAAGAAGCAGAATGTATTTTGGGGTGTCATTTTTTATATGTACATGCTGTGTGTTGGAAATATCTTATAAATGGACAACTTTGTGTAATTTATGCTTGTAGAACACCTGAAGGTGCTACTTCAATGTTGGGCCTCTGTATGTGGCCAGGCTGTGTAAAAGTCTCACACATGTGGTATTGCCATACTCAGGAGGAGTAGCAGAATGTATTTTGGGGTGTCATTGCAAGTATGCATATGCTGTGTGAGAGAAATAACTTATTATGACAATTTTGTGGGGAAAAAAAATGTCTTCATTTTCCCAAGAATTATGGGAAAAAAATAACAACTTCAAAAAACTCACCATGCCTCTTACTAAATACTAACTACTTACTAAATGTCTACTTTCCAAAAATGGGTCATTTGGAGGTTATTTGTACTTTCCTGGCTTGCTAGGGTTTCAAGAAATGAGATAGGCCTTCAATACATCAGGTGTGATCAATTTTCTATGATTTGCAACACTCTATAACTTTCACAGAGACTAAATAATATACACTAATTTGGGTTATTTTTACTAAAGATATATAGCAGTATAAATTTTGGCCAAAATTTATGAAGAAAAATTACTTCTTTGCAAAATTTTACAATAGAAACTAAAAAAAGTGTTTTTTTTTTTTAATTTTCTCTATTTTTTCGCTTAAATTACAAAAAATAAACTACCCAGTGATGATTAAATACCACTAAAAGAAAGCTCTATTTGTGAGAAAAAGGATAAAAATTTTGTTTGGCTACAGTGTAATTGTTTTTCAAAGTGTGAGGGCGCTAAAAGCTGAAAATTGGTCTGGGCAGGAAGGATTTATAAATGCCCTGTATTGAAGTGGTTAAAAAGGGCCCAAAATACATCCCTGTGAATTACAGACCAGTTAGTCTAACATCAATAGTATGCAAGCTCTTGGAGGGGATGATAAGGAACTATATATAAGATTTTAGTAATGAGAACGGTATCATTAGCAGTAGCCTGGATTCATGAAGAATCATTCTTGCCAAACCAATCTATTAACCTTCTACGTGGAGGTGAGTTGCCATCTAGATTAAGGAAGGCCCGTAGATGTGGTGTATCTGGATTTTGCAAAAGCATTTGACACAGTTCCCCATAAACGTTTACTGTACAAAATAAGGTCCATTGGCATGGACCATAGGGTGAGTACATGGATTGAAAACTGACTATAGGGCGGGTTCAGAGGGTGGTGATAAATGGGGAATACTTGGAATGGTCAGGGGTGGGTAGTGGGGTCCCCCAGGGTTCTGTGCTGGGACCAATCCTATTTAATTTGTTCATAAACGTCCTGGAGGATGGGATAAACAGTTCAATCTCTGTATTTGTGGACGATACTAAGCTAGGCAGGGCAACAACTTCTCTGCAGGATATGTTAACCTTGCAAGAAGATCTGAACAAATTAAAGAGGTGGGTAACTACATGGCAAATGAGGGTTAATGTGGAAAAATGTAAAATTATACATCTGGGTAGCAAAAATGTGAATGCAATCTATACACTGGGGGGAGAACCTCTGGGGGAATCTAGGGTAGAAAAGGACCTGGGGGTCCTAGTAGATGATAGGCTCAGCAATGGCATGCAATGCCAAGCTGCTGCTAACAAAGCAAACAGAAAATTGGCATGCATTAAAAAGGGGATCAACTCCAGAGATAAAACAATAATTCTCCCGCTCTACAAGACTTTAGTCCGGCAGCACCTAGAGTATGCTGCTGTCCAGTTCTTGGCACTAGTCCTCAGGAAGGATGTACTGGAAATGGAGCGAGTACAAAGAAGGGCAACAAAGCTAATAAAGGGTCTGGAGGATTAGTTACAAGCAACTTATTCTCTCTGGAGAAGAGATGCTTGAGAGGGGATATGATTTAAATTTACAGATACCGTACTGGTGACTAGGGATGAGCCGAATACCCCTCAGTTCGGTTTGCACCAGAACCTGCGAACGGACCGAAAGTTGGCGCGAACTTTAGAACCCCATTAAAGTCTATGAAGACTCGAACGTTCAAAATCAAAAGTGCTAATTTTAAAGGCTAATATGCAAGTTATTGTCCTAAAAAGGGTTTGGGGACCCGGGTCCTGCCCCAGGGGACATGTATCAATGCAAAAAAAAGTTTTAAAAACTAACGTTTTTTCGGGAGCAGTGTTTTTAATGATGCTTAAAGTGAAAAAAAAAAGTGAAATATTCCTTTATATATCATACCTGGGAGTGTCTATAGAGTATAGAGTATGTCTGTAAAGTGGCGCATGTTTCCCGTGCTTAGAACAGTCCCTGCACAAAATGACATTTCTAAAGGAATAAAAGTCATTTAAAACTGCTTGCGGCTTTATTGTAATGTTGGGTCCCAGCAATATGGATGAAAATCAGTGAGACAAACGGCATGGGTACCCCCCATCCACAGTCTATTACCAGGCCCTTTGGGTCTTGTATGGATATTAAGGGGAACCCCGCACCCAAATTAAAAAAAGGAAAGGCGTACGGCCCCCCAGGCCCTATATACTCTGAACAGCAGTATACAGGCGGTGCAAACAAGACAGGGACTGTAGGTTTGTTGTTAAGAAGAATCTGTTTGTAATTTTGAACAGGTACATTTTTAAAGTGTAGCTCCAGCCAAAAAATCTATTTTTAAGCTTTTTGGAAAACTTAGGGAAGGGTTAACCCCTGTAACATTTGTTTTTCTGTCTGTGCACCTCTTCAGAAGATTTTACTCACTTTCTGTCCCAATGACAATTTTTTTTTGAAAATTTGGGGTTTTTAGTGAAACAAGGGTTGGTGATAAAGCATCAGTGAAGAGGAGACACGTTTTTCCCATATTAACTCTTACAGGAGAGAATTTCCCTTCCAAGGGGTAGATTTCATCTCATTTTTAATTTTGATTAATTTTTTTTTCCTTCTGTTTGCAAGTAGGAGTTGTTTGTAAGTTGGATGTTTGAAAGTAGGGGCCTGCCCTATATACTCTGCAGAAATTGGGGCCTTAGGTGTTGGTGTTGCCACAACACTGCAAGCCCTCACAGTTACTCTTGGTGGGCCCAGGAACGGGCCTGTTGTGAAATATTAGATCAAGAATTGTAATTACATGCCATTGTTGAACAGTGGTAGAAAAATTGGGCCTTTGGTGGTGCTGGTGCCACAACACTAAGTCCTCACAGGTACTCTTGGTGGGCGCTGGAATGGGCCCTGCTGTGAAATATTATATCAAGAATTGTAATTACATGCACCCGTTGAACAGGGGCAGAAAAACTGGGCCTTTCGTGGTGGTGGTGTTGCCACAACATTGTAAGCCCTCACAGTTACTCTTGGTGGGCGCAGGAATGGGCCCTGCTGTTAAATATTAGATCAAGAATTGTAATTACATGTCCCTGTTGAACAGGGGCAGAAAAATTGGGCCTTAGGCACTGGTGCCACAACACTGCAACCCCTCACAGATGCTATAGTTGGAGCGCAGGAATGAGCCTTTCTGCAAAGTATTGCATCAAAAATTGTAATTATATGCCCCTGTTAAACAGGGGCTGAAAACTTGGGCCTTGGGCACTGGTGCTGGTGCCACAACACTGCAACCCCTCACAGATACTCTAGTTGGAGCGCAGGAATGACCCCTGCTGCAAAGTATTGCATCAAAAATTGTAATTACGCGCCCCTGTTAAACAGGGGCTGAAAAATTGCCACAACACTTCAACCCCTCACAGATGCTATAGTTGGAATGCAGGAATGAGCCCTGCTGCAAAGTATTGCATCAAAAATTGTAATTATACGCCCCTGTTAAACAGGGGCTGAAAAATTGGGCCTTGGGCACTGGTGCTGGTGCCACAACACTGCAACCTCTCACAGATACTATAGCTGGAGCGCAGGAATGAGCCCTGCTGCAAAGTATTGCATCAAAAATTGTAATTACATGCCCCTTTTAAGCAGGGGCAGAAAAATTGGGACTTGCCCACAGGTGGCGGTACCCAGAACCAAAAATGTTCTTACAAGCTATCAGCATGAAAATTGAGGAGGAAGAGGATTGTGACTCAGCATAACAGGATAGTCACTCAGCATCAGCATAGGCAGTCTTGAAGGGATCTCACATTAAAAAAAAATTAAACGGTTACATCAGCATCAGGTGCTTGGTAGCTGGTGATCCAAGATTGATTAATTTTTATGAAGGTCAGCCGATCGACCGATTCGGTGGACAGGCGCACCCTGTGATCGGTTACAAAGCCTCCAGCAGCACTGAATGTGCGTACTGAAAGAACGCTGGATGTAGGACAGGCCAGTAGCTCAATTGCATACTGTGTAAGCTCTGGCCAGTGATCCATCCTCAAGACCCAGTAACCCAGAGAATTTTCGGTGGGAAAGGTGTCAAAGTCTGATCTTGCCCCTAGGTAACCTGCACCATGTGAATCAGACGCTGGCGATGGTTGCTGGAACCGATCAGACCTCGGGGCTGCGGACTAAAAAATTGTCTGAACGCATCGGTCAGATGGCCACCTTCTCCACCGCTCCTTCTGTGACTGACCGAAGCCTCAGCAACACGTTGTCCAGGAGGACCAAGAAATTGTAACCTCCCAGGTTCTGGAAATGCGTTGCACAAACCTTTCTGCCTTCAGCCACTGCAGCATGGCCAACGTTGAGTTCCACCTGGTGGGCATGTCACAGATTAGGCGGTTCTTGGGCAGGTTAAATTCCTTTTGGAGGTTAGCCAGCTGAGCACTGGCATTATATGACCTGCAGAAATGCACACAGACTTTCCTGGCCTGCCTCAGGACATCCTGTAAGCCCGGGTACCTGCCCAAGAACCGCTGCACCACCAAGTTAAGGATGTGAGCCAAACAGGGCACATGGATCAGTTGTCCCTGTCGGAGGGCGGAGAGGAGGTTGGTGCCATTGTCGCAAACCCCCATACCTGGCTTAAGCTGGCGTGGCGTCAACCACCTCTGAACCTGCCCCTGCAGAGCTGACAGAATCTCTGCCCCAGTGTGGCTCCTTTTCCCCCAAGCACACCAGCTCAAGCACCGCGTGGCATCTTTTTGCCTGCATGCTTGCGAACCCTTTGAACGCCTACGGAGCACCGCTGGTTCCGAGGACAAATCAGCACAGGAAGAGGCCATGGAGGCAGAAGAAGAGGAGAGGGAGGAGGAGAGAGGTGTGGCAGAATCACCACTAGTAGAATTTTGAAGGCGTGGTGGTGCAACAACCTCCAACACTACTGCACCCTGTCCTGCATCTTTCCCAGCTGCCAGAAGAGTCACCCAGTGCGCGGTGAAAGATAGGTAACGTTCCTGTCCATGCCTGCTGAACCATGAGTCAGCGGTAATATGCACCTTACCGCTGACCGCCCTGTCCAGCAAGGCCAAGACATTGCCTTCCACATGCCGGTAGAGAGCTGTGAGAAAAAGTGGCATTTGGGAACCTGCCACTAAGGAACCGCACATTCCACAAACTCACGGGAGGGGGCAGAGTCTACCAACTGAAAAGGCAGCAGTTGAAGTGCTAGCAATTTAGGCAAGCTAGTATTCAACTGCTGGGCTTGTGGATGGCTGGGAGCGAATTCCTTTTCGCGGTGCAGCAGCTGGGGCAGTGAAATTTGCCTGGCACAATCTGACGTTGGTGTACCGATAGCAAATTGCCCGCAAGTACTTGGCTGTGACACACCTAATTCTACACCTTCATTCCTCTCAGTGCAGGTTTCAGAGAGGACTGAAGGTATAGTGGGGTTGGAGATCCCAGCTGATGAGGAGCAAGGAGAGGTCCACTTTGTTCTTTGGTGTGGGTCTTTTAGGTACACTTGCCAACGAACTGCATGGCAGGTCGACATATGTCTGGCCAAGCATGCGGTGCCCAAGCGGGTGATGTTTTGGCCACGCGAGATACGCTTGAGACATATGTTGCAAATAGCAGCGGTGGGATCTGATGCACTCATCTCAAAAAGGCCCAAAACAAAGAACTTTTGGAATAACACACAGAGACAGCAGCGCCCTGCACATGCAGAGCTCTGTGGTGTGATGCAGTCGGTGTGCTGCCCTTAAGCTGGCCCCTGGAGGGCATGCTGCCTCGTTGGAGATGTGCCTCCTCCTCCTCTTTCCTATCAGGCACCCATGTGGAGTCAGTGACCTCATCATCCCCTCCCTCCTCATCACTGGAGCTAAGATGGCAGTATGCTGCAGCTGGGGGAACATGACTGCCAGATTGCTGTCCTTCTTGGGCACCCCCTCTCTCTGGGCTCATGTTACTGCCTTCCTCTAGCTGGGTACCATCATCGGAGCCTTCAAAACACTGGGCATCCTCCTGGAGCATGTACCCAACACTGGTCAAACAGTTCGGGGGACTTCTCAGAAGAATATGGTGGGGCTAGGGAAGGAGTGACTGATGCCATTGAGCCGAGGGAAGAGGCCGCATTGGCAGCTGCTTTGCCAGACAAAGTACCCTGAGCCTGGGTGAGAGAGGATGAGGAGGATGAGGATGGCTTGGTCATCCACTCTACCAAGTCTTTGGCGCATGTTGTGGCTCAACACGGCCAGCTGCCAAAAAAAAGGACAAGCATGTCCCAAGGCCACATGCTGATGAGGATGCATCGTCTCCACGACCAGCACTGTTGCCTCTAGACACAGAGCCTGCTTGCCCTCTTTTATTGGCTTGTGACTGTCTGCCTCTTCTTGTTGGCCTTCCAGACATACTAATGGCCTGCAGTGAGATGTAGCTGCACAAAGCTGGGATGTATATACAGTATATACTGATACTGCAGCTAGCAGAATCAACTGCCTGCCTGCCTGTGGTACTAATAGGATTATTCTTCAGGTAGCTTTAGGTGCACACTGTGCAGAGGACAAAGTACACTAACTGTAAATACTGTAGCTGCCTGCCTGTGGTATTAATAGAAGAACAACAGCAATTGTCTTCAGGTAGCTTTAGGTGCACACTGTGCAGAGGATGTAGTACACTAACTGTAAATACTGTAGCTGCCTGCCTGTGGTATTAATAGGATCAGAACAACAGCAATTGTCTTCAGGTAGCCTTAGGTCAGTGGTTCTCAACTCCTGTCCTCAGGACCCACTAACAGGCCAGATTTTAAGTATTACCTTGGGGACAATGCAGCCTAAAATACTGCAATCACTGAGCAGCAAATTATATCACCTGTGACGTATTTCAGTTATCTTACAAACCTGGCCTGTTAGTGGGCCCTGAGGACCGGAGTTGAGAACCACTGCCTTAGGTGCATACTGTGCAGAGGACACAGTACACTAACTGTAAATACTGCAGCTGCCTGCCTGTGGTACTAATAGGATCAGAAGAACACCACCAATTTTCTTCAGGTAGCTTTAGGTGCACCCTGTGCAGAGGACATAGTGCGCTAACTGTAAATACTGTAGCTGCCTGCCTGTGGTATTAATAGGAGCAGAACAACAGCAAATGTAATCAGGTAGCTTTAGGTGCACACTGAGCAGAGGACACACTACACTAACTTGTAAATACTACAGCTGCCTGTGATACTAATAGGATCAGAAGAACATCACCAATTTTCTTCAGGTAGCTTTAGGTGCACACTGTGCAGAGGACACAATGCACTAACTATAAATACTGTAGCTGCCTGCCTGTGGTATTAATAGCAGGAGAACAACAGCAATTGTCTTCAAGTAACTTTAGGTGCACACTGTGCAGAGGACGCACTACACTAACTGTAAATACTGTAGATGCCTGCCTGTGGTATTAATAGGATCAGAACAACAGCAATTGTCTTCAGGAAGCTTTAGGTGCACACTGTGCAGAGGACGCAGTACACTAACTGTAAATACTGCAGCCGCCTGCCTGTGGAATTAATAGGATCAGAAGAACACCACCAATTTTCTTCAGGTAGCTTTAGGTGCACACTGTGCAGAGGATGCACTACACTAACTGTAAACACTGCAGTTGCCTGCGATACTAATAGGATCAGAAGAACACCACCAATTTTCTTCAGGTAGCTTTAGATGCACACTGTGCAGAGGACGCACTACACTAACTTGTAAATACTACAGCTGCCTGCGGTACTAATAGGATCAGAAGAACACCACCAATTTTCTTCAGGTAGCTTTAGGTGCACACTGTGCAGAGAACACACTACACTAACTTGTAAATACTGCAGCTGCCTGCGGTACTAATAGGATCAGAAGAACACCACCAATTTTTTTCAGGTAGCTTTAGGTGCACACTGTGCAGAGGACGCACTACACTAACTTGTAAATACTGCAGCTGCCTGTGGTACTAATAGGATCAGAAGAACACCACCAATTTTCTTCAGGTAGCTTTAGGTGCACACTGTGCAGAGGACACAGTACACTAACTGTAAATACTGTAGCTGCCTGCCTGTGGTATTAATAGGAGCAAAACAACAGCAATTGTCTTCAGGTAGCTTTAGGTGTACACTGTGCAGAGGGCGCAGTACACTAACTTGTAAATACTGCAGCTACCTGCGGTACTAATAGGATCAGAAGAACACCACCAATTTTTATCAGGTAGCTTTAGGTGCACACTGTGCAGAGGACGCACTACACTAACTGTAAATACTGTAGCTAATAGGACTAATAGGATCAGAAGAACACCAGCAATTTTCTTCAGGTAGCTGTAAATACTGTAAAAACACCTGCCTGCCTGTCAGTAGGAAGAGAATAAAAGGAACGGATCTAGCTAAACTGAATACAGTGTATATATATTTATGGTTGAAGCCCTATGGCCGATACGGATATGAACAACATAGACTTATGATAAGACTTACAACATGAAATGGGCCTGAAGTGTGCCTTGGTCTGATGGTCAGCATACCAAAATAAGGGGGCATACCCAAGATTAGAAATGAATATTTGTGAAAGAGAAATGATTGAGAAATGCCCTAAAAAGGGGATGGGAGGGTGGGTATCGCGCGCAGGAAACCGACAAAGACCACAGGCGAGCGGGCTGGTTAAATACCCCCCCGGGCTCCTCCCATAAATTCAGGCCAGCATACTGGCCTTCTTACTTATGGTTGAAGCCCTATGGCCGATACGGATATGAACAACATAGACTTATGATAAGACTTACAACATGAAATGGACCTGAAGTGTGCCTTGGTCTGATGGCCGGAATACCAAAATAAGGGGGCAAAAACATTCAGGTTGGGTTAAGTTTTATTTGTTTTAGTCTTATTCATTGAGCGAGTTTGGTAAATGCTTGTGACATTTCCACCTGAGGATTGGGGATGTACCGGGTGAAACAGGCAGACTTCCACCTGCCTAGTCTCTTAATAACATGATCTGGGACCCCATGCCGAGATGCTGTCGAGGCTGCTCCGATACGGAAAGAGTGACCGGAGTACTGAGTGGGGTTGAGGTGTAGGTTGCAGAGAAGAATCCTCATGTGTTCCATGAACTGGCTGGCACTTAAAGGTTTTTTTTTTTTTTTTTTTTTTTTTTTTAAATCTTTATTTATTTTTCAAAATACAAAAAACCAAAACAAAGTATCATACATATTCATATTCATAATTACTAAGGGGGGAGGGGACACCCGACCAGCAAAGCGGGGCTTCATACCCCCCCTCAGCGCCTTCCGGGACTGCCTCTCCCCCCTACACCCCCCCCTCCCCCCCCCCTTCCCCCCCACCCCCCGCAGACACGTACCCTCTTCCCTCTTCCTTCATATCTCCGCCCCACTCCCCGGCACTATCTTGACACTATCTCCACATATTTCTCTGTTTTTTTAAAAATCTCCCATGGGTACCATTTCCCTTGATCTCTTTCTTGCCTCCCCTCTGGGGCCTCTATTTCCTCTATGTACTCTAATCTGTAGATTTCGTCTACCTTATTAATCCAGTCTTTTATCATTGGGGGTTCTGTTTCTTGCCATTTCTTTGGGATAACGTTTTTGGCTGCATTAAGTAAAATTGGTGTCAGAGAGGAATTATATCTCCTCTTCCCTCCCTCCTGGCCATGAAACAGACAGGTCCAAGGGTCCTTTTTAATATTTTTCGCTATTATTCCTTCTATCAATCCTATCACTTCCTGCCAGTAGGGTTGAATTTTAGGGCAATCCCACCAGATGTGTGCCATTGTGCCCAGGCCTCCGCACCCTCGCCAACAGCCAGGGGATTTATCTAGTGAGAATTTACTCACCCTAGCTGGGGTCATGTACCACCGGGCTAAGCATTTATAGTTACTCTCCCTTGACTTCATATCCACAGCTGTTGTATGTGTGGCTTCCAAGATGTTTTTTTCAGTGTCTTCGTCGCATAGCAATCCCAGATCCTCCTCCCATTTTCTAATGAACGGTGGCGAATCCTGTCCACTCCTACCCATCAATATTTTGTACACCTTTGAAACCGTCCCCTTTAATTCTTCTCTAAGTGCCAGTTTCTCTAATCCCCTATATTTCTCCTCCTCCCTTAAGGGGCCTGGGAGACTAGTAATAAAGTGTTTTAATTGATTATACCTCCACCCATTTACTGTTAACCTCTGCCCTTGTGCCTTTAATTCATCCAGTGATTTTAATTCCCCCCTACTTATTATGTGTCTTATTTGTGTGTCCTTCTCCAAAATCCAATTTCCTCCTATTTTCCCCATTCCTGGAGGGAAGAACGGGTTATTCTTTAAATAAATTAGTGGTGAATTGTAGCCCCACTTATTTAATTGGTGGATCTGGTCCCAAACTTTAAGTGTGTGACGTGTGATATAGTGTGTTTCTATGCCTAACTCCCTATACTGTGGTGGGTTCCAGATTGTCTGGTTCAAAGATACCTTACTTAACCCTATTTCTAGATTCACCCATTTTTTTGTATTGAAACTTCTACCCCACTCCAGTGCCCGTGTTATTACAATCGCTCTATAGTAATTTCTAAAGTCAGGGAGGGCTAACCCCCCGCGTGCTTTCTCTCTACATAACACCCCGTGCGCTATTCTCGGTTTCTTTTGGCCCCAAACATATTTATTTATCATCTCTGATAATACCCTAAAAAATTCTCGGGGAACTGGGATAGGGAGCATTTGCATTTTGTATAATATTTTCGGTGCAAGAATCATTTTTACTATATTTATTCGACCCATCCACGAGGCTGTACCATGGGCTATTCTTTTTATTTCCGTTTTTATTTCGTTTAAGAGGGGTATATAATTTATTTTATACAAGTCCCTTCTGGAGCTCGTTAATCTCACTCCTAAGTACTTTATGTTATCCCTCCATGGAAAGCGGAAGACCTCGGCTAGTCTACTGGCCTCCAGTTTGTTTATGTTGATCTTTAGAGCTTCAGATTTTTCTATGTTGATTTTAAAATTTGATAGTGCGCTATACCGCCCCATAATTGCTAAAAGATTAGGGATTGATATTCTGGGTTTTGATATATAAAATAAAATATCGTTGGCAAATGCCGCTAGTTTGTGCTCTTCTTCCCCTACCACACATCCGCTTATGTCAGGGTGTTTTCTAATTATACTGAGGAGAGGTTCCAGGGCCAGGACAAAGAGGAGCGGGGACAACGGACAGCCCTGTCTAGTACCATTCTGCATAATAAAACTGGAGGAGGGGATGTTATTCACCCTAACAAAAGCTGCAGGATGGTTGTACAGGATTTTTATTCTTCTTAGCATTGCTGGCCCTACTCCCATTTCCTCCAGTGCACTGAACATAAATCCCCAGTCTACCCTGTCGAACGCTTTTTCGGCGTCAATCGACAGGAGTAGCCCTGGGGATTTGCCGGCTTTAAGTGCCTCCAGTACCAGTAGGGACCGCACCCCATTGTCTCTTCCCTCTCTTCCGGGTACAAATCCCACCTGGTCCGGATTCACCAGGTGGGGCATTTTCCCTCTCAGACGGAGAGCCAGGACTTTTGCGTACAATTTGGTATCTTCATTTAATAACGCAATCGGCCGATAACTTGAGCATAGGGTGCGGTCCCTCCCTTCCTTGGGGATCAATGTCACTGCCGCCAGCAACGCGTCCCTGCACATTTCCTGGTCTCCTAGGCCATTCCACATCTGGCAAAGCCTAGGTACCAGGGTTGATTTAAATTTTTTATAGAAATTGGTCGTGAAGCCGTCCGGCCCGGGGCTCTTACCCCCTGGGGATTGCTTCAAAGCTCTAAAGACCTCCTCCTCTGATATTGGCTTTTCTAACTCCAGTGAGTCTATTTGTGACAGAGTGGGCAGGGCAGCTTCTTTTAGAAATTCCTTTACCCTTTTTTCTCTTATCCCCTCCTGCTCTACCTTTCGCTCAACCGCGTAAAGGGAGGAAAAATATTTTTGGAATTCTTCTGCTATCTCTTTTGTTGAATGTCTCATCTCCCCTTTTTTGTCTTTCACCTTCTCTATATAGTTTTCCAATCTTTTCTTCTTGGTAGTTGCCGCTAAATGTTTCCCTATTTTATTCCCCTGTATATGGAAGCTCCTGTTGTTTTTATATTTCCTTTTGAGGGCTTCTGTCTCTAATAGGTCGCTTAACTCATCTCTTTTTACTGTTAGTTCCTTTAATACCTCTCTGCTCACCTCCTTGCTTGTTTTATGGGTTTGTTCTAGTTTGGCTATTTGTTCTAACAATTCTTTTTGTTTTTTCGCTCTTTCCCTCTTCTCCCCTGCACCAATTGAGATTAGTATCCCTCTAATGTAGGCCTTGAAGGTCTCCCACACAATAGTTGCCGGGACCTCATTGTTCTCGTTTATGCGGAAGAAGCCCTCAATTTCTTTTTGGACCCTTTTAACAACCTGTTTTTTATTAATAAGGAATTCGTTCAGGCGCCAGGTGTATGGGATCTTGTGAAGGCCTTTAAATAATAATGTCATACCTACTGGGGCATGGTCTGAGAGGGTCATAACCTCAATTTTTGTTGCTCTTACTGAGTCCAACAAACTATGTTCCACCAAGAAATAATCCAGCCTTGCATAGGTCTTATGAACCTGTGAGTAATATGTGTAGTCCCTCTCTTTGGGATGTAACACTCTCCACACATCAATCAGCTGCTGGGCTTGTAGTTTTTTCCCTATTCTGGCGCATGCCCTTTTATCCTCCCAGTGGGATTCTGCTGACCTATCCAAGGCTGGATGTATACAAAAGTTTAGGTCTCCTGCTAAAATCACCTCCCCTTCTTTGTATTCCTCCAATCCAGTCAGGATTCGGCCTAGGTACCCCATCGGATCTCTATTTGGGCAGTATATATTTGCCAAAGTATAAATTTTTTCGTTAATTTTCCCTTTCACAAACAGAAATCGTCCTTCTGGGTCCACTCTCTTATCTAGCAAATTAAATTTTATCTGTTTCGAGAATCCGATGGCCACCCCCTTTGTCCTTTTGGATGGGGAATCCCCATATATCCATAGTGGAAGGCTTTTTGATGTTAATTTAATACCCTCCTCATACACTAAATGAGTTTCCTGCAGGAAAGCTATATCGATATCCAATCTCTGTAATTCCTGAATCAGTTTCCCCCTTTTCCCTGGTGAATTGAGGCCCTTGACATTATACGATAGGCATCTGACTTCCATTGCCATTTACTCTTTATTTCTGCCCTCACGTCCCTTTTGGAAGCCTTTTAATTTACCCTGGGTATGACCTCTTCCCTTACACCAGGCAATACCAAAGTTGTAACCTTGGGGCCTAGGGAGGCCAAACCTAAAGGGAGGATATATGCCCTTAAATTTTTTCACAAATCTAGGGAAAAGGGGAAATAGGTGCGTAGAAACACATAGGGTAGATCTTTTGGGTTGTACTCTCTGTCTGCGGATACCCTTCCTTCCCCTCCTCCCACTCTCGCCCCCCCTCCCCCCCAAAACCCCCCCACCCACATCCTCCCCCCGCTCCCCCACCCCCCACCCCCCCCTGTCCCCACACCGTTTCCCAAGCTGAGGGTCGTGGCATCTCTCATGGTACCTTCCCGCCAACGCCCCCCTGTGTGCAGGGTGTTGCTCCCGCGATGGGGGTTCGGAGAACTAAAACCCTTTCGTGGTGAAAGCATCCTTTCTGACTATCACATTTTGGCCCTAGTGCCTTATAACCTCCCCCCACCCCCCCCACCCCCCCCCCCAAACTCACCCCCCCCTCAAAAGAACCTGCCCTCCATGTCCTGAGGAACTCTAATATTTAAATTTGTGCAAAAATCCTATAGGTCTTCCATCTGTTTTAATCTGAAGCTCCTCCCCTCTCTTGTCACCAGTAGGGCAAATGGGTGGCCCCAACTATATTTCAGATTAGCGTCCCTTAGAGTGTCCAGTAATGGTTTTAGTTGTCTTCTCCTTGCGAGGGTCTTAGCTGAAAGGTCTGTAAAGACTTGAATGTCCTGGTTGTTATATTTCAGTGATCGAACCCCTCTCAGGTTTTTCCAAATCCTCTCCTTTTCCTCATAATAATGAAACCTCGCGATCACATCTCTGGGGGCATCTTCTCTGGCGCTTACGGGCTTTTTTATTCTGTGGACACGTTCTATTTTGAGCTCCTCTTCCTTACTTCTTCCTAAAACCGGATTAAAAATTTCCCTCATAATGGCAAGCAGATCTTCCCCCCCTTGCTCTGGGATGGCTCTAATTCTAAAATTTTGCCTTCTATTTTGGTTTTCTTGTTCTTCGAGTTTAAGGAGCATTTCCCTATGATCCGATTTCAGGATTTTAACCTGTTTTTTCAATTCCTCTATCGTTGTTGCATACTGCTCCGTTAAATCCTCCACTTTTTCCACTCTTTTTAATAAATGTCCCAAGTCTTCTCTAACATTCAGGATTTCTGCTTTCAATACATTCTCTAATTTAATGAACATATCCTGCATGTCTGTTTTTGTGGGAAGGGTATCCATATTTGGCTCTGCATTAATTCCTATTTCAGGTTCTGGTGAAGTTGGTACTCTAGCGCCATTTCCCATTGCACCTTTGTTTTTATTGGAGTCCTTCTTTTTTTCTTTTGCACTTTGTTGTTTGTTTTCCATACTTGGGCTTCTATTTTGTGTTTCTGTCATATATCTTTGAATAGTACTTGTGTTTAAGCTGTCTCTGGGTTTTTTTACTTCAGCAACTTTAGTAGAGCGCCCTCTCATACTCAGGATCTCCCTCCTTCCACTCTCCTTGAATGGAGTCTCAGACCTCTATGTTCCTCTCTGTGCCCCTTTGTTTGTTTCATACAGCTGCAACAGGCTTTTGTATATTTCCAATATGTACAGATTTTATCTTAAAAATGTCCTACCTGGAGCTGTCTTGTAGCTGGGGGCACAGGGACAACAAGCCGGACTTCCTTCGCTTGGAGGATACACTGGGGTGGTTCTCTTTAACAGCTGCGATCTCCAGGGTCCACCGAGCGCTTTCCAGGAGGTTGTCCTCCACTGTGACAGAAAAAAAAAGAGAGCTCCTTTCCTGCTTTTCCGGCTCCCCCTTCCCCTGTACACGGGGGTTAGGGATGAGGATGAGGGGGTATAACAGAGGCTGAAGGGGAGGGGTATCTCAGGTCCTTCCTCCGATCTCCTCCCGGGGGGGGGGGGGGGGCGGGCGACGGAGCAGGCGGAGGCGCCTCGAGCGTCTACGGACAGTTCAGCTCCTAGCCGGCTTCAGCTCTTCAGGATGCGAGGCATCCGGGCGGGGCTTTCCTTGTAGAGAGCAAACAGTCGCCACTGTCTCCAGCTTAAAGCTCCGGTTCCACTCGCTCCCGGTTGCCTAGGATCTCAGCGCTGTCAGCCGTTACTGCTTCCTGCTTTCTGGGCTCCTGTCCAGCGAGGTCGATCGGCTCTCACCTCACGCTGTCATGTTCACCATGATCCCCTCCTCCGTCCTCCACCGCCCCACCGTGTAACTCCTCCCCTACTCCTCACACGTCATCTCCCCAAAAGGTTGGGCGGCACTTAAAGGTTTGACCGGAAAGGGTAGAAGGGGACTAGAATCTGACTGTTCGGGCAGGAGTGACAGTAGGCGGTTAAGCATGGTAACTGGACACCAGCTATTGTTAGTTTTGTAGAGGTGGATTTCTACTCTGGCGCCTGATCGCTGGGTGTTGGATACCGCAAGATGGAGGACGAAATGGTCTTGGTAGTGAACCAAGTGATGTCTACACAGGACTTGGCCTGCGGGGTTATTGCAGGTGAACTCACCAGGCCGCAGGAACCGGTAGTAGGCCAGATAGATAGCTGCTTGTATGACCAAGCTAGGGAGAAGACCAAACAGAGAACTGGCAAGAATAGTGGACATGTCTCTAAAGATGTCACTTGTTATAGGCAGGCGTTCGGCCTTGATTATTGGCTGTTGTTTCTGTATGCCACGTAGGCTGGCTCAGATTGCATGGCTTGCGAACAAGGACGGTCTTGCGGGATCTTGTAGAGCCAGAAAGTGTTGGATGCCAGCTAAGTATAGGCAGACAGTATTGTGGGACAAGGCTAAGTGACTATGGCAATATGAGATAAAGGCCAGTATGTGTTTGGCGTCTGTCGTAGTTCCTATATGGTAAGCTTTGAGCATGTTACGGGACAGAGACTGGTTGATGAGCTGTGTCGCTCCACGGAGATGCTGTTCTAGTCCAGAGTCAGCTGAGACCAGGCCAGGATATGGGCTGATACAGGGTCGGCTCTGGGAACCTGCCGAAAGAAGGAGGTGAAATTAAAGCGAGACAGTGCGTCTGTGGCAAGGTTGCATTTGTCCGGAATGAATGTACAGTGGATGTTGAATTGGTGCTGAAGGGAAAGTTGTACCAGCCTGCATAGGAAGGACATAACCAAGAGCGACTTAGACCTGCTTTTAGTAATGATATCTGCCGTGGCCTGGTTGTCGGTAGTGAAGGCCACAGTTTGCCTTGTCCAGATATGACCCCAGAGCTGGGCGGCTGCCACGATCGGGTAAAGCTTGAAAAGAGAGGAAGTCAGGGTAAACTCAGGGATTGAAAGTATCTCTGGAGGCCAGGGTCCTGCAAACCAATGATGGCCAAAAATTAAAGCGAAGCCTGTGGAGGCTGCGGCATATGTTACTACCTGTGGTGATTGGTGTGATATCGAAGGTATAAACATGGATATACCATTCCAGGTAGAAATGAACTCCTCCCACATTGATAAATCTGCTACTGCTGCAGTGTCCAAATTGAGGATCTGATCAGGGTCCTGTGCCGGTGAGAGGTAGACTAGGAGGCGTGACACAAAGGACCGACCCTGGGGAATGATTCGCATGGCGAAATTGAGCATGCCCAACAGGGACTGGAGCTGCTTTTTAGTACATCCTCTTGTGTGGGTTAATTCTTGGAGAACTGACCAATTCGGTTTAATTTGTCAAGGGGGAGGCTAGCCTGCATGGAGCAAGTATCTAGGTTAACTCCAAGGTAGGTGATGGAGTGTGCTGGTCCGTCAACCTTGTGTTCAGTGATGGGGACATTGAGATTCCCAAAGACTACTGTCAATTTGTTGAGGTCTCCTGGGGGCATGCTGGGCTGTTCGATTAACAAGATGACCTCTTGGCACTGAGCCTTATGTATAAGTATCCAGGTGAGGGTCTGTGCAAAAGTGTTAAAGAGCCAGGGGCTGCTTTTAGAGCCAAAAGTCAGCTTGGTAGCGAAGTAGTATGCCTCTTTCCACTTAATGCTGTGCCAACACCAGAGGGACGGGTGGATAGGCAGGAGTTGAAAGGCGTCTGAGATGTCGGCCTTGGAGAGCCAGGCGCCTGTGCCTGCTTTGATAATGGCCTGAATTGCCATGTCTATGGAGGCATATTTCAGGGAAAACTCCTCGGAGGGAATTAGGGAATTCAGGCTGGGAATGTGGAAAGAATGAGGTGCAGACAGGTCGTACACTAAGCGAGCTTTATTTGAGAACTTGCCCTTGACAAGCCCAATAGGGCTAACTCTCCAAGTGATGAAAGAGGGCTGTGTGAAGGGACCTATGATGAAGTCTTGCTCCAGTTCGGCCTGTAATAGCTGGTCTATGGCCTGCTTGTCGGTGGAAACTAACCGGAGGTTCCTGCATTCATAGGTTGTATGGGGCAGAGAGATGAGGCCGGTGTGGAACCCTGCTGTAAATCCTTGGATAAGGAAGGTGGCCAGGGAAGGAGTAGGGTGTGAGGGGAGATAGAGCCCCAGCCATAGGACATTGACTCGGCCTAGTCATGCCTTCTTCTGCTGCTTGACCTTGCAAAGATTTCTCGGGTGTGCCCTCTGGCATATAATGCAGATATGGAGCAGGCGGCATTTATCTAAAATTACATGAGCCTTAGTTGTAGTTGTTAACAAATGGCTGCTCCTTCTATGGTCCGAACAGAGCATAACTGCCCCATTAGCGCACCAGGCAGTGGTGTGGGAGGAGGATTGGCAAACAGCGCACAATGGTGAGCGCATGCCAGCAAAGTGATGGCAGAACAATTCAGTGTCCAAAAGGCTCCAATCTGTGCCTGTCTGAAATTGTGCCAGCCTGGCTGCTGCTTTTGCAGAGAAGGAACGATAGTAATCATAAAACGAAAAACCTCCGTATTTGTAGCCCAAGTCCACCACGGTGTGGAGATATAGATCCAGCTCTTCCCTTCTGCTGGGGGTGGCTGAGCATAAGACATCCCTGACCATGCCGAAGGCCAGCGCAAACTCTGGGACAGACAACTTTCGGTTGAGCCTAGGATCTTTGGCCTTGAGGACCACTGACACGTCTCCCCAGGTATAGGCTTTGTTCTCTGCCAAGTCGTGGACTGAAATGAGTACGGAGGCGAGGTTGATGTCCTTGCCATCCAGGATGTCCTTCCTAATGCTGGCTGGAACCAGATGTGCTGGGCAGATAGTGGGACTTGTCCCTGTAGTACCTGCAAGAAGGGGTGTCAGAACCTGCACTGTGGGTGGGTCAGGGATGGTGGTGGCCGGGCGAGCCTCCAAGAGTGCCACTCTGGCTTGAACATCCATGACTGTAGTCAACAAAGATGACACCATGGTGTGAAGTTTGGATATTGCAGCGGAAATTGTTTGGAGAAAAGCCTGTTGAGTACTGGGCCCAGCTGTGGCTGGCGGGGGGGAAGAGGAGCTTGAAAAGCTCTGCCTTCCTGTCTGTAGCAGGGAAAGGCACACCCCTGCGCTTCAGTTCTGCCGTTAATTTGGGGATGGTCCATCCCCTGAGGGACTGCACGCTGCCACTGTCTGACATTGGGGAAGGTGGCAGAGGGGCGGTGAAGTCTTCGCTGCCAGCTTGAGACATGGCTCTAGGTGGCTTGTGCCCTGGAAGTGATGTGCTGTCTTTTGAGGTTGCAAGATGGTCGACCGGAACCTATTGAGGGTGACATAAAGTCTAGATTGTTTCTTTTTCTGTGTCAGCATACGTACCCAGCTCCTGTCCTTTTTAGAGGGGTGTGTTTTGTTTTTTTTTTACCTGGGGAAATACTGTCCAACCTGGTGCAGGGTGGACCTACTGAACTTGACTGACCTGGAGAGAGAAATGACATATGACAACTGGTGAGGGGTTTGACTATCTGAATTGAAAAGGTGACTTAGATGACTGACTTGTGTAACTTTGCAGTGCGTTTATGCGAGTTTGTCGATTTGGAGTGGTTTTGAGTCTTTTGACTTGATGTGACTGTTGCATGAAATGAGTGAAATGTTTATGCCTGGATGTAGGCACGAATCGGTGCCATGACTACAACAAGCAAGTAATCAAACTGTGGAACATAAAAATGAAATGAAATGAAATGAGGCCAAGCCAACTGGGGCACGCTGAGACGAATCGATGCATCGCAGATGCCACTGGATTTGAATTGGAGCGCGGTATGTGACAGTGAAATGAATGAACTGTTTGCCATGACAGAGGCATGAAACGGTCGAGCCGCGGCTGCGACTGACAACGAACCGGACTCTGGAACACGTACTGAAATGAGGCCAAAAACAACTGGGGCACACCGGGACGAATTGGTGCATCTCAGATGTGACTGGATTCGAATTGGAGCACGATACGTGACAATGAAATGAAATTATTTGCCATGACGGAGGCACGAATCGGTCGTCCACAACTGCGACTGACTACGAACCGGACTCTGGAGCATGTACTGAAATCAGGCCAAAAAACCCTGGGGCACGCTGGGACGAATCGCTGCATCTCAGATGCGACTGGATTCGAATCGGAACGTGATAAGTGACAGTGAAATGATTGCCATGACAGAGACTCGAATCGGTGAGCTGAATTTTTTGCGACTAACAATGAAAATGGGCTCTGGAGCATGTACTGAAATGAGGCCAAAAACCCTGGGGCACGCTGGGACGAATCGCTGCATCTCAGATGTGACTGGATTCGACCCGGGACATGATTCGTGACAGTGAAATGATTGCCATGACAGAGACATGAATCGGTGAGCCAAAAACTTCGACTAACAACGAACCAGACTCTGGAGCATGTACTGAAATGAGGCCGAAAAACAACTGGGGCACACCGAGACGAATCGGTGCATCACGGATGCCATTAGATTCGAATCGGAGCGTGGTAAGTGACAGAAAAATGAGTGAAATGATTGAAATGATTGAAATGGTTGAAATGATTTGCTACGACTGAGACACGAGTCGGAGTGCCGCGATTTGCGACTGGCAACAACCTGTCTGTGGAGCACGGTACGGTGATGTAAAAACATTTGTGACACTTTTAAACGGAGCAGTGCGATACTGTTGTTACAAGGTTCGACTCGTAGTGAAGTACGTAAATTATAGAAATATTTGTTTCATGATAGCGGTGCGAGCGAGTGGCTGACGACATGGCTATGTGTAAGGTTTTTACGAATGACTCGTAAGTTTCGATATCGAGGTCTGGTGACATGATATCTAACATAAATGCATGAAATGAAAGGTCAAACGTAAAAAACCCTACCTGCGACAGCCGAGCCAGACACGTTGTACAAAACCACAATGGTAACGAAAGCCTCGAGAACTTCGAAGACAGAACTCACGAACGCTAACGAATCTCGAATAGTCAGCCTAGTGACGTAGTATCGCGCACAGGAAACCGACAAAGACCACAGGCGAGTGGGCTGGTTAAATACCCCCCCGGGCTCCTCCCATAAATTCAGGCCAGCATACTGGCCTTCTTACTTATGGTTGAAGCCCTATGGCCAATACGGATATGAACAATATAGACTTATGATAAGACTTACAACATGAAATGGACCTGAAGTGTGCCTTGGTCTGATGGCCGGCATACCAAAATAAGGGGGCAAAAACATTCAGGTAGGGTTAAGTTTTATTTGTTTTAGTCTTATTCATTGAGCGAGTTTGGTAAATGCTTGTGACATTTCCACCTGAGGATTGGGGATGTACCGGGCGAAACAGGCAGACTTCCACCTGCCTAGTCTCTTAATAACATGATCTGGGACCCCATGCCGAGATGCTGTCGAGGCTGCTCCGATACGGAAAGAGTGACCGGAGTACTGAGTGGGGTTGAGGTGTAGGTTGCAGAGAAGAATCCTCATGTGTTCCATGAACTGGCTGGCCTTCTTACATATATACACCTAGGATGCCTATATATATACACAATACACTGTAAGTGCAGCTAACTCGCCTGCCATCTAACTTAAATCAAATGACACTGTCTCTCTCTCTCTCTCTCTCTCAAAGCAGGAACACACTACACAGGGCCGATGTGCAGGCGGCCTTATAGAGCGTGGGGAGTGTACTAAACCCCCTGAGCCATAATTGGCCAAAGCCACCCTGGCTTTGGCCAATTACGGCTCTCTGTACAGACGGTGCTGTGATTGGCCAAGCATGCGGGTCATAGTACTTGCTTGGCCAATCATCAGCTAGCAATGCACTGCGAAGCCGCAGTGAATTATGGGCTGTGACGCGCCACTCGAATTTGGTGCGAACGGCCCATATCATTCGCAATTCGACCAACAGTCGAACATGCGATGTTCGAGTCGAACATGGGTTTGACTCGAACTCAAAGCTCATCCCTACTGGTGACCCCACAATAGGGATAAAACTTTTTCGCGAAAGGGAGTTTAACAAGACACGTGGCCACTCATTAAAATTAGAAGAAAAGAGGATTAACCTTAAACTACATAGAGGGTTCTTTACTGTAAGAGCGGCAAGGATGTGGAATTCCTTTCCACAGGCACTAGTATCAGCAGGGAGCATCGACAGTTTCAAAAAACTATTAGATAAGCACCTGAACGACCACAACATTCAGGGATATACAATGTAATGCTGACATATAATCACACACATAGGTTGGACTTGATGGACTTATGTCTTTTTCCAACCTCACCTACTATATAACTATGTGATGGTGGCAGGGGGGGTGATGGTTGTGGCAGGGGGTGATGGTTGCAGCAGGTGATGGTGACAGGGGGTATTGGTTGCAGCAGGGTGTGATGGCAGCAGGGGATGGTGACAGGTGATGGTGGCAGGGGGTGATGGTTGTGGCAGGTGGTGGTGGCAGGGGGTGGATGGTTGCAGCAGGTGATGGTGGCAGGGGGTGATGGTTGCAGCAGGTGATGGTGGCAGCAGGTTGATGGTTGCAGCAGGTGGCAGAGGGTGATGGTTGTGGCAGGGGTGATGGTGGCGGCAGGGGATGATGGTGACAGGTGATGGTGGAAGGTGATGGTAGCAGGTGAATTCGCCCTTATTATATTGAAAATAACAAAAATATATTTTTTTACCTTAATATCTACCTTAAATCACATTGCTATTTGCATAGTGTACTTGCTTGTAGCCCAAATACTGAAATGTGCACTTAAAAATTTAATTTTGTAAAATGCCAGTATAAACTGGGTGTCTTGCAAGTAAATTTCAATCTGGTAGGTTGGCAACATTGAGCGTGATGCCGGCTTCACAGTTAATCAGGAAGCCAGGCCTCCCGGTTTCATGATTGGCAGGGAAGCTGGCTCCAAGCTCCCTTTGCAGCACTGCCTGTTCTGTCTCTAGGACAGAGAGCTAAACCCTCTTGCTTCATAAACTTCAGATACCATGTTTCTTTGATCTTAAATTTATTAGAACAAGCCAGGTGAAACTACAAATTGATAAAATAAACATCAATCAGTACAATTTTGCATATAATAAAGGAACGATGCACTATAACACTATAATGAGATAACAAGAACTCACCTTTTAAGCTCACTGAGGGGTGATGGCGAAGGATTGAAGAAGAACATGCCTTCCTGTCTCTGTAGATTATTAAAATGGAAGCTGAGTCACTTCCTCTAGAGAATTCTCCCAGAATGCCCTGGTTCCTAACAACTTTATTAACCCATTCTAAGAGAACACAATATGTAACTTCTACAAACAGCTAAGCTATACCAGAAAGGGAACAGTAAGTGGTGCCTACGCTCTGCATAACTAGCTTGGTGTAAATCAAGAAAATCAACATGTTATTTCAAACACATAAACATAAGTAAACTGAATAGAAGCCCAGTGGGCAGAACATTCCCCGCCTGACGTCATGTGACGTTACTAACAGAGCCTTCTGCAGAGAACAAGTTTGGTCACTGGTCTTAGGAATGCTTTGGCCTAGTCCTGGGTAGTTGGAGGGAGGAGCCTGGTAATGGCGCTGGTCAGGTGCGTGCCATAGGAGCTCTCTGTCTCCACTCTCCCCTAATGGAACATTACTGAGCCTTCCCTGCTCCCTGACCCCCTTACCTCGACCTCAAGGGAGTGGGACAAACCCTTGTACCGTGGAAACATACCTCGGGCTGGCGTTCTGTAGTGGGTCAGCTGCAACGGTGGATGAAAGAGGTAGCTGTGTTCACCTACCATGCCCAGGCATCCATCCTCCCCACCCTGTTTTTTCGCCTCCCCTGCCTTCCTCCTCTCTGCTGGGACACGCAGGGTGGTGCGGTGGGTAAGGTTGCGTGAGCACCGCGTGGACAAGGAGTGCGGGCTTGGCTCATCTCCCTCTACCTCCTCCTCTTCCTGGCTGACCTGGAGACTGGCAGGATCTGAGGACAGGGTAAGAAGGAGAAGATACCTGGTCATTCAGGGTCTGGCACTCAGCCACTCAGAAGAAGTTGGAAGTGCTCGCTGTGGTGAGTTGTCCAAAGGTAGCCGAGTGAAACTGAGCAGAGGTAAGCAGAGCCGCAGGGAGTTTCGGCTGGAGAGTGTCTGTCCGAAAAGACCCGGCGGGTCGTGGATGGGGTCTCCCCTTCTCCCCCCCCATATAAGTAAACACCTAAAACCTGCGTGTCTCTACACTTGTGCCTACAATGTAAAACCAAGAAGAATTTTTTAGAAGAAATCTGGGTGAGTACACTTTATATTATTACAGGACATTAGCTCATATTAGACATATAAAGCAATGTGTGGAATATAAATGCATGTGAAGATATAAACAGCTTAAACCAGCAGTTCTTATAGACATTGTGCACATTGTGCGATTTGGGTGTGCAGGAGGTAGATTGGGAAACACACCAAATTGAGGTACTTCATTAATTGGAAATCTTGGAACTGTTTGGACATTACTTCACCTTTCTCTTTTTAAGAAGAGGGGGAGGAGATGAGGGGAAAGTCAGCAAGAGGAGGAGGGGTAGTCAAATCACCCCGTACCAGGACCGGACTGGCCATAGGGCACACCAGGCCTGTGCCTGGTGGGCCGGGGGCTGCATGTCACGTCTCCTGACTCTCAGCTGCTTGTGCCAGCCCTGCACACCTGCCGCCGGCCTCTCTGCAGCCAGCTCCACGGTCGACTCTGTGGAGAGGGCCGCATGTCTCACTGGCAGGGTCCCGGGTCCCCACTCTCAAGGCAGCTGGACTGCTCCTTTGTGCCAGCGCGGCTCACCATAGCTGGCTCCGCGGCCGTCCGGCCAGTCCCCCCCAAAGTCCATACCAGACCCTTATCCGAGCCAGTCAGGAAAGGGGGTGGGGACGAGCAAGAGCCCCCCTCCTGAACCGTATGAGGTTGCATGCCCTCAACATGGGGGGTGGGCGCTTTGGGGCAGGGGGGCGCCCTGTGGCCCCCACCCCAAAGCCCCTTGTCCCCATGTCTCTTCCCGACAACCCTGGCTGTTGGTTGTCGGGGTCTGTGGGCAGAGGGCTTATCGGAATCCGGGAGCCCTCTTTAATAATGGGGCCCCCAGATCCCGGCCCACTCACCCTATGTGAATGAGTACATAGTTACATAGTTACATAGTTAGTCAGGTTGAAAAAAGACACAAGTCCATCCAGTTCAACCATAAAAAAAATATATATATATATATATCTTACAATCCAATAGACCCAATTCTATACCCACAGTTGATCCAGAGGAAGGCAAAAAACCCCAGCAGAGCATGCTCCAATTTGCTACAGCAGGGGAAAAAAATTCCTTCCTGATCCCCCAAGAGGCAATCGGATTTTTCCTGGATCAACTTTACCTATAAATGCTAGTACCCAGTTATATTATGTACATTTAGGAAAGTATCCAGGCCTTTCTTAAAGCAATCTACTGAGCTGGCCAGAACCACCTCTGACGGGAGTCTATTCCACATTTTCACAGCTCTTACTGTGAAGAAACCTTTCCGTATTTGGAGATGAAATCTCTTTTCCTCCAGTCGTAAAGCGTGCCCCCTTGTCCTCTGTGTTGACCGCAAAGTGAATAACTCAACACCAAGTTCACTATATGGACCCCTTATATATTTGAACATGTTGATCATATCCCCCTTATTCTCCTCTTCTCAAGAGTGAATAAATTCAGTTCCTCTAATCTTTCCTCATAGCTGAGCTCCTCCATGCCTCTTATCAGTTTGGTTGCCCTTCTCTGCACTTTCTCCAGTTCCCCGATATCCTTTTTGAGAACTGGTGCCCAAAACTGAACTGCATATTCCAGATGAGGTCTTACTAATGATTTGAACAGGGGCAAAATTATATCTCTCTCTCTGGAGTCCATACCTCTCTTAATACAAGAAAGGACTTTCCTCGCTTTGGAAACTGCAGCTTGGCATTGCATGCTATTATTGAGCTTATGATCTACCAAAACCCCCAGATCCTTCTCCACTACGGATTCCCCCAGTTGTACTCCCCCTAGTATGTATGATGCATGCATATTCTTAACCCCCAAGTGCATAACTTTGCACTTCTCAACATTAAACCTCATCTGCCACATAGATGCCCAATCAGACAGTGCATTGAGGTCAGCTTGTAAATTGGAGACATCCTGTAAGGACGTTATTCCACTGCATAGCTTGGTGTCATCTGCAAAGACAGAAATGTTACTTTTGATCCCAGACCCAATATCATTTATAAAGATATTAAAGCGTAAGGGTCCCAGCACTGAACCTTGGGGTACACCACTGATAACCTTAGACCATTCAGAGTAAGAATCATTAACCACTGCTCTCTGAATTCTGTCTTTTAGCCAGTTTTCTATCCATTTACAAACTGATATTTCCAAGCCTGTAGACTTTAACTTACACATGAGCCGTGTGTGCGGAACTGTATCGAACGCTTTTGCAAAATCCAAGTATACCACGTCCACAGCCACCCCTCTGTCCAAGGTTTTACTTACCTCTTCATAAAAAGAAATCAGGTTTGTCTGACAACTTCTGTCTTTCATGAATCCATGCTGTCATAGTTACATAGTAGGTGAGGTTGAAAAAAGACACAAGTCCATCAAGTCCAACCTATGTGTGTGATTATGTGTCAGTATTACATTACATATCCCTGTATATTGCGGTCATTCAGGTGATTATCTAATAGTTTCTTGAAGCTATCAATGCTCCCCGCTGAGACCACCGCCTGTGGAAGGGAATTCCACATCCTTGCCGCTCTTACAGTAAAGAACCCTCTACGTAGTTTAAGGTTAAACCTCTTTTCTTCTAATTGTAATGAGTGGCCACGAGTCTTATTAAACTCTCTTCTGCGAAAAAGTTTTATCCCTATTGTGGGGTCACCAGTACAGTATTTGTAAATTGAAATCATATCCCCTCTCAAGCGTCTCTTCTCCAGAGAGAATAAGTTCAGTGCTCGCAACCTTTCCTCATAACTAAGATCCTCCAGACCCTTTATTAGCTTTGTTGCCCTTCTTTGTACTCGCTCCATTTCCAGTACGTCCCTCCTGAGGACTGGTGCCCAGAACTGGATAGCATACTCCAGGTGCGGGCGGACCAGAGTCTTGTAGAGCGGGAGAATTATCGTTTTATCTCTGCAGTTGATCCCCCTTTTAATGCATGCCAATATTCTGTTTGCTTTATTAGCAGCAGCTTGGCATTGCATGCCATTGCTGAGCCTATCATCCACTAGGACCCCCAGGTCCTTTTCCATCCTAGATTCCCCCAGAGGTTTTCCCCCCAGTGTATAGATTGCATTCATATTTTTGCCACCCAAATGCATTATTTTACATTTTTCTACATTGAACCTCATTTGCCATGTAGTCGCCCACCCCATTAATTTGTTCAGGTCTTTTTGCAAGATTTCCACATCCTGCGGAGAAGTTATTGCCCTGCTTAGCTTAGTATCGTCTGCAAATACAGAGATTGAACTGTTTATCCCATCCTCCAGGTCGTTTATGAACAAATTAAATAGGATTGGTCCCAGCACAGAACCCTGGGGAACCCCACTACCCACCCCTGACCATTCTGAGTACTCCCCATTTATCCCCACCCTCTGAACACGCCCTTGTAGCCAGTTTTCAATCCATGTACTCACCCTATGGTCCATGCCAACGCACCTTATTTTGTACAGTAAACGTTTATGGGGAACTGTCAAATGCTTTTGAAAAATCCAGAAACACCACGTCTACGGGCCTTCCTTTATCTAGATGGCAACTCACCTCCTCATAGAAGGTTAATAGATTGGTTTGGCAAGAACGATTCTTCATGAATCCATGCTGATTACTGCTAATGATATCATTCTTATTACTAAAATCTTGTATATAGTCCCTTATCATCCCCTCCAAGAGTTTACATACTATTGATGTTAGGCTAACTGGTCTGTAATTCCCAGGGATGTTTTTTGGGCCCTTTTTAAATATTGGTACTACATTGGCTTTTCTCCAATCAGCTGGTACCATTCCAGTCAATAGACTGTCTGTAAAAATTAGGAACAACGGTCTGGCAATCACCTGACTGAGTTTCCTAAGTACCCTCGGATGCAAGCCATCTGGTCCCGGTGATTTATTAATGTTAAGTTTCTCAAGTCTAATTTTAATTCCGTCCTCTGTTAACCATGTAGGTGCTTCCTGTGTTGTGTCATGAGGATAAACACTGCAGTTTTGGTTACTGAAGCCCCCCGATTCACTCGTGAAGACTGAGGAGAAGAATAAATTCAATACCTTTGCCATCTCCCCATCCTTTGTAACCAGATGTCCTTCCTCATTCTTTATGGGGCCAATATGGTCTGTCCTCCCTTTTTTACTGTTTACATACTTAAAGAATTTCTTGGGATTTTTTTTGCTCTCCTCCACTATGTGTCTTTCATAATCTATCTTAGCCAACCTAATTGCACCCTTACATTTCTTATTGCATTCTTTATAAATTCTGAATGCTGTGGATGATCCCTCAACCTTGTATTTTTTGAAGGCCTTCTCCTTTGCTTTTATATGCATTTTTACATTGGAGTTAAGCCATCCAGGATGTTTGTTCGCTCTTTTAAATTTATTACCCAATGGGATACATTGGCTAATGCCCTTATTTAATATGCTCTTAAAGCAAACCCATCTCTCCTCCGTATTCTTTGTTCCTAATATTTTATCCCAATTTATGCCTTTTAGCAAGGTTTGTAGTTTAGGGAAGTTGGCTCTTTTGAAATTCAGTGTCTTTGTGTTCCCTTCATGTCTCCTATTTGTGTGATTTATACTGAAACTAATTGACCTGTGATCGCTGTTACCTAAATTGCCCCGTATTTCCACATCTGTTATCAGGTCTGTATTGTTGGTAATCAGTAGATCTAGTAATGTTTTATTTCTAGTTGGTGCGTCTATCATCTGACCCATAAAATTGTCCTGCAAGACACTAAGGAACTGGCGAGCCTTAAATGAATGCGCGGTTCCCTCCGCCCAGTCTATGTCTGGATAATTAAAATCCCCCATTATGATAACACTTCCCATCCTTGCTGCTAATCCAATTTGTGATAGGAGATCCGTCTCCTTCCTCCCTCAGGTTAGGGGGCCTATAGCATACTCCCAGTATTATTTCCCCCTTAGCTTCATCCCTTTGGAGCTCTACCCATAAAGATTCCACCTCCTCCCTAGCCCCCTCAGTGATGTCATCTCTCACATTCACTTGTACATTATTCTTGATATATAGGCATACCCCTCCCCCTTTTTTACCCTCTCTGTCCTTGCGGTATAGGGTATACCCTTGAATGTTTGCCAGCCAATCATGAGAGCTGTTGAACCAGGTCTCTGAAATTCCCACAAAATCCAAATCCTCCTTGTACAACAGTATCTCTAGTTCACCCATCTTGTCCGCCAGGCTCCTGGCATTGGTGAACATGCCACATAGTTTAGACCGGTCGCATATTGTCCTTGTATTGGGTGTTTCAAGATTGCAACTTGGACTTGCTACTATACTCACCTTGTATTTTTGTGCTTTGGTTAACCTACCACTAATGCCCCCAATACTACCCTCTGGAATATCTTCCGCGCTGGCTATCACTGTCTCTGGACCCCCCCCCCATCGCCTAGTTTAAAAACCCCTCTAACTTTTTGGCCATCTTCATTCCCAGCAGATCTGCACCCTCCTCATTTAGGTGCAGTCCGTCCCTTCTATAGTACCGGTTACCGACTGAGAAGTCGGCCCAGTCCTCCAGGAACCCAAACCCCTCCTTACTACACCAGCTCTTCAGCCACTTGTTTACTTCCCTAATCTCCCTCTGCCTCTCTGGTGTGGCTCGATGTACCGGTAGTATTCCTGAGAACACTACCTTGGAGGTCCTTTTCCTCAATTTAGCTCCTAAGTCCCTAAAATCGTTCTTTAGGACACTCCATCTGCCTCTGACTTTGTCATTGGTGCCAACGTGCACCATGACAGCCGGGTCTTAGCCAGCCCCTCCCAGTAATCTGTCCACAAGATCCGTGATGTGCCAAACCCGAGCGCCCGGTAGACAACATACTGTTCGGCGCTTCAGGTCTTGGTTACAGATTGCCCTCTCTGTCCTTCTAAGAATTGAGTCCCCTACCACCAGAATCTGTCTTTCCTTTCCCTTTGCTGCCCCCCCACTCTCACTGGAGGAGTTCTTCCCCTGGCAGCTAGGAGAATCCCTCATCTCCAGCAGTGCTGGTCCCTGACTGGTTACACCAATGTCACTCAATGGAGCGTACTTATTGGGATGCTCCAGTCCTGGATCGGCCTCCCTGGCACTTCCCCCTCTACCCCCTCCTGTCTGTTGCTTAAAATGTTTTTTTCAAGCAAGAACTCGTCTATGTGGTCTTTTATTAAATGCTCCAGTATCTTCCCGACTATAGAAGTTAAACTAACAGGTCTATAGTTACTTGGTAAAGACATTGATCCATTTTAAAATATAGGCACCACGTTCGCCCTGCTCCAATCCAGTGGTACTATTCCCGTCATTAATGAGTCCCTAAAAATTAGATACAATGGCTTTGAAATTACAGAGTTCAATTCTTTTAGGATCCGTGGGTGGATGCCATCAGGTCCAGGTGCTTTATCCACCTTTATTCTGTCTAAATATTTCTGGACCATATCACTTTTGAGCCATTGTGGATCATTTGGGGCTGTGTCAATACCACCCCCATTATGGACATGAGCTCCCCCATGCTCCTTTGTATACACAGAGCTGAAGAAAGTATTTAATAAATTAGCCTTCTCCTTGTCCCCAGTCACCCACTCTAGATTATTTTGTAAAGGGCCTACATGCTCAGACCTGACCTTTTTACTATTAATATATTTGAAGAATTCTTTGGGGTTTGTCCTACTACATTATGGGGTATGGGGTATATCTTGTGACCCTGCCCCCTTATGATGTCACAGTCACGGGCATGATGGGACTCTGATGTCATAAGGGGCGGGGTCACCGGCTGACATCACCCGGTGACCACGCCCCATACCTATAGAAGTCATCGCGCACCGCTCACACAGCATTACAGCGGGAGAGAGCGTCATGTCAACATCGGAAGAAGAGAAGAAGGAACAGAACGGCGGAGAAGACCGGGCCACCGCTAGCAAAAGAGCGGCAAAAGAGCAGAAGATAGCTGAGGAGCCCGGCAGAAGATCTGGTGAGTGGGAGAAGAACCAGACACCCAGAGCAGAGGCCGGACAGCGGGAGAAGAACCGGACACCGGGAGAAGAGGCTGGAGAGAGCGGAGAAGTCGGATGAAGGCCCCCGAAGTCGGAAGAAGACCCCCGGAGCTGACTAATACATTACTTTAAAAACCTGTGTAGTGTGTTTTTTTATTGACACTTTTTCCCCCAGGAGAATGGGTAGGGGTATGATGTACCCCATATCCATTCACATACGGTGGAGGGCTGGGATCTGGGGGCCTCCTTATTAAAGGGGGCTCCCGGATTCCGATAAGCCCTCCGCCCGCAGACCCCAACAACCAACGGCCAGGGTTGTCGGGAAGAGGCCCTTGTCCTCATCAACATGGGGGCAAGGTGCTTTGGGGTGGGGGGGCCGCAGGGCGCCGTCTGGTACGGTTCAGGAGGGGGGGTGCTCACTCGTCTCCACCCCCTTTCCTGACCGGCCGGGCTGCGTGCTCGGATAAGGGTCTGGTATGGATCTTGGGGGGGCCCCCACCCTGTTTTTTCGGCGAAGGGGGTTCCCCTTAAAATCCATACCAGACCTTAGGGCCTGGTATGCCCCTGGGGGGAACCCATGCTGTTTTTTTTATTTAAAATTTGGAGTGGCCTTCCCCCTCATGATTCATACCAGACAGCTGTCAGCACTGCCTGTCGCTCATCGCGAAAGGAAAAAAACTATTTTCATTTCCCGATGAGCGAGCCAGCGCGAGATGCACAGTACCCTGTCGCCGAGAACCAGCGCGATGGGATCGCGCTGGAAACACATTCTCGCAGTCAAGTACTGTATATTGCCCCAATAAGAACCCCAAAAAATATTTGGTAGGAATGTTAAATGATCTGATGGAATTTAAACATGGTAAACTAACACTGGCTGGAGACTTTAATTTTTCCATGGATCACAAATTAGAGTACGTCATTCGCACCAGAGAGAGAAAATAATTATGCACTAATTATAGCACATTATACGATATAAGAAAACAAGAGACACAACAAGAGAAAGAAACAAGGAAAAGAAAAATACAAGAATACTTAATAAAGGCCAAATTGCCCAAAATCCAAGTAGAACAATTGATAGATTTGTAAAAACCAATCACGCAAGACGAAATTAAAACGGCATTGAAAGAAACCCCTATAGGGAAAAGTCCAGGGCCAAATGGATTCTGGATTAAATATTATAAAAAATTCCAAAACCAAATGATTCCAAAGATGGGCGACTATTTTAACAAGTTAGGGGAAAACAAAGAAACAAGGCGAGAGTCATTTTTAGCCCATATTACAATAATACCTAAAAAGGGAAAAGATAAAACCAACTGCTCTAGTTATAGGCCCGCAGCCCTATTAAATGCTGACACGAAGATCTATGCAAAAATCTTGTCATCAAGATTAAAAAAATTGATACCAATGTGGGTGGATCCAGACCAGACTGGGTTTGTACCAGGTAGAGAGGGCAGGGATAATAGTATAAAAACAGTACTAAAAACAGTACTAATGCTGCGGAAGGGGAAAAACGGGATCCCCAGTACTACTATCAATCGACGCAGAAAAAGAGTTTGACAGGGTAGACTGGGAATTCATGATGAATACGCTTCAACATCTAGGACAGGGACCCAAATTTATGCAGTGGATAAAAAATGTATATAATCGGCCTACAGCGATGGTTAAAGCTAATGGGAAACTCTCACCGTCCTTTGAAATGTATAACGAAACGAGACAGGGGTGCCTGCTCTCACCACTTCTATATGTACTGTCGATGGAACCTTTCCTTGCGACACTATGGAATAACCGTGATATAGGAGGGGCAGGAGTGGGGGAAAAAGAACACAAAATTGCGGCATATGCAGATGATATCCTGATGTACGTGACCAACCCAAGGGTGACACTGCCAATTATAATTAGAGAAATAAAAAAATACGGAGAACTCTCGAATTTTAAAATAAACCCTATAAAAACAGAAATATTAAACATAGGAGTGGAAAAAAAAATGAGGAACTCGCACTACAACAGGAATTCCCATTCACATGGGTGAAAAGAGAACTGCCATACCTAGGAGTTAAAGAAGAGCTCATTGCAACCGTCATGGATGGGAAGGTTAAATATGTTTAAAAGGATGATTCTGCCAAAAATAATATATAAATTCCAGATGCTACCAATAGATATACCACAGAGTTTTTTCAGATTAATAAAAACAATGATGATAAAATATACAGGTGATACTCGAAAAATTAGAATATCGTGCAAAAGTTCATTTATTTCACTAATGCAACTTAAAAGATAGACTCATTACACGCAAAACAAGATCGTTCAAGCCATGATTTGTCATAATTGTGATGATTATGGCTTACAGCTCATGAAAACCCCAAGTCCACAATCTCAGAAAATTAGAATATTGTGAAAATATTCTAGGCTCAAAGTGTCCCGCTCTAATCAGCAAATTAAGCCAAAACACCTGCAAAGGGTTCCTCTGAGCCTTTAAATGGTCTCTCAGTCTGCTTCAGTGGGAATCACATTAATAGGAAAGACTGCTGACCTGACAGTTGTGCAGAAAACCATCATTGACACCCTCCATAAGGAGGGAAAGCCTCAAAAGGTAATTGCAAAAGAAGTTGAATGTTCCCAAAGTGCTGTATCAAAGCACATTAATAGAAAGTTACGTGGAAGGAAAAAGTGTGAAAGAAAAAGGTGCACAAGCAGCAGGGATGACCGCAGCCTGGAGAGGATTGTCAGGAAAAGGCCATTCAAAAGTGTTGGGGACTTTCACAAGGAGTGGACTGAGGCTAGAGTCAGTGCATCAAGAGCCACCACACACAGACGGATCCTGGACATGGGCTTCAATTGTCGTATTCCTCTTGTCAAGCCACTCCTGAACAACAAACAACGTCAGAAGCATCTTACCTGGGCTAAAGAAAAACACACCTCGTCTGTTGCTCAGTGGTCCAAAGTCTTCTTTTCTGATGAGAGTAAATTTTGCATCTCATTTGGAAACCAAGGACCCAGAGTATGGAGGAAGAATGGAGAGGCACACACTGCAAGATGCTTGAAGTCCAGTGTGAAGTTTCCACAGTCTGTGTTGATTTGGGGAGCCATGTCATCTGCTGGTGTTGGTCCACTGTGCTTCATTAAGTCCAGGGTCAATGCAGCTGTCTACCAGGAGATTTTGGAGCACTTCACATGCTTCCTTCCGCAGACGAGCTCTATGCGGATTCTGACTTCATTTTCCAGCAGGACTTGGCACCTGCCCACACTGCCAAAAGCACCAAAACCTGGTTCAATGATCGTGGGATTACTGTGCTTGATTGGCCAGCAGACTCACCTGACCTGAACCCCATAGAGAATCTATGGGGCATTGCCAAGAGAAAGATGAGAGACATGAGACCGAACAATGCAGAAGAGCTGAAGGCAGCTATTGAAGCATCCTGGTCTTCCATAACACCTCAGCAGTGCCACAGGCTGATCCCTTCCATGCCATGCCGCATTGAGGCAGTAATTGCTGCAAAAGGGGCCCAAACCAAGTACTGAGTACATATGCATGCTTATACTTTTCAGAGGTCCGATATTGTTCTATGTACATTCCTTGTTTTATTGATTGCATGTAATATTCAAATTTTCTGAGATTGTGGATTTGGGGTTTTCATGAGCTGTGAGCCATAATGATCACAGTTATGACAAATCACGGCTTGAACTATCTTGCTTTGCATGTAATGAGTCTATCTCATATATTAGGTTCACCTTTTAAGTTGGATTAGTGAAATAAATTAACTTTTGCACGATATTCTAATTTTTCGAGTATCACCTGTATTTGGCAAAATAAAAAGCTGAGTAAAATTCGCACTGATCACTAGGAAAAAAAACATGGAGGTTTAACAGCACCAGATATAAATAGATATTATAAGTCCGTAATTATTTCACGAATGGTAGAATGGGTATATTAAAAAAGTGAATTAGGATTGAAAACACGCTAAGTAGAACAATACTGCACAAAAATATTTGGGTACCACGTAAGTACAGAACATTCGATTCGGAGGCACACAACTTGACCATAAACGTATTTAAAATTTGGGATACACTTTACCGACAAAAAAACTGGGGATATAATTCACCATTAATTGTGCTCACTGGAACAAATTTTTTCAGCCCAGGGAAGGAGACATCTCTGGGCGGTAGAATGGGGAATGCACAAATAAGGGAAATCACTTTGAGAACTAAGGGAAACAAATTGAATGGGAACACCTTCAATTAAAACACTTGATAAATACAATACCTCAACCAATTAGAGATGGAAGTAAATTAAATCCATTGGAAAAACTTTGTGGTATACAAACTCAATTGAAACGCAGAATATTTAAGGCCTGGTTCACACTGCTGCGTTGCAAATTTAACGCAAATTTGATCCGATTGCTTTGCAAATTTTCATTGCAAATTATTTTATGTTTTCTTACAAATCTACTGTGATTCTACTTCAAATATTGCGAATTGGTGGGAGGGGATCATGATTTTATGTCTGGCCAATCGAACCGATTGTTTATGCTGACCTAAAAATAGCTGTATAAACCTCCTGTTCTCTTCCTGTTTTTTGTGGAGTGTGTAGAGAGGAGCGTGGAATATTGTGTGTTTCAGCATGTATCACCTTTGGTTATGGCAGCAGTAGTAACCACTACTGCTGCAGTCATAATAAAAAAGAGAAAAGCCAGGTTGAGGAGAAGTGATGCTGCCAAGTAGAAGATACTGGGTCCACCCTGTAATTGCAAATAGGGAGGAGAGAGGCCAGTTCAGGATCATCTATAATGATCTACGTGCACATGATGTGAAATTTTTCAACTACACTCGTATGTCAGTGGGCAGGTGAGTAATTATGTAAAAGTTCAACTTTCTCCCCATTTCTCCATCCAACCCTACATCCCTTACCCCTCTACCCCCCCACTATCCCTAACCCCTCTATCCCTCCCCCCACTATCTCTAATCCCTCTATCCCTCACCCTCCATAACACCCAGTACATCCCTCTTCTCCACATGCAACCTCCCTCCCTCCCTCTCCCCAATTACTTCCCCCACTTATCCTAACTCTACCCCCTTTCACCCTACTTCCTCATCTGATATGTCTTCCACTATCTACGTTACCTCTTCAGTTTCGACAAATTGCTTCGACTGATCTACAGCAATTTGCAGCATCAGAACACCAACTTCCACAAGAGTGTGGAGCCAGCTGAGTGACTACTAGTCACCTTAAGGTAACATATTTTTTAAATATGCTATTATTCAGATTTAGTACCCATCCCCATGCAAACAGAAACCACTTCAAAGTATCTTATAGAAATATTATCCTAATCTTTCCTTTCAGGTATTTAGCTACAGGCAATTAATTTGTCAGTTTACAATATGAATTCAAGCTGAGCAAATCGACCGTGAGTCCTATTGTGCATGAAACCTGTGCAGGTATCTGGTAAGTTTTAAAAGATATGGTGATGAAAAAGCCGACTAGGGAAGACTGGATTTAAATTGCCAATGTTTTTTGGGAGATGTGCAATTTTCCAAATTGTGTGGGTGCAGTAGATTGAAAGCACATAAGAATAATTTGCCCAATTGGTAGTGGCTCAAAATGTGGATATAGAATCATATGGAAGTAGCTCTGACTCCAGCATCTTCTCTCATTCTTCTTTTGGCAAGATGCTTGGTGAAAACTTGCTGAACCTTTCCGATAATCACCCACTTCCTGAAACAAATTAACCTCTGGAGCCTTATGTCTTTGTTGGGGATGAGGCATTCTCTATTTCGGAGCGCCTTCTACGCCCATATACAAACAGAAGACTTACCATTGAAAACAGGGTATTTAATTACCGACTATCATAGGCAAGATGTGTAGTGGAGTGGGCTTTTGGCATACTTGACAATAAGTGGTGTTTCCTGCACTCACCTGAGTACGGGGCATGCCCTTGGTGCAGTGCAAACAGCATGTGAATTACACAATTTTGTTTGTGCTCGAGATGGGTACATATTTGAGGACTCTTTGATGCATGACCTCAAAGAGCCAACACAGATCAGAACCCGTGGCAACTACAGTGGGAAAAATGTTCGCCAGGATTTCACAGAGTATGTCAGCAAATGGGCAGCTATCGTGGCAGCTAGATGCAATTGAGGCTTAAAAGGTCAAAACACTGTACTCTGCTGAACATACTGCATGGTGTCAATTTTCATTGATTAAAATAAAGAATTACATTTGCTACTGTTAACGTGAGTGTAATATTGTCATTATTTTATAGGGTGTGTGTGTTTGTGTACATATAGATCTTCCTATACCATATCCCTAATACAGATAACCCTAACCAAGTTAACCCTAACCCTACCAAAAGGAAGCAAAAAGGGAGTGGGATGAAGAGAAGGAGAAGATGGTCATGGCACATGAGATGGATTATTTGCACCATAGTAAGCAATACAAGCAATGCAGACAGATATCACACCCAAGTTGTCTTCCAAAAAAGTATTTATTATTTTTTTTACAATCAAACTTCGCAAAATAAAAAGAACCACATAATGAGGAGACAACACTCTGTCTCCTTTTATCTTTCCCTTGCTCTCACCCTTCATACTCTTTCTCCCCCGTATCCTCCCACTCCATCTCTTCCTTCAGTCTAACTTAGTATGACCCTCTAACTTCCTCTGACCCTTAACTCTCTGTCTCTAACACACATGTACATAGTGGAAATTTTAGAATGTCTACAAAAAACTACACCTAAACCTCCACTTCAATCTTGCCACACTCTCTCTCTCTTCCTCCCGCTTTTTATATGTATTGTACTGTAACATAATCCACATGTACATAAAAAGTTGGTATGGACCAAAAAAGTTTGAATAAAAAAAAAATTAGTAACTGAAACTCTACTTGTCCACCTCATCCTCCCTCTCATCTCCCACTCTCTCATCCTCCCTCCCTCGCATGTTCATCTCCTCTCTCACCCTAATATTTTTTCTCGCCCTCTCTATTTCCCTAGTTGAGCCATCAAAATTATGAACAATTATCAAAATATACTATTCAAATTTAGAAAACATAATGTAAAAATAATAATAGTAAAAATAAAAATAGAAATAGAAATAATAATAAAAATAAAAATAATAATAAAAATAAAGATAATAAGGGTAATTGTAGTAATAGGATAAAAAAGGGGATAAAAAATGTCCCTGTTTGTACACTTATTTAGGGCAAATCACAACAAACTTATGGTCATTTGAATAATGAGGTAGTGTGGCTGTAACTAATTATATCTAAGTACTTACTTTGGTTGTTGTAGACCTTAAGGGTATGGGATAAGATATATGGACTAGGAGGCTGGGGGAAGAAAAAGAGGGGGGACCTGAAAGGGAAGCGTTTGACAAAAAATTAGGAAATTTGAGAGATTATTTGGAGAAATTATTTAGACATAGTTATTATCTTTCGGGGTGTGTGGACCACTCTGTTAAAGAATATTTAACTAAGGGGGCAGGGGGAGAGGGGTAAGGTGGTGGGGAGGTGGGGAGAAATGGGGAAGGGAGGGGAGGGAAAGGGGGGGAAGGAACAGGGGGGGAGAAAGGGGGGGATAGGGGATAAAAGAGGGAACTGAGGGGACTAATCAGATCAGATGGTTGACCTCTATATTCTCATTGAGGCCCCCTGGTGTGAGAGAGTCCAGGGTACATATCCAATATGTTTCCCTCTGGCAGAGGCACTCTGAAGTGCTCAGCCAGAGGGAAAGTACCAGGGACAGACTCGATAACCCACACCCTGAGGCCCACAGAGGATTTGCCATGATGTTTTAAAAAATGTCGAGGCATACTGTGCTCATCGTCTGCACCCACTACAAAACGGCAGTGTTCACCAAACCTCTTCCTGAGAGTCTGTATGGTCCTCCCAACATAGTGTAGGCCACACAGACAAATGAGACAATAAACCACAAACTCTGTAGAACAGTTAAAAAAGTTAGAAATCTGGTATGTTTTACCTTTGGTTCTGAATTCTCTTTGGCCATGGTTAACATGTTTACATGTCAAACACAGTGCCTTATGGCACTGGTACATGCCAACCAGAGGGATAAGACACAGGGTTCATGTGGAGGCTAAAGGCTGGGATTTATACTTACTAGGAGCTATAAGATTTTTGATGTTCCTAGCTTTCCTATAATAAAATTTGGGTTTAACCGGGATGGTGGATTGCAACTGAGGATCCTCTAATAAGATGGACCAATGTTTGCTCAATATTCGTTCCATTTTTTTATGTTTGGTGTGAAATTGAGTGACGAACCTAACTGGTTGGCCTATGGACTGGTCGGGGTCTTTGAACTGCACAGAATGATCAGGTAGAAGTTGTAAGCTTCATCTACCAGTTGGGGTGGGAAGGCTTTCTCTATGAATTTTTGTTTCAGATGGGACCCTTGCTCTATGTTGTGGGCGGCACAGTGGTGTGGTGGTAGCACTCTCGCCTAGCAGTAAGAAGGATCGCTGGTTCGAATCCCAACCACGACACTACCTGCCTGGAGTTTGCATGTTCTCCCTGTGCCTGCGCGGGTTTCCTCCGGGTACTCCGGTTTCCTCCCACACTCCAAAGACATGCTGGTAGGTTAATTGGATCCTGTCAAAATTGTCCCTAGTATGTATGAATGTGAGTTAGGGACCTTAGATTGTAAGCTCCTTGAGGGTAGGGACTGATGTGAATGTATAATATATATGTAAAGCGCTGCGTAAATTGACGGCGCTATATAAGTACCTGAAATAAATAAAATAAAATAAAAATAAATAAAATAATCAGTTTCCCTGGTACAGTTTCTGTGGAGGCGGCAGAACTGACTCTTGGGAATATTATTAATCCACCTGGGATGGTGGCAACTTTGGTGGTGTAAGAAAGGAGTTACCAGCTGTGGGCTTAGTGTATTTTTTGGATAATATTTTGCCCCCATTATGGTATAATGTCAGATCTAAAAATTATAATTGTTGGGGATCGTGTTCTGAGGTGAAAGATGAACTATATGTGTTGGTATTGCGGTGTAGTAAGAACTCGAGAAACAGGAACTCTGGGCCATCCCAGATGACAATAATGTCATCAATATACCTCCCATAAAATATGATATGGGAGATATATGGGTTGTTGAGCCAGATGTAATTGGCTTCCCAGAGTCCCATGGGGAGGTTGGCATAGCTGGGGGCAAAATTTGGCCATGGTTAACATGTTTACATGTCAAACACAGTGCCTTATGGCACTGGTACATGCCAACCAGAGGGATAAGACACAGGGTTCATACGGAGGCTAAAGGCTGGGATTTTTACTTACTAGGAGCTATAAGATTTTTGATGTTCCTAGCTTTCCTATAAGAAAATTTGTGTTTAACCGGGATGGTGGATTGCAACTGAGGATCCTCTAATAAGATGGACCAATGTTTGCTCAATATTCGTTCCATTTTTTTATGTTTGGTGTGAAATTGAGTGACAAACCTAATTGGTTGGCCTATGGACTGGTCGGGGTCTTTGGACTGCACAGAGTGATCAGGTAGAAGTTGTAAGCTTCATCTGCCAGTTGGGGTGGGAAGGCTTTCTCTATGAATTTTTGTTTCAGATGGGACCCTTGCTCTATGTAATCAGTTTCTCTGGTACAGTTTCTGTGGAGGCGGCAGGACTGACTCTTGGGAATATTATTAATCTACCTGGGATGGTGGCAACTTTGGTGGTGTAGGAAGGAGTTACCAGCTGTGGGCTTAGTGTATTTTTTGGATAATATTTTGCCCTCATTATGGTATAATGTCAGATCTAAAAATGATAATTGTTGGGGATCGTGTTCTGAGGTGAAAGATAAACTATATGTGTTGGTATTGCAGTGTAGTAAGAACTCGAGAAACAGGAACTCTGGGCTATCCCAGATGACAATAATGTCATCAATATACCTCCCATAAATATGATATGGGAGATATATGGGTTGTTGAGCCAGATGTAATTGGCTTCCCAGAGTCCCATGGTGAGGTTGGCATAGCTGGGGGCAAAATAAGCCCCCATAGCTGTGCCCATCACCTGTAGATAAAACTCCCCATCAAATTCAAAATAGTTATGTGTCAGGTAGAATTCTGTAGCTTCCGGGATGAATTCTGCCTGTCTGGGATTGAGTAGAGGATCTGTGGAAAAGGAGCTGGCCCTGGCTCTAAGGCCCATGGAATGTTGTATGGAGGTGTTACAATGAATTTACATCGAGGGATACTCACATGTAAGTGGGTTCCCAAGTGTAATGGGCCAGTTGTTCGAGAAGATGGACCCCGTCTCTGATGTAGGATGGGAGATTTTGCGCTAGGGGCTGGAGGAACTAGTCAATATATTGGGAATTTGGGCTGGTTATACTGTCCATGGCTGCGACTATGGGCCTGCCAGGTGGGTTGTTGATACTTTTGTGAATTTTGGGTATGTGGTAAAAATATGGGGTTGAGAAAAAATTCCTATTGAAAATAGCATATTCTTGTTTGCTAATTGTACCATCCTCCTTGGCCTTTTTGATAAGTGCGGTCAATTCAGCTATGAAGCCTGATAGGGGATCAGAGCAAAGTTTTTGGTATGTGGTGGTGTCCGACAATAGATGGCGGGATTCCATCACTTAGTCATTTTTCAGAATATGCTTTTTTCAATAGGAATTTTTTCTCAACCCCATATTTTTATCATAAGTTTGTTGTGATTTGCCCTAAATAAGTGTACAAACAGGGAAATTTCTTATCCCCCTTTTTTATCCTATTACTACAATTACCCTTATTATTTTTATATTTATTATTATTATTTTAATTTTTATTATTATTATTTTATTTTTGTTATTATTTCTATTTTTATTTTTATTCTTATTTTTATTTTATTTTGCTATTATTATTTTTATTCTATTTTATGCCATCACCACCATTTCATTTAATTATTACATTTTCATTTTTCATTTTTTATCATGATCACATTATTCATCCTCATTGTTTGCCACTGTTCCCCATGTTTAAGTATATACCAGGGTGCACACTCACGTGTGTACACATGTGAGTTAAAATCTAGTCCTGCAGCAATATCGACCTATGCCTGTTTTTTGCTCCAATGTCTTTGTCAATCATTTGTATATAAGCGTTCTTATGTTATTTGTTAACAGCTTTTATTTCCCATTGCTATTTCTTATTTCTCCTTATATTTATTTATATATTGATAGTTAAGTTTTATGTGCCTCCCTCCCCTATACGTGATGTCTGGTCACTGGCTAGCCTCATAGCCATAGGACATTAGGACCCAGGAGTTCTGGCATCAGAGCATAAAAGCCCTCAGCTAACATGGCCCCCGTTAGGTTTGAAGAAGGAGCGCATGCTCCATAAACGCATCACCTATTGGTCCGCCGTTCCTAACCGGAAGTGACGTCATCCCCCAGCTCTCTGTGTGCTCATGGTCCAGGAAACGTTGGCAAGCACCAGCGGAATCCCTCTCCACTACACCAGCACTCAGCCACAGATGGACTCCCTCCTGGACGGTTCTTCTCCCACAACATACATGCCTGCTTTTAATCTACTCTTGTGAGTACATATGCTACATTTGCTCATTAAAATCGATTAACATACCGCACTTAGAGTGGCGCCTTTGTGCTACTTTCCTCCAACACACTTGAAAAGGAACCTGCTCACACATCTCTTAGCTCCAACTATCCACAGTCCAGCAGCTCATAAAGCTCCTTCAGTAAACAGTCAGCCCTGGTGTTTTGTTTGGTCATGGTAGTGTTGAATGAGTAAGTAGGCAAAATGATGGTGACCTGGGATCACTAAAGGATATTTCTCTGATAACTTGCCTTCTTTTAAACGGGCTATTTACATCAAGGATTGGATTAAGCTTCCTTAAAACACTGTCTTTATGAACAGGTTTCTAGTGGGCAATGCAGTTAATTTCTTTGGCGAAGACTTCCCTCTGTACAGCTGAGATTATCCTGTTTTTAGATTGTTCTAGGTCAGCTACTGTGTAGACCTTTTTACAGTGGTGCCAACCTCTGCAGTTGTCATGAGTTAGTGGATCATTTTTGTAGGACTGAGCTATGTGGATTAGGCAAGTGATAGCTTAAACAAGTGATTTCCAGGTGGAGAACCTGCTAAAACAGGGGGATTTAAACTGGTTAGGAAAAGTTGTTGTAACGGAGGTAGAAACCTGACGGTGGATTTCCTGATCCTTGTCTATATCTATTAAATCAACTGTATCAAAGTCATTAGTGTTGCAGTCTAGACTATGCAGAAAGTTGGGACCTGTGAACCATGAAGTACTTTCAAGGCGACTGGCTGCAAAAGATCTGATTGCTAAGTCTGCAGGATTGTAGTCGATAGGCACAAAATGCCATTGTTCTGGGTGAGTGGACCTCTTTATCCTCAACAGAACTACTTTATTGTCCATGTAGAACCCATCTTCTTGGATCTGTATGTTTGTCTCTGTTGTAATTAGTTCAGCTAGCTCTACATCCAATACTGCAGCACAAAGTTTCAACCAGGGAGTGGTGCAAGTTTTGCTTTACCCATTACAAACCCAATATGGCATTGCCCTTTAGTGTTTATAGTCTTGAGGTAGGCTACAGCAGCAATTGCCTTAATGGAAGCATCAGAAAACACACATAGGGGGTGTGGCCTGGCTATGGAGGCGTAAGGACCTGCTGTGCCTGAGCTCCGTCCAGTCCGCAGCATTACCAGCAGCTACAGGGGTGATTATCCCCCGATTTCCACCCAGGGCATGTCACAGCGGCACCGGGCTTCATCGCAGCCGCAAAAAAGCCCACCAGCACGGCCAGGAATCGCTGGATTCATTCCTCTCTGCCAGGAGGGGGGAAAATCCAAGATGGTGCCGGAACAAACGGCTCTGCAGCAGCAACATGAGGCTCAGCATGCACTGCCAGTGCTGTCTCCTATCCCCTCTCCCAGGGTGGTGAGTGATTCCATCCCCCCTGCCTCCCCCCAGCTCCATCTCACCACAGGACAGGGGTACAGATATAGCAGATCTGGCTGAAGACAGGGATATCAGGCAGCACCTGTGGTCTCTCCCACCAAAGAGGACCTGGAGCGTTTTACCAGCAGGATTGAAAGGGCTTTTAAATAGGACATTGAACAATTGAAAACAGATACCACTGAGCTGGGTCACAGGGTAGAGACTTTGGAGCAGAAGTTTGATGATACTGTGCCCGCTATCTCCCAGCTCAGAGAGCAGTCTGTTGCCCACGGTCACCAAATTGAAGCCCTCCTATGCCAATTAGATGACATGGAAAATGCGCAGCAGGCGGGCGAACATTCGCATTCGCGGCCTTTCAGAAGCCACCGCGCCTAAAGATATTATCCCCACGCTGCAGGGAGTGTTTCGTGAAATCCTGAGCCTGCCGCCCTCGATCCCGATTGAGATAGACAGGGCCCACACCCTCGATCCCGATTGAGATAGACAGGGCCCACAGGGCGCTCAGGCCCCCATCCGAGGATCCGGAGAATGCCAGGGATGTTATTTGTAAACTCCATAAATTTACCCTAAAGGACCGCATCATGCAAAAGATGCTCAACAGACCGGTCTTTGATTTTGATGGAGCCCAGCTGTCCTTCTATCAGGACCTCTCTAGAAGCACCCTAATGCAGCGATGGGCCTCACGCCTACTCCTGGTGGAAATCCAAGCAGCAGGCCTCACATACCGATGGGGCTTCCCATTCAGCCTTCATGCGTCCAAAAATGGCCGTTGGGCTGTGTTGCGCTCTAAAGATGACCTCCCTCGCTTATTACACACCCTGGAGCTTAACCCTGTGGATTTCCTGGATTGGCGCAACATACAGGACATTCCGATTCCTCAGCTACCTCAGCCATGGAACAATAAAAAAGAAAGAAGGACAGCGCCCTCTAAGTGCAGCATGTATGTTACAAATATTTAATGCATTCGGAACATGTGTGCTCCTTCATCAGGCTATGCTCATAGCATGAGCATAGTGCTCCTTCATCAGGCTATGCTCATAGCATAGCCTGATGAAGGAGCACGCATGCTCCGAACGCGAAGCACCGCCCGCCTCACCCTGCTCCCGGAAGTGAAGACGCAGGTCAGCAGAGCACTCCACGGAGGATCCATGGCCGACATCCTGGCCGCCCGGAGGCTCTGAGGACCCTCGGCACCACCGGAACAGCTACCAGGACTCACATCCCAGGAATCCCCCCACTGGCCCGTGACACCCACATCCCCCGAGAGCATGCGGATGAAACTACTTTACATGCTGGTTTTTAGCAACTCAAATGTGAGTGTTTTTATCTATTGTAATAAATATTTTTAACATACATGCCGCACTTAGAGGGCGCCGTCCTTCTTTCTTTTTTATTGTTCCAGAGCTTCTTCTAGCTTTTATAGACTGGCTGCCTTCCATGTATTCAGCATCATTTTATCCTTACATGGACTAATACCTGAACTTGTTGTGAAACATTAACTACCACCACCAAGTTCCCCCTCTCAGGAACCCCCAACCCACCCACTTCCCCCCACCATTTTTAGTTATATGTACTCGGCTACCTCCATTGTGCGCCATATTAACCCCTTGATCGTTTATTTATTACCTCAGCCATGGATCCCGGTGGCTGGAAGTCAACGCTCTCGTGGTCACAAAAGGCAGACGGAGGGTCCCCCCCGGCACCTCTACTACTAGAGACCGTCTACGCCACTGCTAACCTATCTCTAGTTCCTTGAAATGGCCATAGATCACCTCTTTTCCCTTATTGGCATCTCGGCCGGGGCACAGGACTCAATGGACGCTATGCTGTAAGCACTGAACCACTTCTTGAAGGACACTGAACCTTGGGGTCCTCTGTACTGTTACCAAGCTTCAAGTTGAGCTTCCTGATACCTGATGGACTGGAGGGTTTGTTACTCAGCCCACTGTTTGGCTGCCGTGTTTTGCACTTTTTGGGAGTACAATTTTGTATACTCATTTTCACCCTGTTCATATGTTTTAATGGACTGGACGAGGCGCTGGGCTCCGCGTCCCCTTGGTGTTTGCCCACGTACTCCACTTTGGCCTCACCTTACTAGGTGATAGTCCCTAGAGGGTCCCAGAGCCAACACCCGAGCGGTTTCTGGGTTTGTTGCCCCCCTGGGTTGGCCCTGTAGTTCACTACTGTACAATATACCGGACCTGTTAGACACGGTCTGGCCCTTGTTGTGCTTTTGTGCCTTATTCTCCCCTCCTCCTCCTCTCTTCCCCCGCCCACTCCCTTACCCCCTTCCTCTCCTTTTCCCACCCCCCCTCCCCAACCTACCCCCTTCCCCCCCTCCTTTCCTCTTTCCTCTCTTCTCTCTTGTATTTTCACCATTGTCCTCCATATTGCTTTTGATAGCTAAACACTTATTGCTTTGACCTTCAGGTTGCCTCTTTCTCAACTGTGGGCACGCGCAGAGGACCCAGAGGGGGAGAGACGGACCGATTGCCATCGGCTTCAGGTATGCCATCACTAAAGGTACTGTCCTATAATGTCAGGGGACTCTGCTCTCCGCACAAGCGCAACAGGCTATGGCTTGAATTAAAACATCTAGGGGCCCAGGTGGTGTTCCTGCAGGAAACCCATTTTAAACAACAATCCCTCCCCAAGATACCCACGCATCTTTACAACCAATTTTTCTTTAGCAACTCTCCGGTGGCTAAATCACGCGGTACAGCTATTGCATTTCATAAATCCTGCCCATTCCAACTTTCAGAGAGCCAGGTAGACCCGCAGGGCCATTATGTCTTTGCGAAGGGGGTCTTGGCCAACACCAAATTTATGTTTGCAACTCTCTATACACCCAACGCCCAACAACTTTCTTTCATAGACTCCGTGTTAGACAAGCTGACTGAATTTAGAGGGGGCCTCCTAATTCTCGGAGGCGACTTTAACGTGAGTCCAGACCTGTTCTTGGACACATCCCGTGGCCGTCCTACCCAGGCCTTCCTCAGACACTTTCGCAAATCGCTGCAGAATAACTTTCTTATAGACACATGGAGAGCACTTCATGCGTCGGACAGAGACTATAGCTACTACTCAGGGGTGCATGATGTATATACACACACACCGATCCCTTGTGTGTGGATCATGATACCCAAGAACTATTGCAGTCAGCTGAAATAGGGAACATCACTATATCGGATCACGCCCCTGTGTCAGCCGTGATCAAGGTTCCAGATGGGACGCTGAAGGCCTGGTCTTGGAGATGCAACGAAAATTTCCTAGACGATGCCTCTGTGGCAGCTAAGCTTTCCGAAACCATTACGCACTATTTTGCAGAAAATGTGTCCGAGGACATAGCTGAGGGAGTTATATGGGAAAGCCATAAGGCGGTATGCAGGGGTGAGCTGATCTCATTGGGTTGCAGGCTTAAAAGAGAAAGACAGATAGACTTTCAGAGGGTGCTGTCAGCTTTACAACAGGAAGAACTTAGACATAAAACGCCAGGGGGATGCTAAGGCTTGCGAGTGGCTGACCGAGCTGAGGGAGCTATTCTCACGCCTCCTTGACAGTCGCGCCCGTAGACAACTCTACTCCCTACCTCATTCTGTCCACAGACGCCGAAAAAGCTTTTGACAGAATAGACTGGTCATACCTCAAGGAGGTTCTGGAAACTCTAGAGCTAAGCCCCCACATGCTCCAATGGATTATGGCTCTTTACCCGACCCCCAGTGCGAAGGTCAAGGTAAATGGCCATCTGTCCTCAGGATTCCCAATACGGAATGGCACAAGACAGGGGTGCCCCCTCTCCCCCCTCTTGTTCGCCCTAGCTATGGAGCCTCTGCTTAGAACAATACGGGCGAACAATGACATCAGAGGGGTGACAGTTGGGTCTACGGAACACAAACTCTTACGCTGATGACGTGCTCTTCCACCTGACCCACCCTCTTGTCTCATTGCCAAATCTTATAAGGGAACTCAAAATTTTTGGACAAATATCAAATTTTAAGATTAATTACACCAAATCCGAAATTTTGCCCATCACCATTCCCATGAAGATGGCCACTAAACTACAGCAAGCTTTCCCATTCAGTTGGGCCAAAACCTCTATTAAATACCTGGGAATCCAACTCACAGACCAGTTTAACACTACATACTCTGCTAATTTCCCTACTCTTCTGAACACGGTGCATAGGGATCTGCAAAATTGGGCCAAGACCTCCTTCACGTGGCTAGGCAAAATCAACATACTTAAAATGAACATCCTCCCTAGGGTGCTTTTCTATCTGCAGATGTTGCCTATCTCCCTCCCCAAAAGCTTCTTCACACAACTTCAAAGCCTAATGATCAGCTTTATTTGGCAAAATAAAAAACTTAGGCTGACCGTGTCCCTACTGCAGAAACCTAAAGAGATGGGAGGTTTAGGGCTTTCAGACGTACAACGTTACTACAGAGCAATTGCGATCCAACACATCCTAAACTGGCGCCACCATACTAGCTCAAAAATGTGGGTCTCCCTAGAGAAAAGCCTAGCCGGCCGCAACCTGTCATATGCCCCTTGGCTACCCCGCGAATATAGAGGTCTCTCACATACGACTTCCCCTTTGACCACCCACGCCCTACGGGTCTAGGACCGCACTAACACACTATATACCCTGGCGCCCCCTGGCTCCCCACTGGCACAGCTGGGGGGATTCAGGTGGTTCCCTCCCGGGGAACAGGTAGCCTTTTTTGGGTCCTGGGTTACCAACGGTATAGCTGTGGCAAATTTTTGGATAAGGGCAAGTTGATACCCCTAGACGCCTTGAGAGATAGACACGGAAGATTCCCAATGGACCGATGGAGACACAAACAGCTCCGACACTTCATTGCGACCCAGAGTGCTTCTACAAGAGGGTTGGACACTATCACTTCACTGGAACGATTGTTCATAGAAGAAGAGCCCACTCCCCATCTGATTTCTGAACCATATCGGCTTCTGGGATCCGCCTCTGCTGTCAGCAAGCCGGCTTTTGTACGGGAATGGGAGCGGGATCTAGCGGTTCAGTTTTCAACAGACCAACAGACCAACGTTCACACATGTATAGACTAGCGCACTCCAGCTCCATAGAGTCCAGGACACAAGAAACTAACTACAAGCTTCTGACTCTCTGGTATCGTGTACCAGCAGTAATATCATGCATTTATCCCTCGGTCACGGATCGCTGCTGCCGGGGCTGTGGTCAGAAAGGCACTCTCCTTCATATTTGGTGGGATTGTCCAGCAATTAACCCATTCTGGGTAGAAATTCACACTCTTATAAAAAATGCCTTGCAGATCGAAATCCCGTTCTCCCCAACACACTTCCTCTTGCACCTCCCTGCCCTTCCTTATAAGAAAAGCGCTCTCCCTCATCTACTAAATGCCGCTAAACAGCTTATACCTCTCTACTGGAAATGTCCGCAGACCCCTACTATAACAGAATGGCTCAAAAAAGTGGATGATATTAGAGAGGCGGAGGAGTGGGTGGCGAGGTGCAAAGACAGGAGCAAGCGTTTCAATGGTATTTGGGCACAGTGGCGGAAATATACTGCCTTTGCGGTCCCTGTATCATCTAGCCTGGATGTTGCGCTGTTGGAGTTAGCAGAGCCCTCACTGAAGCTAAGGAGGCCTGAGAATGGTGATGTGCATGTCTGATTATCCTGTCTCACTAACCCTAATTGTGGTACAGTGACCTGTGCCCCTCTTTTTCCTTTGCACGGCTCATAAGGCCTACAATAGAGAATAGACCCAAGGCGCTACGCGCCACTTGTGGCATGTTAATACGTTTTTCCTTCTAACTATTATTATGTTGGCACCTGGATGGGTGCATTAGATAGGGGGCCCGCCAGGCAACCCTGGTACCCCAGTGAGACCTGCATCAAAGATGGCCACAGGGAGGGCCTGAGGGGTGTTCCCCCCCTAGACAGGGGTATGCTGGAGGCTTTTTAGCCACCCCCGGGGGGCACACCCGCCGGGTCCCTGCTGGCCATAAAGCCGAGATTAGCCCCAAATGAAAGGGCTGAGAGCTACGAGGGAATGCGGGTCCAGGCCAGGGTTGTGGAGGCGGAACATTTTCTATACTGTGAAATGGTGAAGAGTCATCCCTATCCCCCACTCCCTTCCCATGTTCCCCAAGTTTCCACGTTTTATTGCTTTATTTAGACTATGTTGTTGTACAACGTCTGACTCTTAGGCTTATTAAACAAAGTCTATAATGATACGTTGTGGAATCTACTGTACATTATGTGTTTTTTATGCTTACTAAAATAAAATAAAGATTACATAAAAAAAGAAAACACACATAGTCTTTGCATCTGAACTTCTGTAGATGGTACACCTGTGCATACGGGCATGGAACTTTGAGGTTAGGTGGAGCTGTTAATGCACCCTTAAACTCTACCCATAGGTTCTTTCTGTCGGTGGGGAGAGTTTCATTCTTCCTTATTACTTTTTGACTTGCTCTGCTTTTTGGCCCCCTCACTATTATTATTATTATTTTTATTCTGGTTAAGATGGTTACCTGCTCATGTGATTTCCCCCTATAATGTGCCTATGCTGAGGTTCCCCACCCGATGCACCCAGGTGCTATTTGGTGAGCGTTAGCGCTGATATGCCCTGATTTTTCTAAGTATTAGGACATGATCTAGCTCTACCGAGCTTTGCCTGTGATCTTTCTATTTAGTTGTGTGCCGTGTCCCCTTTACGCAGTGCCCCATCACTTTTTTGTGGGGCGGTGTTTTACGCTTTGGGGACAGTCGGTCCACACTTCATGGGCTCTGCGCATCTCCCGTGGGAGATGTTTTCTGCTTACCCTTGCCTGGGGTCAGCCCATGGAGCCAATCGCCTGACAAGTGAGTATGGGATCACTAGTTCTGGCTTCATGCTTTTGTCCAATCATAACATATACTCCAATGTACTTTTTTACTTGTTGTTACAGACATCAGATATACACATCAGCCCCTGATGATGCGGGGAGAGCTCGCAAAATGCGTCGGGTTAGAGATGTATCATGTATATCTGTACTCACAATACTTTGATGTTATGTCATTATGGCTATGTTTTTAGGACCATCATGTTATGCTGCTGTTCTTATGAATTTGTCACTTATGTTCATGACCTGTATTGGATGACAATGATTCTAATAAACTGATATTTTTTTATACTATCACATTTTATTTACCTGTGATCATCATGGACACCTCATTTAAAGTCCCATGGGTGAATTTTTTTTTTTGTTTTTGCTTTTTCTCAGTGACCTTTGGGACGCTGTCGTACGTACGTGTGACATCATCTTTGCGTTGTGCATGCACACTTGTCAGGGGGTATTTATCAGAGCCATTCGCAGTATGCAAACACAGCTGCGATGGCTCTGATTATTCGTACAATACACGGCGCCACATCCATTGAGGTAAGCTCTGATCATTTCAGATATATTTATTTGATCTATATCGCTCTGACTCGCTGGCTGATTTACTAAACATTCACCTATATGCATCATTATAGGTATACAGCTCTATTTGGGAACTTATTATACTATATATTCCCTGAGCTTGTCTTTACACACTGGATGTGCCCTTCTTGGGTGGTGATACTCCTGACTTATTCTTACCCTTATCTTATACAGGGGGATTTTTGGTATTGTATGGTTATGTGACTTATACTCTTTTAGCACACATTACGTCTATGCAATCTTTTATTCCATCCAGATCTTCCGATCTGATTGAAGCCCTTGTTTTTTCTGTGTGGACCTTCGGTGGGGGACCACTTGGTGTGGGATCCTTAGGGTTATACATGAGCAGCTAGCTTCCTTTTGCCAGTACATATATTTTTTACAAGAACTAGTCACCACCTGATCATGTGGATATACATTATCTCCTGGTACGTCTTTTTATGTGATATATAGCATATGTAAAGTCTCTGTATCTCTGCGCAAACTCTAAATGTCTTGAAATATACAAAGATGATAAACTCATATATATATTTTTTGATATTATCTGTATATAAATGTACTTACTAAATGATTCTTTATATGTACATATATTTTTTCAAACAGACACCAGGCCTGGGATGTTAAAAAAGCCCTGAAGAAGGGCAACAGGCCGGAAACATTGGGTTGATCCTTATTTAGCCTACACGTGTCTGTATACCACTATGTATTATAATTTCTTTATTCTTTATTGACTTCTATTCTTCTATTGTACTTCTATATTTCTTCTTAATCAAAGTCTTTTTATATGTGATAAAATAAATATATTTTTGATAAAAATTTCCTGTTCTTGGTTACTTTTAAAGTCCCACCCACCCATGGGGGGTTTTCTACTTTTTCTACTAATTTGGGATGTGGTGACCTTGAACTTATGCCTCCATAGATTTTGGAATTCTCTTGTCGGTGGGGAGAGGGTCGTCCCAGTCTAACATCTCACAGGGTAAGTCTCGAAGTACTGGATGGTAATGGGTGCTGCAAAACCCATAGGATCATACAGGCTGTTTATGGTAGACAGGACACCTCTATGGGTAAAAGGCTTTTCCTCCGCGTTTACTTTGAAGGTAAAGGTGTCAGATTTTAAATCCCAAAGCAAACCAAGGCTGCGTTGTATGGGAAGTAAGTCTGTGCCCAAATCTAAGTCTTTTAACTTACTAGAATGATCTTGGATATCAAAAGCTTCTATAACTTCCCTACTGTTGGAAGAAATCTTATGGAGTCTTAAGTTGGAGCAAGCAAACATTGCCTGAGCTCATTTGAGGAGACTGATTGCGGTTTCATTTGTGGGTGGTGATTTCAAGCAGTCATCCACATAAAAATCCTTGTCCACAAATTGTCTGACATCTGACCCATACTCTGACTCTCCAACTCTAAAAGAGTGTCTGAGTCCATAAATAGCAACTGCAGGGGAAGGACTGGTGCCAAATATGTGCACCCTCATGCGGTACTCTGTGATGTCTCCAGAGGGGTTGTTGTCAGTGGCTGAACTTTCACAGTTGCACTTGCAACTGGGCCCTGCCGTTCTGCCGCTGTGGGGGGGCAACAGGACCCGGCATCTCCCCTGCACCTCTGGCTGTCCATTTAGAATGCAGTGGGGGAGGTGGGAGGCGACGATCAGCAGCTCTATGTTGCCCGTGGGCGGCAGGATCTCCCTGGGGCTAGTAGTTCTCTTTCTCAGTCTATACAGTGGAGAGGGGAGGGGCCTCTGACCCGAGCATTTATCAGTTTCACTCTTCAGTGTACAAGTGAGTCGGCTCTGCTTGTACACTGTTACTAATACATCCTCGGGTCAGAGGCCCTTCCCCTCTCCACTGTATACACTGGGGAAGATAACTACTAGCCCCAGGGAGATCCCACCATAGAGCTGCCGATCGTTGCCTCCCACATAGATGTGCTGGGGGTTGGAGGTGCACAGACGGCAGAGACCAGCCAGGTACAGGGGAACCTCTGGAGGAGGGGGGGCGGCTGTCTGGGGACCATGATGTAAGAGGGGGTGCCCTCTGGGGACACTGATGTAAGGGGGGCTCTCTGGGGACACTGATGTAAGGGGGGCTCTCTGGGGACACTGATGTAAGAGGGGGCTCTCTAGGGACACTGATGTAAGGAAGGGGCTCTCTTGGCACACTGATGTAAGGGGAGGCTCTCTGAGGACCCTGATGTAAGGAAGGGCTCTCTGGGGACCTTGATGTAAGGAGGGGCTCTCTGGGGACCCTGATATAAGGGGGCTCTCTGGGGACCCTGATGTAAGGGGGGCTCTCTGGGGACCCTGATGTAAGGAGGGGATCTCTGGGGACCCTGATGTAAGGGGGGCTCTCTGGGGACCCTGATGTAATGAGGGGGGCTCTGGGGACCCTAATGTAAGTAAGGAGGCTCTCTGGGGACCCTAATGTAGGTAGGGAGGCTCTCTGGGAACCCCAATGTAAGTAGGGAGGCTCTCTGGGGACCCTGATGTAAGGGGAGGCTCCCTGGGGACCCTGATGTAATGAGGGGGCTCTGGGGACCCTGATGTAAGTGTAGGATCCACACTCAGATATGTAATGATTATATACAGTGGGGACGGAAAGTATTCAGACCCCCTTAAATTTTTCACTCTTTGTTACATTGCAGCCATTTGCTAAAATCATTTAAGTTCATTTTTTTCCTCATTAATGTACACACAGCACCCCATATTGACAGAAAAACACAGAATTGTTGACATTTTTGCAGATTTATTAAAAAAGAAAAACTGAAATATCACATGGTCCTAAGTATTTAGACCCTTTGCTTAGTATTTAGTAGAAGCATCCTTTTGATCTAATACAGCCATGAGTCTTTTGGGGAAAGATGCAACAGGTTTTTCACACCTGGATTTGGGGATCCTCTGCCATTCCTCCTTGCAGATCCTCTCCAGTTCTGTCAGGTTGGATGGTAAACGTTGGTGGAAAGCCATTTTTAGGTCTCTCCAGAGATGCTCAATTGGGTTTAAGTCAGGGTTCTGGCTGGGCCATTCAAGAACAGTCATGGAGTTGTTGTGAAGCCACTCCTTGATTATTTTAGCTGTGTGCTTAGGGTCATTGTCTTATTGGTAGGTAAACCTTTGACCCAGTCTGAGGTCCTGAGCAAGCTGGAGAAGGTTTTCATCCAGGATATCCCTGTACTTGGCCGCATTCATCTTTCCCTCGATTGCAACCAGTCGTCCTGTCCCTGCAGCTGAAAAACACCCCCACAGCATGATGCTGCCACCACCATGCTTCACTGTTGGGACTGTATTGGACAGGTGATAAGCAGTGCCTGGTTTTCTCCACACATACAAAAAGTTCTATCTTGGTCTCATCAGACCAGAGAATCTTATTTCTCACCATCTTGAATGCCAAAAAGTTCTATCTTGGTCTCATCTTATCAGAGAATCTTATTTCTCACCATCTTGGAGTCCTTCAGGTGTTTTTTAGCAAACTCCATGCGGGCTTTCATGTGTCTTGTACTGAGGAGAGGCTTCCGTCTGGCCACTTTGCCATAAAGCCCCGACTGGTGGAGGGCTGTAGTGATGGTTGACTTTCTACAACTTTCTCCCATCTCCCGACTGCATCTCTGGAGCTCAGCCACAGTGATCTTTGGGTTCTTCTTTACCTCTCTCACCAAGGCTCTTCTCCCCCGATAGCTCAGTTTGGCCAGACAGCCAGCTCTAGGAAGGGTTCTGGTCAAATGTCTTCCATTTAAGGATAATGGAGGCCACTGTGCTCTTAGGAACCTTAAGTGCAGCAGAAATTTTTTGTAACCTTGGCCAGATCTGTGCCTTGCCAGAATTCTGTCTCTGAGCTCTTCAGGCAGTTCCTTTAACCTCATGATTCTTATTTGCTCTGACATGCACTGTGAGCTGTAAGGTCTTATATAGACAGGTGTGTGGCTTTCCTAACCAAGTGCAATCAGTGTAATCAAACACAGCTGGACTCAAATGAAGGTGTAGAACCATCTCAAGGATGATCAGAAGAAATGGACAGCACCTGAGTTAAATATATGAGTGTCACAGCAAAGGGTCTGAATACTTAAGACCATGTGATATTTCAGTTTTTCTTTTTTAATAAATCTGCAAAAATGTCAACAATTCTGTGTTTTTCTGTCAATATGGGGTGCTGTGTGTACATTAATGAGGAAAAAAATGAACTTAAAAGATTTTAGCAAATGGCTGCAATATAACAAAGAGAAATTTAAGGGGGTCTGAATACTTTCCATCCCCACTGTGTGTATATATATATGTATATATATATATATATATATATATATACACATATACACACACACACACACACACACACATGTAAATTTTATATATATGTGTATGCCCGCCCAAGTGTATGACTTTCTTTACTTCGCTGCTATGGGCTCTACCGAGATCTTTTGTAGACCCAGCAACACCCCTGGTGGGGGCCCTTCGTGGTTTCTTGCACCGGGGCCCTGAAGATTCTAGTTATGCCTCTGGTTGTTGTCCCTGAACCAAAGGAACCTCAAAAAGTTTCTGTGTTCTTCTTTAACATGGAAGCAATGGAACATTTGTTGTATGTCTGCCATGAATGCAACTGAATCTTTGCGGAAGCAGAGGGGTACTCCTAATAGTCTGATGTTAAGGTCAGGGCCCAAGAGAAGGACATCATTTAGGAAGACACCCTCATGCTTGGAACTAGAGTCAAACACTACTCTGATCTGTCCTGGAAGTGAAGCGTTTATATACTTGCTCCTTGTTGTTTGGCAAACGTCGTCTTTGTGGTCTGAAGGGAAGAGGTGCAACCCAGCTATTATACTCATCTTTCTCTATGCTCTTTTCCATGACTTCCAGGAAGAGCCTATCCTCAATAGACATTGCTACCTGATTGTCCTTTGCTGTCCTGAACACCGTGCATCCTAAGTTGTCTTGGTCACTGTCATAGGTATTGCTGTCACAGAGGGAACTTATGAAAGGAAGAGGTACAGGGTTGCTGTGTGGTAGCTCCTTTATGAGGATGTGATTTTGACAGGGCTGGAAAAAAGGACGACCATTCTCTAGTGTACTAGTGAGCAAGTTATTGACAGATGTTGGTTTCTGTGCTCCTCCCAGGCAAACATCACCTATAATGACCCACCCAGGATCCAGTTTTTGGGCATATGGGGCATTGTGAGGGCCATTGATCTGCTGTTTTGCTTTGTGAGTGTGTTGCGTTTAATATAAAATAAGATTTTTCTATAAGACTGTCATAGAATAGAAATCGGCCTAGTTTTTAACAGAGATAAGGTTTGTCTGAGGATGTTTCTCAAACAAATGCTGTTGGATACAACACAGATACCATTGTTGTATTCAATTGACAGTTTGAATAGGCTATTGTCACTATAGCTATAGTAAACAGGCAAGAGAGGGTCCCTCAAACTCAAAGAATGACTGTTAGTCAGTTGTTATGGAAAACAACCTGAGCTATATAATGGTTGCCAGGCATAAGCTGGAGGTACTTCAACATGGATTAACACCGTAGCAGGAGGAAGAATCTGTAATCAGCGAACAAGAAGGTGCCTGGTCAACAGAGATCACAAACACAGTAACTGGAGCTAAGTAACTTTTAAGTGTATTTCTACTGTTACAGACCATAGGCTTTTTATTTGCTAGGCATTTTGCTTGTTATAGATATCTTTCAGTCTGTTACTGTATTCCTAATATTGTAATAGTTTTGTTTGTAAAGCATTTTTGTATAGTAAAAGCACATTTGCACACTGCAGAGGTCTCAGTTTCCTTGCTTATACTGCAAAGTAAAATTGCTAGACAGATGCAAGCAAAACAATTGGGGGCTTAGGCTGCAATCTACGCTATAATTGAACTGAAGCAGACCTGTTTTTTTTTATGGGGTGTGGTGTAGCTTGTGCTAGGTAAAAATGCTGCGTAAGCTGTTTAGGAAAAGCAAGGCTGCAGAGGGTTTTGGTGGCCAGAAGGAAGTGTGCAGCTTACCTATCTGGGCCAGAGACAATGAGTGGATGCCTCTTGCTAAAGAATTTGTAAAAGTATGCTTCTCCCTTGAATAATGCTGCATACACACGATCAGATTTTCCGACGGGAAATGTTGGATGTGAGCTTGTTGGTGGTAAGTCCAACCGTGTGTATGCTCCATCAAACATTTGTTGTCGGACTTACCGCCAACAAATGTTGGCTAGCAGGTTCTCAAATTTTCCGCCAACAAATGTTTGTTGTCGGATTGTCTGATCGTGTGCACATGGAGAATTAACATTCGTGACGTGGCAAATTATGAAATCTCCAAATGCAGCACACAATTCTCTTATTCTTTAATGGAATAATAATGAAGCTGCTTTGCTGGTGATGCAAATGGAGTTATTGCAAACGATTTTTCAAAGGATTTTTTTCCAAGTACTATCAAGAATGAAAATAATAATAATAGCGCTAAATGAAAAACGCCAAAAGAAAAGCGTGAATCAACACTCACCAAACTTCTACTAACAAAATTAGCAGAAGGAGCCCAAAGGGTGGCGCTAAAGAGCTGAAAAACCAAGTAGTATGTCTAGTATGTCACTACGTTCATAATTGTTGGCCAACATTTGTGTGACTGTGTGTATGCAAGAGAAGTTTGAGCCAACACCCTTCGAACAAAATTCCACGATTTTGTTGTCGGAAAGTCTGATCGTGTGTACAGGGCATAAGACTTGGGGTACTAAAATCTCAGATCATTTTGTAGATTTTAGCCTTAAGGGGTTTGATTTAAGTAAAGCAGAGAAGAGGACAGTGTCCACAGTGGGTTGGTACTTTCTTAATGCTATCTATACTGAATCACAAAGGAGGGAGAATGCAGAGGCAGAAGTTAAGGCATTAAAAGACCAGCTAGCAGTTTCTTCGGAGTGTGTTTGTTCAACTGCTAGTCGGGCTGATTATTTGCAAGAGCGGTGTGCAGCCCTCATGACCAAATCAATGAATGCCTTAAGGAAAAGGAAGGGCCATAAACCTGTTAGTAAAGCCAGGGTATGTGCCATTGTCATATCCCAAATCTGGGATTGTGAGGATGTGCTCTCCTCAAATTATAGTGAGGATGAGGAGATTGACTTGAGGAGTTTGAAATTTCAGGTGATGATCTGCTAATGGGAGAGAAAATGTGTGCCAGACCTCTCATTACTAAGGAAACATAGGAAAAAGCAACATGATAGAGATAATATGGCAGATGGGGAGGTGCATTATCGCAACCCCAGAGATGTGGAATTTGAAGCAGTACAGGGGTTTACACAAACTGAACTCCACGAGGTTCGGGCAACCCCTATTGAGTTGGCTCCTACCTTTGTGGGATGAAGGGGCGGACAGTGTTACTTTGTCAGGTAAGGAAGCAGTGGCTATGGGAGTGTTAACCCATGATCCACAATTGCGTCAGGCAATGCGAAAAGCCCGAGAGTTTAGTGTGAATTTTTCACTATTAGACCTTGTGAGAGATAGAATAGTCCGAGTATATGCTAGTCCTACTGACCTGGAAAATACCTACTCCTGGAGACCAATAGGAGATGGTGTTTCCAGGTTACGTGAGATGGGTTGTATAACCGGATTAAATACATTTCCAGAATGCATGGGTCCAGATATGGAACCCTTTACGTATGCTCTGCGCTCTAAGATAATGAAGTCTGTGCCATTTAATATCAGGGCTCCTTTATTGTCCTTGCTGGGAGGCCAGGTATTAAACAACAAGATTCATGAGGTCGCTACGCTTTTAAGCCAGTTGGGGGAGCTAGAGGTGACAAAACCTGTCAGGCAAGTAGATAAGGTCTACAACCCAGACAGAAAGAATACAAGCAGAAAAGAACAGAGAAGACAGGAGGTGAAGAGAAAACCAGGCTAGTTATTTCTAAGAAAAAAATGTGGGTGGACCTATCAAAGGCAGGAGTACCTAAAGATGATATAGATGATATTTCTACTGCAGAATTACTGAATAGGTGGAAACATTTAGTAGCAAAAACTGTTGGGGTTAGAAACACTACTCCTAGAGAGATAACATCAGCCTAGACTTAGAGAAAACAGAACAGGTCCCTCTTGTTAGCCCCAAACCAATTCCCAAAACTGAACATGAACCCAAATCCAAATGCCTTTATCCCGGTGAGGAGTTAGAGAGACTCAGAAAAGGGGATTGAGAGGTTCCTTATCCCTTATGAAGGGAAGTCTCCTGTAATAGCAGTGAGGGCGGTGACAGCAGGAAACTGACGCCCATATGCACCTGTCACTTTATGGTGGGGGAAGTCATCTTCTCCTACACATGTAATGGCTTTAGTTAATACCAGAGCTGAAGTTACACTTTTGCAAGGAAATCTTTCCCATCACAAAGGAGAAGGTTTGGGAGGGCAAACCACACCAGCAGTTAGGATATGGGTGAAATTGGCTATTGGCAAGGGATGATGATTTATGACAAATATTTTGGTATCGGAGTTACCCAAAAATATTCTTTTTTTTCAAAGAAATGTGCTTGCCCCGTGCTGTGATATGGAGCCTGGCAGGGTAAAGCATAGCGTATGGGGCCTGCAATTTTTGTAGACACCTTTTGACATCGGTAAAGCGTGGCCCTGCATTTCTGCACATCCGAACAAAGGTCAGGGTAAAAGGAGATCCGTAATCCATTAAACCGGATGTTTGCTTTTCCCAGGCCAGTCGCAGAATAATCTCCCTATCTCTATAGTGTAAGAGCCGAGCCAACATTGGTCTTGGTGGATGGCCAGGTGGAAGGGGCTGCAAGGGGACTCTATGTGCTCTTTCAATTGCATACAACGTGGTAAAGGCCTTCTTCCCAAATATCTCAATTAACCACTGCTCCACAAAGTCCGTGGGGTCTCTACCTTCCATTTTTTTCACGGAGACCCGCAATGCGCACATTGTTACGTCTCATTCTATTTTTCAGGTCGCCAGCCTGCATATCAACTGTTTTAATCAGCCTGGTGTTAGCTTGTGTTTCCCTGACTAGAGGAGGGAGCTTGTCCTCCAAGTCACTGATCCTGCTTTCAGCTGCAGTTGTTCTTTCCCTGATTTTTTGCAGGTATTGTCTGATCAGGGTCACTTCCTCTTTCAGGTCATCAAAACAATCTTGTAAAATGTTAACTGAAGCAGTACATTTATTAACAGCCCACAATTTAGCAGCCAGGGTCGGCTGTTCAGTCTCCTCTTCTCCCTCTATCTCCACATCCTCAGCCTCAGAGGTATGTGTCTCAGGCTGTGTTAAAATAGCTGCCTGTACCAGGTCCCCTTCCACCTCCTCCTGCACTGTGTCCTCCCCCTCAGCCAAAGCCTCCGGCTCTGCTGTATCAGCCAAGCCTGCCAGGCCAGAGGGTTTCTGGGCATAGTACCTCATGTCCCTGGGTTGGTCACCAGTGGCCGTTTTAGGGGTTTTGGTTGGCTTACCCACTGTTTCCTTCTTCTTCGTGCCGCGCGAGCCACGCTGCTGAGGGGACGTGGCGGCATGTTGGATTTTGGGCCCCTCGGTTCCCTCCTTGTTCTTACGGGTAACCATCATTTCGGCAGGACTCCAAACAGAGCAGGTAAGTCAGTGGGAGATCCGGAACCCTCAGGTACCAAAGAATCGGTCCCATGGAGCAGGATCAAACACAGGGTGACTGGTGGGAGCTCTGTGAAAAGCAGATGCTCACATGCCGTTCCTGGCCACGCCCCCCCCACCGAAAATATTCTTGGGATGGATGTACTTCAAGGTCAGTCAATTCAGACTGAAAGGGATAAATTCACATTGGGGTATCCTGATAAAGCGTATCTGGTTAGGGCGGTGAAGGCTGTGGTCAGAGGTCATGCGAAATGGACCCCTGTCTACATTCCTCCACCAGAGAAGCCAGTCTGTCTCAAGCAGTATAGATTTCCTGGAGGCCACAAAGAAATTGGGGAGACTATTCAAGAATGGTTGAGGGTAGGGATCCTTAGACCTGCTGTAAGTCCTTTCTTGTCTGCGGTGTTCCCAGTAAAGAAACCTAATGGGACATATAGAATGACTGTGGATTACAGAAGTCTAAACAAAGTGGCACCTGTATTGAAGTCAGCTGTACCGGATATGATATCAATTGTTGAGAAAATTGCTAAAGAGGCAGGAGAATATCATGCTGTGATAGACGTGGCTAATGCTTTCTTTTCTATTTTGATAGACCCAGCATGTCAAAACCTTTGTCTTTGTGTGGGATGGCCGCCAGTACACTTTCCCGTGCTGTTCATTCTCCAATGATTTGTCATGGACTGATTGGTACCAGATCTTGGAGTCTGTGGCAGCAAAATGAAAAGAAAGGACTGAGAGCAATACCCATTGGATTTTGGTCCAAACAACTGACAGGGGCACAGAAGAGATACACGCCCCTAGAGAAGTACCTGTTTGGGGCCTACATAGCACTTCAAAATGTAGAGACCATTACAGGAAAGGACACAATCGCCATACATACTGCATTACCAATAGCAGGATGGGTGAGAGATAATGGACTGACCACTAGGGCAGCTGTAGTCCAGAACCAGACACTGATGAAATGGAAGTGGTACCTGTAAGAAAGGGGGGGGGGTATTGCAGCTAGGGATGTCAGAGACATCAAAACAGTTGACAGGGCTTGTTACTTTTACCAGCACCCAGCCAGAAGAAGAAATTCCTGTGCTGCAGTCATCCCCCGTTCAAGAGGCTTCACCATTTGAGTCACTATCAGAAGACGTGAAGGAGTCAGCATGGTTCACTGATGGTTCAGCCATAGTCACCTCGTCTGGGCGTAAATGGACAGTGCAGCCTACAACCCAAGTACAGACGCAGTCCTGCAGGAGACCGGAATTGGAGGGTCCAGTCAGTATACAGAGTTGAAAGCTGTAGTGATGGCTCTTCAGGAGGATCCTTCTTCCCATGTCATCTACACTGACAGCTGGGTGGTTTTTAAAGGACTGACAACCTGGATGCCCACATGGAAGTCCAATGAATGGATGATTCATGGAAAGGTGGTGTGGGGAGGCAAGGAAGTCTGGGACTACATCTGGAAGGAAGCTTACTCCCGCACCATAAAAGTGGGGTATGTTGACGCACATATGCCCCTAGTCCCAGACTTTGAGAACTATAACAGAGTTTCAGATTAAATCGCCAAATTTGAGGCAGTTGCGCCAATTGATCCTGTCTTGATTAACTCGGCCAACTGGGCCCACAAGCAATATGGACATTTGGAGCAGAAAACAACATAGAAATGGGCACAGCAGAGAGGATTGCCTATATCCATGGACATGATAAAGACTGTAATAAGGAACTGTATAGACATGTGCAGGATGAAAAAATTAGTTTTGTTTCGTTTTGATTTGTTATACAACTAAATTTGTTTAGTTAAATTTGTTGCATTCGTTTTCGGGATTCATTTTGTTTCAGATTAAAAAAAAAATTCGAAAAAATTCTACCACATTCGAAGAAATTTGACCGAATTCGAAAAAGTAAACTATATATAAACATTTTCCGAAATTCGAATTTCGTAAAGAATGAAAACGAAATCGAATTTGAATAGAAAAGATTAGAATAGAATAGAGAATAATAGAAAAGAAAAACCATAGAACAGAATAGAATAAAATATAATATATATTTTATTCTATTCTGTTCTATGGTTTTTCTATTCTATTCTTTTCTATTCTAATCTTTGCTATTCAAATTCATTCTATATGATATTCAAATTTCGGAGGCCATCTTCTGAAATTTTAATTCGATATATATACTGTATATACATATAGAATGAAATTGAATTTGAATAGAAAAGATTAGAATACAATAGAAGACAATACAAAAGAATAGACTAGAAAAACAATAGAACAGAATAAAATATAATATATATTATAGTTTATTCTATTGTTTTTCTATTCTAATCTTTTCTATTCAAATTCATTCTATACGATATTCGAATTTCGGAAGTCATCTTCCAAAATTCAAATTTCGTATAGAATTAATTCAAATTCGAATAGAAAAGTTTAGAATAGTATAGAAAATAATAGAAAAGAGTAGCATAGAAAAACAATACAAAAAAAATACAATATATATGCAGTCAGGTCCATAAATATTGGGACATCGACACAAGTCTAATCTTTTTGGCTCTATACACCACCACAATGGATTTGAAATGAAACGAACAAGATGTGCTTTAACTGCAGACTTTCAGCTTTAATTTGAGTGTATTCACATCCAAATCAGGTGAACGGTGTAGAAATTACAGTTTGTATATGTGCCGCCCACTTTTTAAGGGACCAAAAGTAATGGGACAATTGGCTGCTCAGCTGTTCCATGGCCAGGTGTGTGTTATTCCCTCATTATCCCATTTACAAGGAGCAGATAAAAGGTCCAGAGTTCATTTCAAGTGTGCTATTTGCATTTGGAATCTGTTGCTGTCAACTCTCAATATGAGATCCAAAGAGCTGTCACTATCAGTGAAGCAAGCCATCATTAGGCTGAAAAAACAAAACAAACCCATCAGAGAGATAGCAAAAACATTAGGTGTGGCCAAATCAACTGTTTGGAACATCCTTTAAAAGAAAGAACGCACCGGTGAGCTCAGCAACACCAAAAGACCCGGAAGACCACGGAAAACAACTGTGGTGGATGACCTAAGAATTCTTTCCCTGGTGAAGAAAACACCCTTTACAACAGTTGGCCAGATCAAGAACACTCTCCAGGAGGTAGGTGTATGTGTGTCAAAGTCAACAATCAAGAGAAGACTTCACCAGAGTTAATACAGAGGGTTCACCACAAGATGTAAACCATTGGTGAGCCTCAAAAACAGGAAGACCAGTTTAGAGTTTGCCAAACAACATCTAAAAAAGCCTTCACAGTTCTGGAACAACATCCTATGGACAGATGAGACCAAGATCAACTTGTACAAGAGTGATGGGAAGAGAAGAGTATGGAGAAGGAAAGGAACTGCTCATGATCCAAAGCATACCACCTCATCAGTGAAGCTGATGAGGTGGTATGGAATGGAACTGCCAATGGAATTGGTTCTCTTGTATTTATTGAGGATGTGACTGCTGACAAAAGCAGCAGGATGAATTCTGAAGTGTTCCGGGCAATATTATCTGCTCAGCAAAATGCTTCAGAACTCATTGGACGGCGCTTCACAGTGCAGATGGACAATGACCCAAAGCATACTGCGAAAGCAACCAAAGAGTTTTTTAAGGGAAAGGAGTGGAATGTTATGCAATGGCCAACTCAATCACCTGACCTGAATCCGATTGAGCATGCATTTCACTTGCTGAAGACAAAACTGAAGGGAAAATGCCCCAAGAACATGCAGAAACTTAAGACAGTTGCAGTAGAGGCCTGGCAGAGCATCACCAGGGATGAAACCCAATGTCTGGTGATGTCTATGCGTTTCAGACTTCAGGATGTAATTGACTGCAAAGGATTTGCAAGTATTAAAAAGTGAAAGTTTGATGGATGATTGTTATTCTGTCCCATTACTTTTGGTCCCTTAAAAAGTGGGAGGCACATATACAAACTGTTGTAATTCCTACACCGTTCAACCTGATTTGGTTGTAAATAACCTCACATTAAAGCTGAAAGTCTGCAGTTAAAGCACATCTTGTTTGTTTCATTTTAAATCCATTGTGGTGGTGTATAGAGCCAAAAAGATTAGTGTTGTGTCGATGTCCCAATATTTATGGAACTGACTATATATATATATATGTATATATATATATATATATATATATATATATATAAAAACATCTTCCGAAATTCGAATTTCATTAAGAATGAAATTAAATTTGAATAGAAAAGATTAGAATAGAAAATAATAATAGAAAAGAATAGCAAAGAAAAACAATAGAACAGAATAAAAAAAATAATATATATATTATATTTTATTCTATTCTGTTCTATTGTTTTTCTATTCTAATCTTTTCTATTCAAATTCATTCTATACGAAATTCGAATTTCGGAAGATGGTTTTATATATATATATATATATATATATATATATATATATATATATGTATATGTATATATAATATTGTTTTCTATTCTATTCTATTGTTTCTTTTCTATTCTTTTCTATTCTATTCTAATCTTTTCTATTGGAATTCGATTGCATTCTATAATAAATTTGAATTTTGGAAAATGGTTAAATTGGTTTTATATATATATATATATATATATATATATATATATATATATAGAATAAATATTGTCTTCGAATTCGATTCGAATTTCGTCCATTTTTTTGTTTCAATTCGTTATTTCGGATTAATTTAAATGTGTTACTATTGTATTTCGGTAATTCGGATGCATCCGAATTTCCGAATAATGAAAAAGTCGTCCGAATCTCAATTCGGAACGAAAATAAATGCACATGTCTAGAACTGTACAGTGTGTGGGGAAGTGCGACAATGGCCATTGCTAAAGTACTCCACCGATCGATTTTTTTTTTTGTATAATCTTTATTATATATTTTCAAATTTGCAAAATAACATACATAGAGAAAGACAAGACAAAAACAATAAGTGCCTAGGGGGCACAGAGAGGAACAAGGGGATGCATTGGGTTACAAAAGCTAAGGAACCTTTGATACCGGTATCTAGCTTCATATGACTTCATCAAGTTGTACCCCAACAATAGAGGGGCTTGAGTGCGTTTTAACCGTTGTAACAAAACAGAATTGCGTTCTCACACATAGAATAAATCTGAAAAGGGATGAACACCCAACTGAACCATAAAGGTTGCCAACATCCCTAAGGTCAGAGATAAAAAGAATACCCCCAAAGGAATGGGACTTTAACGGCAACAAGAATAAAAAGTAAAATCATTTATTCAAAATTATACAATATACCAAACACTGTACATAAATGCAAATATTACAAAATCACTAAAAACAATGGTGTCGATGGTAGTGATTATCCTAGATAGTCCAGACGTCCCAACGCGTTTCGGGACTATAAAGATGTCCGTCTCATCAGGGGCAGGTCATGGAGTCGAATCATACTGTATAGTAAAATCAAAAGTTAAACATATTAAGTAATGTGTTACATGCATCGGTCTAAGCAATTGCTTTGAATAAAGAGCATACAGCATAATAATTACATAAAGGGGACATACCCAGGGATGGTCACCATAAAAATCTCACTGATGGAGCCATAATGGCAACTGTATCACATATCCACCGCCCCAAGGTCGAAAGGATAATGAGGTCGGTCATTGGCCCAGGCCAGTCTACACTGATCCACCCAAATTGCAGTAATCGAGAGACACCCCACATGAGAGTAATGCCCCGTAAACACGGTCGGACTTTGTTCAGACATTCCGACAACAAAATCCTAGGATTTTTTCAGACGGATGTTGGCTCAAACTTGTTTTGCATACACACGGTCGCACAAAGTTGTCAGAATTTCCAATTGCCAACCACACGGTCACGTACAGCACGTACGACGAGACTAGAAAAGGCCAGTTCAGAACCAAGCGCAGCACCCTTTGGGCTCCTTTTGCTAATCTCATGTTAGTAAAAGTTTGGTGAGAGACGATTCACGCTGTTTCAGACTCGTGGTTTTCAGATCGTTTTCTGCCGTTCAGTTTGTGCTTGTGGGGTTGTATCTGCTCTTCAGTGCGTGCAAGCAAGTTCCGCGTGACTTTAAGTAGTCAGTGTGTTCTTGTGCGTTCGTTACTGTTTTTTAGGTCGCTCTTCACAGGCCTTGCTGTTCTTCAGTGCGTTCTGTTACTTCGTTCTGAGCAGCTGACCGTTTTCTAGCCATGTTGCGTATGCATACTCCTCGTAGAGTTCGTGCTGTGTGGGGGCTTGGTGTTGGGGTCCTGACCTTGACACAAGTCCAGTCCATGAACAGGGTGGGGAGGAGTTCATGGACCAAGAATTGGTTGCTTCAGCGTGACCAGTTCTCTCATATGCCTTTGCTCCGTGAGATCCGTGAGAATAATCCTGATGATTTCAGGAACTTTCTCAGGATGACGGACCCCGTATTTCACTGTCTGCTGGCTTCGCTGACCCCCTATATCAGCAGGCAGGATACCTGCATGAGGCAAGCCACCACTCCGGAGCAGAGGCTCGTCGCTACCCTGCGGTACTTGGCGACAGGGAGAAGTCTGCAGGACTTGAAGTTCTCGACAGGCATCTTCCCCCCAGGCTCTGGGGATCATTATCCCAGAGACCTGTTCTGCCATCATCCAGGTCCTGCAGAAGGAGTATATGAAGGTAAGATTTTTATCCTTTAATATCACATTTTATTGTATTGAATGTTTGCTAATATATTGTATTTCTTTCCTCATTCCCTAATTACCATGATTGTAATATGCTGTGAATGTCCCCTTTGTCCTCATGCATGCTGGATTTTTATGTAATTAATTTTTTAGGTCCTTCATACAGATTGGCCTTCAATAACCTCCCCACCATGCTCTCCTATCCTATATTCACCTCATGTAGTCACTTAAAACAATGTATTTTATCAGCTCCATAGTAGTGCTTTACCCTAAACACCCCCTAAAATGTTTAGAAATGTGATTTGTGCTTTAAATTCAGGCAGAGTGCCAGAGGCTTTTTTTGTGGTGTCCCCAAATCATTTTTAGTAACCCTCCCTCCCCCAACTGCTAAGTCAGCTGATCCCAATTCTCTATCTATCCTCAATCATCTATCTGCTGACTTTGCCAAACCCATACACATTATACCCATCTCTTTTGTGGTCAGATGTATGGATGAATTCCCCAAAGCATGCAGTGCAAGGGCCTGCCTGTATACTTTCAAATGGTACTGTTTAAAGTTTTTGTATCCTATTATTATCTTGATAGGTAATAGCAGAATGTCCAAATGTGCTCAAATGTGTACAGTGTGTATTTATATCTTTGCATTATGACACTTCTTACCTGTCCAGTGGGCTGCCAATAGTGTAACTAAGGAGGGGCTGTTCCAAGTAATACCCTGTATTTAGGCATTCATCTCTCAATGAAGTGAAGAGGGTTACCTGTCCAAGATTTCCCCACCCCCCATAATGTTAGAAATGGCCCATGAGAGGGGGGGGGAATATGATAGGTGTACCTTATACTTTGGTGTTGTTAAATTCCCCTTAATAAATGCTATCTGGAGGTTGCCCCAGAATGTTTGTGCCTAATCTGCTTGCCATGTTTCTGAGCAAAATTATTGATTTTATATTTTTTCCTCAACAGTTTCCTTCCACGCCACAGGAATGGCAGACTGTGGCCTCCCACTTTGCCCAGCGGTGGGACTTTCTTAACTGCGGAGGGGCAATTGATGGGAAACACGTCCACATCATCCCACCACCAAACTCAGGGTCGTACTATTTCAACTATAAGGGGTTCAATAGTATTGTGATGTTGGCAGTAGTGTCGGCTAATTACGACTTCTTGTATGTGGACGTGGGGAAGAATGGCCGGATGTCCGATGGTGGAGTCATCGCACAGACGGAGTTCTAGCTGCCATTCGTCTCCAGAATGGCAGCTTGGACTTGCCAGCTCCAGAGGACAATGTGGAAGGACTCCCATTCGTGTTCGTTGCGGCCATTCCCTATGAGGACCCTCACCCCGGAACAGAGGGTTTTTAATTACCGGCTGGCCAGAGCCAGAAGAGTGGTGGAGAACACATTTGGAATCCTGGCCAGCCAGTTCTGCCTATTTCTGACACCTATCCATATGGCGGAGTATAAACTTAATCATATAATCATGGCGTGCTGTATTCTCCATAACTTTTTACGGAAACATTCGGCCAACTATGCTGGCTCAGTTGGGCCTGAGGCCAGAGTGATACCTGAAACAACACTGACGGCGCTTGAAAGCGGCCGTCCTGGCTTGCCCTCCCTGTGTGCCCGTGATGTCCGGTTACGATACCTGGAGTTCTTTGCGGGTAGGGGGGCCATCAATATGCCTGCAAATTTCTGAAGCCTTTTTCAAATAAAAAAGCAAAAAAAAGAAATTCTTTGTGGACATATACTGCTTGTGTTTGTTTTAGCTGACCCTGACAGAAATGTGTTGAGTCCAGAAAATGGCGTGATTGTGTAACCTTATACAAAGCACTGTTGGCTGTTATTTACTAAAGGCGTATACACTTTTTATACTACAAGTGCTCTTGAAACTGCAATGAAAATGCTCTTCTAGTGCAAAGAGGATTTGCCCTTAGGAAATAACCACCATTTTCTCAGAAAACAGCAATTACATCACCACAAAAGTGTTGTAGCGTTGAGACAATAATCCACACATTCTTGATTAACAAACTTTTTAATACCTGCACAATCACATGTGCATTTAGAAACGGTTTTTAAAACAAACCAACATGTTTGTTGTATAACAATTTTTGGGGTGGCATTATCAAAAATAGAAATGTCCATTTACGATAAAACAGGCCTGTGTAAAACCAACAAGAAAGACAAAAAACTTGAACTTACAAAGTTCACATAAGGTAAAACTTGAAGGCAATATCAGACATGAGTATTTAGGAACTGTGTTTGATATTGCGTTCAGATGGGGTGAAGTCACCCCTTGAAAAGCCAAATTTGGAAGATGCACACCAATTTACGAATGTCAACATGTGCTAGCTGCCATCACGGGGGATCAAGGGACGTGTTTTGTGGGCGCAACCCCTTCCTCACAGCTACTTTATTATTGAGGAAGGGGTTGCACCCCCAAAACGCGTCCATTGATCTCCCGTGATGGCAGATAGCACATGTTAGCACACTGTGTGCATCCCCCAAATTTGGCTTTTCGAAACATTGCTAAAAATTTAAAACATTGTACCACACAAAAAAAAAAGTGATTTTGAGGGGTTTTAAATTCGCCCCAAAACATCAATGATGTTATTATTTTCTGGATGTTTTCCAATTCTAAATTACACCCCATTATCTCCCCGATCAGGATCTGGGCACTTTCTGATGTGAAAGGATCTCGATCCCTAACCTCACGATCACCTAAAAAGAGAGAAAACAAACAAAAACAGGTATCAAAAATCTGCCAGCATCCATCTCTTACCTGAGCCTGTGGTCGCAGACACTCACCTGTTGTGGTGCCAATTTCCACCACATCTTCTTCCTCCTCCTGCTCCACTTGTGTTGGGGGTATTTCACCTTCTTCCCGAGGTGGGGGGTCTCTGGTCTCCTCGGATGAGGGGTGTCCTCCGAGTCTTTTCTCCCCTATGTAAAACAAAAATGGTATAATTAGCACACAGATATTTGATGGCAGAACTATAAATAGGAAACATTGCTTGGAAGTGGGGTACAATTGTCAATTTTAGCAGAGTTCCAAGATGTAGCATTTTCAGTGTCCTTTGTCAACCTGCAATACTTTACCTGTCTTGTACAAGCTTCACAGATGGAGACCCCCCCTATAGTATACACTGGAGCACCTGTGTGGGCCCCCTAATAAAAAGGGTGTTCTTGTGTCCCACACTAGTGCTCCAGTGTCCAGATGTGAAAACAGCTGCAGAGTGTCCTCTCCTTACACAGAATCTAGTTTGCATTTCATTCTAGTAACAAATCCATCTACACAACCAAATATTTTGCATCCAAGTAGTCCCTAAAAAATGTAGGAAAACGAACGTAATAAAGACGAAAAAAAAAAAAGTTTGATACGAACGAAATAATGGGCCCATGAACATTAAAATTGACATTTTAAACTGTACAATTAAGAAAAGCATATGGAGCAGCACGAACGTAATAAAGACAAAAAGAATAGGAACACAGCACAACTACTTACTTTTTTTGCAGCACTCTCCGGATCTTTCGGTACTGCTCGGGCTCTCTTAATTTCAGGTCCGACCACCGCTTCCTGAGCTGATCTTTCGATCGTCGTACCCCGAAATTCCAGTGCAGACTTTTGACCACTTTCGCCATGATCTTGGCCTTTCTGATATTGGGGTTGGGGTAAGGTCCATACTTTCCATCATAGTCGGCCTTCTTCAGGATGTCGACCATCTCCAACATCTCCCCAAAGGACATATTTGTGGCCTTAAATCTTCTCCTTCTGGATCGGGACGTGTCCGGATCCGGGCTTTCCTCCTCCTCCTCCTCATTGCTATAATTAGCACGCACCTGCTGTGACTCCGCCATGTGCTCTTCCCCCACTGCGCCGAACGAAAAGGGGCGGGGAATAGACTAGAAAGAACGTCAGGGGCGGGCGGAGTTACACGCATGCGCAGTGTGTATAAAGCGTAACACACGTGCGTATTACGTATGATCTGTGAGCGGAGGAAGGAGCATTGGACGCGCCGATCGTAAGAACGAAGGTAAGAGACATACTTGTGCCTATACTGCTTCTAGATTGAGGCCTATATTGTAACAGATTAGGAGAGTTTTGTCTGGAATTAGGCTTTGTCTTGTGTTGTGTCTTGCAGTGAACATGGATATCTTATTACAAGATAATGACTTCATGTCAATATTCATTGACATGTTCAGGGAGCTGCCCTGTTTGTGGGAGATCAACCACCCACATTACAGGAACCAAACAAAGAGGAAGGCAGCGCTGGATCAATTGTTGGAAATTGTGAAGCAGGTGATCCCCACGGCAGACATCACATATTTGAAGATCTTAATTGGTGGCCTGAGGAGCACATATGTAAGGGAGCGGCAGAAAGTCCAGGATTCGCAGAGATCCGGAGCAGCAGATGACATCTATGTCCCCAGGATGTGGTACTATGGCAGGCTGCATTTTCTGGCAGGCCAGACTGAACCCAGGTCATCCCTCTCCAGTCTTCCTTCCACGCTTCCTTCCCCCCCCGGCTGAGGCTTCTGACGCCCAACCTGGGCCTTCCAGGCAACAACATGTGGAGGAGCCCAGCTTGAGCCAGGTATAGCATTCCTCTAAATATTTCAGGTTGTCCAATCAATGATGTTAACTAGCTGTTAGTTTGGAGTACTAATTTATGATTGTGATTGATTATGCAAAAACTAAAACCATGTCCCTTTTTCATACACAGGGAAGTCGCAGCTAGGAGGTGGCTGCCTGATCTGCAGGTCCCTCCACTACCCCTGGAAAGAGAAAGTGGCAGGAGGAGGAGTGCCCTAGAGGAGGCTGCCATAGGCCTCTTTTGGAGGGTTACAGAGGCCCTGGGAGCACCACACACCATGGAGGATGACTTTGCTGCCATCATTGCCTCTAAAATGCAGAGGATGGAGGAGGGACAACAACTCATGTGTGAGTCGCTCATATTGGAGGCTCTTAATAAAGGTATGAGGGGCCAAATTACATCTCAGACACACCTTGGCGAACTCACAGATGGTCCTCCTCCTCCTGCAGGTCCTCCTCCTCCTTCTCCTCCAGGTCCTCCCAGTCCTCCTCCTCCTCCAGGTCCTACTCCTCCTCCTGCCATATCTCCAACAGCACAGCCACAGCCCGGAATGAAGCGTGGAAGGAAGACCAGAAAGTGAGGACCCTGGATCCAGTCTGGTCGACTAAAAAGATGCAGCCTCTTGTGGTACCACAGCCTGGGGACACAGATGTCATCTGCTGCTTTCCAGATCTCTGGGACTTCTGGACCAGACTGCCCTCCCTTACATATGGACTCCTCAGGTCACCAATTTTGATGTTCAAGAATTGATGTCTGCCCTGGGGGTCCCAGGCTTCACTAATTGCTGCTGTTGATCCAGCATTGCCTCCCTCTTTGTTTGGTTCTGAGCCCTTAATAAAGGAATTTTGTTTTGAATTATACTTGCCTATGTGTGTTTTACTTCAAAAAGGACATTTGTTTGTGAGGATTCAGGTACATTTCAAAAATACAATGTGAAATTAACAAGGGACACCAACACCAAACAATCTCCTTGAGCTTCAATAATAAAAGATATCAATGGTGTTGTGGTAACTTGACACACAAAACACACACAAAAATAGTCTGGAGTAAAACTAAAAATAACATTAAACAAAGATCAGCCTTGGAAAAAATACAAACATAAACTCTAAACCAAAAATGGCTTTAAATCAAAAAAAAAAAAAAGAAAACAAACAAACAAAAAAATTCTGTTAGATGTGACAAATAACAATATATTCAAGGAATCCCAAGAAAAAAACAAAAAAATAAGTTTGTGAGAAGTGTGTGTGAATATGAGCAGCAAAACTACTTAATTCTTGTCACATTATAAAGAAGAAGAGAGTGCGCTGTATTAAACCATTTTTAACATTGCAGCATGACGAAAGTGCTGTATCCATTGCGAACGCTAATTTTACCTGACCGAGCTGTTCCGTGTCGAAATTTCTTCTGAGCATGCGTGGCACTTTGTGCGTCGGAACAGGCCACACACGGTCGGAATTGACACGATCGGATTTTGTTGTCGGAAAATTTTATCTCCTGCTCTCCAACTTTGTGTGTCGGAAAATCCGATGGAAAATGTCCGATGGAGGCCACACACGGTCGGAATTTCCGACAACAAGCTCCGATCGGACATTTTCCATCGGAAAATCCGACCGTGTGTACGGGGCATTAGTGTGCAATTTCTACCACAGACAGTTATTTCAATTGAGGATCTATGGAGATATATACGCAAGATATTACTCAGTAATGATGCAATATACCAGAAGTGCAGAAAAAACAGTTTATATAATAAGCTATATCCTACCTCCATACAGTCCAATAAAAAATGGACATACAGCTTGTGAAGATATGTATGAAGGAGGATGTGTGGGTACCCCTTCCAGATGGATCTAATAAATACACATCTATTCACTAGAAAGTGGTCTGTAAGAAAAAACACATATGGGAGTACCTAATTAAAACAAGTGGTAAAAAATATATGAAAAAGAGGGGGCATCACAGCGCGCCGCTCATAGAGCCAAAACCCACCTTGAACAGGATCATATGGTCAAATAGAGATACAGCATGGCAAGTACTAGAAATAGTACTTCCCATGGTTAGTCGAGTAGCGCAGTGACAACACATCGCGTCTGACATCGATTTAAATATACTAGCAACGGTGAACTAAAGTGCGGCGCCGCATCGCAGCATCATGACGTCACCGCATCTTACACAAACACAGTGGCCCGGATCCGCTAGATATCGAGCGCGCATGTACTAAATTACAAAGGGGAAAATTGCATAGCCCGGTTGCATAGCAACCAAGCCACAGCGGGGTATCAAAGTGTACAAAAAAAATTGAGAAAAGGGATACTCAAACCAGGGTCCTACACTTATCTATCACTGTATAAAAAAGGTGAGATCCCTCTATTAAAGCACACGCTTCAAATATATGGCATCCTAAAGATCACGCAGGGAGGATCCTGAGCCACCACTGCAGTGCACCCGCCACGCCACATCAAAGATAGGCCATGGGGAGCGGCATCCTGCAGTGGAGGCCCACCGATGCATGTAAGCAGCCAAAGGGGGCGGAGGAAAGCCGAGCACATACCAGAGGCACCCCGGCAAAGCAGCCGCCCCTAATAAGGCCACAAAAAGTGGGCCCCCCAGGGAAGAAAATCCCCCCAGGGAGGCCCTCATGCACCGGGTGTGACAGGAGGGGCCCACCATAGAGATGCCATGTGACCCAAAACAGTTGCCAATGGACCAAACGGGGAGACCTCACGGATAGAGAAGCCAGGCAAGGGTAAAGAATGAGACAACCAAATTGAAATCAGCCAAAAATCAATGTAAATACAGACACATAACATAATTAGAAATGAACAAGTAATTAGTACCCCAAGGCAGATATCAGTCAAATAGACAAAATATGAGGAACAGATCATGTAAGGAATGAAAAATTTGAAAATAAAATAAAAAAAATGAAGAGGGGAAGCGAATCACCAAGCATCAGGGAGAAAGGAAATCTCTCAGTCCTCACATCCGCCTTCCAAGAAAGGTCTATAAGTTGTTCGTTGAGCCCGGGGGGTAAGGTTGCCCCAAGGTCCGCAATTCAGCAGGTCTCATGTTGCAGGAGGACCTTGTTCCAATCCCCACCCCTCAGACTGGGGTGAACCCTATCCATGATCAGAAACTCGATCCTGGGAAATTTACTCTGATGCTTATCGACGACATGCCTCCCCAAAGGGAGCTCAAGGTTTGCCTTTTTCATCGATGTTATATGTCTAGAGGCTCGTTGATGAAATTTAGGTTTAGTCTTGCCCACATAAAATTGTTGACATTGGCAAGTGAGGAGATATACCACCCCCTCGGTTTTTACAGTTGAAGAAATGACTAGGTTTGTATGGTCGTCCATTAAGGAGTATATTATTCTGCCTGGTGTTCATATACTGGCATATAGGACACCCACCACATGTAAATGTACCCATTCTCTTGCATGGGTCCTTCCAAAATTCACCCACAAATTCACTTTGAACTAATTGGTCCTTAAGTGAAACTGCACGTCAGTATGTAATCACAGGACTTTTAGATAGATGAGAGCTCAGTGTAGGATCTGCATATAGTAAGTGCCAAAACTTACTGAGAATTGACTTTGGTGCTGGTTGTTGTATCTTGTAATCATTCTGACAATCAGAGGATCACTAGTTTTCCCTCGATGGCAGAATAACAACTCGCGCCGTGTTTGTCCAATCGCCCTCCTAAAGGCTTTCTTCAAGGCAGTATGAGAATGACCTCTTGACAAGAGCCTGTCTATGAGGGCATTTGCTTCCTGTAAAAAGGACTCCTGACTGGAACAATTCCGTTTAATTCTCAAATATTGACTGTACAGAATTGAGTGAAGGAGGGGTTGAGGGTGTGAGCTGGAGGCATGTAGTATTGTATTTCCTACCGTGGACTTACGATACAGTCCACTCGAAAGGCTGCCATCCTTATTTTTATTTATAGTAATGTCTAAAAAGGTAACACTAGTCTCACTGTAAGTTACAGTGAACTTCAAATTAAATGTATTTTGATTCATTACCGAAATACATTCCTCCAGCTCTGCCACAGAGCCCTCCCATAATACCAGAATGTCATCAATGTAGCGGAACCAAGCTGCTACATGATGAGTATACATTTTGACAGATTCATCAGTCAGGAAAGACTGCTCCCACTCCCCCAGGTACAGGTTTGCGTATGATGGGGCACATGACATCCCCATCGCCACCCCCTGCACCTGGAGGAAGTGGGAGCCATAAAAGGAAAAAACATTGTGTTGGCGTATGAATTTCAACGACATGATGATAAACTCGTTCAATTTTTTATCATCTCTGTGTGTCTGTGAGATCACATGTCTAATGGCAGCCAGTCCCAGATGAGGTGAGGAAAAGAGCTGTATAAAGCTTCTATATCAATGGCTACCAGTAGAGCTCACTGGGATATATATAGACCATCCAGACTTTGCAAGAGGTGGATAGTATCCCGTACATAAGAGGGTAAATTTTCAACAAATGGTCTAAGGTGTGTGTCAACATACAGACTCAGATGTTCCGTAATAGCCCCGTTCCCCGAGACTATATGCATATCTTCACAAGCTGTATGTCCATTTTTTATTGGACTGTAGGGAGGTATTCTTTTTATCACACATAGAATACAACACCACGAGCACTGTATCCATTATAACCCAAAGTGAAACACTGCCTGATCATCTAGTTCTGGTAGGAGATGTGCTATGTGATTCAGGTGAGTCTAATGAACTGTTGCATCTGCTGTGGGGATCTCAGATCTGTTGCCTAGGATCTGATTGCACTCTATTATGGTCGGTAAGGGTAGACATGTCTTACCATCCATAGATTCTATTTGTAGGCCGTCAGCCCTTCTCCCCACCGTCTCTGCTGTACCTGCACAGGTCCTAAGAGAGTAGGGATTGCTGGGGCCCTTAATGTTTAGAATGTCAAAAAACACAGATCTAGTTAGTGACCTATTACTCTGATCATCCAAGATGTCATAGAGCTTGACTGCTTTATCTCTGCGTCCTTTCGGGTAAACTCTTACTAGTGTCAGAAACCATGAATCAGACTGAGACAGAAGTACAGTTAAATCACACTTGTTTAATAATAAAAATAAAAAGGTAAACAGAGTAAACGTAGTCCAAACATAGCCAGAGTTCAGTAACCGGAACGGACAGTCAGACAAGCCAAAACATCAGGGAGCCAGAGAACAGCGTAGTAGAACAGCAAGCAGGATCTGGAGCCAGAAGATGTCAGCCAAGCAGGTCTTTAACAGGAACACAGGAGAGCGTCTCTAGAGAGGTGACCAAGGCGAAGGCAGAGATCATCTGGGCTGGACAGCTTAAGTAAGCAGGACTGACGAGCAGGACATCATCAACAGGTGAGTCACTGTGGAGAGAAAGGAGCTGGCAATTAGCCGACAGCTAAGCGGCCAGTTTTGAGAAGGAAGGGCTGAGCCCAACACTGACAGTACCCCCTCCCCAATGTCCCCTTCCCCTTGGAGGACCACCAGGCTTGAGAAAATGTCTATGGAAATCAGGAAGGAGGACAAAGGCATGTACGTCCAAGGATGAGACCCTAGTTTGTTCCTCTGGATGTACCCTTTCCAATGCACCAGGTACTGTATGCGCCCACGGTACCTACGGGAGTCAACAATGGACTGTACTTCATACTCCTCATGGTTCCCAACCTGTGCAGGGTGAGGACGAGGCACCGAGGTGGTAAAGCAGCTGCAGATCAAAGGTTTTAATAAGGAGACATGAAATACATTCGAGATACGCATATTAGAAGGAAGGTCTAATGCGTAAGCCACTGGGTTAATTCATGCGAAGAATAAGGAAAGGCCCAATAAACCGAGGTGTGAACTTCAGAGAGGGAACACGAAGTCAGAGGTTGCGAGATGACAGCCAGACCCTGTTCCCAACCTTGTAGGAAGGCACAGGCAGGCATCTGCGGTCAGCATGGAGTCTATACCTATCATTAGCATGTCGCAAAGCCTCCTGGACTTGTGCCCAAGTGAAACAAAGACCACAGAGATGCTCCTCTAAAGCAGGAATACTCTGCGGAACAAACAAGTCAGGCAACATGGAAGGTTGGAAACCATAGTTCGCCATAAATGGGGACAATCGGGAAGCAGAATTCAAGGCACTATTGTGAGGAAGCTCCACCCACGCTAAGAGTTCTGACCAGTTGTTATGATGGTCAGAAATATAGCAACACAGGAATTGCTCCAAGGACTGATTGTCTCGTTCTCCTGCCCCATTAGACTGCGGGTGATACGCAATGGAGAAAGCAAGCTGAATTGCCAACTGTGCACAAAAGGCTCGCCAGAACTGGGACACAAACTGACTACCCCTGTTCGAGATAATCACCTAGGGTAGCCCATGTAAGCGAAAGATCTCCCGAGCAAAAATGGAAGCCAGTTCCTTAGAAGTGGGCAAGTTCTTAAGTGGAATACAATGGGACATTTTCGAGAACCGGTCAAAGACCATAAGGATAACTGTGTTGCCCTGGGAGTTGGGTAACTCCACAATGAAATCCATAGACAGGTGGGTCCAGGGCCTTTCTCCATTGGGTATGGGTTGTAGGAGGCCCACTGGAAGAAGTCGTGGAGTCTTACTCTGAGCATGCACGAAACAGGCAGCTATGAAGGCGGTTACATCAGCACATACACTAGGCCACCAGAATTGTTGGGAAATGGCTCAAAAGAGTTGTTTCTTCCCAGGGTGGCCAGCAGCCTTGGGAGAATGGTAAGTCTGGAGCACGGCAGTACGGAGACTCTCTGGGGCAAAGCAGCAGTCACAAGGTTTCTCACGAGGAGCATGGACATGAGCAACAAGAATTTTGTCACCCAAAGGAGAAGTGAGATTGGTGCGAACCGTAGCAAGAATACAATCAGGAGGAATCACAGGAACCGGAACTGACTCCATCTTGGAAGTGGAGGAAAATTGTCGTGACAAAGCGTCAGCCCTTACATTCTAAGTACCGGGTAAGAATGAGACAATGTAATTGAAACTAGACAAGAAAAGAGCCCATCGCACCCTTCTGGAAGAGAGGTGTTTAGCCTCAGGCAAGAATGTGAGATTCTTATGGTCAGTAATAATGAGAATCGGCACAGTGGTACCTTAGAGTAGATGTCTCCATCCTTTCAGGGCTAAAATGATCACTAACAGCTCTCTGTCACTAATCTCGTAATTGCACTTCGCAAGTGACAATTTCTTGAAAAAGTAGCCACAAGGATGCATAGCGCTCTCAGGAGGTAGGACGTTGAGACAGAAGGGCGCCAACTACAGTCTTAGAAGCATCAACCTCAAGGATAAAAGGTAACACAGGATCAGGATGTGCCAACACAGGAGCAGAAACAAAGGCAGCCTTAAGACTCTCAAAGGTCTTAATGGACTCCAGAGACCAACTCTGTGGGTTACCATCATATCAGTCAGGGGATTGACCAGAGACAAGAAGTTACGAATAAACTTCTGAAAATAGTTGGCAAAGCGACGTATACCCATGGGTCGGGGCCACTGTAGGACTGCTGAAAGTTTCTCTGGTTCCATCGAAAAACCAGCAGTGGAAATGACAGCCCAGGAATTTAACCTGTTCACGATGGAATTCGCACTTCTCCAATTTAAAAAAGAGATTGTTCTCTTAGTTTCTGAAGCACACGACAGACATCTGTGTGGTGGCTCTCCAGGGACTTGGAAAATATGAGGATATCTTTGAGATAAACCACCACACATAACTGCAACAAATCTCGGAGGACATCGTTAATAAATACCTGGAAAACTGCCAGGCGTTACAAAGGCCAAAAGGCATTACGAAGTACTCATAATGACCTGTTCTGGTATTAAACGCAGTTTTCCACTCGTTGCCCTCCTTAATCCTCACGAGATTGTATGCCCCTCTCAAATCAAGCTTTGTGAACAAGAAGCGGTCAAATAACTCTGTAATCATTGGAATCGGATAGGCATTCTTAATCATGAAATGATTGAGACCCCTATAATCAATACAAGGTCTCAGTTCACCACTCTTCTTCTTCACAAAGAAGAAACCAGCACCAGCAGGAGACGAGAATTTGCAGATGAAACCTCACAAAAGTGCATCTGCAACATACTCCTCCATCCTCCAAGACCAACAAATGGTAAACCCGGCCACGAGGGGGTAAGGCACCAGGTTGAAAGTCAATTGCGCAATCATACGACCGGTGTGGAGGCAAACTACCGGCTTAACCATTGTCAAGGACATCGCAAAAATCTCGGTACTCCTTCGGCAGGGAGGAGAGGGAAGAGGTGCACAGGACCTTGGCTACCTTCTGGAAGCATGACTTACTGCATTGTGGCGACCCGGATAGAACCTCAGCCCGGAGCCAATCAAAAGAGGGGTTGTACCTCTGTAACCAAGGATAACCAATAACCAGCGGAAACTTAGGTGAGGAGATAACTTGGAATTGGATTATCTCATGGTGAAGAGCCCCTACGGCCATGGACAATGGAACAGTGTCATGAGTCACATGGGCAGGCTGTAGAGGTCTTACGTCAAGAGCCTCAATGGCAAGTGGAGTGTCACCCAGCTGCAGCAGAATTGAGTGCTTCGATACAAAGGCAGCATCAATGAACAGGCCTGCAGCCCCGGAGTTGATTAGAGCCTGTATCTCGACGGACGACTCAGCCCAAGAAAGGGTAACCAAAACCAGGGGCTTATCTGTCTGGATAACTGGGACCTAAGGTCTGTCCATGACAGGACCTCAAGGTTTGGGCGTTCCCTGGATGGGTAGGACAAGACTTCAAAAAGTGACCTGCCTGGCCACAATAAAGGCACAATCTCAGAAATAGAACTTGCCTCAGTTCGTATGCAGGTCACTGACCTCTTACGATACAAAGCAAAAGCGGCAAAACAGATTAGCCGACGGAAAATGTATGAATCCAGTAACAAATGCGGGAGGCTACTGACCCAATCACTCCGAGAGCAAAGACTAGCGTCATACATACCCCACATCATGTCCCCCATGGGACGGAAGGCTTCCCTACCCCAACATATAGTGCAGGAGTTCAGTTCCTTCTATTTTACTTTATACAACTTAAACGAGACACAAAGTACCCCAGAAGCGACTGCAGATTATATTTCGTCATCCCTTATGCCGTCCCTCCCAGATGAAGCAAAATCGCTATTAGATGACCCCATTACCTTGCCCGAACTACAACTTGCACTAAGTAGTACCAAACCGGGTAAAGCTCCAGGTCCGGATGGCCTTACCATCTCCTATTACAAGACTCTACTCCCCTCCCTAGGCCAACACCTGGTCAGACTTTATAATGATCTCGGCACAGGGGGAATGCTTCACAGATCCACATTACAGGCACAAATCTCAGTTATTCCAAAAGAGGGCAAAGATCCAGGTCAATGCGGATCCTACCGCCCAATCTCTCTTTTAAATACGGATCTAAAACTCTTCACAAAGATCATTTCCACCAGACTACAACATCACCTCACTTCACTTATACACCTAGATCAAGTTGGCTTCATCCCAACCTGGGAAGCTAGAGACAACACAATTAAAGTGCTCAACCTACTACATGTTGCTAACAGCACCAAGACTCCTTGCGTCTTTCTTGGGACAGACGGCGAAAAAGCGTTCGACCGGGTTAGCTGGAAGTTCATGTTCGCAACGCTGAAACACATAGGATTAGGAGACAAAATGTTGAACTGGATAACCACGGTCTACTCAGACCCAACAGCCAGAATTAGAGCTAATGGGGTAATCTCGGAGGTCTTCCCAATCACTAATGGGACCCGTCAGGGATGCCCACTGTCGCCGTTGCTCTTCGCGCTGTCCCTAGAGCCCTTTCTGTGTCACATTAGGTTGAACCCAGACATTACCGGGGTAGAAGTTAACAAGGAACAATTTAAAGTCTCCGCATATGCTGATGACCTGATGTTTTCCCTCACAAAACCAACCATATCTCTCCCCAACCTTATAAAAGAATTCCACACCTACGGTCAACTCGCTAATCTGAAAATTAATTTTAGCAAGTCAGAGGCGATGGGTTTGGGAATACCTCAACCACAACTCACGCATCTCCAAACTAGTTTCCACTTAAAATGGTCCACTACAGCCCTGAAATACTTGGGTACACACATACCTCCGACATTCTCCCAACTGTTCAAGCTTAACTTCCCTCCCCTATTAAAAAATGTCCAAAAATTGCTAGATAAATGGAACAGTGGTCTGCACTCTTGGTTTGGCCACTGCAAAATTCTTAAAATGACAATCCTACCCAAATTCCTTTATCTCCTGCAGACTATCCCAATACATATACCCGCGGACTACTTTAACCAAATACGAGCAGTATTCATAAAATTCCTCTGGGCAGGGAAAAAACCACGTCTACATCGGAAGATTCTCTCACTGCCCAAACTCAATGGAGGCCTGTCAATGCCAGAACTCCGGACCTACTATAGAGCGACCCATTTAGGTAGGCTTATCGACTGGTGCCGACATACAAATACCAAATTGTGGATGCAACTTGAACAAGCACAGAGTGTGACTCCCCTACATAGAGCTCCCTGGTGCTACGCCGCCCTTCCATCGGATCTCAAACGACACCCCTTAATAGGTAACACGGTTCGGGTATGTTCACAAATGGTTCTCTCTTTCTCCCTCTTTTCCTGTGACTCACCACATCGTCCCATATTGGGTAACCCTCTATGTGAACCAGGCATGCGGGATGGGAGGTTTCGGGAGTTGAGGGAAGAGGGACTGTATCAAGCTTCACATTTCAGCACTATGGGCAGATGGAAAACGACCGCGGAACTGTCTGACCCAGAGGGACAGTTCCGACTAGATTTTCTGAGAGCGATGCAGCTCCACCACTTCCTACACAGTATGCCACCACCCAATGATATCAACCAAGCCCCCACGCCTATGGAAGAACTATGCACAGGGACAGGGACCTTGCTACACTCACTCTCACTAACCTATAGTATGTTAATAGTACCATCGGGGGAATGCCAACTGCAGAGCCTCACCAAGTGGGAAAAGGAACTAAACTGCCACTTTACACCCAGCAAAACACAGCACATTCTGAGATTTACACACAAATCCTCTTTGTGTACCAAGATTCAGGAGACAAACTACAAAATCCTCACACACTGGTACAGAACTCCAGCGTTACTCAACACGATTTTCCCTTCGGCGTCAGATGTTTGTTGGAGGTGCCAAGAGGAAAAAGGCACACTCCTCCATATTTTCTGGTCCTGTTCCCGGATCCAGAACTTCTGGAGAGAAGTGCGCCAGATAACCCAAAAATTCACAGATTGCAACATTCCGGATGACCCGGCATATTTCCTTCTACACGCTACTGACACCCCTGCACAGATTTACAAGAAATCAGTCATACGCCACTTTTTGGATGCGGCAAAGGCTTGCATCCCACTCCATTGGAAGTCCCCTCACACACCGACCATAGTCTTTTGGCTCAAAAAAGTTGAAGAAATAAACCAGATGGAGGACTTAATCCTCACAAGCCAAAACAGACAAGAAATGTACTCCAAAACTTGGCAACTATGGAATATCTTCAAATATTCAGAAGAAGGGCAGGCCCTCCGAGGTCAGTGAATATCATTCTGCAATACGTGTTTAGGAATAGCATATGACAGGTGAAAGCTAACATGCACGTTCGTGAATTACTACCCTTGTCTCCAACCCCCCTTCGTACATCCCCCTCTCAACCCTTAACCACCCTTTCTCTTTCTACTCTGTTCGGGCTCTGCCCACCACTAACCTGTTCTTCACCCTGTTATTCGCTTTAAAAAAAAAAAAATGAACAGGGAACCGCTCACCATGGAAGAATGATATCCTGACATACCATAATCTAAACACAAGGCACACAGACAGATAGATGCCCAGTGGAATAGCATGTCATGAGTCCAGTTATACGTAATAGAATCAATATGACAACCAACACTGCTATACCTTTCCCTGCCATACACGTTTATGGAAAAGAGATGCTTCTGGTATCGTTTTATGCCATTGTATTGCAATTAATATATTTTAACCTTGGACTTTATCGATGTTAAACGTGACCACACTATTGTTGTATGTTCCGGTGATCCGGTTTTCTGATATAAACAATTTTAAAAAATTAAAAATAAAGGCACAATCTCTCCCTCCTCCTAAGGGTTCTCTCATCCGCAGAGAGACGCGTGAAGCCTGAGTGCATGGGTTCATCTTCACAGACTGACTCAGTACCAGGAGGCATGGGAGGTGAGGGAGGTGAGGGAGGCAAGGGTGGGACTGCAAAGTTCAGAGATAATTGTATAGGAGGCTTCCGCAAGCGCTTCTTAAGAAGGAAGTCTTTCTCTGAGTCTGGAGTCAATGAGGATGGCAAATGAGATCAACCTCTCCAGCTCAGTGGGTATATCTCGGGCTGCTATCTCATCCTTAATGGTATCTGAGAGACCATGAGAAAAAGCAGCCACGATCATTGTTCTAAGCAACCTCTGCTGCCAGGGTACGGAATTCAATGGGGTAATCGGCAACAGTTCTCATACTCTGTTTGATGGACATGAGGCACTTGGCAGCAGAAGCGGAGCATGCGGGAATGCCAAATACCCTTTTAAAAGAAGCCATAAACTCTGGGTAACTCAAGACAACAGGTTTTTGCGTCTACCATAGAAGGTTTGCCCAGGCCAAGGCTCTCTCAGAAAGCAAAGATATTACAAAACCTACTTTGCTTCTGTCCGTGGGAAATGTCTGGGGCAGCATCTCAAAGTATATCTCAACCTGGTTGAGAAACCCCCTGCATTGGACTGGATTGCGCCCAAATCGATGGGGAAGCGGTGCGGAACCAGACATACCTCTTATAGAGGTAATACTCGAGGCGGGTGCCTGCACAGAGACTGTAGCAGCAGCAGGGATGGTCTTCAACACAGGTTGTACCAGAGCAGCCACAGTAGGAGATTCCAGGCGAGCCTTGCAACTCAGGAGCGTTTGTAACGCCATGGCAAACCGATCCATGCCGTAATCCTGCTCAGCCAAACTGGAAAAAATATTACAAACAAGTGGATTGACTGCATCTTCTGAATTCATGGCCTTCGCCTACTGTCAGAAACCATGAATCAGACTGAGACAGAAATACAGTTAAATCACACTTGTTTAATAATAATAATAATAAAAATGTAAACAGAGTAAAAGTAGTCAAAACATAGCCTGAGTTCAGGAACTGAAAAGAACAGTCAGACAAGCCAAAACATCAGGGAGCCAGAGAACAGCGTAGTAGAACAGCAAGCAGGAGCTGGAGCTAGAAGGAATGTCAGCCAAGCAAGTCTTTAACAGAAACACAGGAGAGCGTCTCTAGAGATGTGACCAAGGCGAAGGCAGATATCATCTGGGCTGGACGGCTTAAGTAGGCAGGATTGACGAGCAGGATATCATCAACAGGTGAGTCACTGTGGAGAGAAAGGAGCTGGCAATTAGCCGACAGCTGAGCGGCCTGCTTTGAAAAGGAAGGGCTAAGCCCAGTCCTGACAACTAGACAGATTTTGGAGCAGGATCTGCCACCTGTAATGGCTTTGCAGACTTCAGTGCACTGTAAAGTGATTGCTATTGCATCTGTATTAGAGTCCTTGGCCTCCCCATCATGCTCATTGTCACTATGGACAGGTGGGAAGGTTCTTGGAGCAGGTCCTGGGTGCAGAGCTGTGTTGTGATCTGTGCTGCCACACTCTGTACACTTAACACTGACCTTACAGTCCTTGGTGAAGTGTGTTGATGAAGAGCAGCACTTGTAACAGATGTTGTTCTCTTTGAGGAAGGCCTTGCGGTCCCACATGGTCTTTGCTCTGAAGGTTCTGCATTTCAGAAGAGGATGTGGGATCTTATGCAGAGGGCAGAGCGGGGTCACTGTCTTGATCCTCTGGCTGAGACTCTGCAGATCTGTGGGAAGAGATGTTAGTTTTTGCACTGGTAATGGAGCCCTGTGTTGCTTAGGGCCAGAAGAAGTGACATAGGACACTGGAAAAATTAAGCTGGGATAATGTTTCATTCCTGCTTGTATGTCCACAAACTCTCTAAAGGGTGAAAAAGGTACATTGTGATTTTGTTTGTAGTTACAGCCATGAGTGATCCATCTTTGGTGCAACTCATGAGGACGTTTTTGTGCTAAGGAGTTAATACCTCTAGCTGAGTCAAAAAAAGAAAGGCCAGGTAAGTCTCCTTCCACTTTAGCAACTTGTAACTCCACACACAGGTCACTGAGTCTCTGGTAACCTCTGCTAGGTATTTTTGGGAAGTCCTCTATTCTTTTAAATAGTGTACTCTCTATAGCAGTGATGGCGAACCTTGGCACCCCAGATGTTTTGGAACTACATTTCCCATGATGCTCATACACTCTGCAGTGTAGTTGAGCATCATGGGAAATGTAGTTCCAAAACATCTGGGGTGCAAAGGTTCGCCATCACTGCTCTATAGCCTTTGGTGAGCCATAACATCTAGCTAGCATGTTCCAGATGTTTGTAAGGCCTATTTAAGGGTGGTCTATATTTAGGGATGAGCCAAACCCCCCCCCCCCCCGTTCAGTTCGCAGCAGAACATGAGAACGGGCAAAACATTAGTTTGAACACGTGAATACCGTTAAAGTCTATGGGACACGAAAGTGGAAAATCAAAAGTGCTAATTTTAAGGGTCAATATGCAAGTTATTGTCATAAAAAGTGTTTGAGGACCTGGGTCCTGCCCCAGGGGACATATATCAATGCAAAAAAAAGTTTTATAAGCAGCCGGTTTTTCGGGAGCAGTGATTTTAATAATGCTTAAAGTGAAACAATAAAAGTGAAATATTCCTAAACAATGGCTTCCCCGTGGTGTCAGAGGGGGGTGGGGTCACCCTGGTAGGTCACCGTGTGGCCCCACCCTCAGTTATAAAAGAGCTGTCATCGGCGCTGAAGCGTCATATGGCGGGTGTCTCCCATGGAGGCGGATCTTTTTTATTTTATTTTTTGGTCCATCGGCGGAGCCATAGAAGAAGATAAATGGACTTTGTGGGACATTTTTATTTTTTAATAAAGGACTTGTCCCAAGGTGTGTCTTGTTTTTTTAACATTTTGACACTTTTTTTGTGAAATGGTATGGTTACAACGTACCCCTTACCACTTCAAATGGGGAGGGATCTGGGGGTCCCCTTGTTAAAGGGGGCTTCCAGATTCCGATAAGCCCCCCGCCCGCAGACCCCCACAACCACCAGGCAAGGGTTGTGGGGATGAAGCCCTTGTTCCCATCAACATGGGAACAAGGTGCTTTGGGGGGCTACCCCAAAGCACCCTTGCCATGTTGGGGCATGTGGCTTGGTACAGTTCAGGAGGGGTGCGCTCTCTCATCCCCCATCTTTTTCTGCAGCCTGCCAGGTTGCGTGCTCGGATAAGGGTCTGGTTTGGATTTTTGGGGGGACCCCCACACCATTTTTTTTTTAATTTTGGAGCGGGGTTCCCCTTGAAATCCATACCAGACCTGAAGGGTCTGGTATGGATTTTGAGGGGGACGCCTATGCCATTAAAAAAAAAAAATTGGCTCGGGGTTCCCCTTAATATCCATACCAGACCTGAAGGGCCTGGTATGGAATTTGGGGGGACCCCCATGCAATTTAAAAAAAAAAAAAATTTGGTTCGGGGTTCTCCTTAATATTCATACCAGACTCAAAGGGCATGGTAATGGACTGGGGTGATCCCATGCCGTTTTTTTCAATGACTTTTATTTGTTTTCCTGGGACCCGACAATTCATTATAGCCGCGAGTAGTTTTAAATGACTTTTTTTCCTTTAGAAATGTCATTTTGTGCAGGGACTGTTCTAAACACGGGAAAAATGCATCACTTTACATGCATACTATAGACACCCCCCAGGTACAAAATTTAAAGGAATATTTCACTTTTATTGTTTCACTTTAAGTATTATTAAAGTACCGTATATACTCGAGTATAAGTCGAGTTTTTCAGCACATTTTTTTGTGCTGAAAGTGCCCCCTCGACTTATACTCGAGTCAAGCACTTTTCTGCAGCAAATAATTTCATTTTCCGCACCGACTTTGGGGCCTCGTATCTCAGGGCCACTTTGTGCTAGGAACCCCAAATTTGATGTGCAGTGGAACTGGTACCACAACATATCTAAAGCTGGGGTTCCTAGCACTAAGTGGCCCCGAGATACAGGGCCCCAAAACTGGTTCGGAAAATGTCATTCTCTGCTGCAGAAAAGTGCTTGACATTTTCTGAACTGATTTTTGGGGCCCTGTATCTTGGGGATACTTGGTGCTAAAAACCCCAGCTTTGGATATTTTATGGTGCTAGTTCCACCAAATTTGGGGTTCCTAGCACTAAGTGGCCCCGAGATACGGGGCCCCAAATTCAGTCAACTGTGTCCATCTGCAGCAATGTCATTTCGGGACCATTTGGGTTCAGAGACCCCAAATTTTGGCTGCAGCTAGGGGGCATCTAGGAACCCTTAACTACCGAGTTTGAAGTTCGGGGGACCTATGGCTGCAAATAGGCACAGTGAGGCTGCAAATGGGCATTGTTGACCCTCTTTTCCACTTACAGTAGCATTTTTCACCCTCGTCTTATACTCGGGTCACTAAGTATTTCCCATTCTTTTGTGGTAAATTAGGGCCTCGACTTATACTCGGAACGACTTATACTCGAGTATATACGGTATATACTTGATAAACATAGGTGGTTGGACTATAACCAGGGGATAGTTCAGACAGATCTCCCAATCCCCAGTAAACATATAACATAAAGAGGAAGAGAAAAGAGGAAAACCTCTTTCTCCAAAGCAAATGGGATTTGGCAAGGAAATACTATGTCCATCAGTAGTAGGTAAAGATCAATCAAGTTGATAAAAATATACAAATTTTATTTAAATATAATTAAAATATATAACAAAAATTGACATTTTAAGAAAATATGACCATCCAGTAGTATATTTCAGAATTCATACGTGACTATCAGGCAACATGTTTCGCAAAGAACTTTTCGCTTCATCAGGGCTAGACACGATATCACTGATTCATATTAACTGTATAAACAACAAACAATCTATAATTACATAATGGTCATATGTGCAATCAAATCATAATAAACCAATTTTAAAGTGAAACATTCATTTCAAAAATTCTCACCTACTAATAAAGGTCAAAAGAACAGAGCTATCACCACCATTCGCCAGGCGTCATCTGTTGAACCAACTGGTGCAGATTATCGCTGGGTGCCAGATCCCAAAAGGACAATACCAATAGGAGGACTGGACCACACAATTAAGGGCAGAAATCTGGTAAAACCCGTACTGAAAAAAGACAGGAAACCAATAAGTTCCTATATACCAAAGATTATAAGTAATACTGCTGACTAGCAGTGATATTAAATCATTATTATTGATAGATACTGACCAAACACTCACGTAGGTCTCTTGGGTATGGGGCCTATTCACTGAATTTGCATAGGGGGGAGGGCCAGCATATTAATGGCTAAAGGGGCTAAAACACTAAGGACACCCCCCCCCATATTTAGGGGGAGAGATCCTCTCAAATGGCAGATAAGGAATATAAAAAACGATATATATAAACAGCCAAACATCAGTACCTTTGTCCAAATACTGATAGTCTGATGGGGTGGTAAGACCCCCAAAGTCCCGTAAGGCCACATAGCAGCCAAATTCACAGGTAGTTATGTATAGGGACGCTGTTACTAAGTTTCCCCCAACCACAAAGCAATCTCCCCCAGGACGTAAAACAAAAAACCCACATAGCCAGTGACTTACCCCTAGTGAGAAAGAGGGAGGAAGAAGCCTAAGCGTAGCTCCTAATCAGGAGAGTATATTTCTGCCCGTCGCGATGGATGGCTGCAGGATGCGTCTGACAGACAGCACCGGCGCCTCCATCTTTTTGGGGGAGATTGCTTTGTGGTTGGGGGAAACTTGTTAATATTATTATTATATTATATTATTATATATATTATTATATATATTATATATTATATTATTATTATATTAGAATTATTTGTAAGGCAACCCTCATCTCTGAACAGCGGCGCTCCGTAGTCTCTGAGTAATCAATAGAGCGGGGACATGAGGTGTGCGCATGCAGACTAACTAGCCTATGGGACGCTAGAGAGGAGGAGATATAAGAGATGAGTGGCAGCCTATCCAGCCAATCCCATGAATAAGTCAAATCTATGACGAAACATGTCGGGGGCGTGGCTGTGAGATGTGACGAGCAACGCTGTTAGCCGCACCAGAGGAAGGGTGGTTTGATTTCACGGCGCACTACCGAGGATGGGGAAGAGACTGTGAGTCCAAGCACTAGCACACCTCGGGTCCGCCGTGACCATTTGTGTTTTGAGTTCATCCACTGATTGTTGAAGTTGCTGTGAACCACACTGCATTTGCTGCTGTTTTAAATTTTTTATAATGTGAGTGATTTTCTGGAAGATTGTAGTGGTTTTAATAAACTTGCCATGCTGATTTACGCTATGTGAGCACTTTAATTATTTTTCATGTGGACCAGTATATCAAACATTGTGGGATATTCGCATATCTGATTACCCTGGAGTGTAGTAAACAAGCGTGTTTTGCCGTGCATGAGAGTGCTGGCAAAAAAAAAATCGGTGAGTGTGTTTCTTGTGGGAGCAGATTCACGTTTCACGGTGGTGAGGTGAAGGATACGTGGAGTCATACACTTATCAAAGATCTCAGCATTCATTGAAGATTTTTTATATAGATTTTTTGTCACAACCTTTATCACGATTTTTTGTCACATGATTTTGGACTGATTTTTATATTTTTACATTTTTATGATCTTATGTATATTTACAGATATAGACTTTATTTATAGCACATTATATGGTAGTTCTATGCTATATGAATAGTATAGCACACTACTGGCACAGATTTTTTCACTTTTTTCACTTGGTGAATTAAATTGTGCATGGTTATAGATTGGGTGTGCAAGCACCGTGTATATGAATGGGCTCACGTGTTTATACATATACTAGATTTCAGTCTATAATATTTAGTTTAATTGTAGTTCACTTATTTCATATCACTTGGGGGGTGTGAGCGCCTCGTATTTTTTCTTTTATATCTGGAAGAAGGATCATATGGGTTAACAGATATATGAGATCAAATAATATTTATTTATAATTATTTTAAAGGGGCAGCTCTCTCATAGTATCTAGGGGATTATTCACTTAATCACATTGTTATTTAGTTACACTTTATTTAGTGGCGCAGTGGAGGTATTTTTGAATAAAGGGCGGTTTAATATTCAGAATACCCATAGTTATACATACAACGCGGAAGGACTCCCATTCGTCTTTGTTGCGGATGAAGCATTTGCGCTGGGGGACCATCTTATGCGGCCTTTCCCGATGAGGACCCTCACCCCGGACCAGAGGGTTTTTAATTACCGGCTGGCCAGAGCCAGAAGAGTGGTGGAGAACACATTTGGAATCATGGCCAGCCGGTTCCGCCTATTTCTGACACCCATCCATATGGCTGAGTATAAACTTAATCATCTAATCCTGGCATGCTGTGTTCTACATAACTTTTTACGCCAACATTCTGCCAACTATGCTGGCTCAGTTGGGCCTGAGGCCGGAATTCTACATGAAACAACCCTGACAGCGCTTGAAAGTGGCCATCCTGGCTTGCCCTCCCTGAGTGCCCGTGATGTCCGGTTAAGATACCTTGAGTTCTTTGCGGGTAGGGGGGCCATCAATATGCCAGACAATTTGTGAAGCCTTTATCAAATAAAAAAAAAAGCTAATCTTTGGTGACATTTACTGCTTGTGTTTGTTTTAGCTGACCCTGACAGCAATGTGGGGAGTCCTGAAAATGGCGTGATTGTGTAACCTTATACAAAGCACTGTTGGGTGTTATTTACTAAAGGCGTAGACACTTTGCACTACCTGTGCACTTGAAACTGCACTGAAACTGCACTTGTAGTGCAAAGAGGATTTGCCCTTAGGAAATAACCCCCATTTTCACAGAAAACAGCAATTACATCACCACAAAAGTGTTGTAGCATTGAGACAATAATCCACACATTCTTGATAACAATCTTTTTAATACCTGCACAATCACATGTGCATTTAGAAAAGGTTTTTAAAACAAACCAACATGTCTGTTGTATAACAATTTTTGGGGTGGCATTATCAAAAATAGAAATGTCCATTTAAGATAAAACAGGCATGTGTAAAACCAACAAGAAAGACAAAAATCTTGAACTTACAAAGTTCACATATGGTAAAACTTGAAGGCAATATCAGACATGAGTATTTAGGAACTGTGTTTGATATTGTGTTCAGATGGGGTGAAGTCACCCCTTGAAAAGCCAAATTTGGAAGATGCACACCAATTTACGAATGTCAACATGTGCTAGCTGCCATCACGGGGGATCAAGGGACGTGTTTTGGGGGAGCAACCCCTTCCTCACAGCTACTTTATTATTGAGGAAGGGGTTGCACCCCCAAAACGCGTCCATTGATCTCCCGTGATGGCAGATAGCACATGTTGGCACACTGTGTGCATCCTCCAAATTTGGCTTTTCTAAACATCGCTAAAACATTTTTAAGATTGTAGCACACAAAAAAACAAAGGGATTTAGAGGGGTTTTAAATTCGCCCCAAAACACCAATGATGTTATTATTTTTTTGAATAACATCATTGATTTTTTTCTTCTAAATTACACCCCATGATCTCCCCGATCAGGATTTGGGCACTTTCTGATGTGAAAGGATCTCAATCCACAACATCACGATCACCTAAAAAGAGAGAAACCAAACAAAAACAGGTATCAAAAATCTGCCGGCATCCATCTCTTACCTGAGCCTGTGGTTGCAGACACTCACCTGTTGTGGTGTCAATTTCCACCACATCTTCTTCCTCCTCCTGCTCAGCTTGGGTTGGGGGTATTTCCCCTTCTTCCAGAGGTGGGGGGTCTGTGGTCTCCTCGGATGAGGGGTGTCCTTCGAGTCTTTTCTCCCCTATGTAAAACAAAAATGGTATAATTAGCACATAGATATTTGATGGCCGAAATCTAAAGATGAAACATTGCTTGGAAGTGGGGTACAATTGTCTATTTGGGCAGAGCTCCAAGATGTAGGATTTTTGTTGTCCTTTGTCAAGCTTCAATACTTTACCTGTTTTGTACAAGCTTCACAGATGGAGACCCCCCTATAGTATACACTGGAGCACTTGTGTGGGCCCCCTAATAAAAAGGGTGTTCTTGTGTTCCACACTAGTGCTCCAGTGTCCAGATGTCTAAACAGCTGCTGAGTGTCCTCTCCTTACACAGAATCTAGTTTGCATTTCATTCTAGTAACAAACCCATCTACACAACCAAATATTTTTCATACAAGTAGGCCCTAAAAAATGTTGGCAAATGCATATGGCCTAAACAATGGTGTTTTATAGGCCGAAAGAAAAATGTTTGATACGAACAAATAATGGGCCCATGAACATTAAAGTTGCCATTTTAAACTGTACAACACTTAAGAAAAGCATATGGAGCAGCACGAACGTAATAAAGACAAAAAGAATAGGAACACAGCACAACTACTTACTTTTTTGCAGCACTCTCTGGATCTTTCTGTACTGCTCGGGCTCTCTTAATTTCAGGTCCGACCACCGCTTCCTGAGCTGATCTTTCGATCGTCGTACCCCGAAATTCCGGTGCAGACTTTTGACCACTTTCGCCATGATCTTGGCCTTTCTGATATTGGGGTTGTGGTAAGGTCCATACTTCCCGTCATAGTCGGCCTTCTTCAGGATGTCGACCATCTCCAACATCTCCCCAAAGGACATATTTGTGGCCTTAAATCGTCTCCTTCTGGATCGGGACGTTTCCGGATCCGGGCTTTCCTCCTCCTCGTTGCTATAATCAGCACACACCTGCTCTGACTCCGCCATGTGATCTTCACCCACTGCGCCAAACGAAAAGGGGCAGGGAATAGACTAGAAAGAACGTCAGGGGCGGGCGGAGTTACACGCATGCGCAGTGTGTATAAAGCGTAACACGCGTGCATAGTACGTACGATCTGTGAGCGGACGAAGGAGTATCGGAGGCGCCGATCATGATAACAAAGGTTACATAGTTACATAGTAGGTGAGGTTGAAAAAAGACACAAGTCCATCAAGTCCAACCTATGTGTGTGATTATGTGTCAGTATTACATTACATATCCCTGTATATTGCGGTCATTCAGATGATTATCTAATAGTTTCTTGAAGCTATCATTGCTCCCCGCTGAGACCACCGCCTGTGGAAGGGAATTCCACATCCTTGCCGCTCTTACAGTAAAGAACCCTCTACGTAGTTTAAGGTTAAACCTCTTTTCTTCTAATTGTAATGAGTGGCCACGAGTCTTATTAAACTCTCTTCTGCGAAAAAGTTTTATCCCTATTGTGGGGTCACCAGTACAGTATTTGTAAATTGAAATCATATCCCCTCTCAAACGTCTCTTCTCCAGAGAGAATAAGTTCAGTGCTCGCAACCTTTCCTCATAACTAAGATCCTCCAGACCCTTTATTAGCTTTGTTGCCCTTCTTTGTACTCGCTCCATTTCCAGTACGTCCCTCCTGAGGACTGGTGCCCAGAACTGGACAGCATACTCCAGGTGCGGGCGGACCAGAGTCTTGTAGAGCGGGAGAATTATCGTTTTATCTCTGCAGTTGATCCCCCTTTTAATGCATGCCAATATTCTGTTTGCTTTATTAGCAGCAGCTTGGCATTGCATGCCATTGCTGAGCCTATCATCCACTAGGACCCCCAAGTCCTTTTCCATCCTAGATTCCCCCAGAGGTTCTCCCCCCAGTGTATAGATTGCATTCATATTTTTGACACCCAAATGCATTATTTTACATTTTTCTACATTGAACCTCATTTGCCATGTAGTCGCCCACCCCATTAATTTGTTCAGGTCTTTTTGCAAGATTTCCACATCCTGCGGAGAAGTTATTGCCCTGCTTAGCTTAGTAAAAGGTAAGGTAAGGTAAGAGCCAAACTTGGGCCTATACTGCTTCTACATTGAGGCCTATATTGTAACAAGATTAGGAGAGTTTTGCCTGACATTAGGGTTTGTCTTGTGTTGTGTCTTGCAGTGAAAATGGATATCTTGAACGATACCGACTTCATGGCAATCTTCATTGACATGTTCAGGGAGCTGCCTTGTCTGTGGGAGATCAACCACCCACATTATAAGTACCAAACAAAGAGGAAGGCAGCACTGGATCAATTGTTGGAAATTGTGAAGCAGGTGATCCCCACGGCAGACATCACCTATTTGAGGATCCTAATTGGTGGCCTGAGGTGTACATATCTAAGGGAGCGCAAGAGAGTCCAGGATTCGCAGAGATCCGGAGCAGCAGATGACATCTATGTCCCCAGGATGTGGTACTATGACAGGCTGCATTTTGTTGCAGGTCAGACTGAACCCAGGCCAGCACTCTCCAGTCTTCCTTCCACGCTTACTTCCCCCCCAGCTGAGGCTTCTGACGCCCAACCTGGGCCTTCCAGGGATCAACATGTGGAGGAGCCCAGCTTGAGCCAGGTATAGCATTCCTCTAAATAGTTCAGGTTGTCCAATCAATGATGTTAACTAGATGTTAGTTTGGAGTACTAATTTCTGATTGTGATTGATGATGCAAAAACTAAAACCATGTCCCTTTTTCATACACAGGGAAGTCTCAGCCAGGAGGTGGCCGGGCCGAGCAGGCTGCCTGATATGCAGGTCCCTCCCATCCACTTGCAAAGAGAAAGTGGCAGGAAGAGGAGTACCCTAGAGAAGGCTGCCATAGGCCTCTTTTGGAAGGCTTCAGAGGCCCTGGGAGCACCACACACTGTGGAGGAGGACTTTGCTGCCATAATTGCCTGTAAAATGCAGCGGATGGAGGAGGGCCAACAACTCATGTGTGAGTCATTAATGTTGGAAGCTCTCAATAAGGGGTTGAGGGCCCAACTAACATCTGATACCCACATTTTTGACCTCACACATGGTCCTCCTCCCCCAGGTCCTTCTACTTCTCCTCCTCCTCCTCCAGGTCTTACTAGTCCTCCTCCTCCTCCAGGTCCTACTCCTCCTCCTGCCACATCTCCAACAGCAGAGCCAGAGCCGGGAATGACGCGTGGAAGGAAGACCAGAAAGTGAAGACCCTGGATCCAGTCTGGTCTGGCAAAAGATGCAGCCTCTTGTGGTACCACAGCCTGGGGACACAGATGTCATCTGCTGCTTTCTGGATCTCTGGGACTTCTGGACCAGACTGCACTTCCTTACATATGGACTCCTCAGGCCACCAATTTTGATGTTAATGATGTTTGATGTCTGCCCTGGGGGTCCAAGGCTTCGCTAATTTCTGCTGTTTATCCAGTGTTGCCTCACTCTTTGTTTGGTTGTGAGCCCTTAATAAAGGAATTTTGGTTTCAATTATACTTGCCTATGTGTTTTTTCCTTCAAAAAGGACAGTTTGTTTGTGAGGATTCAGGTACATTTCAAAAATACTATGTGAAATTAACAAGGGACACCAACACCAAACAATCTCCTTGAGATTAAATAATACAAGATAATAATGGTGTTGTGGTAACTTGACACACAAAAAACACACAAAAATATTCTGGAGTAAAACTAAAAGTAAAATAAAACAAAGATCAGCCTTGGAAAAAATACAAACCTAAAATCTAAAAAAAAACTGCCTTTAAAAAAATAAAAAAATAAAAAAAAGATTTTTGTCAGATGTGACAAATCCTAATATATTGAGGGAATCCCGATAAATAGTAAAAAAATACGTTTGAGAGAAGTCTGTGTGAATATGAGCAGCAAAACTACTTCATTCTTCTCACATTATAAAAAAGAAGAGAGTGCGCTGTATTAAACCATTTTTAACATTGCAGCCTGACGAAAGTGCTGTATCCATTCCGAACGCTAATTTTACCCGACCGAGCTGTTCCGTGTTGGAATTTCTTCTGAGCATGCGTGGCACTTTGTGCGTTGGAACAGGCCACACACGGTCGGAATTGACGCGATCGGATTTTGTTGTCGGAAAATTTTATAGCTTGGTCTCAAACTTTGTGTTTCGGAAAATCTGATGGAAAATGTCCGATGGAGCCCACACACGGTCGGAATTTCCGACAACACGCTCCGATCGGACATTGTCCATCGGAAAATCCGACCGTGTGTACGGGGCATAAGACTGGGCGGCCATTAAAGTTAATGTGTGCAAAAAGGCAGGTGTCCCAATACTTTTGGCTAAATCGTGTATCTGGCAAGATTCACAATGGGGGTGGAACCCTCTTACACATAAATACTACATTTAGACATGATTTATAATTTTAGAACCTGAGTCAGGAGTTATGTTTAACAACATAGGAAGATGAGACAACTTCTCAACATGAAGTGGCAGGTTTTGTATTCAAACCCAGACCCTCAGGGATGCTAAGCAGAAGTTTCTAACCTGTAAGCCATGGAGATGCCACATGTGGAACCCTCCTACACATAAATACTGCATTTCTTTGGACATATATAAAAAAGGGGGTGGAATTACATTACTCGAGAGTTATTCTTCTTAATTTATTCTGTGAGATTTGGTGGTTCTTGGCGTGTGGTGAGTGTAGAATAATAGCGATGTTACCCTCTGAATTTTGGGAATGGCATTTTGATTTTTGATGTTGGTACACACATGACATTTTTTGGGCTCAAATTATGATCATTTGGAAACAATAAAAAACACACAAAATTGAGGCTCATTTTAAATTTGCATCAGCAATGGTATTGTTTGTGGTTTGTAAAGACTCCTGTGTGAGTTTGGGTAAAGATTTTTGTGAGATGGACAGCAACAAGTGAAAGTGACAGAGAAAAACCGCTCTTTTGCCCAGCGCTCATTTGGAAATTACTATAACTCTTGGGCCATGGGAGTTAAAATGAGAGTTGTTTGCAGGTCTGAGCATGCTCAATTGTGTTGGCACCAAGTTGTAGAGACAGAGAAATTTATCTCTTCTCAGACTTTTAAATACATTTTAGTGTAGAAATCTCTTTTTCACACAGTTTAAAAAAAGATTATCTTTAAACAATATACCGCATATTTCAGTACAATTTAGGCAATTATATCATGCTCTAAACATTACAACAAAATGATATTCCCATGCTACCAAATATTTGCGTATTTTAAAATAATGCTGCAACAGTGAAGGAAATATCAGAACCCAAAAAAGAAACATAAAATAAAAATAGTGCTGCGCTATAACCTAAATAATGTGCAAAATAAAGTGCAAAAATGTTCAGTACCAGATATAATTAGAGAAGCAATGTTCTAAGGTCATCAAATCCTTGGCAGTATAAAAACGTATCACATGCCCTGCAGATTCTTCAAATAAGACAGTAATAAAATGTATCAATATGTATCAATATGATTCTTGACAGTAGGTGTATCACATGCTCAGAAAATTCTTCATAAAACAGTGATAAAATATATTCATATGATGTGCAAGTAAAGTGAAAAAACAGTGCTCAATAAAACGTGCACTAAAATAGCAATTTATAAAATAAATCCTAAAAGAATAAGTGACAGATCCTAGAAAACGTATAAAAGCGTAACACATAAAAATATATTTCCATATAAATATATGCCGCAAATGTTCTTATAGGTGAAAACGAATAAGATAAAAATTAGTAATAAGTAAAGTCCATATGAAGTGCAGGATGAATTGGTGACTGGATGTTAGCAGTGTCAGCAGAAAATGGCAATGTGCTGGTGGCAATTCTCTGACATAGAGTGCTGATGGTAGGTGACTTCCTGACTCCTGTACAGCATAATGTATAGATGTCTCCTTACCTTACTACTGTAAGGTAACAGCATGTGGGTATATCTCAGTGTTGTCTCCTGGCAAACTCCCAGTCTGGCATGTCCGGCTCCACTGGTATGTGTCTCTGGTCTGAAATCAAAGTCCCCTTTTTTTGTCCCTGGTATGTCCGCATCAAATGAACCTCATAATGGAGCATGGGGAGATGTAAAGAGGGATGCACGATAGTGTAGTATTTTCAAAAATGTATTTTCAAACAGCAAAAGGAAAAACAAGGTACTCACAATAAGAAGTATCAAACAGGCATATAAAAAACAAGCTGCGAGCTCGCTCACGCCACTTCCGGTGCCTCGTGTTCCGGCATGTGTTCGTCACTGTCACGTGACTTCATCATATGCAATAGTCGTGGTCTTAACAAGAGTCATGGTTTGGGCGCTATTTGTTTTCAGGGAGCTATAGTAAATTCACTGAGAACATTTTTTGCACCAGCACTATAGTGAATACCGTTTTACCGCTAATTAGCGTGCAGCGCTATAATAAATGACCCCCAATGTGTAAAAAAAAAAAATTCTGATAATTTCCCCAGAGTGACTATGGTAACACTACATTTCTCTGGCCACAGTGTGTAAAAAAAAAAAAAAAAAAAAAAAAAGAAAAAAATTTAATAAAGTAGAAAAAAATTTTTAAAAAATTACTACATTTTTTTTTTTTTACATACTGTCACCAGTCAGTGTCCCTGATCACTGCTACACCAGTTATATGATAATGCTGTACTGCACTGGTAGCAGTATGTAAAACAAAATGTGAAACCTTACTAAATACCTTGGACTATCTACTTTCCAAAAAGGGATAACTTGGGGGTATTTGTACTTTCCTGGCTTTTATGGGATTGAAATTAAATTTTCACGCTTTTTTTGCTTATTTAGTAAAAAAATTAAAAACCACAGTGGCTATTAAATAGCACCTAAAGAAAGCTCTATTTGTGTGAAAAAATTACAAAAATGTGTTATGGGTATAGTGTTGCATGACCACGCAATTGTCATTCAAAGTGTGATAGCGCTTAAAGCTGAAAATTGGCCTGGGCAGGAAAGGGGCAAAGGTGATTAAGTTAGCCAACAAATGGTATTACTTAAGCTCCAAACTTTCTGTATAAATTGTTTAAAGATCAAATGCTGCATTACATGACCTGTTTTCAAGCTTAAATTAGAACGGCCCGCCTGGTAATTTGGACATGTATACCTTTTGTGGCCCCCAACAAATCCCCGAGTGCCGGGGGGCCACAAAAGATATATCTGCTGGCTGCCTTGGAGGGGACAGGGAGGGGGCGTGACGAGTGCCATACATACAGTGAGAATTTCCTGTTTACACGGCGGCCTCTGTAATAGGAAGTCCCGTCTCCTGTGCTGCCATTGGATGAGTGTTCTGTCCATCATAGGAGGCAGGAGTTTGTGTTAAAGAGGCTGCCGAGAAAACAGATTCTCCTGTAATGTAATGTGTTGGCACTCGTCCCGCCCCCCACAAGGCTGCAGATGGGCATAGATCAGGCTGCATTGATGGCAATGGTGAGTCTGCATTCATGGCAATGGGGGTGTTGCATTCATGTCAATGGGGTGCTCCATTCATGGCAATGGGGGTGCTGCATTAATGGCAATGGGGGTGCTGAATTCATGGCAATGGTGGGGCTGCATTGATTGCAATGGTGGGGCTGCATTGATTGCAATGGTGGAGCTGAATTTATGGCAATGGTGGGGCTGCATTCATGGCAACGGTGAGGCTGCATGCATGGCAACGGTGAGGCTGCATTCATGGCAACGGTGGGGCTGCATTCATGGCAACGGTGGGGCTGCATTCATGGCAACGGTGGGGCTGCATTCATGGCAATGGTGGGGCTGCATTCATGGCAATGGTGAGGATGCATTCATGGCACTTGTGAGGCTGCAGATGGCAATGGTGAGGCTGCATTCGGGGCACTTGTGAGGCTGCAGATGGGCACTGATTAGGCTGCATTGATGGGCTCTGACCCTTATTTTGCTTCACAGTTCTTTATTTAAAATTGAAATTTCCCTCTTAAAGTGAAGGTGCAGGTTATATGCCGATAAATAAGGAATATCCAAATAACATGCCTGAGATCATCTCTTCACCACACACAGCCATAAAGGCAAGATAATTCTTGTTGGGCAGTGTATTATTGCTCAGACAAACACACTTAGACCAAATTTTAATGGTTTAAAGAATGTCAGGCAAAATGGTCGGTCTTTGAAAAAAGCTTGGACACCCCTGAATTAGACTATCAAGTTTGTAACAGGTGTCTCTGAAAACTAATTTCATAGCTCTAAAAACTTCACATGCTCCAAAGACCATCATCTTTCTATTGTGTACCTGTAGTTATCGGATAACAAATAAGCCTGTCATCCAAACATCTGAAATATCTGGTATTTTTTTTATGTCATGCTATTTGAAGAAAAAAGTTAAAGAAAATAAGATGCTAGAGCATGTAACGCACTGTGTTTCTTATGGCATTGCCACACCTGTTTCTTGTCACAAAAGCCTTAAGAGATTGTTGTATGTCTTTACTTGCTGAAAACAATCAAAAATAATGAGAAGTCAAGTTCAGTATACAATTTATTTTGTACACAGTACCCTATAATTGATTTATGTAATGCATATATAAAGAAATATATAAAGAATCCATATTAGCAAAATCACACTGATGGTACTCAACACCTTCTTCATAGCTTACTATAGAAGCCATCTTTATTCCTTTTCAACATCTAATTGAGATTGTCTGTTTATTTAAATATATATTTAGTATTAGCATATAAATTGTTTCATTTATTTTTATCTGATACCTAAAGTGGAACTTTAGTCAGAAAATTAAGTCCTACGAGATCCCTTCAGGCTGGCCTTTTTGCAGGTATAGCTATGTAAACCATTAAAAATAAGTGCCTGTTTAAAATCCAGTAATACACTGTCTCACCCTGCTCAGCATGCTTAGTTGCCATCTACTTTTTGTCACTGTGCCAAAAAATAGAGCCACTAGAGGCCCATCTGCTGGCAGCCTAAAGTTTTGCTGCTGCTCAGAGGCTCTGGCCTTCAGCAAAATAGCAGCCTATGGCAAAAATAAACAGGAGCAATTGGAGGCAAATTACAGCACATACTAATTTTGGTAGCATAATTATTAATGTAGAATGTATGTTCCTTGCTAAGTAACATTATTCTTTTATTAGGTTGTTATGGGTAAAGTTCCGCTTTAAGTGCAAATAATAGAATGTTTATAACAGCCATACAAAAACACACATACTGTGGGCTGTGATATACATACAATAGGCACTGTAGCAGCATGGGCAGCAAGAAAAATTAAAATGTACACTGTATTTGCTCAAGTACTCATTTCTTTCATTGGCCACCTCTAAGCCCTAACTAAATCCAACAGCAGAAATAGTAAGGAAAGAGATTACAGAAAAGAGTCATCACAAATCACAGGTGAAACGCAGCTTTCTTTGCAAACCCCTGCTTGAAAGGCTTACAAAGCATTTATCAGCATGAGACAATAAAAAGAAGTAGATTTCAGCTCTGACATTATTGCTGTGTCAAAGCATGAACTCTCAAAATTAACCTGGACAACAGGTTCATTTAGAAAGTTGATGGCACCTATCCTGCATCCACGCTGTTATTGTTATAGTGCTTTTGCACACCTCTTCCATCAAGCTGCATGTAGACAGCCTATAGAGGTGCAGAGACTGCACAGACACAGCTGCATGTCAAAACTTGATAGCCATGCAGGAGCATCTGTATGGGCCTGAACACTCACTGTCTGCTTTGGGGTTAGTACAGCCAAACTGGATTCCCCTTCTGTGGGTCTTTTGGGGCCAGGGTAGTGTCCAATTAGGCAAAAACAATACGGCTACAAGGTTGCGGTGTCGGAGAATGTTGCTTCTCTTCTTTCTTCTAGCTTGCTCCTTTTTACATTTAGCTTCCTATAAAATGTATTTTTGTCTCTATATATCTTTCAAAACTTTAATTTCTCATTTGCTGCTATGTTTAGGACTTCCTCTATCCCCTACTTGATAGCTTTCTTTTACCAGTTTTCTTTATCCTTCTCTTTTTTCTAGCTTGGATGGATATAGAGGAGTGCTCAGTATAAAGGTTCATCACACTTGAGGTCAGGGCCGGGACAAGGTTTAAGCAGGAGGGGTGGCTGCCCTGGGCACTGTGGTATCATGTGATGTGGGGAGTGTCACAAGGAGATCGGGGGGAGGGGATTTGTGTTGGAAGGGGGAATTCGGGGGGCAACGGGGGTAAGTATTGTTCTAGGAGGGGACTTTTTTTTGGGGGGTGGAGATGCTAAGAGTGGTGGTTTAGGGGGATTTGTGTAGGGAGGGGGAATGGGGGGAAGAAAATTTGTGCTAGGATTTGGGGGGCAGCAGGGGGTAAATATTGTTCTAGGAGGGGAAATTTGGGGGTGCTAAGAGTGGTGATTTAGGGGGATTTGTGTTGGGGGGATGGGTAAAGAACATTTGTGCTAGGAGGGGGGGATTTGGGGAGAATTTGTGCTGGAAGGGGGAAATTTGAAGTGGGGGAGGAAAAGAAGTGTGCTAGGAGGGGTAAAGGATTTGTGCTAGGAGGGGTGAATTTTTTTTTGGGGTGGGTGGGCAAAATATGTGCTGAGAGGGGGGGATTTCAGCAGGGGCCAGATTTGTACTGGGAGGAGGGGGAATTTATGCTTAGAGGGTAAGCATGCATATTATTGATCAGTGTTTTGTGGGGGGGGTTGCTAACACACAATGCTCCTACATTTGGGGGGGCACAGTTTGGCATGTTCGCCCTGGGTTCTAGGTGAGTTTGTCCCGGCATTGCTTGAGGTTAATATTTAAGTTTATTGAAGTTGACAGTTCACAGATGATGAGTAAAGCCAGTGCATCCCCCTTCATCAGGGCTATGATGTTGGCTGTGGTCAGAACTATAGAGTACTGACATTTTTTCTAGATGTCATTTCTGGTGAGGACACTTTACAGGCTTCTGTCTCTATTTATTCACCATTGCTTCTCCCCTTTTTAATTTCGTCCATTGGTGCCCCACCTTTCTCCCCTTCACCATCTTCTCCCTCTCCTTCTTACATGCGTGAGAGATGGAATGGATCTTAGGGGTTTCCTGAATAAGGCGGGGATGTGGCCACACATTTGTGCATGCAAAGTGCGACTGTTGGGTCCTGGATTCAATTTTGATTCTGGGAAAAATGGGTGGAGCAAAGTTGTGGCATTCTTCCACTCCCCAAATTTTTAAAAAGCCTCTTAGGCTCAGGAGGAAGGTCTCCTGACTGTCTCCTGACAGCTTCTTATGTGCCACTGATACGGATGTACTCTTGTTCTAGTCCTGATCAATAATGTTCCAAGAGAACCTGAAGAACGTCCTGCCATGAAGATTTGGAAGATGGCTCCCAATCATCATGTATTCATAGATAGTGTAGAAGATACCGCAAATGTTACAGGAGATGCCACCACTCACCATCCCCTGAGTGGTCACAGTGATCCAAGGGAAAGTTATGTTGGTCATGTGGCTCATTCCTGTTGCCAGATAAATTAGTCTGTGGGAACTTTATAGGGGGTTTCCCGAAGGACAGAGAGTGTGAGAGTCAACAAGTGGCATTCCTACTTAAATAGTAAATGAGTCTCTGTCAGAATTGCCCTCTCACTCTCCTCTACCACCACTCATGGTATAAGACCTGTCCCAACCACCAACATCTACATTGTTCCAGGGTCTTCTTTCTCAGGCCCCTGTGCCCCCAGCCACAGTGTGCCGTGATTCCCTTTCTGCACACTGTTCTTTACCTTCCACTTCTGTAGTTCTTCAGGATTACTCCCAGAAAGGAGAGCTAAGTTAGTCTTCAGAGGAGGATACAGAACCGTCGGGTTTGTACTAGTGGAACCCTAGGCTTTACTTTAGCAATCAAACAGGCCATAGTTTGGGACAAATCAATTGATCCCTGAAAAAAAAAATCATTTAAAAAACAGCCATCTTTCTTTTCCTTTCCAAAAGAGATTAAGGAGCTCATCTGGGATGGACTCAGTATCCATCCAAGATGCTCTAATCAGAAGTATAGATCTAGATTTAAGGAAAGTGTACCAGTAAGCTGGTGACACTTGCAAACCAGCAACCGCCCTTACCTGAGTAGCAGGGGCCTTAAAAACATAAAGACGGTAATACATAAAGCCCTTTCAAAGGATCAGATTATTCTTGCCATAAATGTCTTAAGAGAATTGTCTCAGGCTTAAAGACTCAGGAGATTTTGTGGAACAAACTGCCATTGACACACGATATGCTTTGAGAGCTATGCTTCATACAACAACAGAAAGTGAGCACTGTGGTTGAAGCCATGGGCTGCAGATCTGTCATCAAAACACAGCTGATGCAAGATACCATTTGACGGGAAGATACAGTACTGGAAGATGCGATTAGAAGAGTAACAGGTAGAAAGTCTGGTTTGCCCTCAGAATACCGTAGATTGAGGCGTCCGAGATTACAAACAGGACACCTATCCAATACAAATATAGACTCTAGGTCTAATCACCAAAACAAGCTGTTCTAGAGAGGGGCACCTAGGTCAGTCTTATTAAATATCTGTAACAAAAACCCGTCAACAGCCCTCCCAAGATGCACAGAAATCTTTTTGACATGCAGCCCACCCAGATGCTTCTGGTATGCATCAAGTTGAGAATTTTTCACAGGTCTGTGAAAGTCACTTCCAGGACCCCTGGGAGATTTATCCGTTTTTGGATTTTCAAATATCAACCATCATTACCCTCCTTCACTCCAACAAGGGTCTCAAGATCTCCCCAAAAGGAAGCCATCCTGTTTCAATGCCTAGATAAACTGCAACTCCAGCAAGCTGTCATTAAAATACCTCTCTCTGAAAGAGTTTCAGGTTTTTATTCTCCCCTATTAATGGTATACAAGAAAATTGGTGATTGATAGATGCAAACTGGCCCCTAACTAAGGCTCTTCAAGCTAAGAACAAATGCATTGTGTTTGCCTGAATAAGATTGCATGGGTATGAACACTCATGCAATCCAATTCCAATGCAGCAAAAAAATAGGTGCCTGCATCGTTTATGTGCGGATGAGGTGCACTTTGAGCCATACAAAATGATGGGCTCAAATCATACCGCACAGAATTGAATGTGATTTGCACAGGAATGGGGTGCGACTCCTGTGCAAATCACATGCGATGCGACATTGTGAAACGGGGCTCATTAACACAAGTTGTTTACTTTGTATAAGTTTCTTTATCAGATAGGTTTTACTGTTTTGCTATTTTTCTTGTTACCTGAATGCATTGTGTGTTCACTCTTCTAACTGGGAAATCATGCCCTATGTTCCTTTCTGCCACAGAGAGATACATCAAGATACAATTCTCATTATTCTCAAACTACAAGTTATTACTCCTGCAAGAGACCCATTACCACTCAGTTAAGATTCCACACATCAGCAACACGTTTTATAATACTTGCTTCCATAGTATGAATCCACTGGCAAAATGTAAGGAAGTCTCAATACTGTTTCATATGTTATTTAACCACCTACCCACTGGGCACTTAAACCCCCTTACTAACCAGACCAATTTTCAGCTTTCAGTGCTCTCACACTTTGAATGACAATTACGCAGGCATGCAACACTGTACCCATATGAAATTCTTGTCCTTTTCTTCATGTAAATAGAGCTTTCTTTTGGTGATATTTAATCACCGCTGGGGAGGGGGCGTGGCCTAAAGTTTCATGGAGTAAGGAGCGTGGTGTGAGAGCTCCGGCTGCAAACATCCTGGAAATCCATCCTCTGGGGCTAAATCACCCCTAAACTTGGCATAAACTACCACAAACCACTCAGCCGCCTCCCGCGAACATGTCGCCACCTAAGCGTAACACCGGGACGCTCGGGAAGCTCGACAAATACCGCCACGAGGAGCGGGAGTCAGTGAATGAAGATGGCGCTCCCTCGACACCAGGGGAAGAGGCCCCGACATCCGGAGACACAGCTCGGATCTTGGAAGCGGTCTCTGTCTGCAAAACGACCCTCACTTCCAAGATAGAAGAGGTCAAGGTGGATATCTCTCTTATCCGTCAGGACATTCATAAGCTGAGAGAGAGAGTGTCTGAGGCGGAGCGCAGGATTGGCTAGGCAAGGCAGAGGATGAAATTCCGCCATTACAGATCAACGTGGAGAGATTACAATATCAGCTGAATACAGTCCTCAGTAAACAGGACGAAATGGAGAACAGACTGCGCCGCTGCAACCTCCGCTTTGTGGGACTTCCAGAGAAAGCGGAGGGCTCAGACCCCCCGGCGTTTCTAGAGAATCTCCTGACTACTAACTTTGGCAGGGAGGCCTTCTCATCCACCTTCGTGGTGGAGCGCGCGCACCGGCTGGCAGCACGGCCACCTGCTCCGGGAGCCCCTCCACGAACCTTCATCGCAAAATTGCTAAACTTTCGGGACAGGGACACCATCCTGCGCCTTACCCGGGAAAAGGGCAACATCCCATTTGGAGACGCACACGTAGCTGTTTATCCCGACTTTTCTGCGGAGGTGCAGAAGAAGAGGGCACAATTTTCGGAGGCCAAGTGCCAACTGCGCAACTGCCATTTAGCATACGCCATGTTGTTTCCAGTGCGCCTTCGTGTGGTCCGGGACGGCAAGGCTCACTTCTTTGAGGATCCCTCGGCGGTCATCTCCTGGCTGGAGGGCTGAGTCATGGCCGGCTCGGCGTCACCACGATCTGAGCACCAAACCATCGCACATCTGCCCCATGCTGTGCAGGAATCTTCCATCCCAGGGACTTACATCATACTAACAGTGAGTTACCCTGTTCACACTCCCTCCCTCATACTAAACCCAAAATCCCTGCTGATCTAGAGGATGCCTATATTGTTTGACTACCTTTTTACTTCTCCCAACACATGTACCCTGTGTAAAGCCATCCACCTTTGTCACTCCGCTACTTCATTTAGCCCCCTCTGATGAACTGCATGTCCAGCCGGGCTCAAGTGATTCAAAGCACCCCCCTCAGACGTTCGGATGCTAACTTGTTTGGCACCGCCATGTTCTTCAGTTAACTTTTGTTCGCCCTCAGCAGTTTGTGGGGTGGCACCTGTTCCATCTATACCCTGGCTCTCAAGCTTTCTGCTTCTCTTACTAACCAGTCTGGGTCCCCCCCTGCAACTGCTCAAAGCAATGTTTCCCTGGCCAGCAGCAACCCCCACGGCTGTGGAGGGTCGCCACAAGTTTGATAAGCCACGCTGGTCCAGAGTTGGCACAGTTACTGTTTTTATTGTTTTATTTGTTAATGCTCTTAAGTGTTTTACATACGAGCAATGTCTGACATGTCATGCCATACAACCCACAACTAGTCTGCTATTGTCTGTATCCATTATCTTATTGATCTGTAGATTGGCAGGATCCATTTTATGGTTTTGGTCGGCCGGTCTGCAGGACCTCACAACCATGGTTTGTGGGGTTGGATTTGTTTATTTTTTTATAATGATACCCGGAACGGGACTGGCTGTGGTGGTTGGGGTGGTGGGTCTTCTCCTGCTGGTCTGACTAGACACTACAATCCAATTAATTACCTGATGGCCGCTTTAAAAATAGTCACGTGGAACGTGAGAGGGCTGCGTGATAAGTCCAAACGATTAGCTGTGCTGTCTCACCTTAAGCGCATGCGCGCGGATATATCTGTACTAGTGGAGACCCACATAACAGGGCAACTTCAAATGGCCCTTAAAAAACCGTGGGTGGGCTGGTCTTACCAGGCTCCATTCACCAACAACTCCAGAGGTATAGCTATCCTCATAGCTAAAACGGTTAATTTCCAACTGCACAATTTAAGATCGGACCAGCAGGGGAGGTTCCTGTTCTTACATGTTACTGTGGGGGGTCTTGAAACCCTTTTGCTAGCCTTCTATGTCCCCCCACCTTTTCAATTTACTGCCCTCAGAGAGGGGCTAGCCTTTATGTCTGAGCATCCCATGATACCAGCAATCTGGATGGGGGATTTTAATATGGTGATTGACCCCCTCTTAGATAGGCTCCACCCATCAAATACGTCACAGAACAGGCCGACTCTCACTAGGTTGGGTAGATTCCTTTCGGAATTTGCCCTATCCCACACCTGGAGACTTAAATATTCCAACACATCTGCATATTCTTGTTTTACACCCACACAAAACGCAATGTCCCGCATAGACATGATTATACTTACCCCCACTCTCATTCCGAGCCTCCTTGCAGTGGGGTTCGGTGTGAGAGTCCTCTCGGACCATTCACCCTACTGGATCACTCTGAGACTACCGTCCTCCCCGCCGTCCCCTTTGTGGAGACTGAATCCATTCTGGCTCGCAACCCTCACTGACATTGAGATTATACAGCTCGAATGGTCTCTTTATTTTCAGTCTAATCAGGGGTCGGCCTCGCCCGGGATGGTGTGGGAGGCCTTCAAGGCTCATGCCCGCCTGATCCTCTCCACACACATCAACAGGCACAAAGCCTCCTCTAACAATATTTTGTTACAGGCCGAGGAGCACTTGGGCTCCCTCGAACAGGCTTTCCTGGCAAACCCAACACCTTCCAATTCTGCCCAACTCCGCCTGCAATCTAGGCTCACTGATCACTTACACTTTGAGAAAGCAAAGAAGGGAATTTTTTTCAGCAAACAAAGGATCTTTGGGCATGGAGAGCGGGCGGGGAAACTCTTAGCCTACATGGCTCATATGGACCATTCGCCCCCGGTGGTGGTTCAGCTCCGTTCACATGAAGGAACCATGCTCACGGACCCTGAACAAGTAGCTCATGAATTTAGAAGGTTTTACGCCGACCTCTACACTTCTAGAGCTAGCCGACCCTTGGATGAATTACACCTTCTTCTAGATAATATTGACTTTCCCTCCCTCTCAACTACTCAGGTACAACTTTTGGAGGCACCCATAACTGAGGAATGCATTAAAGTGGCGATGGCGAACCTCCCAGCATCGCAGGCCCCAGGTTCAGATGGCCTCCCTCTGGAGTTCTATTCTCAATTCCAGGAGGTCCTCATCCCCAGGCTAGAGGCTTTATACTCACACATACACACGTCCGGCACACTCCCGCGCACCATGAGCGAGGCACTGATTGTCCTCATCCCAAACCTGGTAAAGATCCCCTCCAACCCGAGTCCTACCGCCCGATCTCTCTCCTCCAATTGGATGTGAAAATTCTCGCCATGAGACTTAACAAGGTCATCCTCAGTCTTATTCACCCTGACCAAACAGGCTTTATGCCCAATAAGAACACAGCGTTCAATCTGAGAAGGCTATTCACAAACCTTCAAGCTACACATGATGAGACTGGGTCCAGGGTGGTGGTCAGTTTGGACGCCGCCAAGGCGTTTGATTCTGTGGAGTGGAGCTACCTTTGGGAGTGCCTCCATAGATTCGGATTTGGCCCCAGGTTCATTAAATGGCTCCAACTCCTTTATCAAGCTCCCACTGCTCGGATCCAGGTCAACGGCAAAATGTCTACCCCATTCTCGCTGTCAAGGGGAACACGTCAGGGCTGCCCAATATCCCCCATGTTATATGCACTAGCTGTCGAGCCATTGGCCATCGCCATCAGAGCGCACCCTGGCATCAAGGGCCTCCGTCGGGGGCAGTTGACCGAGATGCTAAGTTTATATGCGGATGATATGCTACTTTATTTATCAGATGCAGGTCCCTCGTTGGTTGCAGCTTTACAACTTATCCAGCAATACAGGACCTTTTCAGGGCTTTAAATTAATTGGTCTAAGTCCCAAATACTCTCCATAGATGTTTCTGTTCCAACGAACACTCAGGTGACCCACCCATTGGTAAGGACCAGTCAGCTTAAATACCTAGGCATACAATGCTCACGCTCCCTAACAGATTACATACGCCTAAATATTGAACCAATGTTCGTATACCTTAAAAACAAGATGCAAATCTGGTCCAGACTTCCTCTGGGAGTGATGGGTCCTAACAGCTTGGTGAAGATGATTCTTCTTCCCAAGCTGTTATACCTATTCTGGCATTATATGTCCCAGCCCATATATTCAGGTCCCTCGAGTCCATACTCAACACATTTATTTTGGGCACATCCAGACATAAACTAGACCCTTAAATGTCCCACCCACTTGGGGGGCACGGCCACCCCTGACCTCGCACTCTACTATTTAGCTTCCCAGCTGTCCCATTTTTACCATTTTAATAAGCACGACAGACTCCGCTACACTACTCTGGCATGCACACACGCCTCTGACGTAGTGGCACACCCCTTCCAGATACTTACAGATTTTTTGTAAACATAGGGGTAATTCTCGGCCTGCGGGTGGGAACCGACTGCTACAACACCATAGTAGAATCTGGCACCGCACACTCACTACTATCGATGCTCCCCCTGTTCACGCTCACACTCCACTATGGGACAATCCTCAGTTCCCTGAACTGTTGACCATCCCAGACTTTAAGTTATGGATCATCTATAAAATTATATACCTCTATCAGGTTGTAGCGGGAGGGGAGGTCAGGTCCTTTCAGGTTCTAAAAGATGAATTTGCCCTCCCCAGCCATATGTTTTTTAGGTACCTCCAGATCCGCCACGCCCTTCAGTCTCAATTTAATAATTCCATCCCCACTCTAGAAGTGGTGGCAGTCACAGATTTGCTCTTAGGTGACGACCTGAAAAAACTTATCTCCACCCTATATGGTCTCCTCCTCGTGCCTGCTGCCACCACCCACACACAAAACCTAAGGGTTAAATGGGAGGCTGACACCTTTGATGATGACCAATGGGGGGACATACTCGGGACTTGCACAAAAGTATCCCCGAAATTATCAGATCGCCTCACCCACTTATACATCCTCCATAGATCTTATCTTACCCCAGCACGAATCCTCAAATACAGGTTGGACGTTAATCCAGCCTGTCCCCGTTGCGGAAATACCCCCAGTACTTTCTATCACCTTATATGGTCTTGTCCATCTATTCAGAACTATTGGCTGCACATAGTTAAGTTTCTCCATGATTGTATGGGCTCCCCTCTGACGCTGTGCCCTCGCCAATGTTTACTTGGCCTGCTCGCAGTCTCGGATGAGGAGAGATACTTGTCAATATTCATGCAGGAGACCCTTTTCATAGCCAGAATGCAGGTTGCCCAATTGTGGCTTCGACCCCCCCCCCCCACTATACAGCATTGGAAGAGGGCAGTAAACCTCACTTTACCCTACAAGAAAGGTCTGTATACCCACCGTGGTTGCCCAGCCAAATATCACAAGGTATGGGATAGATGGATAAATGAAGCCTCCACATGCCCAGACTAGCACTACACAACACATATATGTCTGTTGGTTTAATGGCACCTACCTCCGCTTATGGCCAAATTTCTTATTAACCTAATAAAGATGTACACCCTGATACGGGGTTGCAATGACTTGTCAAGACAATTTGTGTAAAAGTTAATACACCTGATTTCAGTGTATGCTGCACTTTGTACTTTAACACTTGAAATATGTACTGACTTTTATGCTCAATAAACTTCGTTTTGATTAAAAAAAAAAAAATCACTGCTGGGTTTTTTATTTTCTGCACTATAAATGAAAAAAGAACCAAAAAATTCTGTAAAAAAAAAAAAAAAAAAAAAAAAGCATTTTTCTTTGTTTCTGTTATAAAATTTTGCAAATTAGTCATTTTTCTTCATATATTTGGGCTTTCATATCTTTGGTAAAAAATAACCCAAATCAGTGTATATTATTTGGTCTTTGCAAAAGTTAGAGTCCACAAGCTATGGTGCCAATCACTGAAAATTGATCACACCTGATTTACTGACGGCCTATCTCATTTCTTGAGACACTAACAATCCAGGAAAGTACAAATACCCCCCATATGACCCCTTTTTGGAAAGTAGACATTCCAAAGTATGTAGTAGGAGGCATGGTTAGTTTTTTGAAGTTGTAGTTTTTTCCCACAATTCTTTGCAATTTGAAGATTTATTTTCTTTTTTTTCCACAAAATTGTCATATTAACAGGTTATTTCTCACACACAGCATATGCATACCACAAATTACACCCCAAAATACATTCTGCTACTCCTCCTGAGTATGGCGATACGACATGTGTGAGATTTTTATACAGCGCGGCCACATAGAGAGGCCCAATATGCAGGGAGCACCATCAGGTGTTCTAGGAGCATAAATTACACATATCTTTTCTTGACTACCTCTTACATATTTGAAGGCCCTGGAGCACCAGGACAATGGAAACACCCAGACATGTCCCCATTTTGGAAAGCAAACACCCCAACGTATATTCTATGAGGCATAATGAGTCTTTTGAACATGTAATTTTTTTCCACTAGTTTTTGGAAAATGTGGAAAGAAAATAAAAACGCATTTTTTTTTACACAAAGTTGTCCATTTATACAATATTTCTAACACATAGCATGTACATAGCAAAAATTACACTCCAAAATATATTCTGCTACTCCTCCTGAGTATAGCGATATTGCATGTGTGAGACTTTTACACAGCCTGGCCACATACAGGGGCCCAACATGCAGGGAGCACCGTCAGGTGTTCTAGGGACATACATTTCAAATCTAATTTGACTACCTATTACACTTTTGTGAGGCACTGTAGTGGCACTGATGGGCATTGTAGTGGCATGGATGTGGCACAGATGAGAACTGATGTGGCATGGATGAGGCATGAGTGAGCATGAATGAGGCATAAATGAGCCATGGATGGAGATGGATGAGCTGTGAATGGGGATGGCTGAGCATGGATGGGGATGGCTGCGCCATGAATGTGGATGAATGAGCTGTGTATGGGAATAGATGAGCTGTGGATTAGCATGGATGGGATGGCTGAGCATGGATGAGATGGCTGAGCATGGATGGGATGGCTGAGCATGGATGGGGATGGCTGAGCATGGATGGGGATGGCTGAGTATGGATGGGGATGGCTGAGTATAGATGGGGTGGATGAGTATGGATGAGATGGCTGAGCATGAATGGGGATGGCTGAGTATGGATGGGATGGCTGAGCATGAATGGGGATGGCTGAGCATGAATGGATCAGTGCAGGAATGGGCACAAATCAGCACTGTGGGCACTACAGATACAGCCCACAGAGCTACGGCACCTGATCTCTCTAAGCCGGGCATGCGCCGGCTTGTTTACAACTGACGGAGCGATCACATGGTAAATGGCCGCTGTCATCGGCCATTTAACATGATCTGTGGTCACAGATATTCCCAGGTGCGCGATTCTGGGAGGACGTCATAGTACGCCCTTCCAGAGTTATCGAGCCGCGCTGTAGCCATCATTCGGTTATGGCGTGGTTGTTTACTGTTTACTGGTTAATTCAGAGATATTAAAAAATATGTAAACCCAACATTTCATATTCCCGATATGTGCCTGCCGCACCTGTACGAAAAAAGTATCCTGTTCTCTTGGTATTGCTTCTTTTGTGTGAAATCCCTGGTGTTCCTGCCAGTCCCCCTGCTTTCCTATTAAAAACTGACCACCCTAAGCAGGAGAACACACAGTGGTCAGATCTCCAGCTATGCTGGGAACTGAGTCTGCTCTCCTCCATTTCACTGGCAAGCTCAGTGTGCTGCTGTTTCCCCTCCCTTAGCTTTTATGCAGCTGAGAAGGGGTTGTAAAATGGATAAAAGTTATTTAAAATGTTTTTTTATCCATACACAAATGTTTTACCTTTCATTGTTATTTTAAACTGAATGGGTTGTTTTACAAGTGAGGGTTTACAATCACTTTAAGACTCTCTCACAGATCCATAGCCATTTTTTTTTCTCAAATGAAAATTCATAACTCTGCATTTATTGTGGCAAAAGTTTACTTTCCGAACTAGGAACATGTACACTTCCTCACCTATGTTTCCTCCAGTCTTGAAAAGTTTGGTATCTACAACCTAATTCTTGAAGGTGATCTCAACCTGCCTTTGCTTCCATGCCTGGACACCTCATTGGGAAAGTCATTTTTATCTCCAAAGTTCTCAAAGAAAATCAGACACACACTTCAAAAATTACAATTGGTTGTTGTCTGGTGCATACTACATCCTTCTGAGAAGGACTACAGTTTTTACTCTTGTCCCCACAACTGCTATAGCAGGCTTGACTACTTTTTATCATCACACAATCACCTTAATTTGTTTCTTAAAGCTCCTATTGGCATTTCACTTTAGGATCTTTCCCCTCTTACTATTGGCATTTTAAGAAAATGGTAAAATTCATGCTCATGTTTGCCTGAACCTGTCCTTTGACAATCTTTTATTATAACCCAGCTTTACTGAGCAGCCTAAAACATCAACAGTGGGCCCTTCTTCCATCCACCCTCATACAACTTACCGGCTTACGAGTTATCAAATATCTTCATTAGGGATGAGGTTCGTGTTCGAATCAAACACATGTTCGACTCAAACATTGCCCGTTCGGTCGTTCACCGAATTCCGAACGATATGGGCTGTTCGCGCCAAATTCCAGTGGCGCGTCACGGCCCATAATTCACTGCGGCATCGCAGTGCATTGCTGGCTGATAAATGGCCAAGCATGCACTATGACCCGCATGCTTGGCCAATCACAGCGCTGTCTGTACAGAGAGCTGTAATTGGCCAAAGCCAGGGTGGCTTTGGCCAATTATGGCTCAGGGGGTTTTGTACACGCTCCACACTATATAAGGCCGCCTACACAGCGGCCCTGTGTAGTGTGTTCCGGCGTTGAGAGAGAGATAGATAGACAGAGAGACAGTGTAATTTGATTTAAGTTAGAAAGAGTAGGCAGGCGAGTCAGTTAGCTGCACTTACAGTGTATTGTGTATATATATATATATATATATATATATATATATATACAGTGTATACATCCTAGTAGTTGTGTGTATATATATATATATATATATATATATATGCATAAAGGCTGGCCGGAGGCTAGCCTGTATTTGTGGGAGGAGTCTGAGAGGGCTATTTAAGCCTCCTCCTCCTCTGTCAGACCAGGGCATTTCTGGGTGGACGCACGTCACTTCCGGCCTCTTCACAGAGCGACGGTCAGCCGCAGCTATGGTGTCGGTTCCTCTCCAGGGCACCATTGGGTTCCACTCGGTCCCCCCACTGTCATCCCTGGGTTCCACGAGCATCGTGGGGGCTGCCCAGTGTGTCCCCCTTACAGTCCCATGCTCCATCCAGCATCGTGGGGGGGCTGCCCACCCGCTTCTCCCGGCGCTCCTGGGGGCGGTCAGTCCATCCATCCTCCAATGGAGGGCCCGCCCGCTTCTCCCGCTTCTCCCGGGGGGAGCGGGGGGGGCATCTGTTCGTCCATCTTCACCCACCCACTTGCCACTCACCCGCCAGTTCACCTCCCTGGAACTCACACCGTGCATCATGGAGGAATCGCCGCATGCTTCCCGATTCTCATGGGGGGGGCGCTCACCCACCTGCTCACCTCCCGGTACTCACGTGGGGCATCATGGTGGGGGGAGATCCCCGCATGCCTCCCGGGCATCCACCGCTTCAGTCACAAGTGTTTCATCATGGCGTTTCGGCCCCAGGATTCTATCATAGCGTTACAGCCCCAGGATTTCTGTCATAGCGTTTCAGCACCAGGTTTCCGTCACAGCGTTTCTATCTAGGGTTTACTGTCAGAGTTTTGCTATCATAGCACTCCTGTTGTAGCGTTTTCTGCCTCAGCAGTTCTGTTGCAGCATTCTTCCCCAGCATTTCTGTCAGGGTGTTCCGCCCCAGTATTTCTGTCATGGCGTTTCTGCCCCAGCATTTCTGTCGTCACGTTCGGCCCTGCATTTCTGCCATGGCGTTTCTGCCCCAGCGTTTCTGTCATGTTCAGCCCTGCATTTCTGTCAGCATTTATACCTCAGCATTTCTGTCTTAGCGTTCTGCCCTAGCATTCCTGCCATAGTGTTCTGCCCCAGCATTTCCATCATAAGCGTTCTGCCCCGGCATTTCTGTCTCAGCGTTTTTGTCATAGCGTTTCTGCCCCTGGATTTCTGTGACAGCGTTCTGCCCCAGGATTTCTGTCATAGCGTTTTGCCCCAGCATTTCTGTCATAGCGTTCTGCCCCAGCATTTCTGTCATAGCGTTCTGCCCCAGCATTTCTGTCATAGCATTCAACCCTAGCATTTCGGTCATAGCGTTCAGCCCCAGCATTTCTGTCATAGCGTTCGGCCCTAGAATTTCTGTCATAGCGTTCTGCCCTAGAATTTCTGTCATAGCGTTCTGCCCCACAGCATTTCTGTCATAGCGTTCTGCCCCTGCATTTCTGTCATAGCGTTCTGCCCCTGCATTTCTGTCATAGCGTTCTGCCCCTGCATTTCTGTCATAGCGTTCGGCCCCAGGATTTCAGTCATATCGTTCGGCCCTAGCATTTCTGTCACAACGTTCTGCCACAGCATTTCTGTCACAGCGTTCGGCCCCAGCATTTCTGTCACAGCGTTCGGCCCCAGTATTTCTGTCACAACGTTCTGCCCCAGCATTTCTGTCATAGCGTTCTGCCCCTGCATTTCTGTCATAACGTTCTGCCCCAGCATTTCTGTCATTACATTTCTGCCTTAGCGTTCTTTCATAATGTTTCTGCCCCTGCATTTCTGTCATGGCATTTCTGCCTCTGCGTTTCTTCCCCAGGATTTCTGTCTTTGCTTTTCTGCCTCAGCATTTCTGTCATAGCGTTCTGTCATAGAGTTTTTGCCCTAGGATTTCTGTCATTGCATTTTTGCCCCATGATTTCAGTCTCAGCATTTGTCATTACGCTCTGCCCAGGGTTTCGGTTCTCACGTTCCTGCCTTAGCTTTCAGTTTCAGCATTTCTGTCGTAGGGTTTTCTGTCAACATTGCTGTCAGTGCGCTTCTGCCCCAAGATTTCTGTCATAGCGTTTCTACCTCAGCGTTCAGTCTCAGCATTCCTGTCACAGCGTTTCTCAGAGGAGCGTTGTTGTTCAGTCACGGCATACTCCGGTAGCTGTTTTTTATCTTCGTTGTTTGTCATGTCTCATCGTATCTTTGTTCATGTTTGTACCTGGGTCAGTTAGCTAGGGCTCACATGTCAGGATCTGTCACGTCTACAGATCCATATGGGCTGAGGTTTTGTTTGTTAATGATTGTTGACCACAATCTTCTCGCCCGTATAACATACGTCATACGATGCACGTTCATTCACCACACCTGTACGATTACCCACCACGGTCTGTGGGTACACCACCCCTAAGTTTTCAGTTAATTACCTGTCTGCGTGGCAGGTTACTCGGGCTCACTCACTACTTACACGAGGGTGGGGGGGGGGTCCGTCATCAGGTTCATTCACGCGCAGTGGTCTTGACATTTCTGCTCATGTTCTCATACTTAGGTAGGCACAGAGGGACGTTGCTGTTCTCATGTATTCTTGCCTGTCATTTCTCTTGTTCATGTTCTCAGGTTGGGCTGCATTGGCATTCATCATCCCCTTGTTGGTCCTTAAGTGGTAGGTTTGGGCAAACGTCGTCATGATTCTGGATTCTACTCTCGGGCCTGATATCTTGTCTAGGATGTGGCCTGGAAGACTGCTCAGGGACGTCAGTCCAGTCATGTTTTCCAATCCCCAGACGGTTCCAGGTAGGGGGGTTTCAGTCACTTTGGGTATGACTGTTTCATGCCATGGGGCTTATTTCCCCGGGGTGGAGTCTGGCCCTCCTTCCTCAGTTCAGGATTCAGATTTGGTTGCCAGGTCACAGGCTGAAGCACGACCCGATCGAATCAGGTGGGACCAGTATTCTGTGTCTGGCATGGTTTCTCCATGTTGTCAATGCTTATTGCCATAGGGCTTGGGCCTCATCCACCTACTCCATCACATCCTTCAGGTATTTAGCATTTTGAACTCACCCTCGCACTTCCCCATACCAGTATGGGTAGGCCAGGGCTTGGGGGGAGGGTTTCACTGAGCACAGGTGTCCGGTTGAAGTTTTGATCTTCTCGGCTATCATTTTGCAGGGGCTCCTCGGGACAGCCATGGCTCCCCTTCCCCCACGCATCCTCTCATTCACAGCAGTTCATTCTTATGTCTGGGTCGTCTCGGGCTTCAGGCTCTGTCCAATCATTCATGGGACGTTTAGTTGGGTTCTGGGTAGCTTCGCAGGTTCTATAGGGGGCTCTGTCTCATCACCAAGTCAGGAGTTGGGGGGGATTTCTCCTGTCATAGCGGACACTTATCGGATACATACTGTTGCCATCCAGGCACGCGCTACTCCACTTGATGGATTGTTACCTTCCCTTCTTCACCTAAATTTGTGTCTTTTTGCCCTCTTTTCAGGCATACTGACCAGTCAGGCCAAGGCACACCTCAGGCCTTGGTGCTTAGGAGTATCACTTTCTCACTCAAAGACTCTGACTACAAGTATAAAGGCTGGTCGGAGGCTAGCCTGTATTTGTGGGAGGAGTCTGAGAGGGCTATTTAAGCCTCCTCCTCTGTCAGGCCAGGGCTCGTAGGCGTTTCTGGGTTCCCATCCACCCATTTCCCCCAATCTTCATACATACTCATAATACTTTTTCTTACATTCAGGGTATGCCCTCTTTACAGGCATACTGACCAGTCAGGCCAAGGCACACCTCAGGCCTTGGTGCTTAGGTGTATATATACACTGTATTCAGTTTAGCTAGATCCGTTCCTGTTATTCTCTTCCTACTACTGACAGGCAGGCAGGTGTTTTTACAGTATTTACAGCTACCTGAAGAAAATTGCTGGTGTTCTTCTGATCCTATTAGTCCTATTAGCTACAGTATTTACAATTAGTGTAGTGCGTCCTCTGCATAGTGTGCACCTAAAGCTACCTGAAGAAAATTAGTGTTCTTCTGATCCTATTAGTACAGTACCACAGGCAGCTGCAGTATCTACAAGTTAGTGTAGTACATCCTCTGCACAGTGTGCACCTAAAGCTACCTGAAGAAAATTAGTGGTGTTCTTCTGATCCTCTTAGTACAGTACCACAGGCAGCTGTAGTATTTACAAGTTAGTGTAGTGCGTCCTCTGCACAGTGTGCGCCTAAAGCTACCTGAAGAAAATTAGTGGTGTTCTTCTGATCCTATTAGTACAGTACTGCAGGCAGCTGCAGTATTTACAAGTTAGTGTAGTGCGTCCTCTGCTCAGTGTGCACCTAAAGCTACCTAAACAAAATTAGTGGTGTTCTTTGATCCTATTAGCACAGTACCGCAGGCAGCTGCAGTATTTACAAGTTAGTGTAGTGCGTCCTCTGCACAGTGTGCACCTAAAGCTACCTGAAGAAAATTAGTGGTGTTCTTCTGATCCTATTAGTACAGTACCATAGGCAGCTGTAGTATTTACAAGTTAGTGTAGTGCGTCCTCTGCACAGTGTGCACCTAAAGCTACCTGAAGAAAATTAGTGGTGTTCTTCTGATCCTCTTAGTACAGTACCACAGGCAGCTGTAGTATTTACAAGTTAGTGTAGTGCGTCCTCTGCACGGTGTGCACCTAAAGCTACCTGAAGAAAATTAATGGTTTTCTTCTGATCCTATTAGTACAGTACTGCAGGCAGCTGCAATATTTACAAGTTAGTGTAGTGTGTCCTCTGCACAGTGTGCACCTAAAGCTACCTGAAGAAAATTAGTGCTGTTCTTCTGATCCTATTAGTACAGTACCGCAGGCAGCTGCAGTATTTACAAGTTAGTTTAGTGCGTCCTCTGCTCAGTGTGCACCTAAAGCTACCTAAACAAAATTAGTGGTGTTCTTTGATCCTATTAGTACAGTACCGCAGGCAGCTGCAGTATTTACAATTTAGTGTAGTGCGTCCCCTGCACACTAAAGCTACCTAAAGCTACCTGAAGAAAATGAGCGGTGTTCTTCTGATCCTATTAATACCACAGGCAGGCAGCTACAGTATTTACAGTTAGTGTAGTGCGTCCTCTGCACAGTGTGCACCTAAAGCTACCTGGAGACAATTGCTGTTGTTCTGCTCCTATTAATACCACAGGCAGGCAGCTACAGTATTTACAGTTAGTGTACTGTGTCCTCTGCAGTGTGCACCTAAAGCTACCTGAAGAAAATTAGTGGTGTTCTTCTGATCCTATTAATACCACAGGCAGGCAGCTACAGCATTTACAGTTAGTGTAGTGCGTCCTCTGCACAGTGTGCACCTAAAGCTACCTGAAGACAATTGCTGGTGTTCTCATACTAATACAGGCAGGCAGTTGATTCTGCTAGCTGCAGTATCAGTATATATATATGTATATATATATATACTGATACTGCAGCTAGCAGAATCAACTGCCTGCTTTGTGCAGCTACATCTCACTGCAGGCCATTAGTATGTCTGGAAGGCCAACAAGGAGAGGCCTTTGAGTCTAGAGGCAACAGTGCTGGTCGTAGAGACAGTGCATCCTCATCAGCACGTGGCCGTGGGACACGCTTGTCCTTTTTTTCGGCAGCTGGCCGTGTTGAGCCGCAACATGTGGAAGACTTGGTAGAGTAGATGACCAAGCCGTCCTCATCCTCCTCATCCTCTCTTACCCAGGCTCAGGGTAATTTGTCTGGCAAAGCAGCTGCCAATGCAGCCTCTTCCCTCGGCTCAATGGCATCAGTCACTCCTTCCCTGGCCCCACCATGTGCTCCTGAGGAGTCCTCCGAACTGTTTGACCACAGTGTTGGGTAGATGCTCCAGGAGGATGCCCAGCATTTTGAAGGCTCTGATGATGGTACCCAGCTAGAGGAAGGCAGTAACGTGAGCCCAGAGAGAGAGGGTGCCTAAGAAGGACAGAAATCTGGCAGTCATGTTCCCTCAGCTGCAGCATACTGCCAGCTTTGCTCCAGTGATGAGGAGGGAGGGGATGATGAGGTCACTGACTCCACGTGGGTGCCCGATAGGAGAGAGGAGGAGGCACATCACCAACGAGGCAGGATGCCGTCCAGGAGCCATCTTAAGGGCAGCACACCGACTGCATCACACCGCAGAGCTCCGCATGTACAGGGTGCTGCTGTGTCTGCGTGTTATTCCAAAAGTTCTTTGGTTCTTTTTTGAGATGAGTGCATCAGATCCCAACACTGCTATTTGCAACAAATGTCTCAAATGTATCTCTCGTGGCCAAAATATCTCCCGCTTGGGCACCACATGCTTGACCAGACATATGTTGACCTGCCATGCAGTTCGTTGGCAAGCGTACCTAAAAGACCCACACCAAAGAACAAAGAGGACCTTTCCTTGCTTCTCATCAGCTGAGATCTCCAACCCCACTATACCTTCAGTCCTCTCTGAGACCTGCACTGAGAGGAATGAAGGTGTAGAATTAGGTGTGTCACAGCCAAGTACTTGGGGGCAATCTGCTATCGGTACACCGTCGTCAGATTGTGCCAGGCAAATTTCCCTGCCCCAGCTGCTGCACCGCTGAAAGAAGTTCGCTCCCAGCCAGTCACATGCCCAGCGGTTGAATACTAGCTTAGCTAAATTGCTAGCACTTCAACTGCTGCCTTTTCAGTTGGTAGACTCTGCCCCCTTTCGTGAGTTTGTGGAATGTGCGGTTCCTCAGTGGCAGGTTCCCAAACGCCACTTTTTCTCACGGAAGGCGATTCCAGGTCTCTCTACCGGCATGTGGAAGGCAATGTCTTGGCCTCGCTGGACAGGGTGGTCAGCGGTATGGTGCATATTACCGCTGACTTATGGTCCAGCAGGCATGTACAGGGATGTTACCCATCTTTCACCGCGCACTGGGTGATTCTTCTGACAGCTGGGAAGGATGCAGGACAGGGTGCAGTAGTGTTAGAGGTTGTTCTGCCACCACGCCTCCAAAATACTACTAGTGGTGATTCTGCCACACCTCTCTCCTCCACCCCTTCCACTTCTTCTTCCTCCATGGCCTCTTCCTGTGCCGATTTGACTTCGAAACCAGCGGTGCTCTGTAGACGTTCAAGGGGCTACGCAAGCACGCAGGCCAAAAGATGCCATGCGGTGCTTGAGCTGGTGTGCTTGGGGGACAGGAGACACACTGGAGCAGAGATTCTGTCAGCTCTGCAGGGGCAGGTTCAGAGGTGGTTGATGCCACGCCAGCTTAAGCCAGGTATGGTGGTTTGCGATAATGGCACCAACCTCCTCTCCGCCCTCCGACAGGGACAACTGACCCATGTGCCCTGTTTGGCTCACGTCCTTAACTTGGTGGTGAAGCAGTTCTTGGGCAGGTACCCGGGCTTACAGAATGTCCTGAGGCAGGCCAAGAAAGTCTGTGTGCATTTCTGCAGGTCATATAATGCCAGTGCTCGGCTGGCTGACCTCCAAAAGGAATTTAACCTGCCCAAGAACCGCCTAATCTGTGACATGCCCAACAGGTAGATCTCAATGTTGGCCATGCTGCAGCGGCTGCACACGCAGCAGAGGGCCATCACATCCCTAATCTGTGACATGCCCAACAGGTAGATCTTAATGTTGGCCATGCTGCAGCGGCTGCACACGCAGCAGAGGGCCATTAATGAGTACCTGTGAGACTATGGCACCAGGACAGGGTCAGGGGAGCTTGTTTTTTTTTCCCCACGCTGGTGGGCCATGATAAGGGATACATGCACTGTCCTGTCACCATTTGAGGAGGCCACGAGGATGGTGAGAATTGACAGTGCATGCATCAGTGACACTGTCCCCCTTGTCCACCTGTTGTAGCACACGCTGCGTGGAATAATGGACAGGACACTTGAGGCAGAACAGAGGCAGGAAGAGGACTTCCTTAGCTCTCAAGGCCCCCTTTATCCAGACAGTGTTCCTGCGTGCCAGCCGATCACACAAGAAGAGGACAAGGAGGAGGAAGAGGAGGATTGTGTCAGCATGGAGGTGGAGCCTGGCACTCATTATCAGCAGCAGTCTTTAAGGGATCATTTACAGTCCCAAGATACCCATGGACTTGTACGTGGCTGGGAGGAGTTGGCTGCGGATCATGTCGTCCTTAGTGACCCAGAGGACTTTGGACCGAATGCCTCAGCAAACCTACGCTGCATGGCCTCCCTGATCCTGCAAAGCCTGCGGAAGGATCCTCGTATTCATGGTATTAAGGAGGGGGATCAATACTGGCTGGCAACCCTCCTTGATCCACATTACAAAGGTAAGGTTGCGGACCTTATCTTGCCATCGCAGAGGGAGCAGAGGATGAAACATCTTCGGGAGGCCTTGCAGAAAGGTCTGTGCAACGCATTCCCAGAGACTGGGAGGTTACAAACTCCTGTTCCTGGACAACGTGTTGCTGAGGCTTCGTTCAGTCAAAGAAGGAGCGATGGAGAAGGTGGCCGTCTGACCAATGCGTTCAGACAATTTTTTAGTCCGCGGCCCCAAGGTATGATCAGTTCCAGCAACCATTGCCAGCGTCTGTTTTACATGGTGCAGGAATACCTAGGGGCAAGATCTGACTTGGACACCTTTCCCACCGAAAATCCTCTGGGTTAATGGATCTTGAGGATGGATTACTGGCCAGAGCTTGCACAGTATGCTATTGAGCTACTGACCTGTCCTGCATCCAGCGTTCTTTCGGAACGCACATTCAGTGCTGCTGGAGGTTTTGTAACCGATCACAGGGTGCGCCTGTCCACCGACTCGGTCAATCAACTGACCTTCATAAAAATAAATCAGTCTTGGATCACCACCAGCTACCAAGCACCTGATGCTGATGTAACCGAATAATTTTTTTTTAAATGTCAGATCCCTTCAAGACTGCCTATGTTGATGCTGAGTGACTATCCTGTTATGCTGAGTGACTATCCTCTTCCTCCTCAATGATCATCCTGATAGCTTGTAAGAATATTTTTGGTTCTGGGCGCTGCCACCAGTGGCTAAGGCCCAATTTTTCATCCCCTGTTTAACAGGGGCGTGTAATTACAATTTTTGATGCAACATTTTGCAAGGAGGGTTTGTTGCTGCACTCAACTAGAGTATTTGTGAGGGGTTGCAGTGTTGTGGCACCAGCACCAGTGGCCCAATTTTTCTGCCCCTGTTCAACAGGGACATGTAATTACAATTCTTGATCTAATATTTCACAGCAGGGCCCGTTTCTGCGCCCACCAAGAGTAACCGTGAGGACTTACAGTGTTGTGGCACCAGCATCACCACCAAAGGCCCAATTTTTCTGCCCCTGTTCAACAGGTGCATGTAATTACAATTTTTGATCTAATATTTCACAGCAGGGCCTGTTCCAGCTCCCACCAAGAGTAACTGTGAGGACTTACAGTGTTGTGGCAACACCATCACCACCACCAAAGGCCCAATTTTTCTGCCCCTGTTCAACAGGTGCATGTAATTACAATTCTTGATCTAATATTTCACAGCAGGGCCCGTTTCTTCGCCCACCAAGAGTAACTGTGAGGACTTAGTGTTGTGGCACCACCACCAAAGGCCCAATTTTTCTGACCCTGTTCAACAGGGGCATATAATTACAATTCTTGATCTAATATTTCACAGCTGAGCCAGTTTCTGTGCCCACCAAGAGTAACTGTGAGGGCTTACAGTGTTGTGGCAACACCAACACGTAAGGCCCCAATTTCTGCAGAGTATATAGGGCAGACCCCTACTTTCAAACATCCAACTTACAAACGACTCCTACTTGCAAACGGAAGGAGACAACAGGAAGTGGGATGAAATCTACCCCTAGGAAGGGAAATTCTCTCCTGTAAGAGTTAATATGGGAAAAACGTGTCTCCTTTCCACTGATGCTTTATCACCAATCCTTGTTTCACTAAAAACCCCAAATTGTCAAAAACATTTGTCTTTGGGACAGAAAGTGAGGTAAAATCTTCTGAAGAGGTGCACAGACAGCAAAACAAATGTCACAGGGGTGATAACCCTTCCCTATGTTTTCCAAAAAGCTTAAAAACAGATTTTTTGGCTGGAGCTACACTTTAAAAATGTACCAGTTCAAAAATTACAAACAGATTCTACTTAACAACAAACCTACAGTCCCTGTCTTGTTTGCACCGACTGTATACTGCTGTTCAGAGGGCCTGGGGCCCCACACCTTTCCTTTTTTTAATTTGGGTGGGGGGTTCCCCTTAATATCCATACAAGACCCAAAAGGCCTGGTAATGGACTGGGGGGGGGTACCCATTCCGTTTGTCTCACTGATTTTCATCCATATTACCGGGACCGGACATTACATTAAAGCCGTAAGCAGTTTTAAATGACTTTTATTACTTTAAAAATTTCATTTTGTGCAGGGACTGTTCTAAGCACGGGAAACACACACCACTTTACAGGCATACTATAGACACCCCCCAGGTACGATATTTAGAGGAATATTTCACTTTTTTTTCACTTTAAGCATCATTAAAATCACCGCTCCCGATAAAGCGGCCCTTTTTAAAACTTTTTTTTGCATTGATACATGTCCCCTGGGGCAGGACCCGGGTCCCCAAACCCTTTTTAGGACAATACCATGCAAATTAGCCTTTAAAATTATCACTTTTGATTTCGAACGTTCGAGTCCCATAGACTTCAATGGGGTTCTAACGTTCGTGCAAATTTTCGGTCCGTTCGAAGGTTTTGGTGCGAACCGAACCGGGGGGTGTTCGGCTCATCCCTAATCTTCATTCTGCAAAATACTTAATCTCGCTGGCCTCATACATCAACTCCTGAACAAGTTTGAGAACCTGTGCTCCATTTCTTACTTTCCAGTTCTAGCCATAGACAAAAAGAAAATGTATAAAACTCTCACTAGATGGTCCACGTCTCTCTCCACTGCATATTTCCTTCAGAATCAGAAATGTGCTGGAGATACAGAATGTGCTGGAGATACAGCCTTGCAAGGGGTACTTTATCTCCACAACATATGCCAGGACTGCCATAAGATTCTTCCTTCTTGGCAAAAGATTTTTGAAATATATACTGTGAAAAAGTTTAGGGCAGGTGTGAAAAAAATGCTGTACTTTAAGAATGCCTTCAGAAATAGAAGTCTTAATAGTTTATTTTTATCAATCAACATGGAAAATAAATGAACAGAAGATCAATCCAAATCAGATCAATAGTTTGCACGACTGTGAACGTCTAAAAACTCATCAAGCTGCCACGATGACAGGAACCGCCCACTAGTGACATTATTCTTGGAGCATGCGTGGTCAGGTACACATGTCAGGCAATCCTGGCTCTTTATTATTGTATTTAAAGGAACTTATCTATCCTGCCGGCTTGCCGGATTGGAGTCCCTAGAGGCTGGAGGGAAAAATACAGCACATATAGGAGCTCTGACTCAGTCTGTCACTGGTACTACCTAGTTGGAGCTCCTGGTGGCTGGAGGTGGAAAGACAGCACACCCAGGGTACCTACCTACATCAATAAAATAAACTGTGCACATACAAGGTTTTTTCCGCAATATACAGAACTCATATACTGTAATGTACATTGTGCTTGAACATGTAAAGGTAAATTGCCTGTTTCAGAGGAAAGTACAACCAAAGGCTTAAAAAATAAACAAATATATTGATGTATGAATAATACACTATATTACCAAAAGTATTGTGACACATGCCTTTACTCACGTGAACTTTAATGGCATCCCAGTCATAGTCTCTAGGGTTAAATATTTAGTTGGCCCACCCTTTGCAGCTATTACAGCTTCAACTCTTCTGGGAAGGCTGTCCACAAGGTTTAGGAGTGCATCTATGGGAATGTTTGACTATTCTTCCAGAAGCGCATTTGTGAGGTCAGGCACTGATGTTGGACCCAAAGGTGTTCTATCAGGTTGGGGTCAAGACTCTGTGCAGGCCAGTCAAGTTCCTCCACCCCAAACTTGCTCATCCATGTCTTTATGGACCTTGCTTTAAATCATTTGGTGGAGGGGGGATTATGGTGTGGGGTTGTTTTTCAGGGGTTGGGCTTGTGAAGTTGGGCAGTGAAGGGAACATTTAAGGCGTCAGCATACCGAGACATTTTGGACAATTTCATGCTCCCAACTTTGTGGGAATAGTTTGAGGATGGCCCCTTCCTGCTCCAACATGACTGTACACCAGTGCACAAAGCAGATGCCATTAATGTTCATGTAAATGCAGGTGTCCAATACTTTTGACAATATAGTGTATATACAGTATATATAAAAAAATATTTTATAGAATAGAAAATAGAAAGTTGTTATAAAAAAAAAATCATAGAGGAAAACTCACAAAAAACAGCATGAGACCAACAAAAATATAAAAAAGTTTTTTTAAAAAATAGGAAAATTAAATGAGGTAAAAAAGAGGATAGTAAAAACAAGTCACTATTTTAGTATATTCATTCACAGTATAAAATTACAAATTGAAAAATCTCTTATTACATATTATGTACAATAAAAAACCAATAAAGGAAATAAGGAGGCAATAAATTATTACTCTATTGTTAATAAAGCTGTTGATACCCCACTCAACATTCAGCCTGAATGGGCTATACGTTTTTAATTGATATATCCAAAATATATACATCCCAAAGGTATTATATCGGGTTGAGGTCAGGACACTGTGCAGGCCAGTCAAGTTCCTCCACCCCAAACTTGCTCATCCATGTCTTTATGGACCTTGCTTCATGCACTGGTCCAAATTATTTGGTGGAGAGTTGTTTTTTCAGGAGTTGGGCTTGGCCCCTTAGTTTCAGTGAAGGGAACTCTCAAGGCATCAGCATACCAATACATTTTGGACAATTTCATGTTCCCAATTTTGTGGGAACAGTTTGAGGATGGCCCCTTCCTGTTCCAACATGACTGCAAACCAGGGCACAAACAAGGTCCATAAAGACATGGATGTGCGAGTTTGGGGTGGAGGAACTTGACTGGCCTGTACAGAGTCCTGACCTCAACCTGATAGAACACCTTTGGGATGAATTAGAGCAGAGACTGTGAGCCAGACCTTCTCGTCCATATCAGTGCCTGACCTCACAAAGCACTTCTGGAAGAATGGTCAAACATTCCCATAGACACACTCCTAAACCTTGTGGACAGTCTTCCAGAAGAGTTGAAGCTGTTATAGCTGCAAAGGGTGGGCCAACTCAATATTGAACCCTACGGACTAAGACTGGGATGCCATTAAAGTTCATGTACTTGTAAAGGCAGGTGTCACAATACTTTTGGTAATATAAAGCATTAAAAGATGGGAGAAAATGGTACAGTCTCAGGTACTAAGATCTTTTATACAAAAAACAAATGAAAAAAAAAAAAGAGGGAAAAGGAGAGAAGAAGGAAAAGGAAAGTTATAATGCAATTGGATCCCTCAAAAAATCAATGGGGAAATCAATGTATTAGATTTTCTAATCTAATTAGTCAATTATATTGACTAATCTATTAAAGCATGAAACCATAAGTCTCCGTTCACACTTAGGCATTGCTATTTTACAGGTGTTTTTTTCAGGCGTTTTTGTACAGGCGTTTTGAAGTTCAAAGTTCACCAATGTAAAAGCAGTAAAATGCCTGTAATCTGCCAAAAAAAGAAGCTCATATACTTTTTTGAGCGACAGGCATTTTGCTTCAGGCAATAGAACGCTTAGATGTGAGCAGGGGCCATTGAAATGATTGGGATTTGTCTTGTTGGGCGTTTTTAGAGCTGAGGCTTAGAGAAGAAAATTGCCCAAAAACGCCTTGATGTGAACAGAGCCTAAAGCCTCGTACACATGATCGGATTGTTGGCCAACAGAGCGTCAAACTTTTGTCCGAAGGGCGTGTGCCAGGAACTTGTCTTGCATACTAACGGCACACAATTGTCGGCTTACGAATGTACTGACGTACTACATGGAATTTCAGCTCGAGCACCCCCCTTGGGCACCTTCTGCTAAAGTCGTGTTTGACGAGCATTGATTCCGAGCATACGTGTTTGGACTTGGACTTTGGACTTTTGTGTGATGGATTTGTGTACAGACAATACGAAAATCTGACAACAGACCGTTGCCCGCCAAAAATTTACTAACCTGCCATCCAATATTTGTTGCCCGAAAGCTGGACAACAATTTTCTGAAGGAGCGTATTAACGGTCAGATTTTAGGCAAACAGTCTGTCATCACACAATCCCCTGCCGAAAATCCGATCATGTGTACGAGGCTTTAGACAAGGATAGGATTTTATATAAACAGAGAGCCAACCCTTTCAGATAACCTAACCTACATGTCTAAAGATTATGTACTCCCGTGAGGGCTCGTGCCCTAAGCATGCAGATGTGGATGCAGAGAGTTAGGTTAACAGGTAATTATATTAGAGGTCTCAGTCTGCATAATGTATCCCATAATTGGATGCAAGGAATAGTACTCAAGAGGACTGCCTGAACGAGGAGGGGAATATTGAGTCGAATAGAGGTTGTTCTTTAAAGGATTGTCTGGACCTCTAATTACTCATTGCGGCCACCAGGCCAATTTAAATATCCAAAAGGTTTCACTGGCACATAGTGCCTAAAACCGTTCACCTACAGGTTAATCCGCTGAAATAAATTTAATGACACACATCCTGAGACAACTCGGTTCTTTATTGTGTCTAGCTAGGCAGTGCCTGGATATGCTGTATTTTGGGGAGCCATTTTGAGCGCTTCTGTGCTCACTGAACCAAAAGCGGAGAGGTCTTATGGTTCACCCCACATATTGGAGTCCACAGGAGAGTAGATAACAAAGAACATGGAGCAGGTAAAGAACCCCTCAATGACATAGGTTTAACACTGTATATGCTTATTACCGAATAACCCTGAAAAATAAAAATAAAACATAGGACTTTAACCACTTCAAGCATGGACACTTTCACCCTCTTCCAGTTCAGGACAATTTTCATATTTCAGCACTGTGACAAATTTTTACCATTTTTTGGAGACAGATAGAGCTTTCTTTTGGTGGTATTTAATCACCACTGGGTTTTTTATTTTTTGCTTTATAAACAAAAAAATCCAAATAAAAATCCACTTTTTTTTTAGTTATTGCAAATGAATAATCTTTCTTCATAAAATTAGGCCAAAATTGATTCAGTTTTTTTGTTTTGTAAAAATAACTCAAAACAGTGTATATTATTTAGTCTATGTGAAAGTTATAGAGTCTACAAACTATGGTATTGTGTCTGGCAGTGATCAGGATGCTGGTATGGGTTATGGCGGTGATCAGGACTCTGGCATGACATATGGTAGTGATCAGAACGCTGGTATGGCATATGGAGATGATCAGGACACTTGTATGGGGTATGGCACACTGGTCTGAGGTATGGCAGTGATCAGGACGCTAGTATGACGTGGTGGTGATCAGGATGCTGGTATGGCGAATTGTGGTAAACTGGGCACTGATATGGCATATGGCAGTGATCAGGATGTTGGTATGGTGTATGATGGTGTTACTATGAGCACTGGTGACACTGGGACAGGTGACCGGGGCTGGCTGCACTCTTTATTTGTATTATGCGGAGGCAGTGATAAGGGCAGGCTGACACTGCAGTCTGTGAGTGTATGTGCCCTGTGACAGGCTGCTGTACACTCACATGCTGCAGCCACGGTTCCCTCTGCTCTCACAGCTGATCTGTGTGAGAGCAGAGAGAACTGATGTTTACGTTCAGTTTACATTGAGTACTATGTGATTGCTGGACTTGATTGGACAGAGCAATCACATGTGATAACCCATACACAGTTAATGTGATCTGCTGTGTCTGGGGGACACACCGATTACTGGGCTCCCTAGTGCGTGCTCTGTGAGCCTTACCGGAGCCACGAATGTGGGCTGATGTACAGGTAAAAGGTGGATGGTCTCTCAAAAAAACACTGACACACCAATATTGTAGGACAATAATGTTGTCATGTCTTGGTACTTCTCTATACTGTACTGTACGGTTTCATATATGTATGGTTTAATAAAAAATATTGGAAAAGAAAACAACACTGACATATAAAATCAAACAGTTTTATTTAGCAAACATATGAAAATATATTAGGGATATATAAATGCCTTAATTAAAACCATAACAGATGGCATGCTAGATCTAGATTGGTCACTGAACATAATCCCCCAAAGCAAGAATATAAAAATTAAAAGTTAAAGTGATTATAAAGGTTCGTTTTCTTTTTTCTTAAAACAACAAACATGTTATACATACCTGTTCTGTGCAAGGGTTTTGCACAGAGCTGCCCCGACCCTCCTTTTCTGGGGTCCTCCAGCCTCCTGGCCCCTCCCTCACGGAGAGCCACTTTTCATGGAGGCACTCATGTGGCAAGCTCCCGAGTCCCGCTGTTGCGTCCATTGACGCGGACAGCAGGACTCGGCCCCGCCCACCATGTCACTGGATTTGATTGACAGCAGCGGGAGCCAATGGCTCCCGCTGCTATCAATCTATCCAATGAGAACCCAAGACTATAGCTATAGCCGCTGGGCCGTCCTTGACGCTGGAACGATCAGGTTCAGGTAAGAAAAAGGGGGGCTCTGGGGGGCTGCTGCAGCACAGAAGGGTTTTCACCTTAATGCATAGTTTGCATAGAATGCATTAAGGTGAAAAACCTTGAGACTTTACAACTCCTTTAAACACTTGCAGATATTGGTATCAAATATAATAATATTGTGATATAGTCCGATAAAGTGTTGGTACAGATCAACAAACAATATATGTGTTTCATTCATCAAGGGCTTTCTTGGGGGAACAGTGGGGGTTATGTTCTGTTAATAAAAGAAAACATGAATCTATATATTAAAATTACCACAACATATAGAAATGTGTAACAGGGTAAGCATGTAAACTATACATGGCTGATGTAACATGAATGAGCAGAGGTCTAATAGGTCACACCGTGAAAAAAAAGTACAATAATAATACAATAGGCCTCTACACACCCAAATATAAGTGTGATATAAAACCCATAAGTCCATATCTGTAAAATTGAAACACACCAGGAATTCAGCAGCCCAACTTCAAAACATAATTCCATGGTGACCAAGGGAAATATCCATGTCACATTGGTCTGCTCACTTTAAAAAAGCAACCTAAACACAAAATAAAGGAGAGTGATGGGAAAAATGAGACTCAAATGATAAAATTCCCTATATCAGTAATCCTAGCAAATACATCAAACTCACACACAAATGCCAGACCGGCTACCCTTGTAATCTATTCTTCAGTAGATGTTTGACGGGGTCACTGTCTCAAAAAGTTCAAGATCCCATGGAACTCAATTGTTCTATAGGTGCCTAAAACTTCCAGTCCAAGATATAGGGAACTGCTAATTTTCTCTAAATGGAAACGCATATTACAAGGATCACACTAATGTAATTAGACACAACATGGCATGTCTAAGGGACTTCCATCCATCATGTGTCAACATGATTGCCCAAAGTATAAAAATTCCTACATACCTTAAAAAAAGTGCCTGCAAAATCTATCTTCACAGCTTTTCTCTCAAAGTAGTGCAGTCTAAGAGGCAGGTACTGTATGGACAGGAGTCATTCGCCTGCTTATATAGGGCTGGCTTCATGTACATCCCGAAGGGGAAAAAAAGATGGTCATCATTCTCTCGGCATGTACATGGCAATCTCCAAGATGGCACCAGACCGCGGCAATACTAAAGATGGAGCTGCACATACTCACCTGCTCCACCGCCAGCTCACAAAATGGCCACAAGCAGGAACTGTCAACTATCAAGCATGCGCTGGGGCAGCTGCCAATCCTGTGGCGCCCCAGGCGCATGCCCAGTATGGCGGGACAGAGGAGGCAACCCACTGGGACCCCTGCACCACCTGGTGTCACAAGCACGAAGAGGGGAGAATCCCAATACTGTCCCTTTGTCTCAGAGGGGACCCGACACACCCGGGTGGACACCCAAAGCCTCACACCAAAAACCTAGTCAGAAAATCAGAACAGAACTGATACAATTAGATGTACTGGGATGCAACAATGACAGTTCATTTTAGCCAAGCTACCTAAGTATCAATGGCTTTGTCTCTAGGAAAGATTTAAGCTGATGACCTCATTTAGGCCAGGTGATGAAGTTTAGCTTTCTACACTGAAACATGCCTATTAGTGCCAAATAAATTGGTCAGAAAGCTTTAGGACCTGGTGCAAGTTTGGTGAGCTTACTGGGAGTAATGAGATTCTGGATATTTGATACCAGGGGAAGAGTACTACCAACCCCCCTAATAAATACATGGGTCGGGTAAGAACAACCCTGGGATGGGATATACTGGCCTGCAACCTGGTAAAGCTGGATATACACCAGCTAGTTATGCATCTGGAACCTCCACTGGGAAGAAAAAGACTAACAACAATTTCACTCATGACAATATGCGGAACTGGCCAAGTACTCTAGGCCAAAAGCCTGCGTAATGGGAAGACCAGGCTTCACCATCTGCCTCCAAAGCTGGATGCTACTGCCACAAGACTCAATCACAGGAAGTTAAGAGCAAGAGGAAAAAGGCCTGAGAGGATGAGGTTCTATCAGAGGGTTTGACAACCCCTTTTCGCAAGACTTCCCTGTGATCATCCATCAAGCGCAATTGCGACGCACATGAACAGATTGCAGGGGAGGAGCTGGCTAGAAGTAAAAGGGAGAAATCTGCAACAATAAAGATATACAATCTTCTAAGCAACTTTTAGGGGCAGAATTAACCATTCTGCGTCAAGGCCTGAGTTTTGCCTCCACATGTGCCCCAAAATCATTCCATCTCTTTAAGTATCTCCACAGATTCATCAGGGCACTCACAATACAGTGGTGATAAGGAGTCCAAGAGGTACCTAAGGATATAACCAGAGCCTGTATACCATGGGCTCCTACCCACTGGCTAACACCATGTTGGATAAGGCGGACCATGTGGCCATTGAGGTTTTCACCTCCTTGTTTACGGAACAAGCCTCAGATTTTGATTTTCACTCTCAAGGATTACAACATCATGCACACGCCATTTTGACCACCTTTAGTATTCTACCTCTACCTAGCAAGTGAAAGGTCCCTACATTGAGGCTTTCTACCAGGTGGCCTACAGGGACCTGATGAATCTGTGCAAATCGAGACTCCATTGCCTAAATCTAACCTGTGATAAGCAACAAGCACTCCTTACCCTCCAATCACAAAAATACCTCATCATCAAACGGGCGGATAAAGGAGGGAGCTTAGTCATGCAAGATCGCCAGGATACTAGGCGATTATTCGGGGATGCCAAGACCTATGTTCCCCTTCACAGGGACCCCCTCCCAGAGTTAAAAAAAGGAGTTAAAAAGAGAAAAATATGGCCTTTAAATAAATATAAAGGGGATGGGTCATCGTCTGCATTCCAACACTACAAGGAATGCAATAAGAAGTACAAAAACGCAATCAGGGTGCTAAAAAAGATTACGAGACACATAGTGGAGGAGAGTAAAAAAAATCCAAATACATTTTTCAGATATATTAACAATAAAAAAGCAAGATCAGAGCACATTGCACACATAAAAGATGAGGATGGGAGGATGCTTACAGATGACACAGAGAAGGTAACTGTAGTTAATACCTTTTTTCTAATTGGCTTTTATGCAGGAAAAGGATGGGGTATACCGACTGCGACAGTACTGTTAGTGACACATCACAGGGCATACCCTTGTGGCTAACAGAGGCCGGAGTCAAGGAAAGACTGGATAAACTTAATATAAATAAATTACCATGACCAGATGGCTTACACCCGAGAGTCCTCAAAAACTCAGCCAAGTTATAGCCAGACCATTGTTCCTAATCTTTGCGGACAGCATACTGACAGGGATGGTACCAGCTGATTGTAGAAAAGCCAACGTGATACCAATATTCAAAAAGGGGCAGAGACAAATCCCCGGAAACTACAGGCCAGTCAGCTTAACATCAATAGTGGGTAAATTATTGTAGGGGATGATAAGGCCCTAGATCAAAAAATTGATGAACCAAAAAGTATCATTAGTAGTAATCAGCATGGATTTACGAAAGGTCATTCTTGTCAGAGCAATCTGCTAACATTCTACGAGGAAGTGAGCTACCATCTAGACAAGGGAAGGCCTGTGGATGTGGTGTATCTGGATTTTGCAAAAGCATTTGATATAGTTCCCCATAAGTGCTTAATTTACAAACTGAAGTCTCAGGGCATGGATCATAAGGTTTGTTCTTTGGTAAAAAAACTGGTTACAGGCGCGTGTCCAAAGGGTGGTGATAAATAACGTGTACTCAGAACGGTCTGGAGTGGTAAGTTGGGTACCCCAAGGTTCTGTCTTGGGACCAATTCTATTCAATTTATTCATAAATGAAATAAAGGATGGGATAAATAGCTCAATCTCAGTTTTTGCAGAGAACACAAAAATAAGCAGGACAATAACTTCACATCAGGATATAGAAATTTTACAGAAAGACCTGAACAAAATAATGGAGTGGGCAACTACATGGCAAATGAGGTTTAATGTGGAGAAATGTAAAGTAACGCACTTTGGGGCAAAAAACATAAAAGCAAACTACTCACTAGGGGGAGAACCGCTGGGGGAATCAAGGATGGAGAAAGATCTGGGGGTCCTGGTAGATGATAGACTGAGCAATACCATGCAATGTCAAGCTGCAGCTGCTAAGGCCGGCAGAATTTTAGCATGCATACAAAAGGGGATATACTCCAGGGATAAAACGATAATCCTGCCACTGTATAAAACTCTGGTTAGGCCACATCTGGAATACTCTGTCCAGTTCTGGTCACCAGTCCTCAGAAGCGATGTGCTGGAACTGGAGAGAGTCCAAAGAAGGGCAACGAAATGAATAAGGTGCCTGGACGACCTTGATTCTGAGGAATGACTACAAGCACTAAATTTATTCTCGGTGGAGAAGAGACGCTTGAGAGGGGACATGATAGCGATTTACAAATACCTCAGTGATGATCCCATCATAGGAAATAAACTATTCAGTCACATGGAGTGTAAGAGGACATGGGGCCACACAATGAGATTGGAGAAGTGGTTTAACCTTAAACTGCGCAGAGGGTTTTTCACTGTCAGGGCAATAAGGCTGTGGAACTCACAATTGGTGGTGGCAGCGGGGAGTATGGATATTTTTAAAAGACTCTTGGATGTGCATCTTAATGAACACAACATACAGGGATATGGGAAATAGTTATAGACACTGACACAAGTACACCTACACAGGTTGAGCTGGATGGACTATTTATTGTCTTTATTCAACCTTACCAACTATGTAACTCTATGTAATTATTTGAGCTTATCAATTTGGCCTCTGCAGAAGGCATTCTTACAAAAAAGAAAAATTCTTCCTGTGCTGGGAGTACTATAGCACCCCATATTTCTACCATCTCCAAAGGTGCACAAGAACCAGGGCACTCTTCCTGGCTGCCCCCCATAGTGGCCTCTATGAACCAGCCTCACAAGTGGGCTATCCAACTACAGTATGTTGTTGACTTTTTGCAACTGATAGTGACGGCTTTATCTGCTTTACTTGGGAACACAGGTCACATATTAGATGCCCTTTCCTATTATCTATGGGTGCCAGACTACCAATGGGTATTTTTGCACGTTACGTCCTTCTATACTTCGATACCTGCTGTCATGGACAATCAACTTAACAGCCGTCAAGTAGAGTTGGGTAAACACCTGAATTTGCGGGGAGTGTGCATTTTAGGGCCCTAATTGGATGAAGCAATGCACCTGACCGCTGGTCAGTTGCAAGGTTTTGCCCAATCAGGGCACAGAGCACAGTCAGAGCCATGATTGGACAAAGACATGATGACTTTGCGCGATCATGGCTCAGTGCTCATAGTCTCACCCCACACTATAAAAGGATTTCTTCCCACAGGAACCTTTTGCTGTACGGTTGTTGGAGTGGAGATAGTTAGAGCAGGGCTCTGTTTGCTACTAGCAAGTTAGCATGTTATTGTGACTCTGAGTGTAGAGTGTCAGTGTGGTGTTAGCGTAGTGTAAGTATAGTGTAGTGTGTCAGTGCAGTGTTAGTGTAGTGTGAGTATAGTGTAGTGTGTCAGTGTAGTGTTAGTGCAGTATTACATCATTGCATAACATTTAGTGCTGTATACAGTGCTGTATACCTATTTTTATTTTTTTGGCTGCTACTTTTTTTTTTGTCCCGTGCCTGGCCCTTTTTTGGGTAATAAGCCCCCCTCATGTTTGGGAGGCCAGCAAGGAGGGGCAGAAGTTCCCACGCCACTATGAGGGGGCCAGCAGCATTCTCAGGCAATGGTGGGCATGGTCCATCCTCAGGCAGGCACGTTTGTCTGCGTTTAGTGTTGCCCATGCTATCCAAACACAGCATGCAGAGGAGGTGGTGGACTGGCTTACTAAACCATCCTGATCCGCTATCTCCCAAGCAGACACTAGTGCGCAGTCCACCGCAGCTGCCAGAGCAGCATATTCTGCTTCCTTGTCCACAGCTACTCCTGCCATAGCTCCAGCATCATGCATGGAGGAGTCAGCTGAATTATTTGAGCGTCAGCTACTTGCTTCTAGACGAGGTTGAGGAAGAGAGTAACAAGCCTACAGAGAGGGGAGAACACAGATAAACAACAAATTGGCAATCATGTCCCCAAAGCCGTAGCTATTGCCAAATTGGCTCCAGTGATGAGGATGGAGGGGATGATGATGATGAGGTCACTGACACAACTTGGGTGCTGGATAGAGCAGAGAAGGAAAGTGAGGGGGAGGCACAACCCCAACGAGACAGGATGTCCTACAGAGGCAGCCATCATGAAAACAGTAGAGAGCAGCCACCCTACTCCATCAGCCCACTTCCCACAGCTGTGTGGGCCGTTTTTAGCATATTTACAGCTAATCGCACTGTTGCAATTCACAATCTCTGCCGCAAGCAGGTCAAATGTGGCAAAAACACCAGCCATTTGGGTACCACATACTTGCAAAGGCATTTAACTTCCCACCATTCAGCCCATTGGCAAGAGCACCTGAAAGCCACACAAAAAGGGATACAATTATTCTCCTCCTCGCTCCTCATCTTTCATGTCTAAAACATATAAACAATTGAAGCGCTCTACTGTATGATCAGTCATCATAAAGTGATGTGCAAAACTGTGCATATGATAGCCATAAACCATCACCATAAAACAGTGTAAAACCTGTAATAAAACATACAATAAGATCTTGGTGCTAATATATAACCCAATCCGCTGTAGTGGAAAATGATCCTCTAAAAAATAAATAAGATATGCCAATCTGAGAAATAAAGCACATATGTGAATAAGTTTGAACATAACTTATAAGTATTTAAGTATGGTAAAAAAATGGTGCTGTGGCCCTCCAAAAACTAAATTAAATTGTGATAAAATTATTAAGTGAAAACCATACTAAAATGTGCCACAATCCTTAAATATATGTGAACAAAATTGTATAGAATATCCAAAATCATGTTATTTATTTATATCCATCACAGCGCTTGGTTTCTACACACACTATATTCCATCTTTCATGTCTACCCCCCCCCCCCCCGCTAAATCTCATGACCTCTCAGAAGCCTCCACTGACAGAGGTGATGGTATAGCAAAGGGTGTCACAGGTCCTTGCAACACATCTGCAAGCAGGCAAGCAGCACACCACCAGCTGTAGAGTATAGCAGGCAAATTTCTCTATCCCAACTGCTGCATTGAAAAAAAAAGACACTCCCTGCCACCCACATGCCCAGTATCCAAATTCCAGCTTTTCCAAATTGCTGGCTCTACAACTTCTTTACGTCTTGTGGATTCTGCCCCCTTCTGTGAATTTGCAGAATGTGCTGTACCACAAAGGCAGGTTCCCAGTCGCTTTTTATTTGCACGTAAGGCCATTCCAGCTCTGTAAATCACGTGGAAGTCAATGTTTTGGCATCATTGGGCAAGGCAGTCAGCAGCAAAGTCCAACTTGCTGCTGACACATGGTCCAGCGAGCATGGTCAGGGACGATATATTTTGTTCACAGCACACTGGGTAACTCTGCTTGCAACTAGGAAGGATACAGGACAGGGCTCAGTGCTGGAGCTGGTTTTGCTGCACGTCTGCATTACAGCTGGTGGTGATGATGCGAGATTAGTCAGCTCCACCCCTCCTCCTCCATGCCCTCTCTTGCTGAATTGTCCTATGAACCACCAGTACACCCTAAGCTTTCAAGAGGCTATTTAATGTCAGGCAAAAAGATGCCATGCAGTGCTTCAGCTGGTCTGTCTAGGGGACAGGAGTCACACCGGAGCAGAAATTCTTTTAGCTTTGCAGGGGCAGGCCCAGAGGTGGTTCACGCTACAGAAGCTTGAGCCAGGAATGGTGGTGTGCGATAATGGCACTAACTCTCTGTCCATCCTTCGACAGGGAAAGTTGACATGTGCCATGTTTGGGTGGAGCATTAACACTTGGGATTTAAGCCACAGTTTTGGAAGTTCCAAGCCCTTTTGTCTCTGAAGATCTGCACTGTGTTTTTCGAAAAGCGTTGGACAGTTCTGGGCTTTGGGGGTCAAGTCTCTCTGCTCTCGTCTCCGCATACGCTTGGGTCCCTGCTATGATGGAAAGCCAGCTTACGCTGAGGGAGTCCAGAGCGCAGCTTGACACGCAGGTGGCTGGGCAGCGTGGAGAGATGACGTCATCCCGAGCACTTGCGGACAGACTTGACTTCCCACTGATGTTTACCTTTGGGATATCATCTACAGATGCCTGTCAAATTATTTTAACATGGGAGTTTCCAATTGTATGTTTTGATTAAAAGCTTAGCTAGATTAGATTAGCTTTTACTCCTGCACTCAGAGGCCACTTCTCCCCTTTGTTTTATTCTCAGCCTTGCTGGAATCTGGCTTTTATTCCTACCTGGTGGCAGCCTTCAGTGTATGGATTAATAGATCATATTTAATTCATGTTTTATAGACTTTTTATGGACATTCTTATTTGGGTTGCAGCAGAACTTTCAGTGTTTGCACCTTGTTCTTTATGTTGATGAGCACGGATAGGGCTGCATTTGATGGGTACTAGTAAGGCTGCATTCGATGAGCACTGGTGAGGCTCTTTTACCCCTGCACTTAGAGGCTCCTCTCCCCTTTGTTTTATCATCAGTGCCCATCAAATGCAGCCTCATCAGTGCCCATAAATGCAGCCTCACCAGTGGCCATCAAATGTAGCCCCATCAGTGCCCATCAAATGTAGCCCCATCAGTGCCCATCAAATGCAGTCTCATCAGTGCCCATTAATGCAGCCTCACCAGTGCCCATCAAATGCAGAGAAATGCGACAGCCTGGACATTTTGGAGAGGACTGTAGGCTAGCCTCTTGCCTACGGGCCCTGGCATTTGAGGGGGCTCTATTCTTTGGGAGGTGTGTGCCTGGGGGACCTTTGGAGTAATTTTACTTTGGATTCAAGTAGGGATGCACCGATACCGGGCATTTTTGGGGTATCGGTACTCGTGAAAATTCACCGATACCAGAAACCGATACCGGAAGTGACGTCAGCTTGGGCGGAGTTCAGGAACCGGATAAGGTTGCGGCCTCTCCACGCGGCGGTGAGTTCTGTTTCCCTCATGACAGACGTGTTTTGCTGCTGCTGCGCCTGCTACATGGCTGCCCCACATGGCGAGCGTCCTCCTTATACCATGTCCCCACATGGCGGCCGATGAATGCTCTTCTCTATTTCTAACTGTTGCTTACTTTCTTCATATGTGTCCCACGGCGGGTGATTGCCGTACACTGCTTTCATCATCATTTGCCCAACATGCTGGACAGCCTGTGTTATACTTAAGTTAGTTTTGTCCCACATTGTCTCTCTCTCTATTGCCTAACATGGCGGCCGGCCTGTGTTACACTTAAGTTAGTTTATCCCACATTGTCTCTCTCTTGCCTAACATGGCGGCCGGCCTGTGTTATACTTAAGTTAGTTTGTCCCACATTGTCTCTCTCGCCTAACGTGGCGGCCGGCCTGTGTTACACTTAGTTTGTCCCACATTGTCTTTCTCTCTCTTGCCTAACATAATGTCCACTGTCCAGCATGGTGGCCAGCCTGTGTTTGTGTGTGTTACATAACTTAGTGTCCCACATTGTCTCTGTTGCTTAACATGTCCATCATGGCGGCAAATGACTGCTGCTGTTACATAAATCATCATTGTCTCTTGCCTAACATTTTCCTGCATGTGCCTTCCTGAGACCATCCTCTGCTTTTTGTATTGTAGATATACCGACTGTTGTACCCGACAGATGGATGTCATCCTCCCCGCTGGTTTACTTGGCCATACCAAGATGCTGGATGCAGCAGGAACAAACAACAAGCACCGGTGAGAGCAGCTTCATTATTCTAAAAAATAGTAGGTGTCATCATGTGTGAAAAAATCAGAAAACAAAACAATTTTTTCCCCATTTTCCTCATTTTTTCCCCCTTAAGGTGGAGAGACTTACTTATTTCTGGCTTTAAGTGCATTGCAAACGGATGCCACTGCCAGCAAAATATCAGCTGTCTAGAAGTTTTTTAAAATTGATGAAACCAACAAACGCATTGCAGACTGCAAACTCTGTTCTGCCAAAATATCCAGAGGAGGTTCAAAAGTTAGTTCTTATAATACCAGTAATCTCATAAAACACCTCAAAATTAAACACAAGACTGAGCATGGCAAATTTACAGCTGTCACTAGCTCTTGCACTCAGCAGCTGACACTGCAGCAAACCCTTGCCAGACGTGAAAAATTTTCCATGGATAACCCAAGGGCTAAAAAAATTTCTGAAGTAGTTAACCAGTTCATCGTTCTTGATGATCAGCCACTATCAATAGTTGACAATGTGAGTTTTCGTCGACTTATGAATCTTTTGGAGCCAAAGTACAAAATTCCCAGCCACCATGTCACAGATGTCATGTTGCCACAATTACACAACACAGTGAAAAAACACGTTACCAACATGCTACAGGAGGACATAAAGGCTATTAGTTTCACCACGGACATTTGGAGTAGTAGTGTGAGTCCCATGTCTGTAATTAGCTTAACTGCACAGTGGATTGATGCTAATTTCGGGCGGCGCAGTGGTGTAGTGAGTAGCACTCTCGCCTAGCAGTAAGAAGGGTCACTAGTTTGAATCCCAACCACAACACTACCTGCCTGGAGTTTGCATGTTCTCCCTGTGCCTGCGTGGGTTTCCTCCGGGTACTCCGGTTTCCTCCCACACTCCAAAGACATGCTGGTAGGTTAATTGGATCCTGTCTAAATTGTCCCTAGTATGTATGAATGTGAGTTAGGGACCTTAGATTGTAATCTCCTTGAGGGTAGGGACCGATGTGAATGTACAATGTATATGTAAAGCGCTGCGTAAATTGACGGCGCTATATAAGTACCTGAAATAAATAAATTTCACTCTGCACCAAGTCATGCTGCAAGCAAAGAAATTTCAAGGCTCTCACACAGGCCAAGCTATAAGAAGCATACTAGAAGAAATGCTTGACACTTGGGTGATTCCCAAAAGTTCTGTCCATGTGGTAGTCCGTGATAATGGCAGAAAATTGATAAAAGGTGTACAAGATGCTGGTCTTCAGATGTGTGGCACATACACTGCAGCTGGCTGTCTCAGAAGGGCTTTTATCACATCGCAGCATTACGGAGGCTGTGGGAGTTGGGCGCAAAATAGTTGGGCACTTTAAACATTCAAACCTGGCATATTCTCGGCTGCAAGATATTCAGCCCCAGCTTGGTCAACCTATTAAAAGACATCAGCAAGATGTTCAGACTCGCTGGAACAGCACTTTTTACATGCTGCAGTCTCTGATAGAGCAAAAATGGGCCATTGGAGTATATGTGTCAGAACATGATCTGCCTGCAACGATCACTGCAAATCAGTGGAATCTCCTGGAGTAGATGATCAATATCTTGGCTCCCTTTGAAGAGTTGACTCGGCATGTGATTTGTTCAGATTCTTTTGCCTCGGATGTAATTGCTGCAGTGACTGTGCTACAGCGTTTATTATCTAAAGAAGTGGATGAGGACCACGGTGTTAAAACGATGAAGAGCACATTGCTTGGTGTTTTGCAGAAATGGTTCTCTGACATGGCACAAAATCCACTTTACTGCATCGCTACTTTACTCGATCCAAGGTAATCAATTATTGCTGGCTGCTATTTTGCATTGTTTTTATTTGAATAATGATGATATGATTTTGTTTTTTGGATGAAGGTGATATTTTACAGTGTTATTATCACTTGCTTGCATTAAAAAAAAAAAAATTTGTAATGCAAGTGATAACACTGTAAATCTCACCCTCATAAAAAACACAAAACTAAATCGATAATGACAAACACACTTACCTGCTCTGCCTCCGTGTATTGGTTTTGCACAGAGCAAGCCAGACAACTGTTTTTGCCGTGTCCCCCGCCGTCACCTTTCCTTCTAGCAGTGCCCCCATAGCAAGCTTCCACAGTTGTTGCTTTGCTTGCATGACGTTGTCTAGTGTCTTGTATTTTTCTTCTTCTAGGTATAAAGATCAGTTCTTCTCAAATGCAGATGCTGGCAGGCAGGCAGGTCAAAGAGATGTTCGTGCTGGAAATGCAACATATATCTTCTGTACAGCTACTACTGGCACAGGCAGCTACACCTGAGGTGCTTGAGAAACCAGCTACCAAAAGGCCTCGCACTAAGCAACAGCCAGGTACCGGTGTGACTGTGGACAGTGTTTTTCAAGAAATTGCTTATTCATCTACATTTGAGAACAGTGCTCCCACAGCTGCTACCATACAACTAGAAGCATATCTTGGAGAGGCCACTGTGCCTCGTTCGGACAAACCTCTTGAGTATTGGGCAGTCAGTAAACTGCGATTTTCCACTCTAGCCCAAATGGCACAAAAATATCTTACAGCTCCTTGCAGTAGTGTGGAAAGTGAGAGATTGTTCAGTGCAACGTCACACATTCTGACTGACACCAGAAACCAACTTCTAACTGAACATGCAGAGATTCTTCTGTTTCTCAAAAAAAACTTGCCACTTGCGTTTGAATTGGAAAAGTAATCTACTGCCTGTTACTGTCCAACTGTAAGGCATCATGCACAGTTGCACGCTACAGCTCAAAGCAACCACCTGGCATTTGACCTTTTTTTTTTGCATTTCCTCTGCCTGTTAACTCCCCTCCATGTTGGCCTTTAAAAAAAAAAAAAATATGCCTTTTTAACTCTATGCCACAACCTTTTTCCTTAAGTGAAAAAGTGAATCACCTATGGTGTGCACATTGCACACTATAGGTGATTCAACGTGCAATGCATGGGAGACACATAGCCTAATATGGAGCGGCATAGAGTTAACACTAGAGGAAAACGAAAGGCTCAAAAACAGGGAGCTCAAACGCCTGTAAGAGCAGCTACTTTGAGCTTTATTGTGCATGTAGCCTTACAGCTGCTAAGCCCTTGGCTCCTGGAATGACCCTAATTTTGGTCTGTGAAAAATGTTTTTTCATGAGTTTCATAAGAAGTTGAATTAGAAGCTAGCACTTTTTTTTTTTATTATTTAAAAAATGTTTTCAAAATAATGTTAGTTTTGAGGTACTGTTCAGCTGCTCCTCCTCAGGCCTAACATTATTTAACTGTGTTGCACTTGGGTTGGTTGATGTGATGACGTGAACTTGCGATGTTTGTTTTATACGTGGCATCATCAACAATGATGATATTTCATATTCTGTGTGACATTTGAGCTTTTCATTCTCAAGGCATATTGCCTGTACAATGCAGCTAAAAGCATCTGCTCCTCAAGGAGTTTAAGCTTTTTTCCTGCCTGTTAATGCCTCCCCTCCGTATAAGCCCATTGCACATTTCAGGAGTTTAGTGGCAGGAAAGTTTACAGGCAGAAAAAAAATCCAAAGATTTCTATTTCCAATTTCTTTGGATTTTTTTTTCCTGCCTGCTGCCTATAAGCTGCTCTGCCACTAAACTTCTGAAACCGCATAGTGTTCCTTGGCCGATGGCCATGAATGAACACATAGGCTAACATGGAGGGGAAGAGGTAACGGGTAGAGAAAAAAAAAAGCTCAAAAGAGCTAAAACACCTAGAGAAGCAGCTGCTTTGAGCTGTGCATGAGGCCTTACTGCAGCCTACAGTAGGAAAGGAGATCTGTAAGATTAGAACCAACATCAATGAAGGCGATAATCTATCGAACGACGAAAGGGTCGCTCTCAAAAAACTACATGATCATCCACACATAACAATAAAGCCCTCCGATAAGGGGGGCAATATTGTTATTATGGACAACACACAATATGTGGAGATGTGCATGAAAATCCTTGAAAATAAAAAATGATACTGTAAGATCCAAGCTAATAAGATTATTAAATTCACTCAGGAATTTTACTCCCTAGTAGATCTCGCCTTCGAACAACAGGTGATCAGCAAATTAGAATGGGAATTTATTAGAATTAAACAACCAAAGATCCCAACCTTTTATGCTCTACCGAAATTGCATAAATGTGTAAAACAACCAACAGGCAGACCTATATTGTCGGGGATCGGCTCAATAACACTGAACCTCAGTTCCTTCATCGATGGGCATCTTCACCCATTTGTGACCAATCTTCCCAGTTACTTACGCGACACTCCCCACTTACTCCAGATCTTGGATGGAATGACCATTCCCCCACATCGATTTTGGTGGCAATCGACGTGGAGGCCTTATACAGCTCGATTCCCCACAGCAAGGGCTTAAGCTGTATTCGACAGGTCATCTTACAAGATAATAGACTTAATCCTAAAATGGGTGATTTTTTGCTGGATTCCTTGGACTATATCCTACAACATAACCACTTCACTTTCAATGGCTCCCACTTCCTCCAGGTGCAGGGGGTAGCGATGGGGACCTTGTGTACCCCATCGTATGCCAACCTGTACCTGGGGGAGTGGGAGCGCATGATTAACCAATCCGAGGAGCTGGCTCCTTTCATGATGAATGTGAGCCTATGGCTCACATTCATCGATGATGTCTTCCTTGTTTGGGACAGCCCACAAGATCAACTGGAACCTTTCTTAGAATGTTTGAACACAAATAATTTCAATTTGGGTTTTACAATGACTTTTGACAATTCTTCCATAACTTTCTTGGATGTAACCATCCATAAAGATGACAGGGGACGTATCAGCAGTAGTTTATACAGGAAGCCAACAGCGGGCAATATTATATTACATGCTAGCAGCTTTCATCCAACACCCCTAATTGCATCCATCCCTTTCAGTCAGTACTTGAGGACACGCAGAAATTGCACAGATGACACAACCTTTAGAAGAGAGGCTGATCTCCTGAGGGAGAGACTATTACTGCGGGGTTACTCTAAATCATGCCTCAAAAAGGCCTACAATCGGGCAGTAGTGAAACCCAGGAAAGAATTGCTTTACAATCCATCCTCTAAAAATATCAAGAAGAATCCAATTTCGATTATAACCAAATACTTCAACCAGCACGAAACCTTCAAAAAAATCGCCAATAAGTATTGGCATCTTCTTTCAATGGACCCCACTATAGGCACATATGTGAGCAAACACCCGGTCTTTACATTCAAAAGAGCCAGATCTCTCAAGGATTACCTGGTGTCCAGTGAATACCACGATTCCGGACACCAGGATCCGTGCAAATACCCAGGTACATTTACTTGTGGGGGGTGCAACTACTGCCGCTTTATGAACACCACGCGCAATATAACACTCCCAAATGGCGAACGTTACCGCCCTAAACACTATGCGAATTGCCAAACAGCTAATGTAGTCTACCTACTTTTATGTAACTGCTTTTGTTTCTATGTGGGCAAAACTATTCAGCCCTTTTGGCGACGGGCCTATCGACACATCCTATCCATGCAGACCAGTAATCCAAGCCTCCCCCTGGGAAGACATGTGAGAGACCTACATGAAGGAATCACTCCGAAGATTTCCTTCCTGATTCTAGACAGAATACACCCTGGTATTAGAGGAGGCGACACTAACAAAATATTAATGCAGGCCGAACAAAGGTGGATTTTTCGCTTGAATGCGACTATGCCAGCTGGCCTCAATGCAACCACTTCCTTCAGACCCTTCCTGGAGGGTTTCTCCTCAGGAGGATCTGAATGGGAACCTCTACAATAGGATCGCCCCCCCCCCCCCCTTTTATTTAAATTGAGGTAGTCCTTTGCCTACCTGGACTATCTGTATTCCTTGTTTATTGATTATTATTTTTTACCCACTATAGTAATCTCGTACTCTCACGTGACTGGATAAATACATACACTCTGGGAATATGCCCCTGGCCAGGGATGGTCTTTGGAATTGATAGGACATAAAAACTAATAAGATTATAGATATATTTCTAGTTTGAACATGTTATTCCTGTTTAGCCTGTGATATAATATGCTGTTTAAAATATATAATGGAACAACTCCTTCCTATCATTTCAGGACCTTTTCTGATCCAGTGGGACCGTCCCTCCCGACCACACGGAGATCCATTCAGTATCGGCGTCCTTATATTCATTCTCTTTTTACCTCTTCCTTCTTTGCTTTTCTCCTCCTCCCTTTCCTAGGAGGATTCTCCCTCCTTCTCCTCCTACATGACTGCATTTTCTCTTCTTTCCTCCCCTGTTTACTTTCTGCTGTCACTTCTCCATTCACTGTTACTTCCTTCTTTACACCCTTTTCTGTATGTTTGTGTCCCCTATTTCTGGGTTGTTTTTTTTTTTTTTCCTCTTACCATTTATCCAATCACTTTCACTCCTTTCCCTTCCATCCATCCAGGCCTGGGCTGTGTTGTTAGCTCACTCAGCGCACCCGGGGGAGACCGAGGAGCGCTCCCTTCAGAGCGCTCCCGGACCCCCCCCTCTCTGGCAGTCTGTGTCATGGATCTCCACGACAACGGGCACGCCAGCTCTGCGGGACTTCTAGACGCACGGGGGAATCCTCCACGTCGCGCCGGCTCCGCCCCCTGCCGAGCCAGATCTCTCAAGGATTACCTGGTGTCCAGTGAATACCACGATTCCGGACACCAGGATCCGTGCAAATACCCAGGTACATTTACTTGTGGGGGGTGCAACTACTGCCGCTTTATGAACACCACGCGCAATATAACACTCCCAAATGGCGAACGTTACCGCCCTAAACACTATGCGAATTGCCAAACAGCTAATGTAGTCTACCTACTTTTATGTAACTGCTTTTGTTTCTATGTGGGCAAAACTATTCAGCCCTTTTGGCGACGGGCCTATCGACACATCCTATCCATGCAGACCAGTAATCCAAGCCTCCCCCTGGGAAGACATGTGAGAGACCTACATGAAGGAATCACTCCGAAGATTTCCTTCCTGATTCTAGACAGAATACACCCTGGTATTAGAGGAGGCGACACTAACAAAATATTAATGCAGGCCGAACAAAGGTGGATTTTTCGCTTGAATGCGACTATGCCAGCTGGCCTCAATGCAACCACTTCCTTCAGACCCTTCCTGGAGGGTTTCTCCTCAGGAGGATCTGAATGGGAACCTCTACAATAGGATCGCCCCCCCCCCCCCCCCTTTTATTTAAATTGAGGTAGTCCTTTGCCTACCTGGACTATCTGTATTCCTTGTTTATTGATTATTATTTTTTACCCACTATAGTAATCTCGTACTCTCACGTGACTGGATAAATACATACACTCTGGGAATATGCCCCTGGCCAGGGATGGTCTTTGGAATTGATAGGACATAAAAACTAATAAGATTATAGATATATTTCTAGTTTGAACATGTTATTCCTGTTTAGCCTGTGATATAATATGCTGTTTAAAATATATAATGGAACAACTCCTTCCTATCATTTCAGGACCTTTTCTGATCCAGTGGGACCGTCCCTCCCGACCACACGGAGATCCATTCAGTATCGGCGTCCTTATATTCATTCTCTTTTTACCTCTTCCTTCTTTGCTTTTCTCCTCCGCCCTTTCCTAGGAGGATTCTCCCTCCTTCTCCTCCTACATGACTGCATTTTCTCTTCTTTCCTCCCCTGTTTACTTTCTGCTGTCACTTCTCCATTCACTGTTACTTCCTTCTTTACACCCTTTTCTGTATGTTTGTGTCCCCTATTTCTGGGTTGTTTTTTTTTTTTTTCCTCTTACCATTTATCCAATCACTTTCACTCCTTTCCCTTCCATCCATCCAGGCCTGGGCTGTGTTGTTAGCTCACTCAGCGCACCCGGGGGAGACCGAGGAGCGCTCCCTTCAGAGCGCTCCCGGACCCCCCCCTCTCTGTGTCATGGATCTCCACGACAACGGGCACGCCAGCTCTGCGGGACTTCTAGACGCACGGGGGAATCCTCCACGTCGCGCCGGCTCCGCCCCCTGCCGAGCACAGCGCTGTTATACATGTCCATCCCCTCCCTGCTGTGGATGCTTTCACTCCAGGGAGTGTTTCGTGGGGATGACGCTATGCGTCGCTCTGCCTGGGGGATATCCTAGACAGACATCTCACGTCCTCCCTAAAAAAAAACAAAACAAAAAAAAAAAACAAAACTTGTGACTGCCCCATACTCATGGTTCAGCCAATCAGGCTGCTGATTGGACATCCCCACCCACTGCAATTAAACACACATTTAAACTCCTCCAGCACTGCATTAATAAGCTGCTACTGACACCACACAGACGTGCTTGGAGGAAGCTGAGACAGGCAGGTAAATGCATGGACCCCCTCTGGTTGGGATGTTTGGAAATTTTACAGATGGTTAACCGTTTACTTACCTATAATATTTCCCTGATGTGTTTTATAATCTGCAGACTTATGCGTATTCACACCCAACCAGGGAACCTGCATATTTCCTTGGACTCCTGCCCATTTTGATTCTGGGGTATTATTCAAATACTTTCTGCTGCTGAAATTGGGACCCATGATCTGGTTCCTTATATCCTCAGTTTTTAGGTACGTGTTATATATGTTCTATATTTACAATCTCGGGTGAATCTGCTAACCCCAATACTCCTTACAATTCTGAGAATAGTATTGTATTTATACTAGGCTCTCTTTTTAAGACTCTCATTGAAATATTTTCATTGCAGCAGGATTGTACCCCCCACCCTCTAACTCCATCAAACAGGCTGTCTCAAGCCTTCGCAGTGAGGGGAGGACTGTGTCTGTTCTTGTATTGGGGATATCCTTTGTGAAGCAACCTCAGTCCACCCTGGTTCTTTTTCCTGTGATTCACCTGGTATCTTCCCTATCTCCTTGAGCCTCGGTTCTGTGATCCCTGTGTGACCTTGACGGGCGGCAAATTCTTGATTCGCATTGGATGCTGATAATGTCCCTGGGAGTGCTTATATGAATCTTAAGGGGTCAGTATGAAATCTCTGCATGTATATGCCTGGAACTTACTAAAGATGTAACATATGTTAATGTCTATTGACCTTTATAATGTAAACTACTGCCTCCTGCTGTGAATGCCTGAGATATTCATCCATTTATGTTTGCTCTGCTTTTTGTTAATTTTCTAGATGAAATATCCATTTTGACCAATTGTCGTTACCCCTGAAGAAGAGGTCAACCCCTTTTGCTTACCTCGAAACGTCGGGTTCTATGATCATTGGTTCTTTACTACCTGTATCATTGCATTTGGTCATTTATTTGTAGAATTACTTTTTCCCATTTACATGCATCCATTTTATTGTATATATGGTTAGGTCATGTGTAATGATTTTTAGATGCTAAATTAATAAACTACAATACTTTTATACAAAAACTATAAACTTCTACTACTTTCTACTTTATTAGAGGTAACCCCGTGAAAAAAGTCCCGCTAGAGGAATCGCACTCCTTCAGGGGGTGCTTAGGTTTGGTTACTGCAGCCTACATGCCAACCTAACACACATCCTTGCCATCCTGGAATGTTCTGTCTGTGAAATGTGTTTCTGTTACACATGTGTAAGTTGAACTGGAAACAAACACATGTTGTGTTTTTTTGGTTTTTTGAAATTTTATAAATGTCTTGTGTTGTGAGTTGACTGAGGTACTGTACTGTTCTTGCAGCTCCTCATGCCTAAACATTGTGAACCTTCAATGTACATGTCATTGATGACATTGACATTATTTTTTATATAACATGTTCTGTGCAATTTGCGCTTTAACAGCTTTGTGACCAGCAAATAAACATGTTTTCTTTCATAATCTTTTGACTGCGTTTCAATTCCTTACATTATGATGAAAATGTGTAATTTTTCATTATTTAAAAAAAATGGTCACATGACCAAAATCAGGTATCGGTAATTGGTATCGGCGTCTACATGATGTCAAGTATCGGTACTCGTACTCGGTGTCAAAAAAGTGGCATCAGTGTATCCCTAGATTCTAGTCCATATCTCCCCAAAATACACAGACTGAGAACTGGAGGACCCGGATACAGATTTGGGGCCACTGTGTTTTGTTGGGGTATAGACAGCACAAACCAGCATTGACTGTTTCAATCCCCTCCTAGACTCAGAAACTCAAAGCAGATAATTATAATTGGCTCAAAACAACCTGATGCTGAAGTCTCCTGCTGTCATATGTAATCTATTAATTAAGGTGTTATGTGTTTACTGTTAAGGCCGGCCATAGACAGTTTGAATCTCTTGTATGGGCAGACTAAATGTACCAAGTTAATTGATTGACCAGCCTGCCGGATTTACTTACGATTATTGCTAGTGGCCCCTCTCCCCAGGGAGAATACAATGTCTTGGCAGGAGGTTTTTCCATATCAGCGCTGTCTGTGATGGGGGAATCATGTTTCCTGCAACTACAGAAATTTGTACCATCTATGGCCTGCCTTAGTGTCTTTCTCCTATTATGTAATTTCCCCATTTTTTGTCTAAGTGTAAATTTCCATTGTTAATTGAGTAACCTATTGTTTGGTTGCTAATCCTCCTGGAGATGTGATTGGTCTTGTGTCAACTTTGCCTTGTTACCTAACCATTGTGGGATGTTTACCCTAATGTGTAATATATTTTTTTCATTGTTAACGTGGTGACTGTCCCTATTTTTGAAGTGTATAAAAACCAGTATTTTTTAATAAAGTAATTCCTTTGTTTTTTATGTTAATATCTTGTCTGTGTACTATTCTTGGGGTAAAGGGCTGGTATTAGCAAGCAGTCTGCTGGAAGGGTATAGAAGACAGGGGGCATTGTTTGGCGTAGGCACCCAGGTGGGGTGCCAGGTGATCCATCACAGGTAGGAAGCCTTTCCTCTCAGTAGCTGCTTCAGTGTATTCATTGAGGATAATTCCCAAAGAGCCCAAGCTTTAAGACAGACGTTTCTGCTCATTTGCACAGAAAGTAAGGAGATTCTGGTGATCTGATGGCTCACACTCTTTATACTGTCTATACAGAATAGAAGGCAGAGGGTAGAAGCTGCAATCTTGATGAAAGTCTGGAATTATCAGGAGATAGTTCACAATTAATTCTTCCAGCCTAGTTTATCATAGTCTGGGCAACTGATAGGGTGGCTATGTTGGGCAGGGCCTGCCAAAGGAAAGGAGGACATCGAAAGAATCTTCAAATGTCTATTTACTGAATCCTTAACCACTTCCCTACCCAGCCATAGACATATGACGTCCACAGATGGGATCTCCCATCCTGGATGGAGGTCATATGACGGCCTGGGATTCCCGTCCGTCTAGGGGGCGCGCGCGCGCGCCGCCTTGCTTAGGACCCGGTGCGCGTGCCTGGCGGCCGCGATGTCCACCGGGCACCCGCGATTGCCCGTTAACCGGGCCGTGGATCTGTGTGTGTAAACACACAGATCCACGTCCTGTCAGTTGTGAGGAGAGCGATCTGTGTTCCTAGTACAGCGGAACACTGATCGGTCTCCTCCCCTTGTACATCCCCGCCCCCTACAGTTAGAAACACTCCCTTAGGAAACATATTAACCCCTTGTGTCCCCCTAGTGGTTAACCCCTTCACTGCCTGTCACATTTACACAGTAATCAATGCAATTTTATAGCATTGATCGCTGTATAAATGTGAATGGTCCCAAAAATGTGTCAAGTGTGTCCGATGTGTCCGCCATGTCGCAGTCACGAAAAAAAAATCGCGATCGCCGCTAAAAAAAAAAATAATAAAAAAAAAAAAAATGCCATAAATCTATCCCGTATTTTGTAGACGCTATAACTTTTGCGCAAATCAATGAATATACGCTTATTGCGTTTTTTTTTTACCAAAAATATGTAGAAGAATACGTATCGGCCGAAACTGAGGTAAAAATTAGTTTTTTTTAAAAAAAATTGGGATATTTATTATAGCAAAAAGTAAAAAATATTGTGTTTTTTTCAAAATTGTCCCTCTTCTTTTGTTTATAGCGCAAAAAATAAAAAACGCAGAGGTGATCAAATACCACCAAAAGAAAGCTCTATTTGTGGGGAAAAAGGGACGTCAATTTTGTTTGGGTACAACGTCGCACGACCGCGCAATTGTCGTTTAAAATGCGACAGCGCTGAAAACTAAAAATTGGCCTGGGAAGGAAGGGGGTGAAAATGCCCTGTATTGAACCGGTTAAAGGAGGGGTACCCTCGACAGAAATAGTAGACTGATCATGCAGTGCAAGAATTGCAGGGTTTACAATGGGGACGGAGATTTTCTTGTGAAATTCTACGCCCAAGGTGTCCAAACTGTCAGGAGGGTTCAATAACCTCTCTGAAATTGGACAATTGGCCCAACTTGCCCAATCCAGGGTAAGAAAAGTCTCTCTTTAAAAATGCTCTTTTTGTGTGTCACGGACCTGGCCGGGACGGAGGCTGTTGGAGAGGACTGTATGCAGGCCTGTTGCCCACCGATTATGGGCCCTAGCATTTGGGGGAATGGTGCTCTCTGTGAGCTGTATGCCTGGGGACCCTGGGGTTGATGTTACTATGGATTCAGCTCCATGTCCCCCCAAAACACACAGACTCTGGAACCCTTTATATGCCATATTAGAATGGTGACTGATTTATACCATTGGGACTCGTACTGTTAAATGCTAATGTCATCAACTCTGCTATAATGTGTTTAGTGTGGCTCTAAGAGTCTTTTCACCCATTGTTGTTTATGTTAATTGAGAGAGCTGATCACATTAGCCACCAGCCCTGGCTAATAGACGAATGGTCTAGGCTGAGGAGGGGGGAGATTGTTGTTTGTATTGTTAATTGTATTAATGTGTGAAGCCCGGTGCCCACAAGACTGTCATCTGGTCTGGGTACATTTTGTAGTAAATTAGGTCATGTTAATTAGGTTAGCTTTGAGTCATCCCTGACATAAAAAGGTCTGTGAGATCTCAAAATAAAGGCAGTTCTGATGTACTCCGAGACTGGTGTTGTCTAGTTCTTGGGGTTTCTATTGCCAGATCCATTGGACTCGTGTTCCAGAACTTAGGAAGCGGTATACAGACGGAAGCACTCAAGCGGAGTGTGGGGCGTTCCGTGACATTGGTGGCAAGCAGCGGGAAAGCTTCCTGAAGTCTGAAGTCTGGGACATCCAAACCTCCAACTGGATCCAAGATCAGCATAGCAGACTTCAGTCACCCCAGCGGAGATATGGACCTGGCATCAGAATTCCCGGGGCTGCTGCGGATCATCCTTTCAACGTACACCAGGACTGTGTCTGAGGATGAATACCTGGAGCTCAGGCAGCTGATTCGGGTGGAGCTCTGGATTGCAGCCCTCCGTCTCGCTGGTATAAAACAGGGCAAGTGCTTTCCAACCCAAGAGCAACGGGCCAGTGACCAACGGGCATTGCGGATGGCATTCCTGGGAGAGCAGCCCCAGGAGCAATGGGTGACTGAGTTGGACAGGTTGGTCCAGCAGGAGATAGAGCTGGACAATCGTTATCGGGCTCTGCAATGGCACGCAGAGGAGGGATATTTAGGGGAGACAACAGAATGCTCTCCGGAGGGATATGACTTTGGCGGCCCTGGATTGCTGTGGGAGAACCTTACAGATCTTTTTATGTTTGGCGATGAAGGGGAACCTGACCTTGAGGACATGAGAGACTATAGAGAGTCTATGCTCGGTCTTGCAGGGGTCTCAGAGCTCAAACCTGATCTGGACCATTTGCTAAGGAAGGAACAGCATCTGGAAAGGGCATACAGGAAACTGCTAGAACAAGTTCAGCAGCATGCCAGAGAATCGGCAGTGGAAAATCTGGAGATTGCCGTCCCCAAACCTGAAGTGCTGACAACAGGGCAGAGCTCTGCTAACCTCTGTCCAGAAATGATAACATCTTCTGGGTTCCATGGACAGGAGATGGTGAACCCCTATTCCCCGACATCAGTTGCAGAGACATGGGATTTGATAGACTTTTCTGCTGAGGAAGAACAACCTGATGAGCCTCCAGCAGAAGAGCTGCTATCAGGGCCAAAGTTCACTGTGTTCTGCCCAGCACCAACAGTGGCTTCGGCCTTCCTGAGAGAAGAGGTAGTCGGCCTTTCTCCCACAACACTGACAGGGACATGTGATTTTCTGCCAGCAGCATCTATGGAGTTAAAACAAACTTCTCCAGCTGAAGATCTGGTAACTGAACAGAGGGTCCAAGACCTCTGTCCCACACTTTTACCACTTCCAGAGACTGGGGATTTAATAGACATTTCTGTAGAGGAGGAACCACCTAGCAAAACCCCAGCAGAAGTGCTGGCAACCGGACAGAGGGTCCAAGACCTCTGCCCCACATCTGCAGCAATTGTGGAGGCTCAGGGTGAGAAGATGGCAATCACTTCCCAGCAGCAGATACAGGGGGAGAAGGGAGAGGAGGTGTGTGTTGTCCCTCCCCAACAGTTGGCCAGGGTGGAGGAAGTGGGCTTTCCTCCCCAGCAAAGATCCGTGTACCTGGGAGACAGTACCATCGACATGTCGTCCCAGCAGCCAGATGAGGGAATGGAAAAGGAAGCAGCCGGCTCACCTCCCCAATGGCAGCTACACAGTTTGGGAGGGGAGGAAGCCAGCTGCCTGCCCCAACAGTTAGCTGGAGCAGAGGATGCGGAGTCCCCAGCAGAAGTGCTGGCAACAGGGCAGAGTGCTACCAACCTCTGCCCAGCACCAGCAACAACTACAGAGTTCCAGGGAGGCGGGGCAGTCGGCCTCCCTCTCCAACAGTTAGCCGGAACAGATGGTGTGGAGTTTCCAGCAGAAGGGCTGGCAACAGGGCCGAGGACTGCTGGACTCTGCCCTCAACTAACAGAGGATGGATTTCCTGTGAAGGTGGATGGGACTTCAGTCTCCACCTGTATACCCCAGGGATGCTGGGCAGTGGGCCCCGATCCCCAACAGCATGACAGAGAGGTTGGCTGGGTGAGTGATACTCTGTTTGGAATAATTTATTTGGGGTACTGTGTGGGTACAGGCAGTAGAGGACTGGAGCTGTTTACTAACTTCGGAGTCAACCCGTCTGGGGTCTCCTCCTGTGTTAGTCTCCTGCCGAAAGGGGAGAAATGTCACGGACCTGGCCGGGACGGAGGCTGTTGGAGAGGACTGTATGCAGGCCTGTTGCCCACCGATTATGGGCCCTAGCATTTGGGGGAATGGTGCTCTCTGTGAGCTGTATGCCTGGGGACCCTGGGGTTGATGTTACTATGGATTCAGCTCCATGTCCCCCCAAAACACACAGACTCTGGAACCCTTTATATGCCATATTAGAATGGTGACTGATTTATACCATTGGGACTCGTACTGTTAAATGCTAATGTCATCAACTCTGCTATAATGTGTTTAGTGTGGCTCTAAGAGTCTTTTCACCCATTGTTGTTTATGTTAATTGAGAGAGCTGATCACATTAGCCACCAGCCCTGGCTAATAGACGAATGGTCTAGGCTGAGGAGGGGGGAGATTGTTGTTTGTATTGTTAATTGTATTAATGTGTGAAGCCCGGTGCCCACAAGACTGTCATCTGGTCTGGGTACATTTTGTAGTAAATTAGGTCATGTTAATTAGGTTAGCTTTGAGTCATCCCTGACATAAAAAGGTCTGTGAGATCTCAAAATAAAGGCAGTTCTGATGTACTCCGAGACTGGTGTTGTCTAGTTCTTGGGGTTTCTATAGCCAGATCCATTGGACTCGTGTTCCAGAACTTAGGAAGCGGTATACAGACGGAAGCACTCAAGCGGAGTGTGGGGCGTTCCGTGACATTGTGCTTTTAGGAGCTTAGGTGGGGAGACTGTGCAGCACCAGGTGTAGCTGTCCAGAGACTAATATGCACTGTCTAGACCAATCAGTCCACAGTAGACAGCATATGACAAGAAGCTAAAAGGAGTAGCTTCTCAAAATTGTGGCAGTGACCACCTTCACTAAAAGGCAGTAGGCAAATCTAGTTGTAACCTGTGAGAGGCAGAATAGCGTTTACGGCTCATAGCTCCCACCGATTCCAGAAGTGGAATAGATTAGATACAGTGGCAGAGGATTCTGCTTTATTCAGACAGGCTGCATGGTGTGCATCTGCCTGGAAACCTGAGTCAGGCAGCTGGAACAGTGTCAGTGTTACAGTGGTGTAACTTTCAGGGTCGCAGCAGTCACACTTCTGCCATTGTGGGGGGCCCCCCCAAGACCTGGCATCTCCCCCTGCATCTCTGGCTGTCAATTCAGAATGCAGTGGGGGGAGTAAGATCTCCCTGGGGCTAGTATTTCTCTTCCTGACTGTATACAGTGGAGAGGGGAGGGGCCTCTGACCCGGGCATGTATCCAAGTCACTCAGTTTACAAGCGAGTCGGCTCTGCTTCTACACTCTTGCTGATACCTGGCCATGTCAGAGGCCCCTCCCCTCTCCACTGTATACAGTCGGGAAGAAAACTACTAGCCCCAGGGAGATCCCACGGCTTGCAGGCAACATAGAGCTGCCAATCGCCACCTCCCACCTCCCCCCAGGTGGGGTGTCCAGAGATGTGATGGGGGTTGGAAGTGCACAGCGGAGACCAGCCAGGTACAGGGGAACCTCTGGAAGGGGGGGGGCAGCTGTCTGGGGACCCTAATGTAAAGGGGGGCTCTCTGAGGACCCTGATGTAAGGGGAGACCTCTGGGGACCCTGATGTAAGGGGGACCTCTGGGGACCCTGATGTAAGGGGGACCCTGATGTAAGAGGGGCTCTCTGGGGACACTATTGGAAGGGGCTTTCTAGGGATCCTGATGTAAGGGGGGCTTTCTGGGGACCCTGATGTAAGGGGGGCTCTCTGGGGACCCTGATGTAAGGGGGGCCCTGATGTAAGGGGGGTCTCTGGGGACCCTGATGTAAGGGGGGCTCTCTGGGGACCCTGATGTAAGGGGGGCTCTCTGGGGACCCTGATGTAAGGGGGACTCTCTGGGAACCCTGATGTAAGGGGGGCACTTTGGGAACCCTGATGTAAAGAAGGGGCTCACCGGGAACCCTGATGTAAGGAAGCGGCTCACCGGGGACCCTGATGTAAGGAAGGGACTCACTGGGGACCCTGATGTAAGAAAGGGGCTCAATGGGGACCCTAATGTAAGGAAGGGGCTCTCTTGTGACCCTGATGTAAGGAGGAAGGCTCTTTGGGGACCCTGATGTACGTAGGAAGGCACTTTGGGGACCCTGATGTAAGGAGGGGCTCTCTGGGGACCCTGATGTAAGGAGGGGCTCTCTGGGGACCCTGATGTAAGTAGTGGATCTGCACTCAGATATGTATAACACGCGCCGGCGTATAACATGCACCCCAACTTTAGGAGGGAATTTTAAGAAAAAAAACTTTTTAAGGAAAATAAACCTTACATTTAAATGCCCATCAATGCAGCCTTATCAGTGTCATCTCCAGCCTTGTCAGTGCCCATTTCCAGCCTATCTCCAGCCTTGTCAGTGTACATGTCCAGCCTTGTCAGTGTACATCTCCAGCCTTGTCAGTGTACATCTCCAGCTTTGCCCAGTGACATTGCAGTTTAAATATGGCGCCGTAATATTGTATTGCGCAGGCGCCGTGTCTTTGGAGACTTTCGGCGTCACCTGCGCAGTACGGGGCGGATACTATCCAATTGGGGGACACTTCTCGTCAGAACACCGCCGAGAACATAGCCGAGTGTACTCGGCTAGGCTTGGCTAGCTCCGCTCACAGTCACGCCCAGTCCCTGTGTTATGTCCATCATAGGGCGAGCTAGCCGAGTACACTGGGCTATGTAAGTATTTTGGCGGCGCTCGCTCCTCCGCTCACAATCAGCGGGGGATCGGCAAGGATCGGCAAGGATCGGCATATAAACACACACCCACAATTTCCCCCTGATTTTAAAGGGGAAAAAAGTGCGTGTTATACGCCAATAAATACGGTATATTAAAATCACATTCACACACATGTATATTATATACATGTGTATGCCCACCCAAGCGTATGGCTTTCTTTACTTCGCTGCTATGGGCCCGACATCTTTTGTAGACCTAGCAACGCCCCTGGTGGGGGCCCTAAAGATCTAGTTATGCCTCTGCAGTGTTATGCCGCGTACACGCGACCGGAATTTCTGACAACAAATGTTCGTCTGTAGGCTCCATCGGACATTTTTTGTCGGAATTTCCGACAACAAAAATTTGAGAGCTGGTTCTCAAATTTTCCGACAACAAAATCCCTTGTTGGAAATTCCGATTGTGTGTTCACAATTCCAACGCACAAAATTCCACACATGCTCGGAATCAAGCAGAAGAGCCGCACTGGCTATTGAACTTCATCTTTCTCGGCTCGTCGTATGTCACTGTGTTCTTGACGTTTGAAATTTCCAACATTTGTGTGACCGTGTGTATGCAAGACAAGTTTGAGCCAACATCCGTTGGAAATAAATCCAGGATTTTATGTCAGAATCTCCGATCGGGTGTACGCGGCATTAGACTGCCATCAGAACAGAACTGCCATCAACTTGACAGCAACTTGAGTTACCTCAGGCTCTGCAGTGGAATTGCCACTATCTGTCCAATTCCAAGCACCTGTAATCCACCATTGCTAAGTGAGGGTTTTTCCCGTTGGAGTACTTATGGTATTGATGTTGATTGAGAGGGGTACAGCATATCTATTATAAAGGAATTGCCATAAACCAGGCGCAAACAGAGTTTTAATAGCTGTGTCTCTGAGGTATTCAGCAACAGATAGGACAGAAAAATGAACAGCTTGCATTGTCAGCAGAAAAAGGGCAGCCAGAAGTATGCAGTTGGAAGTCTTATAAGCACTAAGCTAGGTGAAAAAAAGACCACATTTACATAAATGCTATAATAGTGTTACCTATAAGGCTAAATAGGGAGAAAATAAAGTTAAGAAAAAACACTAAGTGTGTAAATTCCCCACCCATAACCTGTGCCTTGTAAACTGCTTGTGTGCATGGCACTGCAGTGTGTCTTGTAGGATAAGGATGTAGTGTACACTACAGATCCATCAAGACATGTATAGCCAAGAACTGTTAATGGAATGTATAAAAAGGATACATTGTTTTACTTTGTCCACATTACCTGTCCCGACCAGGGTCCAGGCTTAGCCCGTCACAGCTGGCATACCCCTGATGGTGGCTTTAAGGTCTGGATACCCCAGGAATGGGCCACAGCCTTGGACCCATATAGCACCCGGCGATGAACTACACTTGTTGAACCATGTGCCAAGGTGAGCAGTGAATGCATGATCCAGTGCGCAAAGCAAACATTACAGGCCAGCCCCAGGTTTTACTTGAAGGTAACCCATCAGGAAACTGCTAATGAGCTATGAAAACAATAGACAGTCAGATCTTGATAGAAGTGTGAGTCGAAGGAGGTAAAATATGTATGTGAAAAAAGTAGGAAATTGTACTCCAACTGGAGAAAACTTTAATCACCTAAGGACACTAGCAAATAACTGGAACCTCACAGAGTAGGCAGAGTTAAATGGATACACCGAGGGTGGAACCAGCAAAGCTTTTGCCATTGTACAGCCATTTGAAGGTAGTGGCATAAAACCATTGTCTATGAATTGATTCCTGTGTCCTGTGCTGTATGATAAAGATATGAATTTTATGTGTACTATCAAGGAGGTCCCGCATCATAAATGTAGAGTCTGTCACTGTAGTTTCTGCCCAATTTAAAATCTCAAACAATAGTTCCAATCATTTTAAACTTGCTTAATTTTGTAACTTAAAGATGACAAGAAGACAAAAGAGCTATGCAACATCTAAAACTTTTATTTGTATTTGAACTGTAATAGCTCTTACAGTTTAATCATTAAACACTGTACATTTTAGTGTTAAAAACGCTCCAGAAAATGAATCACAATTGTGGAGTCCAAATACAGTACTTCAGTTCAGTACAGGGAATAGATGACAGATATTAGTGGTGTTCTTTCTCTGTTATGTGGGAGGATTCCAAAGGATAGATGCCTGAAATGTAATGCAAAAGTTCTCTTAAAATTGAGGATAAACGTGACATCCTAAGGAGTACAGTAATAAATGAATATAACCATGAGACTTGTCTTAAAATTACTCAGTCATGCAACACTGTACCCATATGACATTTTTGTCCTTTTTTCACACAAATAGAGCTTTCTTTTGGTGGTATTTAATCACCACTGGATTTCTTATTTTTTGCGCTATAAATGAAAAAAGACCAGAAATTTTGTTAAAAAATGCATTTTTCTTAATTTGTTAAAAATTTTTGCAAATTAGTAATTTTTCTTCATAAATTTTGGCCAGAATTTATATTGCTACATATCTTTGGTAAAATTAACCTAAATAAGTGCATATTTGTTTTTTGTGAAAATAATAGTCTACAAACCAATAGTAATAGTGGCAATCATTGAAAATTGATCACACCTGACGTACTGATGGCTTATCTCACTTCTTGAGACCCTAACAAGCCAGGACAGTACAAATACACCCCCCCCCCCAGATGACACCTTTTTAGAGAGTCCAAGGTATTTAGTAAGAGGCATGGTAAGTTTTTGAAGTTGTAATCTTCTCCCACAATTCTTTGCAAAATGTAGTTTTTTTCACAAAATTGTCATATTAACAGGTTATTTCTCACACACAGCATATGCATACTTACACCCCAAAATACATTCTGCTACTACTCCTGAGTATGGCGATACCACATATAATTTCTAGACACTGCTTACAGTTTTGAAGGTCCTGGAGAACCAGGACACTGGAAAAGCCTAAAAAATGACCCCATTTTTGAAAGTAAACACCTCAACATATATTCTATGAGGCATAATGAGTCTTTTGATTGTCATTTTTTTCCACAAGTTTGTGGAAAATGTGGAAAGAAAATTAAAATGCATTTTTTTTTTTTTTTTTTTTTACACAAAGTTGTGTAAGATATTTCTAACACATAAATTACGCCCCAAAATAAATTTTGCTACTCCTCCTGAGTATGGCAATACCACACGTGAGACTTTTGCACAGCCTGGCCACATACAGTACAGAGGCCCAACATGCAGGGAGCACAATCAAGTGTTCTTGGAACATACATTTCAAATATAATTTGACTACCTATTACACTTTTGTGAGGCACTGATGGGCACTGTAGTGGCATGGATGAGAACTGATGTGGCACGGATGAGCACTGATGTGGCTTGGATGAGAGCTGATGTGGCACGGATGAGCGCTGATGTGGCACGAATGAGAACTGACGTGGCACGGATGAGAACTGACGTGGCACGGATGAGAACTGACGTGGCATGGATGAGAACTAATGTGGCATTGAAGAGCACCGATGTGGCATAGATGAGTACTGATGTGGCATGGATGTGGCATGAATGAGCACTGATGTGGCACAAATGGGCACTGATGTGGCATGGATGATCACTGATGTGGCACGGATGAGCCATGAATGGGGATTGATGAGCATGGATGAGCCAGGGATGAAGCATGTGTAAGCATGAATGAGGATGGATGAGCCAGGAATGGGGCATGGATAAGCATGAATGAGGATGGATGAGCCAGGGATGAAGTATGGATAAGCATGAATGAGGATGGATGAGCCAGGGATGGAGCATGGATAAGCATGAATGAGGATGGAAAAGCATGGGTGAGCCAGGGATGGAGCATGGATGAGCATGAGGATGGATAAGCCAGGGATGGAGCATAGATGAGCCAGGGATGGAGCATGGATCAGCATGAATGAGGATGGATGAGCCAGAAATGGAGCATGGATGAGCATGAATGAGGATGGATGAGCCAGGGATGGAGAATGGATGAGCATGAATGAGGATGGATGGAGCATGGATGAGGAAGGATGAGCCAGGGATGGAGCATGAATGTGGATGGATGAGCCAGGGATGGAGCATGAATGTGGATGGATGAGCCAGGGATGGAGCATTGGACAGAGTGATCATGTGGTAAAGGGCCGCTGTCATTGACCCTTTACCCTGACGTATGTATGTATGAGTCAGGGATGGAGCATGAATCAAAATGGATGAGCCAGGGATGGAGCATGAATCAAAATGGATGAGCCAGGGATGGAGTATGGATGAGCATGAATGAGGATGGATGAGCCAGGGATGGAGCACTGGACAGAGTGATCATGTGGTAAAGGGCCGCTGTCATTGACCCTTTACCCTGACCCGTGACACACCGGGTCTGGGAGACCTGACGCTCATGGATCAGCATGAATGAGGATGGATGAGCCAGGGATGGAGCATGGATGAGCATGAATGAGGAAGGATGAGCCAGGGATGGAGCATGGATGAGCATTAATGTGGATGGATAAGCCAGGGATGGAGCATAAATGAGGATGGATGAGCCAGGGATGGAGCATGGATGAACATGAATGAGAATGGATGAGCCAGGGATGAAGCATGGATGAGCATGAATGTGGATGGATGAGCCAGGTATGGAGCATGAATGTGGATGGATGAGCCAGGGATGGAGCATTGGACAGAGTGATCATGTGGTAAAGGGCCGCTGTCATTGACCCTTTACCCCGACCCGTGACACGCCGAGTCTGGGAGACCTGACGGTCATGGATATTCCCGAGTGCGCACCCAAGGGGGCGTGATTCTGGGAGGACATCATAGGATGGCTTCCCAGAATTATCCAACAGCCCTGTAGCCATCATTCAGCTATGGCCCGGTCGGCAAGTGGTTATTATATATATATATATATATATATATATATATATATATATATATATATATATATATATATATATATATGAGACATGAATGAGGATGGATGAGCCAGGGATGGAGCATGAATGAGGATGGAAGAGCCAGGGATGGAGCATTGGACAGAGTGATCATGTGGTAAAGGGCCGCTGTCATTGACCCTTTACCCCGACCCGTGACACACCGGGTCCGGGAGACCTGACGGTTATGGATCAGCATGAATGAGGATGGATGAGCCAGGGATGGAGCATGAATGAGGATGGATGAGCCAGGGATGGAGAATGGATGAGCATGAATGAGGAAGGATGAGCCAGGGATGGAGCATGGATGAACCAGGAATGGAGTATGGATGAGCATTAATGCAGATGGATGAGCCAGGGATGGAGCATAAATGAGGATGGATGAGCCAGGGATGGAGCATAGATGAACATGAATGAGAATGGATGAGCCAGGAATGGAGCATGGATGAGCATGAATGTGGATGGATGAACCAGGGATGGAGCATGAATGTGGATGTATGAGCCAGGGATAGAGCATTAATCAAAATGGATGAGCCAAGGATGGAGCATGAATCAAAATGGATGAACCAGGGATGGAGCATGGATGAGCATTAATAAGGATGGATGAGCCAGGGATGGAGCATGAATGAGGATGGAAGAGCCAGGGATGGAGCATAGATGAGCATGAATGTGGATGACGAGCCAGGAATGGAGCATGAATGTGGATGGATGAGCCAAGGATGGAGCATAATTGAGAATGGATGAGCCAGGGATGGAGCATGGATGAGCATGAATGAGGATGGATTAGCCAGGGATGGAGCATGGATGAGTATGAATGTGGATGGGTGAGCCAGGGATGGAGCATGAATGTGGATGGATGAGCCAGGGATGGAGCATTGGACAGAGTGATCATGTGGTAAAGGGCCGTTGTTATTGACCCTTTACCCCGACCCGTGACACGCCAGGTCTGGCAGACCTGGGGGTCATGGATATTCCTGAGTGCGCGCCCAAGGGGGCGTGATTCTGGGAGGACATCATAGGATGGCTTCCCAGAATTATCCAACCGCCCTGTAGCCATCATTCAGCTATGGCTTGGTCGGCAAGTGGTTATTACATATGTGTGTGTGTGTGTGTGTGTGTGATTTTCAGTACAGTCCCAACAGTGCCCACCAGGGATGGAGCATAGATGAGCATGAATGAGGATTGATGAGCCAGAGATGGAGCATGGATGAGCATGAATGATGATGAATGAGCCAGGGATGGAGCATGGATGAGCATGAATGAGGAAGGATGAGCCTGGGATGGAGCATGGATGAGAATAAATGAGGATGAATGAGCCAGGGATGGAGCATGGATGAATATGAATGAGGATGGATAAGCCAGGAATGGAGCATGGATGAGCATGAATGAGGATGGATGAGCCAGGGATGAAGCATGAATGCGGATGGATGGGCCAGGGATGGAGCATGATTGTGGATGGATGAGCCAAGGATGGAGGATGGATGAGCCAAGGATGGAGGATGGATGAGCCAAGGATGGAGCATGGATGAGCCAAGGATGGAGCATGGATGAGCCAAGGATGGAGCATGGATGGGCATGAATGAGCCAGGGATGGAGCATGGATGAGCATGAATGAGGATGGATTAGCCAGGGATGGAACATGGATGAGGATGGATTAACCAGGGATGTAGCATGGATGAGTATGAATGTGGATGGATAAGCCAGGGATGGAGCATGAATATGGATGGATGAGCCAAGGATGGAAAATGGATGAACATGAATGAGCCAGGGATAGAGCATGAATGTGGATGGATGAGCCAGGGATGGAGCATGAATGTGGATGGATGAGCCAGGGATGGAGCATGAATGTGGATGGATGAGCCAGGGATGGAGCATGGATGAGCATGAATGAAAATGGATTAGCCAGGGATGGAGCATGGATGAGTATGTATGTGGATAGATGAGCCAGGGATGGAGCATGAATGTGGATGGATGAGCCAGGGATGGAGCATGAATGTGGATGGATGAGCCAGGGATGGAGCATGGATGAGCATGAATGAAAATGGATTAGCCAGGGATGGAGCATGGATGAGTATGAATGTCGATGGACGAGCCAGGGATGGAGCATGGATGAGCATGAATGAAAATGGATTAGCCAGGAATGGAGCATGGATGAGAATTAATGAGGATGGATGAGCCAGGGATGGAGCATGAATGATGATCAATGAGCCAGGGATGGAGCATGGATGAGCATGAATGAGGAAGGATGAGCCTGGGATGGAGCATGGATGAGCAATGAGCATGAATGAGGATAAATGAGCCAGGGATGGAGCATGGATGAATATGAATGAGGATGGATAAGCCAGGAATGGAGCATGGATGAGCATAAATGTGGATGGATGAACCAGGGATAGAGCATGAATGTGGATGGTTGAGCCAGGGGTGAAGCATGGATGAGCATAAATGTGGATGGATGAACCAGGGATAGAGCATGAATGTGGATGGTTGAGCCAGGGGTGAAGCATGGATGAGCATGAATGAGGAAGGATGAGCCTGGGATGGAGCAAGGATGAGCATGAATGAGGATGGATTAACCAGGGATTGAGCATGGATGAGTATGAATGTGGATGGATGAGCCAGGGATGGAGCATGAATGTGGATGGATGAGCCAGGGATGGAGCATGAATGTGGATGGATGAGGCAAGGATGGAATGGATGAACATGAATGAGCATGGATGAGCATGGATTAGCCTCAGATGGAGCATGGATGAGCATGACTGAGCCAGGGATGGAGCATGGATGAGCCAGGAATGGGCACAGATCAGCGCGTTGGTCACTTCAGATCCAGCCCACAGTGCTGCTGCACTGGCTCCCTCCTCTCCTCACACGCTGTACCGATCGATCTGAGGAAATGAGCCGAACCGGACATGCCCCAGCCCCATCATTGGACGGAGTGATCACGTGGTAAAGGGCCACTGTCATTGGCCCTTTGCCCCGATCCGTGACACACCGCGTTTGGGAGACCTGGCGGTCATGGTTATCCCCGAGTGCGCTCCCAAGGGGGCGTGATTCTGGGAAGATGTCATAGGACGGCCTCCCATTATTATCCAACCACACTGTAGCCGTCATTTGGCTATGGCACTCCAGAAAGTCTTCCACCCTCCTTGCACATCATAGCCTTCTTTTTTGATTGTGTCTAATAATTGTCTAACACAGTTCCTCTGTCCCTTCTGCCCTACATAACATTTTATGCAGCAGCTAAGGGAGGAGTTAAGGGGAATACTTTAGAGCAGGGGTCGGCAACCCCTCAACTGGGGGCAGGTGACGATTAGACTGTTTTGCCGACCCTATGTCTGAAGTGCTCCTCCCCAACCTGCTTTGCATATGAGGGAAATTTCTGCCCTGCTGACCCCCTGTCCTCTGCCCTGCTGACTTCTATAATCTACTCAACAAACTAATTACCTCTGTACACTGCCCTGCAAACTCCTAAACTCTGCTCTACAAACTGATGACCCCGATACTCTGCCCTGCAAACCACTGACCCCTGTGTGTACTGCTCTACATACTCATGACCCCTGTACACTTCCCTACTTACTAATGACCCCTGTACACTGCCCTACATCCTACTGACCTCTGTATACTGCCCTACATACTAATGAGCCCTGTTCGCTACCCTACATCCTACTGATCTCTGTGCACTGCCCTACATAAGCACTGACCCTTGAACACTGCCCTATATGCTACTTACATTAGCTAGAACTCTACCCAGCCAATTGGGCTAGAATGCAAAGCAGACTACTAGGCCAGAACTGAGGCCAGCCGGATCTGAAACTTGTCAAGCAAGCCATGGCTATAATTAAGGCTAGACTCCAAAACGCGTAAACCCTTTATTATTTTTTACCACACTTACTAATGACCCCTGTATACTGCACCACATCCTATTGACCTCTGTACACTGCCCTACATACTACTTACCATTGAACATTGCCCTACATACTAATGAGCCCTGTTCATTGCCCTACATCCTACTCTGTCCACTTTTAGGCGATCCCTGAAAACGCACCTCTTCAGGGAGGCCAATTTTGCCTCCAGTTAACAACTGAATTTTCTACTTTCCTCATCAGTTTCATCCCTCACAGTTACTACCTTTTGTTTTACCAGCCCCTTCCTCTTAGATTGTAAGCTCGGAGGAGCAGAGCCCTTCTAACCCTCTTGTAATGAATTGTATTGTTGGTGTATTGTTTCCCTTTATATTGTAAAACGCTGCACAAACTGCTGGTGCTATATAAAACCTGTTTAATATTATATATAGACATTCTGCAAAATATTGCACCTCACTGGATGCCACCACACAGCAAGTGAAATGCACTGTGCTGATGTGTGGTGACATGACTGAAGTGTCACTTTGTACAATTTAAAACAAAGTGAAATAAAAAAAAGGGACCTGTGTGATGCATCACACTGCTCCCTGGCGCACGTCACAAAATGGACTTCTACCCATTCACTAAATGGCTCTGATTTAGAGTGTGGGGGCAAGTGCGAATGAGCCCTAAGCTTTGGTTCACACTACTGCATGCTCTGTGTAGAGCAGCCCATTCATTTCAAAGGGCTGCCCAACCTGTAAAACATGGGGAAAGAATTTGCCTACCCTTCTAGAAAATCGCCCCAACCACAGGGTGCTGTGGCACCATGCATTTTGATGTGTGTGAAAACAGACAGTTTGTGATGCATGGGGGTGCCAGTAACAAGTAACGCCACCCTCTCGCATCTGCTAAAGAGCAGCACATTTCCCAGCATGTCGGTAACACATGCAATTTTGCACGGATTCCCAAAATGCAGAGATGCGAGCCAAGAATAACACACAGCAGCCTGTTGTTTATCTACAGCCCTAGCCATTTACCAATTCCTCCTCTCAAGCAGCTGCCACAATAATGCTTCAATTAAATTAAATTAGGACAGCACAGTGGTGTAGTGGGTAGCACTCTCACCTAGCAGTAAAAAGGGTCGCTGGTTCAAATCCAAACCACGACACTACCTGCCTGGAGTTTGCATGTTCTCCCTGTGCCTGCGTGGGTTTCCTCCGGGTACTCCGGTTTCCTCCCACACTCCAAAGACATGCTGGTAGGTTAGTTGGCTTCTGTTCAAAAATTGGCCCTAGTACATGAATGTGAGTTGGGGACCTTGGATTGTGGGCTCCTTGAGGGTAGGGACCAATGTGGGTGTGCGATGTATGTGTGGAGTGCTGCGTGAATTGGCAGCGCTATATGGGTACCTTTAAATAAATAGAGATGATTGTAGATACACACTCACTCAGGTTGAACTGGATGGACTGGTGTCTTTATTCAACCTTACTAACTATGTAATACTATGTAAATGTTGATGTCTCTGGCAGATACACACAGGCCTCTGCATTGTAGGCAGCAGCCTTATATAACAATGCCAGCCCAGTACTAAGGACCTGTCATTAGCTTGCTGCCTGCTGTGGCATGACCCCCTCCAGTTACCTGTTTTGCAACATGTGCCCACCTCTTTCCTCAGTCTCTGCTGTGGCTGGTTTAACACAGACACAGCTCTGGGTTTTGCTGGGCGGGGACTGGCTCTGCTCACAGATTGGTGCGGTCTTTCCTCTCCCCGTCCAGTTTCCCCCTTACCTAGTACCTGCCTTGGCTGTATTAAAGAATGCCGCTGTAATCTGAGATGTGGCAGGGGCGGTCAGGTCAGGAGCGGTCTTCCTGTCAGATGGTCGCGATCCACAGATAGAGCACGATCAATGGGTTGCCGATCCCCTAGCTTAAAGTAACGTATATTGAGACTTTGTGCTTCAAGTTATCATTTTCTCTAAAGTGTTGCACTTATGGAACAAGTGAGAAAATTAATTATTTGATCCCCTGAGATTTTGTAAGTTTGCTCACTTACAAAGAAATGAAGGGTCTATAATTTTTATCATAGATGTACCGGTATTTTAAATTATAGAGACAGAATATCAACCAAAAATCCAGAAAAAAACACATAACACAAATGCTATAAATTATGTTGCAGTTCAGTGAGTACAATAAGTATTTGATCCCCAAGCAAAACATGACTTAGTACTTGGTGGAGAAACCCTTGTTGGCAAGCACAGAGGTAAGACGTTTCTTGTAGATGGTGACCAGGTTTGCACACATCTCAGAAGGGGTCCACTCTTCTTTAAGAGATCTTCTCTAAATCCTTAAGGTTTCTTGGCTGTCGCTTGGCAACTCGAAGTTTCAGCTCCCTCTATAGAATTAAGGTCTAGAAACTGACTAGGCCACTCCATGACCTTAATGTGCTTCCTCTTGAGCCACTCCTTTGTTGCCTTGACGGTATGTTTTGGGTCATTGTCATGCTGGAAGACCCATCCACGCCCCATCTTCAGTGTTCTGGCTGAGGAAAGAAGGTTCTTATCCAAGATTTTACAATATATGGCGCAGTCTATTGGACCCTCAATGAGGCAAAGTCGGCCTGGACCTTTAGCAGAGAAACAGCCCGAAAGCATCATGTTTCCACCTCTGTGCTTGACTGTAGACTGTAGGGATGGTGTTCTTAGGGTAATGGTCAACATTTTTTCCCCTCCGAACAAGGCGAGTTGAGTTAATGTTAAAGAGCTCAATTTTGGTCTCATCTGACCACAGCACTTTCTCCCAATCCTTCTTTGAATCATTTGGATGTTCATTGGTATGAAGGTACATGTGTTTTCTTGAGGGGGACTTGCTGTGTTTGGATAAAGAAAAATGCTGACTATGACCCTAAGAACACCAGCCCAAGCACAGAGGTGGAAACATTATGGTTTGGGGCTGTTTCTCAGCTAAAGGTACAGACTGACTTTGCCCCACTGAGGGGCCAATGGATAGATCCATGTATTATAAAATCTTGGATGTGAAACTTCCTCCTTCAGCTAGAACACTGAAGATGGGTCGTGGATGGGTTTTCCAGCATGACAATGACCCAAAACATACCGCCAAGGCAAACAAATGAGTGGCTCAAGAAGGAGCACATTACGGTTATGGAGCGGTCCAGCCAGTCTCCAGACCTTAATCCTATAAAAAAATGTATGGGGGGAGCTGAAACTTAGAGTTGCCAAGCGACAGCCAAGAAACCTAAAAGTGTAATTTCGCCTTTACAGAAAATTTGTAGGGTGAACTTACACTGGACCTCCTGCTGGCCCTCATTGGCTCATACACAACAGCAGGGGCTCCTGCTGCTGTATATGAGCCAATGAGGCGTGAGAGACCCGAGAGAGCTTCAGCTCTCTTGCACATCGCTGGACTGAGATCGGGCTCAAGTATGTATATAGGGGGGCTCTAGGGGAGGCTGCATGCAGAAGGTTTTTTTACCTTGCATAGAATGCAGAAAGCTAAAAAAAAACTCCTGCCTTTAAATCCACTTTAAAGTGATAAAAATATAATTATATACATAATTTATATATTCCACAGTAAGCATAGTGTAAATACTCAAAAATAAACAAAAAATGTGTACATCCAAATGAAAAAAAAAATACTGATTGATACACAATGTACTCAAAGTGTTAATTTGATGGTGTTCGAGGCAATTCAACAGGTGAAGAATTAGTTTCACCACAATGTGTCTATATAATCACTGCGTAACATCCAATATAGAAATAAATAATTCCACCACGTGGCGATTTGTTACATGCAGAAAAACACCTCCACGTGCATCCTCTCCACCAAGGAAGACATTTAACTGCACTCAACGGATATGTAGTACTGTGCAAAAGTTGCAGGGTGGTGTGACTCCATCAGTAAGAATTCTTTCAAAAACACACAGTATATTTTAATTGCTTGTTTTTATCAATGTACAGAATTCAAAGTAAGCGAACAGAAGAAAGATCTAAATCAAATCAATATGTGGTTTGACTACCCTTTGGCTTCAAACCAGCATCAATTCTTACACTTTCACAAAGTCAGGGACCTTGTAGGATTAGAGTCAGGTGTATGATTAACCAATTATACCAAGCAGGTGCTAATGATCATCAATTTCATATGTAGGTTGAAACACAGTCATTGACTGAAACAGAAACAGCTGTATAGGAGGCTTAAAACTGGGTGATGTACAGGTTGCGGAAGACAGTTTCTTGTCACAGGTCATACACCACGGCAAGACTGAGCACAGCAACAAGACATAGGGTAGTTATACTGTATCAGCAAAGCCTCTCCCAGGCAAAGATTTCACAGCAGACTGGAGTTTCAAGATGTGCCCTTTAAGCTCTTTTGAAGAAGCACACAGAACAGGAAATGTTGAAGACCGCAGACGCAGTGGTTAGCCAAGGACACATCATGCTTAACTCCCTTTGACGGAAGATGTCCAGCAGTGCCATCAGCACAGAACTGGCGGTAACCAATGGGACCCAGGTATATCCATACTGTACGGCAGTTTGTTAGCCAAAAGGCAGTACAATAATGCATGCCTGGAGACAACAGTGAAACACGGTGGTGGTTCATTGCAAGTTTGGGGCTGCATTTCTGCAAAATGGAGTTGGAGATATGGTCAGGATCAATGGTGTCCTCAATGCTGAGAAATACAGGTCGATATTTATCCATCATTCCATACCATTATGGAGGCATGTGATTGGCCCCAAATGTATTCTGCAGCAGGACAGCGACCCCAAACATACAGCCAATGTCATTAAAGCAGAGTGCCACCCAAAAGTGGAACTTCCACTCATTTGTCTCCTCCGCCCCTCTGGTGCCACATTTGGCACCTTTTGGTGGGGGAGGGTGGAGCGGATACCTGTCCCCACTTCCGGGAGCCATGGCCGTTGACGTCACCGCTTGGCTCCCTCCTCCTTCCCCTGCTGCCGGGCCAGTAGGAGAGAGGAGTGGAGCCTTACGCATGCGCAGTAGGGTTCCCAGCGTGAAGACATAAGGCTACAATGCCGGGTTCCCTTACCGGCAGCACCCGAAAGCTGATGGAAACATCAGCTGCAGTCCCGACATCGCTGGAATCCAGGACAGGTAAGTGTCCTATTATTAAAAGCCAGCAGCTGCAGTATGTTTAGCTGCTGGCTTTTAATTTTTGCATCGGTGGGCGGACCTCTGCTTTAAGAATCTTTAACTATCTTCGTTGTAAAGAAAAACAAGGAGGCCAGGAAGTGATGGATTTGGTCCCCAGAGTACACTGATCGCACTGGCTGGGTTTACAGAATGAGACAGGAGGATTTGAGGCAGTCTACAGCCACAGAAGATCTGTGGTAATTTCAGCCCAGCGAAGCTGGCCCCCCTACAATCAGCACAAATAAAAACTCAAGTGTGTTTCTTTAGTGCTACGTTTGTGCTGTTTTGTGCCGTAAAAATTTACATTTGTGCTGCTTTTATTTTTAAGATATTAGCAATTGTTTTTTCCAGACTATGACATCACCTAGCCCCCCTACAACGCCCAAATGACACAAAACTAGTCTCGTTGGTTAGTGCTACGTTTGTGCTGTTTTGTGCTGCTAAAAATTCCGTTCTATCTTTTATCGTTTTTGCGTTATTAATGATTTATTAAAGGTCACCAAAGGTCAGTCAGCCCCCCTACAACGCCCAAATGACATGAAACTGGTCTCGTTGGTTAGTGCTACGTTTGTGCTGGTTTGTGCTGCTAAAATTTTTATTTGTGCTGTTATGGTTTTTAAGTTATAACAGTTTATTTTTTTTTTCAAACCCCACTCACTTTGCCCACCCTACAATCAGCACAAATAAAAACTCAAGTGTGTTTCTTTAGTGCTAGATTTGTGCTGTTTTGTGCTGCTAAAATTTCCGTTCTACCTGTTATCGTTTTTGCGTTATTAATGATTTATTAAAGGTCACCAAAAGTCAGTCAGCCCCCCTACAACACCCAAATGACACAAAACTGGTCTCGTTGGTTAGTGCTACGTTTGTGCTGTTTTGTGCTGCTAAAAATTCTGTTCTATCTTTTATCGTTTTTGCGTTATTAATGATTTATTAAAGGTCACCAAAGGTCACTCAGCCCCCCTATAATGCCCAAATGACACAAAACTGGTCTCGTTGGTTAGTGCTACGTTTGTGCTGCTAAAATTTTTATTTATGCTGTTATGGTTTTTAAGTTATAACAGTTTTTTTTTTTTCAAACCCCACTCACTTTGCCCACCCTACAATCAGCACAAATAAAAACTCAAGTGTGCTGTTTTGTGCTGCTAAAATTTCTGTCCTACCTTTTATCGTTTTTGCGTTATTAATGATTTATTAAAGGTCACCAAAGGTCACTCAGCCCCCCTACTACACCCAAATGACACAAAACTGGTCTCGTTGGTTAGTGCCTCATTTGTGCTGGTTTGTGCTGCTAAAATTTGTATTTGTGCTGTTATGGTTTTTTAGTTATAACAGCTTGTTTTTATATTTGTGCTTTTTTGTGTCATAATAAAAATTTGTGCTGCTTTTTTTTTAAGATAATAGCAATTTGTTTTTTTCCAGATGATGACATCACCCTGCTCTCCTGTCACGTACCTGGTTAGTGAGCTCCTGGTTAGAAAGCAGCCATGGGAGCACAGTGAGGTATGAGTGCCTGTGATCAGTCCAGTAGACTGCGTGGTGGAAGCAGTCAGCAGGTGGATGTGGCGGGAGAACCAGCTGGTGGCAGATGAGCTGGCACTGAGCTTGGCTGGTGGCAGACTGTGGGTAAGCAGCTGGAAGCAGGAGACAGATGAGACCTTGCTGGGCTGAAGAGCTGTAGCAGGCTGGATGAGCAGGATGCAGGGTCAGATGAGCCGGGTCCATAATGGCCAGGCAGATCAGGCATAGACGGCACACAACAGGATAGTCGGGTCACAAACCAAGTCAGCAACAGGAGGTAGATCAGGCAAGAAGAGAAGGCAGAAGCAGAATCCGGAGACAAGCCAAGGTCAGGGCTGGTAGCAGTCAAACGGAGGTCAGGAGTAGGGATGAGCCGAACACCCCTCTGTTCGGTTCGCACCAGAACATGCGAACAGGAAAAAAGTTCGCTCGAACACGCGAACACCGTTAAAGTCTATGGGACACGAACATGAATAATCAAAAGTGCTAATTTTAAAGGCTTATATGCAAGTTATTGTCATAAAAAGTGTTTGGGGACCCGGGTCCTGCCCCAGGGGACATGGATCAATGCAAAAAAAGTTTTAAAAATGTCCGTTTTTTCAGGAGCAGTGATTTTAATAATGCTTAAAGTCAAACAATAAAAGTGTAATATCCCTTTAAATTTCGTACCTGGGGGATGTCTATAGTATGCCTGTAAAGGGGCGCATGTTTCCTGTGTTTAGAACAGTCTGACAGCAAAATGACGTTTCGAAGGAAAAAAAGCCATTTAAAACTACCCGCGGCTATTGCATTGCCGACAATACACATAGAAGTTCATTGATAAAAACAGCATGGGAATTCCCCACAGGGAAATCCCGAACCAAAATGAAAAAAAAAAAAATGATGTGGGAGTCCCCCTAAATTCCATACCAGGCCCTTTAGGTCTGGTATGGATATTAAGGGGAACCCCGGCCAAAATAAAAAATAAAAAATGACGTGGGGTTCCCCCTAAATTCCATACCAGACCATTCAGGTCTGGTATGGATTTTAAGGGGAACCCCGCGCCAAAAAAAAAAACAAAAACAAAGGCCGCAGGAAAAGAGGGGGGGACGAGAGTGCGGCCCCCCCCTCCTGAACCGTACCAGGCCACATGCCCTCAACATTGGGAGGGTGCTTTGGGGTAGCCCCCAAAACACCTTGTCCCCATGTTGATGAGGACAAGGGCCTCATCCCCACAACCCTGGCCGGTGGTTGTGGGGGTCTGCAGGCGGGGGGCTTATCGGAATCTGGAAGCCCCCTTTAACAAGGGGACCCCCAGATCCCGGCCCCCCCCTGTGTGAAATGGTAAGGGGGTACTTACCCCTGCCATTTCACTAAAAAACTGTCAAAAATGTTAAAAATGACAAGAGACAGTTTTTGACAATTCCTTTATTTAAATGATTCTTCTTTCTTCCTTCATCTTCTTCTGGTTCTTCCTCCAGCGTTCTCGTCCAGCATCTCCTCCGCGGCGTCTTCTATCTTCTTCTCCTCGGGCCGCTCCGCACCCATGGCATGAGGGGAGGCTCCCGCTCTTCTCTTCATCTTCTTCTTCATCCTCTTCTCTTCTTCCTTCTTCTCTTCTTCATTTTCTTCTCCGGGCCGCTCCGCACCCATGCTGTCATGAAGGGAGGCTCCCGCTGTGTGACGGCGTCTCTTCGTCTGACGGCTCTTAAATAACGGGGGGCGGGGCCCCCCGGTGACCCCACCCCCCTCTGACGCACGGTGACTTGACGGGACTTCCCTGTGACGTCACGGGGAATGCCACAGGGAAGTCCCGTCATGTCCCGTGCGTCAGAGGGGGCGGGGCCACCCAGTTATTTAAGAGCCGTCAGACGAAGAGACGCCGTCACAGAATGGAAAGTAAATAGGCACAAATCAACACAAACGTGGCACTAACCAACCAGCCCGTTTTCATTTTGTTTGGCTGCTGTAGGGGGTGTCAGGGAAGGCTTTCGCATAGCACAAATGATGTCTCCCTGTACATACATATGCGCATGCGCAGACTGGCAACTGGCTGGGCAGATGAGCGTGAGCCTGTCACCAATGCTGGCACCAGACAGACTATTTAAACAGGCTGCAATTTGGTGTGCCGCTTCTGTGTGCTCATTCCTGATTCCTGTGTTTGACCTCTGATCCTAACCCAGCTTGCTCCTGACCTCCGTTTGACTGCTACCTGCCCTGACCTTGGCTTGTCTCCGGATTCTGCTTCTGCCTTCTCTTCTTGCCTGATCTACCTCCTGTTGCTGACTTGGTTTGTGACCCGATTATCCTGTTGTGTGCCGTCTATGCCTGATCTGCCTGACCATTATGGATCCGGCTCATCTGACCCTGCATCCTGCTCATCCAGCCTGCTACAGCTCTTCAGCCCAGCAAGGTCTCATCTGTCTCCTGCTTCCAGCTGCTTACCCACAGTCTGCCACCAGCCAAGCTCAGTGCCAGCTCATCTGCCACCAGCTGGTTCTGCCGCCACATCCACCTGCTGACTGCTTCCACCACGCAGTCTACTGGACTGATCACAGGCACTCATACCTCACTGTGCTCCCATGGCTGCTTTCTAACCAGGAGCTCACTAACCAGGTATGTGACAGGAGAGCGGGGTGATGTCATCATCTGGAAAAAACAAATTGCTATTATCTTAAAAATAAAAGCAGCACAAATTTTTATTATTATGACACAAAAAAGCACAAATATAAAAACAAGCTGTTATAACTAAAAAACCATAACAGCACAAATAAAAATTTTAGCAGCACAAACCAGCACAAATGAGGCACTAACCAACGAGACCAGTTTTGTGTCATTTGGGTGTTGTAGGGGGGCTGACTGACTTTTGGTGACCTTTAATAAATCATTAATAACGCGAAAACGATAAAAGATAGAACGGAAATTTTAGCAGCACAAAAGAGCACAAACATAGCACTAACCAACGAGACCAGTTTTGTGTCATTTGGGTGTTGTAGGGGGGGCTGAGTGACCTTCGGTGACTTTTAATAAATCATTAATAACGCAAAAACGATAAAAGGTAGGACAGGAATTTTAGCAGCACAAAAGTAGCACTAAAGAAACACACTTGAGTTTTTATTTGTGCTGATTGTAGGGTGGGCAAAGTGAGTGGGGTTTGAAAAAAAAAAAACTGTTATAACTTAAAAACCATAACAGCACAAATAAAAATTTTAACAGCACAAACCAGCACAAACGTAGCACTAACCAACGAGACCAGTTTCGTGTCATTTGGGCGTTGTAGGGGGGCTGACTGACCTTTGGTGACCTTTAATAAATCATTAATAACGAGAAAACGATAAAAGATAGAACGGAAATTTTAGCAGTACAAAACAGCACAATCGTAGCACTAACCAACGAGACCAGTTTTGTGTCATTTGGGCATTATAGGGGGGCTGAGTGACCTTTGGTGACCTTTAATAAATCATTAATAACGCAAAAACGATAATAGATAGAACGGAAATGTTAGCAGCACAAAACAGCACAAACGTAGCACTAACCAACGAGACCAGTTTTGTGTCATTTGGGCGTTGTAGGGGGGCTGACTGGGACCTTTGGTGACCTTTAATAAATCATTAATAATGCAAAAATGATAAAAGGTAGAACGGAAATTTTAGCAGCACAAAACAGCACAAATGTAGCACTAAAGAAACACACTTGAGTTTTTATTTGTGCTGATTGTAGGGGGGCCAGCTTCGCTGAGCTGGTAATTTCTCCAAGATATTTGGAACAACCTAACTGCCACATTCCTTCCAAAATTGTGTGCAAGTGTATCTAGAAGAATTGATGCCGTTTTGAAGGCAAAAGTATGGTCACACGAAATATTGATTTGATTTAGAATCAATCAATTCTATTTCTGAAAGTATTCTTAATTTACAGCATTTTGTCACACATGCTAAAAGCTTTTGCACAGTACTGTATGTAATATACATTATATTATCATACCCTTTTTGACTGTGCTAGTTTAATCTCAAAGTATCTCAGAGTATAAATTCTGGAGTAACAAGCTGCTTTTCTTTCCACAAAGCACACCCAAGAAACGCAAAAGCAACTCAGAGGCAGTCTGTGCATCAAAGTATCTCAAAAGAATGATTGACAATGCTAGTTCACCTGAATCAGTGAGTCTATTTAATGTGAGGTGGTGAAGGTAGAGCCAAATACTGTATGTGGACAGCATTAAATGCTGTATTTAAGTGAACCATAAATAGCATTCAAAATATTGAAGCAAAAATGTCAGCTTGATAGCTAGACAACTTGAATTTCTAGATCAACAGGTTAACATTGGAACCCTTCAAGCTTTGAACTTTTGATATTCTCTACCAAGACAGGTTTAAATATAAGGATTGGTATAATGAAAAAATGAGTTTACATTATGTGTGGCACTATTGAGAAAATGTTGCTTAAACAGTAGCTTTTATAACATCTAATTTGAAATATCACCTTAGTGCTAGATTATTGAAGGCCAGACTATTTGACTATACAGTGGATATAAAACGTCTACACACCCCTGTTAAAAGGTCATGGTTTCTGTGATGTAAAATATTGAGACAAAGATAAATCATTTAAGAATGTTTTCCACCTTTAACCACTTCAGCCCCGGAAAGATTTACCCCCTTCGTGACCAGAGCATTTTTTGCGATTCGGCACTGCGTCGCTTTAGCTGACAATTGCGCGGTCATGGGACGTTGTACCCAAACAAAATTGATGTTGTTTTTTCCCACACATAGAGCTTTCTTTTGGTGGTATTTGATCACCTCTGCGGTTTTTATTTTTTGCGCTATAAACAAAAAAAGAGCAACAATTTTGAAAAAAAAGAGCAATATTTTTTACTTTTTGCTATAATAAATATCCCCCAAAAATATATATAAAAAAATGTTTTCCTCAGTTTAGGCCAATATGTATTCTTCTACATATTTTTGGTAAAAAAAAAAAAAAAAAAATCGCAATAAATGTATATTGATTGGTTTGCGCAAAAGTTATAGTGTCTACAAAATAGGGGATAGATTTATTTATAAATTTATTTTTATTATTCATTTTTTTTTTAATTAGTAATGGCGGCGATCTGCGATTTTTATTGGGACTGCAACATTATGGCGGACATATCGGACATTTTTGACACTATTTTGGGACCATTGTCATTTATGCAGCGATCAGTGCTATAAATAGCCACTGATTGCTGTATAAATGACACTGGCAGGGAAGGGGTTAAACACTAGGGGGCGATCAAGGGGTTAAGTGTGTCCTAGGGAGTGATTCTAACTGGGGGGGTGGTCTACCACTGACATGACAGCGATCAATGCTGCCGATGACAGGGAGCAGTAGATCCCTGTCATGTCACTAGGCAGAACAGGGAAATGCCTTGTTTACATAGGCATCTCCCCGTTCTGCCTCTCCATCTCACGATCGCGGGCCGCCAGCGAACATCGAGTTAGTTGGACCTGCGGGCACACTCCCGTGATGCGCGGTGGGTGCGCGCGCACCTGCAAGGCAGCAAATTTAAAGGGACATACAGGTATGTCCATTTGCCTGTACGAGCCATTCTGCCGACGTATATGTGTGTGCGGCGGTCAGCAACTGGTTAATGTGACCTAAAAATTGTACAACTCAATTGGGCAACAAACTGAAATCTTTTAGGCGGAGGGAAGAAAAAAAAAAATAACAATATGGTTGCATAAGTGTGCACACCCTTAAACAAATACACGATTAATACACTATTACTACTAATACACTACACTAAAGCACTATTTGATTTTATTACAGCACCCAGTCTTTTTGGGTATGAGTCTATCACCATGGCACATCTTGACTTGGCAATAATTGCACACTCTTCTTTGCAAAAACACTCCAAATCTGTCAGATTGCGAAGGGATCTCCTGTGCACAACCCTCTTCAGATCACCCCACAGATTTTCAATCAGGATTCCGGTCTGGGCAATTCCAAAACTTTAATCTTCTTCTGGTGAACCCTTTCCTTTGTTGATTTTGATGTATGCTTTGGGTCGTTGTCATGCTGAAAGATGAAGTTTTTCTTCATATTCAGCTTTTTATCAGAAGCCTGAAGATTCTGTGTCAATATTGACTGGTATTTGTAACTGTTCATAATTCCCTCTACCTTAACTAAGGAGCGCACATTTCACCCAGGACGTCTGTACACTTAAAAGAGAAGTATGGGGTTGGGGTTCATTCCAGTATCATACTTACCTAGGTGGATGCAGCATCAGTCCGATGCTGCATTTGTCCCCCCGCACCTCTACACTGAGAGCCGAGCGATCAAACACCTCCAATCGCTTGGTTCTGACAGCTCCCCAAGCAGAGAACTGTAGACTGTCAGTCACAGCTCCCTGCTCTGCCCCCTTCTCACTCACCGAGAGGCTGAGCCGGGTGTCGCTCCAGGGACCTGGCAGATCCTGACTTCCATTGTCAAGATGACGCAGACCCTGGACCGACTTCTTTGACATCAGCAGAGAGCAGACTTCAGCCCGCTCTCTGCTGAAAACAGGTGCAAAACAAGCTTTGGCTATACTTCTCCTCTATCCTTTCCTACAGTTCTTTAAAACAAAATTGAAGACCTGGAGTAATTTACCCCTGTCCCTAATAGGCAGAATAAACTTACTAAACTTACTTTGGACAGATCTGTACACGTGACGTTCTCTGAGGTGGCAACGTTTTGATGTGAGTGCAGGGATTATGCGGTTTATGATGGAACGTTAATGTTTTACATAGATCACTGCAATTGATCTGTCTAAATAAATACCACACCATATAGCTTTTATCATGTGGTGGTGGTACTCTGACTGACAGAGCAGCACAGTGTCCCCTAAAAGATTAAAAGTAGCAAGAGGTAGTGAATCCTGCGAATTGGAAGTCTGACGCCGGTTAACATCCATTCCCATTAAGCGAGTCAGTTGCATAATATGGCAGCATAATCTTTGTGGTGAGTGCACATTGCATATGGGTGGAGGTTAGTCTATACATGTGTTTGCACTAAATGATATCAATTTCCTCATGGGAATCCTTTCTTACTCCTTTTAAAAAGAACTCTTTAAATTATACACTATATGATGTTTATTGTTTTATGTCAAATCACTGGGGTATATCGTGGCTAAGAGAACACATTCTGGGATTGCACTGAGAGAATATCTCTGGTCAAGTCACTGATAAGTGTGATTACTGTGCTCTTGGTTGAGACAGTATTGAGTTCTGGTAAGTTGCCATCTTGCCATTTTCAGTTTGTGAAGATATCTTATTCTGGATATGTATGGACATTTAAATGAACTGTCACTTTTTTGGGGGATATTTACGGATATTTGTTTTAATGTATTTTTAACGCTGTATATTTTTGTTTTGATTTACTAAAAATGAAGTTGCTCCCCCCCCCCTTTTGTATCTTTTGCGCCACTCTCGGGTATGAATACCAAAATCTGTTTTCAAACTTTTCAATTCTCATGTCACCAGTTTCCTTTGGGGCTCTCGCCCCCCTTGGTTCCGGCTGTCTATGCTTCAGAGACCTTGGACTCAGGGTGAACTAGCCTGTCCGGATTTCTTTTATTTTCTAGTTGCATTGCTTTCTCATGCTCACAATTGGCTCATTTTGGATGACACAAATTCTGCGGTAGTCCTGGAGGCTGCTTGTGTGGGCTCCTTCGAAACATTGCTGAATGTTTTGTTCAGGGGTGTTAAAGTCCCACACCCTCTTACGACCTCCATGAAAACAGTAATCAGAGCATGGACTCATGTCACCCCTCTGATAGGGAACCACTCCAGATGGTACGCCCCAGATACTCCTTTATGGATAACCTCACACTACCAGAATTTTTTTTCTACCCCCGAGCCTTCCCTGGCTGCTGGTGGCATCAGTTACTTGGCCCATATATGTAAGAGTGGTGTACTACAGACATTTAACAATCTCAAGTGAAAGTTTGCACTACCTAGTTCCTACTCCTTCTGGTTCCTTCAGTTACGCAATGCTTATGTTGTACAATTTGGGAGCACTCCTCTGACCATACGCCAGTTTGACATGAAGTTGCTTCTCTGGCATGTTTCCCTTGTGAAGCCTTTGTCGACAATATACAAGGCCTTATGGCCTACTGCACACCATGGTTTTGATAGTTTACGATCCTTTTGGCTGGCTGGATGACGAGGATAGGGAGGACATATGGGACTATTCATTCTCTCAGCTGGTGTCTTTCAGGATCGACTAATCCAGTTTAAGATACTCAAGTTTCATTTCACGCCCCATAGGCTTCACAAAATTTATCCAGACTGCCTGCCCCACTGCTGGCATTGCTAAGAGGAATCTGCTAGGTACCTCCACATGATATGGTTGTGCCCTTCCCCACAAATGTTTTGGACAAGTGTCTTGCAGTTTATCACACACCTGACCACTATTTCTATACCCCAACAGGCGGATATCTGTATACTTGGGTTGGCAGAGGCTCTGGCTCTCACCAGAGTGGTTTGTACATTGTTAGGGTTGCCCTTGTTTTACGCACGAAAATCCATTATAGTGGAGCTCTCCATTAGTGGAGAGCTGCAACTGTTCCCACCCCAAATACTTGGGAGTCAACTCTGTTATTCCTCTTACAAAGAAACGTATATGAATACGGGATGTCCTAAAAAGTTTAACAAAGCTTTGGACATTTGGCTATGATGCCACCACTGTGGGTCAAGGTAATAGTGCGCATGCCCCCCACTCCTGTCCTAAACAGATAATTATGTGTGGTTTGGACCATGGTTTAGTCTGACAGGTTCACTGCCTCATGTATTCTGCCCAGATGCAGTACTATTATGTAGTATTGCGTATTCATGTACTGGGAAGTGAAGGGTGGCTGACAGTCCTGATGGTATGTTCCTCTCTTTTAGTTGTATATTATATGTGGATGGATGTTTACATACATGTTTTATGAGTAGCAAGCATGGGGTATTCTTAGGTAATTTGTTCTGTTTTTTTTCCTTCTTTCTGCTTTGTACCTATTCGAACCAGGGTATGCCCAGAGGCTTGGTTTTGTACTTTTGACATGACAAAATAATAAAAAGAATTTACAAAAAAATATATATATACACATACATACATATATATCACCTTGGTTTATTCATCAGGGTCATAACTGAGAATGGGACCAAGCCATTTTTCAACCTCTTCCAATGTCAAATTCTTTCTACGAGAATAATCTTCAACCTAGAACAGATCAAGAGTTCCTGAAGTTAATTTCTTAATTGTGTTTAAGACCCAACACGTTTATGAAAATAGCATTGAGAATCAACAACGCCCTAGTATCCAGTCACAGAACAGCTTTCATCGGGTAAATAGCTGGACTGATAATGAGTATTTTATGACTGGCTGTGAGAGCTACTTTACTGTGTACAATTAGATCCCACAAGTAATTTGCACAATCACCTTGAAATTTTGTACCAAATGGAACACAAATTTTTCTCACATATGATTTTATAAACAGCATCACTTCCTAAGTAAGAGCATTTGCTTAGTAGTAAACTATAAACACACGTTCTTAAGAGTCCTTTCACAATGCTCCGGTAAAAACTGTCTGTTTCAATTAATTTTATTTGATCAACTTCATTGTAATCACAAGTTATAGTTAGCAGTGTTTCACTTCTACAGGAAAGCCCACTATCGGCTCTAAATAATTACACCAGGGTCATGGCTGCGGCTGCAGCCACGATCCTGGTATCACTGCTTCCTGATGAGGTCTTATACAGTGGGGAAAATAATTATTTGATCCCCTGCTGATTTTGTAAGTTTGCCCACTTACAAAGAAGTGAAGGGTCTATAATTTTTATCATAGGTGTATTTGAAATGATAGAGACAGAATATGAACCAAAAATGCAGAAAAAACACGATGCAAATGTTATAAAATGAGTTGCAGTTCAGTGAGTAAAATAAGTACTTGATCCCGAAGCAAAACATGACTTAGTACTTGGTGGAGAAATCCTTGATGTCAAGTACAAAGGTAAGACATTTCTTATAGTTAGCGACCATTTTTGCACACATCTTCAGGAGGGATTTTGGTCCATTCTTCTTTACAGCTCTTCTGCAAATCTTTAAGGTTTCTTGGCTGTCGCTTGGCAACACAAAGTTTCAGCTCCCTCCATAAATGTTCTATAGGATTAAGGTCTGGAGACTGGAAAGGTCACTCCATGATCTTAAAGTGGATGTAAACCCTCACATATACCCAGTGAATTGAACAGCTTCAGATGATACACAGGGATGAAACAAATCTCCCTACATACGTTTTACATGTATATCTGCTGTCTTCATCTTTATATACTGTTTAGAAAGTCCACATCATGTTAGGAGATTTTCTCTTCCTGGTTACCACTGAAGTGAAGCCTGGGCATACAGCCAAGACAGCTGATTGGAGGAAATGCACACACCCCCTCGCTTTATAGGTAGAGACTTTCAGCTCTATCCCTTGAATCGTTCAGCACGCTGCTAATCTAGTTATAGCATCCACTTTAATGTGCTTCTTCTTGAGCCACTCATTTGTTGCCTTGGTGGCATGTGTTGGGTCATTGTCATGCTGAAAAACCCAACCATTCTCCATCTTCAGTGTTCTGGCTGAGGGAAGAAGGTTCTCATCCAAGATTTTACAATACACGGCCCCGTCCATTGGCCCCTCAATGCGCCAAAGTCGGCCTGTACCTTTAGCAGAGACACAGCTCCAAAGCATAATGTTTCCGCCTCTGTGCTGTACTGTAGAGATGTATTCTTAGGGTCATAGTCAGCGTTTTAGCGTTTTCTTCCTCCAAACATGGCGAGTCCCCCTCCTCAAGAAAGCACATGCACAGCCATGCCAATGAACATCTCAATGATTCAGAGAAGGATTGGGAGAAAGCGCTGTGGTCAGATGAGACGAAAATTAAGCTCTTTGGCATTAACTCGACTTGCCGTGTTTGGAGGTACAAAAATGCTGACTATGATCCTAAGAACACCATCCCTACAGTCAAGCACAGAGGTGGAAACATGATGCTTTGGGGCGGTTTCTCTGCTAAAGGTACAGGCCGACTTTAGCGCATGGAGGGGCCAATAGACAGGACCATGTATTGTAAAATCTTGGATGAGTGGATGGGTCTTCCAGCATGACAATGACCCAAAACATACCGCCAAGGCAACAAAGGAGTGGCTCAAGAAAATTAAGGTCATGGAGTGGCCTAGTCAGTCTCTAGACCTTAATCCTGTAGAAAATTTATGGAGGGAGCTGAAACTTTGAGCTGCCAAGAGACAGCCAATTCACCTTAAGGATTTAGAGAAGATCTGTAAAGAAGAGTGGACCAAAATGCCTCCTGAGATGTGTGAAAACCTGGTCACCAACTACAAGAAACGTCTTACCTCTGTGCTTGCCAACAAGGGTTTCTCCACCAAGTACAAAGTCATGTTTTGCTTGGGGATCAAATACTTATTTTACTCACTGAACTGCAACTTCATTTATAGCATTTGTTTTATGTGTTTTTTTCTGGATTTTTGGTTGATGTTCTGTGTCTATAACTTATATACAAATGGCGGATAGAAAGTAGTTATAAAGCATGCCTAGCAGGTGCACTTGCTAATGTAGAAAATAGTTTCTTTCTTTGGACCAGCTTGGCCCAAACAAACTAGTTAAAGGGACAGTAAGGCAGGCCATACAATATACATTTTTACCCATTCACTGTGCCGATTCCCCCATCCACACATTCGATGTGGAAGGGGGAATCACTCCTGTAGTACTATTGAGTTCTGCTAATGGCACTGATCATTAGGCAGACTGGTTGTACACAAATGGATTGATAGATAGCCCATACATGGATTGAAATTTGACCTGTTCCTGCTAAACCGAATCATGTATGGCCAGCTTAAACCTGGAGATCACCTTTAAAGGTGCCCTCACACATGCCCTCACAAAATGAACATTATTAGATCTTTAAAATGCATAATACTGTATACACTCCATCATCACCAAGAGAATGTCACAGAACAATAAATTGCACACTACATATAGCAATCAAGTCACAGTCGGTCATAGTTTTCCACATCATTTATCATTATATTCATATATTTATCTTGTGTACTTAAGGTATTGTCTATTGTCTTGTATACTGATGAAGTCGAAAGGCATTCATCAAGTGATAAGTAGACAAACATTAACATTGCTCAACTTACTTTCCATTTGTTCTCATATCCCATAACACTAAAAAAAAAAATGGTAAATACCTGTCCATCAGAATCTACATTGAGAAACCCAAATCACCAATTATACTTAAAATGACCACAAGGTGGCATAAAGAAAATATTCTATCATGAGCTCATATTTGTACTCAGTGGATATCTTAGCTCCTAATTGTCCCTGATTTCAAAAGACTGTCCCTGATCTGATTTCAAACTGAATTTATTTTACATACCTACACCAACAAAACAATAAACTGTGTTTTTAAGGAGCACCTGAAAAAACAAATGCATATAATATACAATATATAAACACCCAATGGAGAGCATACCACGTTATATACGCCGATGCTGGTGCACAAATGGACCAGTACAGATTCATAGCTATACAGAAGATATATGGCACCAATTGCTGGGAGGCAGTATTCACACCCCTCCAATACCAGTGGAAGTTATGATCAATAATATATGGGTCTTTAGCATTAAGCTACTACTCCAAGGAGGATACTACTAGCAACAAAAAAAAAACCTTTACAGACAAAGAGAAAAAGAATATAGTACAGGAAAAAATTAAAGAAAGAATAAAAAGTAATAAAAAGAAAAGCAGCCAGGAGTGGACAAATATTCCAAGCTTCACAGAAAGTTGGTTCTGGTCTTATAATGGTTCCGCAAGAAGATTTCGTATTTCAGTTGAGTCCCTAAATACTTTCCAAGATAGCCATATTTAATGGTATTGTTCATGTGTATCCAATTTGTGTGCCAAGAGCAACGCCATCCTCTCAATATAATACATATCTGTAACCCACTCAATCAAAGAGGGAACTTTGTGCTGACCGCCAATGGCATTTGTATAACTGATCTCGCTCCTGTCAACCAATTCTTAAAGTGGAAGTCCAGCCTAATACTTAACCACTTCCTTCCCCGCCTATAGTAATATGACGTCCGCAGATGGGATCTCCCATCCTGGGCAGGCGTTATATGACGTCCTCGGCTTTCCGGCGGTATAGGGGGCGCGCGTCACAGAGGAGCCAATGCTTATACCCAGTGGCCGCGATGACCTCCGGGCACCCACGATCGCTCCTGACAGAGCAGGAACATGGATCTGTGTGTGTAAACACACAGATCCACATCCTGTCAGGGGAGAGGTGACAGATCGTGTTTTCCTAGTATATAGGAACACTGAACAGACCCCTTCCCTAGTCAGTCCCATCTCAGTGAAATACAGTAATCAGTGCATATTTATAGCACTGATCGCTGTATATATGTCAATGGTCTCAAAATAGTGTCAAAAGTGTCTAATCTGCCCCCTGCAATGCCACAGTCAGGACAAAAATCACAGATCACCGCCATTACTAGTAAAAAAAAATGCCATAAATCAATAACCAATTTTATAGGCACTCTAACTTTTGCGCAAACCAATCAATATATGTGTATTGCGATTTTATTTACCAAAAATATATAGAATACATATTGGCCTAAACTGAGGGGGGGGGATATTTAACATAGCAAAAAGTAAAAGATACTGTTTATTTCAAAATTTTCGCTCTTTTTTTTGTTTATATTGCAAAAAATAAAAACCGCAGAGGTGATCAAATACCACCAAAAGAAAGTTCTATTTGTGGGGGAAAAAAATTGATAATGTTTGGGTACAGTGTTGCATAACCATGCAATTGTCATTTAAAATGTTACAGTGCTTGTCTTTTGCCATGTCCAAGTTAATTGACCTGAACGGAACCATATGACTGCTTTCTCCTAATGTTCAGGGTTGGGCTCTCCATCTAAACGTATTAAGGTGTTTACTGTAATTATTACAAGTCACTGGGCGCTGATATTGTAGCTCTTCAGGAAACACATTTTACTTCTTCCTTCGCTCCCCGCTATAAACATAAAGACTATCCCGTTTATTACTTTGCTAATGCCAGAGTGAAATAACGAGGGGTGGCGCTTTGCTTATTGCGACGACTCTCATTCACTGAATCTAAAATACTGATGGACCAGGAGGGAAGGTACTTAATGGTAAAGGGACACCTGGGGGGTAATTTAGTGACATTTCTGGTCTATTATGCCCCTAATACGAACCAGGTAGCGTTTTTCAACTCCTTGCTCCGATCTTTGGCACTGGAATTTGAGGGAGATGTGATCTTAGCTGGCAACTCTAATCTAGCATTAGACCATATACTGGACAAATCTCACTTGTCTCAAACTTCAGTCCCCTCCCAAACAAAGCCAAAAATTTGCTCAGCTGTTACATCATCATGACCTGGTTGATGTTTGGAGGGAGGCCAACCCTACCGCTCGAGACTATTCCCACTTTTCTAGGGCCCATAATCGTTATTCCCGTATAGATCATGTATTTCTCCTCTCGGGGCTATTGCCGAAATTGACCGCGGCTAAGATAGTGTCAACGCCTTGGTCTGACCATGACCCTGTGGTACTTATGTTTTCTAACTTAACGATCAAGTTAGCAAAATCCCACTAGAGGCTAAATGAGTCTATACTTCGTAACAAATCTTACTGCTTAGACATTATTACTCACCTTAAAGCTTACTTTGATATTAATAAAGCAGAAGATACCAATCCTGCCATTAATTGGGCAGTGCACAAAGCTTCAATACGAGGTTTCTTGATTCAGTTGGCATCCAGACTCAAAAAAGCTTGTGATGAAATGATCCTGCTAAAAACTAAGGAATATCAAACCCTAGCTACCCAACATAAACGTTCCCCACATCCAGACTTGTTGCTCATGCTTGAACAGGCCGGTACAGAACTCAATATTTGCCTCACTACGAAAGCGGAGAAATGTCTAAGTTGGACTAATCATACATTTTTTTACCTGGCTCGTTGCTGGCACATAAACTTACCCTGAAACACACACATACTGCTCTCCCAAAAATTAAGACTCTCGGGGCAATCACTCCCAAAACCCTCAAAAGCTTCTTTGTGAATTTCAATATTTCTATTCAAATCCATATACCTCAGCCCAGGGCCGCGTGTCTACTTATATCTGTGATTTCCTATATACTTTATCTCTACCATCTCTCACAGAATCTCATAGGGAACTTAAGGACCAACCCATAACATGTGAAGAAATATACAACACTGTTAAAATGTTTTCTGTACATAAATCGCCTGGCCCTGATGGCCTCCCCAATAATTATTATAAAAAGTTTTCTGAACAATTGGCTCCTCATATGGCTCTCTATTTCAACTCCTTGCGAGATGGTGGACAGGTACCTTTACAGGAAAATAGGGCTTACGTCAGTGTCATACCTAAACCAAATAAAGATTCCACTGATATCCTTAATTACCGCCCTATATCGTTGATTGTGATCTCAAAATTCTAACGTAACTCTTAGCTTTGCGTCTCTGTGCCTTTTTACCACAGTATATTCATAAAGACCAATCTGGCTTTATAAACCAACGCCAGACGCTAGACCAGATTCGCCGATCTATAACATTGATTTCTGCAGTTCATTCTAAATGGGATGCCCCTTGGTCTAGGGAACTGTTACTACTTTCATTGGACCTTCATAAGGCCTTTGATAGCTTGAACTGGGACTACTTATTTACCACTTTAGAAGCCTTCGGATTTGGATCTACCTTTATCTCATTACTAAAAACACTATATAGCAATCCGTCAGCCCAGGTCTCCATTCGGGGTTATAGATCACTTTTATTCCCTATTAGACGTGGGACAAGACAGGGCTGCCCACTTTCCCCATTACTCTTTGCATTAGCAATTGAACCCTTAGCTGTCGCAATTCAATCCCATCCTAAAATACATGGGGTACGTTGCGGACAACAGGAGCACAAATGTATTGTGTTTGCTGACGACGTCCTTAATGAATGTCACTAATCCTGAAGTCACTCTACCTACTCTGCTAACCCTGTTTCACCAATTTTCCCAGCTCTCAGGGCTCTCTTTAAATACTCAGAAAACTATGGCTCTTAATATTTCTTTGCCCCCTCAACGGAACGGAAATTACGAACTACATATAACTTTCAATGGGCATCAAACTCCCTTCCTTATCTAGGCATCCAACTGACATCTTTGATTAACACTCTGTAGCGGGCTAATTATCCTCCACTCTTTCGCCGACTCCGGGAAGATCTTCAATGATGGGCAGACTATCCCTTATCTTGGTTCGGTAGAATCAATTATATTAAGATGACATTTCTACCCAGGATACTTTATTATTTTAGAACTTTACCAATTGCAGTCCCGAGGGGAGATCTACAATGACTACAATCAGATGTTCTCTGCTTTATCTTGGGTAATAAAAAGCCTTGCATGAACAAACTGACGTTATATGCCTCAAAATCGAGTGGTGGACTTGGCCTCCCTAATTTACAAGCTTATTATCAAGCAGCTCAAATAACACAACTTTCCTATACAACAGCCAAGGGGTCTCCACCCCTCTGGGTCTCTATTGAGGCTCTTTCATGCCACCCTTTTGCTATCGGCTCCCTAATGTGGCTTCCGAACCGCCTTCGCCCCCCTATTTTGTGCCCCACCCTGTCTCACTTCCTAGCAGTTTGGGACAGGGTGCGACATCGTAGACCCCTATCGCCCCCACATACCCCACTAGCCCCCTTGTTTTGATCCAGAATTCTCCCCCGGCCTGACTCCACTGTTATTTCAATGGTGGCTCAATAAGGGACTTCTTAGGATAGGAGACTATCTTGATGGAAATCAACCTTACTCTTTACAATATTTTAAAGACATAATACAGATGCCCCCTAGTGAATTGTTTAGGTGCTTATTTCCTTTATACGTTCTAAACTTAATTTATTAGATGGACCTCTTACGCTTACGTTTGAATTATCTTGCCAAACTAAGGGCCTCCTACGGGGACAAATATCTACAGTATATGCCACCCTTACTGACCCGAATACTAAACTCCCTTACATGATTCAATGGTAACGAGATTTGAATACCACTTTTGATTTACCTGACTGGCAAGATATGGCTTATGCTTTATCTAAAGTATCCATTAATACAACACTAATTGAAGCTAATTATAAAACCCTCCTTTGCTCGTATTTAGTACCAACCAGGGTCGCTAAGATGCATCCATCTGCATCCCCCATGTGCTTTAGACGCTGTGGCCAGATGGGTACGATGTACCACATTTGGTGGCAGTGTCCAAATAACACTAGATTTTGGATTTGTGTATTCAACCTGGCGAACTCTGTGAAAGGGATTAATATCCGTAGATCCCCAGAAACTGCGCTTTTCCAAAAGGTTCCTGAAGGAGTCTCTAAAAAAAAAATCGATGAAACTAATTATATGCATATTTTTGGCTGCCAGAATAACCATTGCTAAATATTGGAAGCAGTCGGTGGTTCCCCTTGACTCTGTAAAGACTAAACTTAACTGGATTATGGTTAATGATAGACTCACCTGTATTCTCCGCAACACTACTAAGAAATTTGATGTAATATGGGACCCATGGATATGATATATATCTTCATTTTAAATAACCTCTGGCCTGCCCTCCTCCCTTATTTTTTTCTTCTTTCTCCTCTTTCTTCTTCTTTTTTTAATACTTGCTGTTTATCAGATATCCTTAGAGATATAGGATGACTTGATAGTTCATATGATTCCATGTTGTTGAGATTTACGGAAAAGGGCACAAGGAAACCACCACCTCCCCTTTTTTTTTCTCTTCTCCGTTCTCCTCCCCTATCCCCCTCCTTCGGCTCCTATGCTATACCTTTTCCCTGTACTATAACCATTTCCATTAGTACAAGTGGCTCATTGGGATTCTACGTAGTTAGTCCCTAAAGAATCAGGAACAGATTTCATGAACTGGTCACAAACAACTTTTATCCTTCTATGTTAGTTCATCTTGTCAACCTCACCAATACTTCCACCAAATATACTATATTTCTCAGTTTAATGTTTTGAGGTGTTGTATTTCTGCATATCCTGATGGAAGGACACTCAGATGCTTATGCTTAATCTCACACTTATAAGTTGTACTGTTCATTGAATGTACTCTCTATGATATTGTCTTATTACTTAAATAATAAAATAAAAACAATATTGAAAGTTAAAATGTTACAGTGCTTAAAGCTGGCCTAGGCAGGAAGGGGATGAAAATGCCCGGTATTGAAGTGGTTAAATTCTCCCCTGCAATCATTAATATGAGCTAAGTTCAGCCTTATGTCTCAAAATGAAAAAATCCCAGTTTTTGTAAATTTATTTTGCAGTATCCAGTGCCTGTCATATTACTTCAGCCCTACTTCCTTCTGAGTCCAAAAGCAGCAAGTGGGCATGGTTACTGAAAGCTAGTAACATCACTTCCAGGGAGGGACACTGTTCCTGTGTAGCCAGTGGGGGTATACAGGATGGGATGAGCTGATCATAGGTTCCTGCCCAGTGTTCTCTCATCAGTAAGGATGCATTGTAATCCTAATTCATGAGAAAATTAAGAGATAAAAAAAGACCCACCCACACAGGACACAGGGGGGCTGGGAGGTGCAGTGCACATATACAGTATAGCTGTGCAGGGCTTTGATTCCAGACTATCACAGGAGAAGGGAATTGGAGAAAGGGGGGACCTGGTCTCAGCTCACAGTCTACAATGATCATAGTACAGGCAACCACAGTAAGTCTACGTTTCCACTAGTGAGACTTGTCATGTGACTTTGGACACAAAGTCACTTGACAAGTCACAGCTCATTGATTTTAATGGCACCTGTTCCCATCTATGCGACTTTGAAAATCAGTGACTTTGAAGTGACTTTTGATGCAACTTTGATCCAGAGAGTATAAAGTTGGATAAAAGTCGCACTCTAAATTGCGCAACTTTGAGGTTACAATAGTGGAAACTTAGACTAAGGCTCTATTTCCACTAGTGCGACTTAACATGCGACTTTGGACACAAACTTGCATGACAAGTCATAGCCCATTGATTTCAATGGCACCCATTCCCATCTATGCGACTTTAAAAATTAGCGACTTCGAAAAGGTACCTGCACTACTTTGATGCAACTTTGATCCAGAGAGTGTAAAGTTGGATCAAAGCTGCACTCCAAAGTCGCACTCTAGCCTTAGGCCTACGTTTCCACTAGTGTGACTCCAAAGTTGTGCAATTTAGGGCTCATGCACACAGGACATTTTTACAGCTGCTGTTATGGGCGTCTGACTTTTTTTAACTGCTTCTAAATGCCCCTCCATGTTAGCCTATGTGTCCATGCACACAAACTGTCAGAGGCGTTTTGAGGCATAAGCGTTTAGGGGCAGTAGAAAAGAACGTCAGCCTCTGCGTTCAGGAGCAGAGGCTGTGGAGCTGTAAAAACATCTCACGTTGCTAAAAGCTGCTTTTTTTTTTTTTTTTACATGTCAAAATCAATGGTTCCCAATGAGAGCCCATTGATTTGAATAGAAGTCGCACCAAAAGTTGGATCATGAAGATCCGACTTGCGTTGTGACTTTGTGCGCTGAGGATCTTGAAGAGGAACCCCACGCCAAAATGAAAAAAAAAAAAGAGTGCCCCCCCAAAATCCATACCAGGCCCTTATCCAAGGATGTAGCCTGGCAGATCAGGAGAGGGGGGGGCGAGCGAGCCATCACCATGGGAGGGGGTGGGTGCTTTGGGGCGGGGGGGCCTGCGCCCCCCACCCCAAAGCACCTTGTCCCCATGTTGATGCCTTGTCCCCATGTTGATGTGGACAACTGCCACTTCCCAATAACCCTGGCCATTGGTTGTCGGGGTCTGCGACTGGGGGGGCTTATCAGAATCTGGAAGACCCCTTTGACAAGGGGGCCCCCCCATGGGTATCAGGTACATCATACCCCTACCCATTCACACCAAAAAGCAGTCCTTTATTAAAAAAAATAAATAACTCAGTGGCGTCTTTTCTCCTTTTTTTTTCTTCTGTCTTCTCCTGCTGCCGGTTCTCCTCTCTCCGCTGTCTTCTCCTGCCGCCAGTTCTCCTCTCTCTGCTGTCTTCTTCTGCCGGGTCTCCTCTCTCCGCTGTCTTCTCCCTCTGTTCTTCCTTCGATGCTCTCTCTCGGTGTAATGCTAGGGCCGCTGTGTGCCAATACTTATATAGCCATGGGCCGGGGCCACCCAGCGACGTCATCTGGAGGCTCCGCCCCTTGTGACATCATCGCCCAGGCATGATGGTAATAATATAAATATGGTGTCCCTGCACCCCCTTTCGTTTTAGGTAGGAATAGAATTCTTATATGTAGTCTAGGTCTACTTCGTCCCCAAATGAACCTTGTAAAGGCAGATTGTAAGGTAGTAAAAAAGATCAGGGAACCACAATAGGTATAGTTTGGAAAAAAGATAGAGAAAATGGGGCATTATGTCCATTTTCAATATATTAATCCTCCCAAACCACGAATATCGTACTTTTTAAGATCTTGCAATGTACATTGCATAAGGGGAAGATAGTTCTCCGAATATAGATCGGCAAGATCAACAGGGATTCGAATACACAAATATTTGAGCGCAGAGGAGCAGAGTTTAAACAAAAAATAATTTTTAAGAGCCTGAACTTGATGTGGTAAAAGGGATACATTAAGCATTACTGACTTGGATAAATTAACCTTAATATTACTTAAGTCTCCAAAACTCTGACATTCATGTAGAATAGAGTGAATGGAAAAATGTGGATTGGTAAAATAGAGTAATAAATCATCAGCAAATAAGGCAAATTTCACCTCCTGTTAGTCTATCTGAATACCACTAATAGAAGAATTTTTTAATAAGGACTATTGCCAAATGTTCCTTTACTAAATCATACAATAGTGGAGATAGTGGACATTCCTGACGGGTACCATTTTGGATAGAAAAGCTTGGAGTCAGTGATGCATTGATCTTTATTCTTGCACTAGGTTTAGAATATCTGCACCAATGGGTGTTCGAGAAAAGGCCAACCAACACGATCAAAGACCTTCTCTGCGTCAACAGAGAAAAGGCATGCTGGTATTTTTGCTGTTTGGGCTTGTCCAATGAGCAAAAAAAATTTTAGCGTATTATCACGTGATTCTCTCCCTTGAACAAAACTGACCTGGTCTATATGTATTAAAGTTGGAAGGAGGGGAGGAAGACGAATCGCAATCAATTTCACACACATTTTTACATCTACCCCAATTAAGGATATACAATGGTAACTGGAACATAGTGTTGGATCCTTGTCTGGTTTGGGAAGCAGGGTTATATGTGTTTCCAATGTCTGAGGAAAATATTGGTTAGAAGCAGAAATACATTTGAATAGGCAATTCATAAATGGAGAGAGACACTCCTTGTATTTCTTATAGAATTTTCACGTAAACCCATTGGGGCCAGGGCTTTTACCCGATGGTATGTTGTTAATTACCTCTAGTAGTTCCTCATTTGAGAAGGGAATTTCCAAAGAGTCCCTAACATCACCATTCAGTGTTGGAATAACAGTTTCCTTCAGGTATTCTTCGATACGGCTTGCAAGAGCCCCAGAGTCCTCAGAGGATGATGGTAAAGCATGGTTATATAAGGCTAAAAAGTAATCACGAAAAGCTTGTTGTTGGGAATACGGATATGAAGCAATTTTACCTGATGACATCTTAACACCGGGTATAAAGGTCTGAGAGGAACGAGAATGTAATGTGCGAGCCAACATTTTCCCACATGGGGTAGCTATCAGTAGCCACATAGAACATGTCTATATTGGTGGGAACTATATGAAATTTCCAAAAGCTGCAATAGGGATGACCTAGTAGAGGATACTGTATATCTGCCAAAAGCTTTGGGGATGGAGAGGCTGTATGCAAGGTTTCCAATGAACAAAGCTTAGAGTATTTTGAATAGCAGCAGACTTTTCTTTTTTTAAGGCGGGCACCATGTTGGATAAACAGCCCTCTAAGGACAGCCTTAAGTGTTTCCCATTGTAGGGGTAAGGAAGTCTCATTGTGTTCATGGTCAGAAATAAAATTGCGAATTGCCTTTGCAATTGCCTGATGACAATGCAAATCTAACATAAGAGATTCATTGAGACGCCAGGTCCGATTAGTACACCACGTCTGTGGTGGATATATTGTTAAAAAAAAAAAAAAAAAAAAAAGAGGTGAATGATCAGAACCAATAAAAGGACCCTAAGTCTAAAAAAGGATTCCACTCCAATACCTTGGGGCCCACAAAGAAATAGTTTAGTCTGCTATACGATTGATGTGCTGAGGAGAAATATGTGTAGTTATGGTCTTTAAGATAAAGGGTGTTCTGTCTCTAGGATGGAGAGCTAAACCTTTCTCCTCCATAAACTCCAGATACCATACTTCTTTGATCTAAGATTTATTGGAACAACCAGGTGAAACTACAAATTGATAAAATAAACATCAATCAGTGCAATTTTACATATAATAAAGAAACAATGCACTATAACACAGAATGAGATAACAAGAACTCGCTTTTTAAGCTTGCTGAGGGGTGGTGGCAAGAGATTGAAGAAAACATGCCTTCCTGTCACTGTAGATTCCTAAAATGGAAGCCGAGTCACTTCCTCTAGAGAATTCTCCCAGAATGCACTGGCTCTTAACAACTTTATTAATATATTCTTAGAGAACACAATATGTAACTTCTATAAACAGCAAAGCTATACCAGAAAGGGATCAGTAGGTGGCGACTGCGCTCTGCATATAACTATCTTGGTGTACATCAAGAAAACTCAACATATTATTTCAAGCACATAAACATAAGTTAAATGAATAGAAGCCTGGAGGGCAGGACACGCCCCATCTGATGTCACTAACAGAGTCTTCTGCAGAAAGCAACAGAACAAGTTCAGCCACTGGTCTTAGGAATACTTTGGCCTCATTCTGCTGGAAGATTTTGACTTCAACTTTATGGACTTGCTTGTCCTCACTTGGCAGTACTCCGGTGACCAGACCTAAAGGCTACTCATTTTTTCAATGTGCCACTTTCTCCTTGGTTGAAGAGTGGAGATATATTGTTTCCTCCATTGACTCGAGAAGGTATCGGCAAGGGTTTGTCCTTGTCTCCACTAATGTTTGTACAGGTCCTTTTCACAAAACTTTCCAGCTGGAGCACCAACAAGGCCAGTCTTTTGAGTGAGTAACATAGCAGGTGTGAGAATCACTGGATCCTCAGAGTCACTTGAAATTAATGTCAAAGGTCTGGCATTAATGTTGGCTGTGACCTCTGCCATAAAGGTAACTAGGAATTCATGGGTAAGACTTGCAGTTCCTACTTGCAAAAAAATCGAGTCCAGAATTCCGCAGGCTATGCCTATTATCCTTTCCCAAACACCTCCCATGTGAGAAGAGTGAGGTGGGTTGAAAGTCCACTTTCAGTACTTGCTTACTCAACTAGCTTTATACACTGAGAGTGTCCAAGTTGGAATGAATTTGCAGTTCCTTTGCTGCTCCTACAAAGTTAGAGCGAATGAGTTTCACTGGGCCTCTGATTGCAATGAAGCGTCTAAGAGCATTAATTTAACTTGAAGTGTCCATAGATTCAATCACTTCAATATGGACAGCTTGGATAGACATGCAGGTGAATATGAGTGCCCAGCGTTTACTGTTTCAATGTCCCCCTTTAGTGTACCGGGTGGTGACTGGGACCAAAAACATCAAGTCCAACATTAGTGAAAGGCGGATCCATGCCAAGTCTTTCAGATGGTAAACTGGCCATCTTTTGTGTCTAACATTCCACTAAGTTTACGGCAGATAACACATATGAACATGAACCCGCTCACACGTTTCTTAGCTCCAACTATCCACAGTCAAGCAGCTTGTAAACCTCCTTCAACAAACAGTCGGCCCTTGTGTTTTGTTCGGTCATTGTAGTGTTGAATGAGTAAGTAGGCAATATCATGGTGACCTGGGATCACTAAAGGATGTTTCGCTGAAAACGAACCTGCCTTCTTTTAAACGGCTTCCTACTCTCAACAGGCCATTTACATCAAGGATTGGATTAAGCCTTCTTAAAACACTGTCTTTAGGAACAGGTCTCTGGTTGGAAATGCAGTTAATTTTTGGTGTAGACTTCTCTCTGGTACAGCAGAGATTATGCTGTTTTTAGAATGTTCTACGTCAGCTACTGTGTAGACCTTTTTACAGTGGTGCCAGCCTCTGCAGTTGTCATGAGTTAGTTGATCATTTTGTAGGACTGAGCTATGTGGATTAGGCAAGTGATAGCTCAAACAAGTGATTTCCAGGTGGAGAACCTGCTAAAACGGTGGGTTTTAAATTGGTTGAGAAAAGTTGTTGTAACTGAGGTAGAAACCTGAGGGTGGACTTCCTGATTCTTGTCTACAGCTATTAAATCAAATGTGGCAGACATTAGTGTTGCAGTCTGGAATGTGCAGAAAGGTGAAACCTGTGAACCACGAAGTACTTTCAAGGTGACTGGCTGCAACAGATCTGGTTGCCAAGTCTGCAGGATTGTAGTCTGTAGGCACAAAATGCCATTGTTCTAGGTGGGTGGACCTCCTTATCCCCAACACTCTGTTATTGACATAGACATAGAAACGTCTAGTTTCATTGTAGATGTAACCTAGAACTACTTTACTGTCTATGTAGAACTCAGCTTCTTAAATCTGTAGTTGGTCTCAGTTGTAATTAGTTCAGCTAGCTCTACAGCCAATAATGCAGCACAAAGTTCCACTCTAGGTAGTGTGTGTTCAGGGAGTGGTACAAGTTTTGCTTTAACCATTACAAACCGGATATGGCATTGCCCTTTAATGTCTATAGTCTTGAGGTAGGCTACAGCAGCAACTGCCCTAACGGAAGCATCAGAAAACACACAAAGTCTTTGCATCTGAATTTCTGTAGATGGCACAGGGGGAATACGGCGTGGAACTTTGAGTTTTAGGGCTCTCTCTGGCATGACCATTCTTGAATATTTTCTCCATGAAGGAAAAGAAGTGGTCTCTCATCTCTGGCTTTCTTTGAAGATTGTGTCTTAGGGAAGTGAAGCATTTATATACTTGCTCCCTGTTAGGCAAACGTTGTCTTCGTGGCCTAAAGGGAAGAGGTGCAACCCAGCTATTAGACTTGCCTTTCTCTATGCTCTTTTCCATAATTTCCAGGAAAAGCCTATCCTCAACGGACATTGCTACCCGATTGTCCTCCTTTGTTCTCTTGAACACTGTGCATCCTAAGTCGTCTTTGTCACAGGTTTGCTGTCACAGAGGGGACTTATGAAAGGCAGAGGAACAGGCTTGTGAGTGCATAGAGTCTAGGAATGGGACTTTGAAGGCACAACAATATTAAACTACCAGAAAGTAAATTTGTTAGGGGTCTTTTATTAGTAAAATATAAAAAGACAATGGACAAACATGAATGTTTAAAAACAAATCAGGCTAAGTCTAGAACTAAATATTGGTACACCGTATGGATCCTATCCTGCAAGCTTATGTAGCATTTAGGGAGATTATAAATGTATAGACAAATCACTTATTCCAAGTAGAGGAGAAATACTTCCCCGAATATTGAACAGTGGACAGTCATATAACTATAACAAACAGGATGCTGCTGGTTTGGTGATCCACGGTGAGATGTTCTCTAGTTGCTCTACATATTTCGCGCTACACAGAGCGCTTCCTCAGGAGCTAGAGATTCAATTAGATATGGTAAGGTTACAAAAAACTGCCATGTGTAGTTGTACACATGATCACAATTCGATCAAAGGTAGTTGAGGTTCAGGCTTGCTGTGTGGTAGCTCTTTTATGAGGATGTGATTTTGGCAGGGCTGGAAATTAGAAGGACAACCATTCTCTAGTGTACTAGTGAGCAAGTTATTGACAGATGTTGGTTTGTGTACTCCTCCCAGGCAAACATCACCTATAATGACCCACCTAAGATCCAGTTTTTGAGCATATGGGCCATTGATCTGCTTTCTTGCTTTCTGGGCTTGCAAGATCTCTCTTCCTAGGAGTAAGATTATCTGAGCCTGATCATCTAGTTCTGGTATGAGATGTGCTATGTGATTCAAGTGAGTCTGGTGAACATCTGCATCTGGTGTGGGGATCTCAGATCTGTTGTCTGGGATCTGATTGCGCTCTATTATGGTCAGTAAGGGTATACATGTCTTACCATCCATGGATTCTATTTGTAGGCCATCAGCCCTTTTCCCCATTGTCTCCACTGTACCTGCACCGGTCCTAAAAGAGTAAGGACTGCTGGGGCCCTTAATGTTTAGAATGTCAAAAAACACAAAAACACAAATCTAGCTAGTGACTTATTACTCTGATCATCCAAGATAGCATAGAGCTTGACTGCTTTGTCTCTGCATCCTTTTGAGTAAACTCTTACTAGACAGATTTTGGAACAGGATCTGCCACCTGTAATTCCTTTGCAGACTCCAGTGCACTGTGAAGTGATTGCTATTGCGTCTGTACTAACTCACGTTTTGCAAGGAATTTGGTAAGGTCTACAATGGCCCGATTGGCATTGGGGTAGGCTGCTGGAGTATGATGGTGTGGTGTATAGGCATACCTGGTAGAAGTCTCTTCATTAGGCAGGCTGGGGTCATACTTGCGTAAGGTTGGTGGCTTGTGCCAGCTTGTTTCATACTCCCTTGGTGTGAAAGCAGGTGTTCGATGCTTGTATGAAGGCTGAGTATCTTTCTGAGTAGAAGATTTGGTTGGAGCTGGATAACCTGGATCTCGGTCAGATTTTTCTTGCTTGTAGCACTGGGGTTCAAGGTCGGCCTCCTGCTGCTTTGCATGATGTGACTCACTGACATCATATTTGATTTCTTGCTGGGGAGTACTGCTTGGGTTAGAGTGCTGGTAGACATAATCTGAAGTGGGCTGCATGAAATCTTGGTGGTCCTCTTCTGGACCCAGTATGCTGCTACCTACTCTTAACTCACCATAGGCAGCTGCTTCTAATGATTCTGCAATGGCGGCAGCAGTGTCTCAGTCCACTGCCAGGATAGCCTGCTGCATTTTCAGAGACACCTCTTGCTGAGCTAGTTCAGCCTCCAGGCATACCTTTTGTCATTCTCTTTCTTGCTCCATGCGTACTCTCTCCTGCTCTTGCCTCACATTTTCTGTATCAAGGTATGCCTTTTCTCTTCTCATCTGCAACCCTTGGTCTGCGAATGCGGCACTGGCCCTCACTGCTTTGGCTTTCGAACAGGTGATTGCTTCTGCATTTGAGACAGATGACTTGCTTGCGATCGTGTTTTGTAAGAAGGTGCTTGACTGTGCGACATGGCTGCAGTAGAAAAACTGTCCTGCTGTGTAGAGACCGCTGTAGTGTTGAGTGTGGGGTGCTGCGTGACAGAGCGCGTCTCTGAGTAGCCTGGCTGCTTGCTTCTCCTGCTGAAGGCCTGTTTCATCCAAGGCATTTGACTGTATGTACAGTGCATAGCCCTGGGGTGTACAGTTTTCCGAAGTCAGCTTTTCTTCACCTCAGAGGTCAGCAAAAATTTCACAGTTTTGTCTCTAGGACAGAGAGTTCCAAAAACTCCAGATACCATATTTCTTTGATCTTAGATTTATTGGAACAAGCCAGGTGAAACAAATTGATAAAATAAACATTGATCAGTAAAATTTTGCATATAATAAAGGAACAATGCACTATAACACAGAATGAGATAACAAGAACTCACTTTTTAAGCTTGCCGAGGGGTGATGGTGAGAGATTGAAGAACACGCCTTACTGTCTCTGTAGATTATTACAATGGAAGCTGAGTCACTTCCTCTAGAGAATTCTCCCAGAATGCCTAACAACTTTATTAACACATTCTAAGAGAATACAATATGTAACTTCTATAAACAGCAAAGCTATACCAGAAAGGGAACAAGAGGTGGCGCCTGAGCTCTCAATATAACTAGCTTGGTGTACATCAATAAAACTCAACATGTTATTTCAAGCACATAAACATAAGTAAACTGAATAGAAGCCCGGAGGGCAGAACAAAGGGTCCACCACAGATCAAGTAATCAATGGTCAAACAATTGTTATTTAGGAACCCTAAGCCATAAGAGATGTAAGATCGCTGGGATGAGGCATTTAAGTGAGGCTCGAATACTAAGTTAAAAACCCCTCCCACGAGAATAGTTCCTTCTACAAAATCAGCTAGAAGGCTGAGATACTGGGATACTGCCTTAATTTGATCTTGATTCGGTATATAGAAATAAGCAATTGTAAAGAGTTTTTCCCAAAGCCTAAATTTAAGAAAAAGATGCGAGCCATTGGGGTCAGCCACATGTTACAATGAGTGTACAGGTAAGTGCTTATGGGTGGCAATAGACACTCTCTTGGGCCTTAGATGGGAGAATGCAGGAATACAATCAGTACGAAAATGGGTCTCCTGGAAGAGTACAATGTCTACCTTTGATTTATAGGATCTGACCTCTTTGATTCATTATTGAGACCATTGACATTGTAAGTGCAAAGTTTCACTGAAAGGGGCGAGGCTGGATCTGGTGCCATCTCCTGGCTACAAAGAAAAGAAGAGGAAAAAAAAGCAGAGAGAGAACTCTCTCTAGGCTCAGGGCTACCCGGGGCCCAAAATTACAACAATAAGGTAAATAGGAATGGAATTTATCCAAGACATTTTTCCCTAGAACCTACCAGAGGGCTGGTGTACCTACTGGGGGAAAGTGTATACACACAGGGGATGCCCCATAGTGAGATTCCAAGAACAACCAATATGTAGAGTTGTATTATTTTAGTTTACATAGTTGGTCACGTTGAAAAAAGATACAAGTCCATCCAGTTCAACCTTAAAAACAATAAATAAATAAAATAAAAAATATCGTACAATCCAATATACCCAATTTTATACCCTCACTTGATCCAGAGGAAGGCAAAAAACCCCAGCAGAGCATGCTCCAATTTGCTACAACAGGGGAAAAAATTCCTTCCTGATCCCCCGAGAGGCAATCGGATTTTCCCTGGATCAACTTTACTTATAAATGTTAGTACCCAGTTATATTATGTACATTTAGGAAAGTATCCAGGCCTTTCTTAAAGCAATCTACTGAGCTGGCCAGAACCACCTCTGGCGGGAGTCTATGCCACATTTTCACAGCTCTTACTGTGAAGAAACCTTTGCGTATTTGGAGATCAAATCTCTTTTCCTCTAGACGTAAAGAGTGCCCCCGTGTCCTCTGGGTTGACCGTAAAGAGAATAACTCAACACCAAGTTCACTATATGGACCCCTTATATATTTGAACATGTTGATCATATCCCCCTTATTCTCCTCTTCTCAAGAGTGAATAAATTCAGTTCATCTAATCTTTCCTCATAGCTGAGCTCCTCCATGCCTCTTATCAGTTTGGTTGCCCTTCTCTGCACTTTCTCCAGTTCCCCGATATCCTTTTTGAGAACTGGTGCCCAAAACTGAACTGCATATTCCAGATGAGGTCTTACTAATGATTTGAACAGTAAGTTTAGTTTAGTTGTATGTATTACATTTGTACGACTCAACACAATATATATCAATATTTAAGTCAATGGTTTCATTCAAATGACCCAGAGTAACTATTGTCAGCCGGACGAGACCATTCACAAAACTAAAGCCCCTCCCTCATAACCTTTGCAATATATATACCATGCCCAATAGGCTTGTGTTGAGGAAACAAGGGCTGAGGCCTCCTCTATATTACAGATGCATAAATGTGCCAAGACCATTGTGCTGTCCCTTATTTGGAACAAAGTCCCACTGTCCCTCTTTCCTCCTCATTTTGATCTGATCTATATAGTTGTATAAAAAATGCACTTTTTATCTTTCAAAAAGTGTTTCCCAGTGCTAAACCTTTCATCCAGTTTTTACATTTTTGTATTGGTAAATTTCAAAAGCCAGTATTAGGGAAAAGTAGTGGTTAAAAAAGCACTTGCGGGTTTAACTAATCTTTTTTTTTAATAATAAAAGGGGGTGTGCCCTATGCCTTTATACTTTTGCTAATAGTTGTCCCTTGTTCCTGTGGCAAAAAGTTGGGAGGTATGAGATATACAGGATCCAAACTTATTCCCCATGAAAAATATGAAACTGATTCAGGTCCACCTTTCAACCAAGTCCCTTAAAGAGGATTGTATACCTAAAACATTATCAGAGCAGACCTAAAAAGGATTACTCATCCAATACCAATTCTATCTCTAAGTTAATTACTTAAATGATCTTAAATGTCACTAATAATTATACAAACCTAGTAACCGGATAGATGGAAAACATGTATACAATAGGATGCATATATTAATTTACTTAAAAACACTATTCCAGTTCCGATGCACTAAAATTAATGAAACTCTCCTTTCATGAAAATGAAGGGCCCATTTCATAATTCAAATTAATTATATCTGGATATTTTTCCAATGCCAATGCACAATAACTGGATTTTTGTACTTAAATGTAGAACCCATTTCTCAGAGTACATCATGGGGACACAGAGCGATCATATTAAACCTCCCTAATGGGTTATGCGCCGCCTATAGGTGAAAAGACACAAACGGCAAAAAAAAAAAAAAAAAGACAGGAAGCCCCCCCTCCCTATATAAAACCTTCTATACAGAAAGTGCTTCAGTTTTGTAGCAAGCAAAGCATCCCCCCACAGAGGGGAGGGGGACCTCTGTGTTCCATGATGTAAGACAAGAAATGGAGTTTACAGTTAAGTACAAAAATCTAGTTTGCTTTATCATACATCACAATATTGATTCTTACATCCAGGGAGACACAGCCACTACCAATATGCTCAAAGACACTACACAGCAGTCTGCAAGACACGGCGACCAGAAGGTAGCATCCTCAGCGATAATTATATCCACCCGACGTAAAGATGTGAATCGAAGACTGAATTGCAGCCCTGAAAACCTGATCCACTGAGGCCTGATAATGTAACAGGAGGCAGCCACACTTCTGGAAGACGACTACCTGAAGACCTTGTCCAGGGGGACTGAGAGCTTCATGTTTGTAAATGGTTGGATCGGACGGACTTTTGAGGTTGGCTCTGTGTGCATCAGGGGTGTTCTTTGAGTACTCTGCGATGCATGTTTGCAATTGATCCCTTCATCAGGAAGTTAGAGAGCAGACCATTCTGGCATCTAATTTAGTCCCGGCGATTACAGCCTTGCAAATTGGGTAAGCAGGCTACAAGATGTCGATGCCAAGGTTGCCAGCTAATAGGATTGAAAACTCTCTTACAGAGAAAGGATTGACCTGATTAAAACGTACCTGATCCCGGTATTTCTGTATGTTAGCTTTGTCTGTGTTTTGCCAGTGTCTTGCTATGTGAAAATCTAGAACGGTTTCTTCAACGTGTTATGGGGGAACAGACTGAACCTCATTAAGAGGTCTGTAACCTACCTTCCCGGACAGATGAGTGGCCTAGGTATGGTCAACCCGGTGGTAGTCTTTTCTCTAAAGTTTTTCAAACATAATTTTGGTAACATGCTGGCAGAGGAACCACCTGGGTGGGTTGGTATTTTTTAGTCCTGGTTTAGGCTCTTTCTGCAAAGCCGGGAGAATGGTGGGCCAGTGAAAAGCCTGAGGGTCTGACACATTGCTCCATGCCGGATTCGGCAGAGGAAACCAAGTCTCTTCCCCTTAGCGACTGGCCTTGTGGGATTGTCCAGGCCCTGTTATGATAGAGGGTCCGTGTTTGCTAAATCTATAGAGAATCCTTTTAAAGTTTAGGGATTTTGCCTTGCTCTCGTTCCATGGCAGACTCTATGTGAAGGGAAACTTGAAGCATCGCTCTGTGGAGAACCGTGGTTGTCCAAGAGTGGAGTATGGTGACATAAAGGAAACGATGGACCATTTATTGCTTCAGTGCCCATTTAATTTAGAGGTCTATAAGCAGGTGGGTGGGGCTTTGGGTATCCCTTTCCTTTCCCGCTTGAGCTATGCGGAGTGGTCATACGGGGCTTTTGAGACTCATTGGAATTTTGATTATGAAACACTTTTTCTACATAGCTTAGTAGTTTGTTACTTGATTTTTAATGCACGGTGTCAGGTTTCCACTCGGAAAAAAGTCCTCCTTGTCGAGGTGGTGGCGCACAACATTCTGGGTGAGGTTGAGAAGATTCTGTCTTGAAAAGGACAGGTGGCGGCCGAGGGCCTGGACAAAGGTGAGGAGAAATGTCAGGTCCCCATAGCTGCTGTCTGTCAGTCTCTGGGTGTGTGGTTTTTCTTTCTGTCCTTTCACGTCACCTAGATTTTTTTACGATCAGATTTTTAAAAAAAGGCTGCATGCGTGGGTTAAATGTTTAATTGTTTCTTAGCCTGAGAGTGTATTTAGGTGGCGGTTAGGGCTTTGTTGAGGTTATAATGATAATATAAAAAAGCTGTCTTGGTTTGTAGATTTATTTTTCTTTATGTTTGTTTTCTGGCAAAAAAGCCATTTTCTGTTTCTATGCTAAAGTAATCTATTTTTGTTTATATGTATTTTTATTTTTTCTGTATATACAGTATCTCTGTGAGTACAACCCTCACATTTTTGTAAATATTTTATTCTTTTCATGAGACAACACTGAAGAAATGACACTTTGCTACAATGTAAAGTAATGAGTGTACAGCTTGTATAACAGCCATTAATGTCTAAACCGCTGGCAACAAGAGTACTCCCCTAAGTGTAAATTTCCACATGGTCCAATTAGCCATTTTCCCTCCCTGGTGTCATGTGACTCATTAGTGTTACAAGGTCTCAGGTGTAAATGTGTTAAATTTGGTGTCATCGCTCTCACTCTCATATTCTGATCACTGGAAGTTCAACATGGCACCCCATGACAAAGAACTCTGAGGATCTGAAAAAAATAATTGTTGCTCTATACAAAGGTGGTATAGGCTATAAGAAGATTGCCAAGACTCTGAAACTGAGCTGCAGCATGATGGCCAAGACCATACAGCGGTTTAACAGGACAGGTTCCACTCAGAACAGGCCTCGCCATGGTTAACCAAAGAAGTTGAGTGCACATGCTCAGTATTATATACAGAGGTTTGGAAAATAGACATATGAGTGCTGCCAGCATTGCTGCAGAGGTTGAAGGGGTGGGGGGGTGGGGGGTCAGCCTGTCAGTGCTCAGACCATATGCAGCACACTGCATCAAATTTGTCTGCATGGCCGTTGTTCCAGAAGGAAGCCTCTTCTAAAGATGATGCACAAGAAAGCCCGCAGTTTGCTGAAGAAAAGCAGACTAAAGATATGGATTACTGGAACCATGTCCTGTGGTCTGATGAGACCAAGATAAACTTATTTGGTTCAGATGGTGTCAAGCGTGTGTGGCGGCAACCAGGTGAGGAGTACAAAGACAAGTCAAGCATGGTGGTGGGAGTGTCATGGTCTGGGGCTGCATGAGTGCTGCCGCCACTGGGGAGCTACATTTTGAGGAACCATGCATGCCAACATGTACTGTGACATACTGAAGCAGAGCATGATCCTCTCCCTTCGGAGGCATTATTTCAACATGATAATGACCCCAAACACACCTCCAAGACGACCACTGCCTTGCTAAAGAAGCTGAGGTTAAAGGTGATGGACTTGGCCAAGCATGTCTCCAGACCTAAACCCTATTGAGCATCTGTGGGGCATCCTCAAACGGAAGGTGGAGGAGTGCAAGGTCTCTAACATCCACCAGCTCCGTAACGTTGTCATGGAGGAGGGGAAGAGGACTCCAGTGGCAACCTGTGAAGCTCTGGCAAACTCCATGGCCAAGAGGATTAAGGCAGTGCTGGAAAATAATGGTGGCCACACAAAATATTGACACTTTTGGTCCAATTTGGACATTTTCACTTAGGAGTGTACTCACTTTTCTTGCCAGCGGTTTAGACATTAATGACTGTGTTTTGAGATATTTTGAAGGGAAAGCAAATTTACACTCACTGTTATACAAGCTGTACACTCACTACTTTACATTGCAGCAAAGTGTAATTTCTTCAGTGTTGTCACATGAAAACATATAATAAAATATTTACAAAAATGTGAGGGGCGTACTCACTTTTATGAGATACTGTATGTAAATTTGTTTTTATTATATTGTATGTTTGTAAGATTTTTAACCACTTGCTTACCAGGCACGAACACCCCCTTCCTGCCCAAGCCATTTTTCAGCTTTAACGCTGTCCCATTTTGAATGACAATTGCGCGGTCATGCAACGCTGTACCCAGATGAAATTTTTAGCATTATTTCCCTACAAATAGAGCTTTCTTTTGGTGGTATTTGATCACCTCTGCGGTTTTTATTTCTTGCGCTATAAACAAAAGAAGATGGACAAGTTTGAAAAAAAAACACAATTTTTTAAAATTTTTGCTGTAATAAATATCCAATTTTTTTTTTAAACAATTTTTTTCCTCAGTTTAGGCCGATATGTATTATTCTGCATATTTTTGGTAAAAAAAAAAAAAATCTCAATAAGCGTATATTGATTGGTTTGCGCAAAAGTTATAGCGTCTACAAAATAGGGGATAGATTTATAGCATTTTTATTTATTTATTTTTTTTACTAGTAATGGCAGCGATCTGCGATTTTTATCATGACTGTGATATTGCGGCGGACATATCGGACACTTTTGACACATTTTTGTGACCATTCACATTTATACAGAGATCCATGCTATGAAAAAGCATTGATTACTGTGTAAATGTGACTGGCAGAGAAGGGGTTAACACTAGGGGGTGATCGAGGGGTTAAATGTGTGTCCTGGGAGTGATTCTAACTGTGGGGGAGGGGACTGACTGGGGGAGGTGACCGATCGGTGTCCCTATGTACAAGGGACACACCATCGGTCTCCTCTGACAGGACGTGGATCTGTGTGTTTACACACATAGATCCACGGTCCTGCTCAGTTACTGGGCAATCGCAGGTGCCCGGCGAAAACTGCGGCCGCCGGGCACGTGCATCGAGTCCCCAGTGACGCACCGGGCGCGCACGCCCCCTAGTGGCCCAGAAAGGAGATCACGTCATATGACGGCGGCCAAGAACGAGAGCTGCCTCGTCCCGCTGTCATATGACAGTGGGTGGGCGGCTAGTGGTTAACAAAAATTTACACTCCTGGTAGAATGAGCCATCATCCAAAATAGTGGATTCCTTCCCTTTAAGCCATAGGCTTGGAAGATTAGCTGATGAATCCAACAGGACGTAGTCGACTTATTGTAGTAGCCAGGCGACCCTTCTTTTGTCCTTTAGGAAGGATAAAAAGTGAAACACAGCAAGAAGGCACAATGCCTGAAGAATCAGGCAACACAAAAATGCTAGCTTTCTATTTCAATATATAGGAAAAGTAATAACATTTTTAATAAGAAGGAAAGAAAAAAGAAATGCCTCTAAATTATGAATTAAAAAAAAAAAAAAGAAGAGTGGAAGACCAGACCCTGAAACAGGTGGTCTGGTCGAGCTGGAATTGTCCATGGACAGTCTACTGTCATACTTACTATGTTGGCATACCATGTTCTCCTAGGCCAAGCTGTATTGAAGGAAAAAACATATCAGAGTGAACTGGCCCCACAGCATCATTAGGGCATTTACTGCCAAAGCCTGTGGTTTCCTGGTTCTGGAGACAAACATGTCAGCTTTGCATTGGACCTGGACGCTAGCAGATACACATCTGGCCTGCTCTATCGCTGACAAAATGTATCTCAAACACCTCCGGGTCACTGTCGATAACTGCTGATGACTGAGAAAATCCACCTGCCAGTTCTCTACTCCTGGAATTTGAACTGCAGGTAGGGCGGGAACATGGTACTCTGCCCAGGACTAAATCAGGCCTGTCATTTTAGGCAGTCCATCTCCAGGTGCTCCCCTGGTGATTTATATATGCCACAGCTTTGGCACAGTCTGACCAGACTCTCCCTAGAAAGCCCTTCAACTTCTTCATCCAAATGCCAAAGCTCCAACTGAATTGCTTGAAGCTCCAGTATATAGATGGGTAACAACCTTTCCTGTAGAGACCAATCCCCCTTGCACTGAAATGTGGCCCAGAACTCCTCCCCAGCCCATCAGGCTGGAATTTGTCATCAGTACCTTCCCAATAATGGTGAGAAATAGCTTGCCTGTCTCCAGTCTCATGGGAGACATCCACCAGTTCAGAGACCCTAACATGCTGGGTGCTGCAGAAAACATCCAGGAGTCCAGAGACAGAGTTCAAACGATGGCCACAAACTTCCCTAATCTCATGCAGAGGAATAACTCAGATCTGAGGGAAGTCACCTGATTTCTCAGGGCTACATACTTCCCTGCCGGAAGAAAAAAATTTGACTGTGTACCAGATCAAGCCCATATATTCCAGTCTCTGGGTTGGAACCAATGACAGCTGCATTGGTCTAACTGCAATAGCCACATTGTGTTCCAGTAAGTGAACCGATTACCCTCTAAGCAATAGATCATCCAGGTAACTCAGAATGGGTACCCCCTGGAGTCTTAATTGAATCAAGACTGGGGCCAAAATTACCCTGAAGACCTGAGAGGGCCCAAAAGGCAAGACCACAAACAAACTACTGGTCCTCCACTGGTGAGAAGGAAAAATTTGGACATGCAGATCTGTTATGCCCACCAATGCCAGGAAATCCCCTGGGTGAAGTCACGCCACCACTACCCAGAACTGCTGAACACGCAGAACTTATTGAGATTGTCCAGGTCCAATATTAATCATACATCGCTGGTTGGATTTGGGATAGTAAAGAGACTCAAGAAAAACCCAAGAAACATTTTGGCCTCCAGAACTGGTATAATCAGTCCTTGTGAAAAAAAGGTGCTCGAGAGCCTGAAAGGGCAACAACCCCTTCTTGCGGATTCAAAGACATTTAAAATGTGGTGGAGGGAACTCTCATAACACCACCCCTGAGAAATCGTGCAACAGGCCTACTCGTCTGCCACTTCCTCCTGCCATACCCCTGCAAATGCCAGCACCTGTCTTCCCACTCAAGCAAGTGGGAGCACCCAATCATAGACAGGAGGATTTAGAATCTGCTGGCTTTGCTGGCTTGGGGGCCCAGGTCATCTTATAAAATTTACCCTAAGGTTTACCTCTCGAGGCAGAGATCTGCAAGCACCAAAAAGACTGTCTAGGGGGTGCAGATCCTGAAAAAAAAAGTTGATGCCCTCTGAGACAAATGCTTACTTAAAGCGGGGTTCCACCCAAATTTTGAACATTATCTCTATGCATTCTCTTCCTTGCCTAGATGCTGACATGCTGTGTAAAAAAATTTAAATCGCCGTAATTACCTTTTTTTTCTAATCTTCTTAGCACTTCCTGGTTTTCCTCCCATGGGAGTAGGCGTGTTTCTAGCCTCTCCCAGACCTCCCATAGATAGGTGGACCCCCGCTTTAAAAAAACAAACTCTTACCTTCCAAAAAATATTTTGGATATGCTGATCCAGCTGTGTCTCAGATGTTCTCAATGGAAGGAAAAAAAACAAACAAACCTGACAAATTCTTGCAGGGTAACATCGCAGACCAAATTTTTTAGCCATAAAATCCTGCACATATGGATGGACAAAGTCCAAGTGCAAGATCTGCTAAATGGAATCCTTCACTGCATCCACCTCAACACAGAGAGCCAGAGGTAATCCTAACTAGCTGTTTAGTAAGACTGCCAGACCAGACCTCAGTAGCTGTCCTGCTGGTGAAGTCATTCATCTGTGTCTGGAAAAACTGTGACACAGAGGGGAGGCACAAGCACATGCCAAGCTGCTGCAGGGACCACAGGGGGTGGAGACCTGTGTGGACAGGCCAGTGCCAGGCATATTCCAACTTCTAGTGGATTTTTTCCTCTGTTGGATACAGCTGTGTGAACCTTTTAGGAGAAACAACACTCTATAAGGGTGAGCCCATTCCACACATACTAACTCCTCTAATGAGGGTGTACAGTAGGGAAAGAAAGTATTCAGACCCCCTTACATTTTTCACTCTTTGTTATATTGCAGCCATTTGCTAAAATCATGTAAGTTCATTTTTTTCCTCATTTTTTTTTCTCACAGCACCCCATATTGACAGATAAACACAGAATTGTTGACATTTTTGCAGATTTATTAAAAAGGAAAAACTGAAATATCACATGGTCCTAAGTATTCAGACCCTTTGCTCAGTATTTAGTAGAAGCACCCTTTTGATCTAATACAGCCATGAGTCTTTTTGGGAAAGATGCAACAAGTTTTTCACACCTGGATTTGGGGATCCTCTGCCATTCCTCCTTGCAGATCCTCTCCAGTTCTGTCAGGTTAGATGGTAAATGGTGGACAGCCATTTTTAGGTCTCTCCAGAGATGCTCAATTGGGTTTAAGTCAGGGCTCTGGCTTGGCCATTCAAGAAGAGTCACAGAGTTGTTGTGAAGCCACTCCTTCATTATTTTAGCTGTGTCCTTACGGTTATTGTCTTGTTGGAAGGTAAACCTTCGGCCCAGTCTGAGGTCCTGAGCATTCTGGAGAAGGTTTTCGTCCAGGATATCCCTGTACTTGGCCGCATTCATTTTTCCCTCTATTGCAACCAGTTGTCCTGTCCCTGCCGCTGAAAAACGCCCCCACAGCATGATGCTGCCACCACCATGCTTCACTGTTGGGACTGTACTGGACAGGTGATGAGCAGTGCCTGGTTTTCTCCACACATACTGCTTAGAATTAAGGCCAAAAAGATCTATCTTGGTCTCATCAGACCAAAGAATCTTATTTCTCACCATCTAGGTGTCCTTCAGGTGTTTTTTAGCAAACTCCATGTGGGCTTTCATGTGTCTTGCACTGAGGAGAGGCTTCCGTCGTGCCACTCTGCCATAAAGCCCCGACTGGTGGAGGGCTGCAGTGATGGTTGACTTTCTACAACTTTCTCCCATCTCCTGACTGCATCTCTGGAGCTCAGCCACAGTGATCTTTGGGTTCTTCTTTACCTCTCTCACCAAGGCTCTTCTCCCCCAATAGCTCAGTTTGGCCGGACGACCAGCTCTAGGAAGGGTTCTGGTCGTCCCAAACGTCTTCCATTTAAGGATTATGGAGGCCACTGTGCTCTTAGGAACCATAAGTGCAGCAGAAATTTTATTGTAACCTTGGCCAGATCTGTGCCTTGCCACAATTCTGCCTCTGAGCTCTTCAGGCAGTTCCTTTGACCTCATGATTCTCATTTGCTCTGACACGCACTGTGAGCTATAAGGTCTTATATAGACAGGTGTGTAGCTTTCCTAATAAAGTCCAATGAAGGTGTAGAACCATCTCAAGGATGATCAGAAGACAGCACTTGAGTTAAATATATGAGTGTCACAGCAAAGGGTCTGAATACTTAGGACCATGTGATATTTCAGTTTTTCTATTAATAATATTTGCAAAAATTTTAACAATTCTGTGTTTTTCTGTCAATGTGGGGTGCTGTGTGTACATTGAGGAAAAAAATGAACTTAAATGATTTTAGCAAATGGCTGCAATATAACAAAGAGTGAAAAATTTAAGGGGCTCTGAATACTTCCGTCCCCACTGTAAGTGAGAAAAACGGGAACTTCACAAGGACCTTCATAAACCCAGAGATTAACACTTTGCAGAGGAAGTCTCAAGAAGTGTCAGATTTAAAGCAGCGTTAACTGTCTCTGACAGAGATTTTACCAAAGCTTTATAACCCTGAGAGACACTATGAATTTCCTCAGATTCTGACTCCCCCAATTGGGTAGCTCCCATCTCTGTCCCTCTTCAAGTTTTGCCTAATCTACCTCATCATCCACGTCCACTAATTACTCTTATATAACAGGAAAGGAAAGGGAATCGCCTATGCTTCTAACTGCCATGCCCTATAGAGGCAAAATCCCAGCGTAAGTAAGCTAAGGCAGCTGACAAATCCTCCTTCATAATATAGAAGATGATGTCCCTGCAGTAGCCACACAACCAGACAAATGTAGGGGCTATGATCTATCCTTAACCCCTAACCTGTCAGGGAAAAATTACACCAGGAGGACTATGTACAGTCTCAAGACCTGACATGGCACCCATGCACCTTTCCCAGCTGTGCTCCCAACTCCCTGCTTTTGTGAAGACTTTAGCTTGCTGACCTGCGCCAGAAAAACTGGAGATCCCAATCAACTAAGAAGACACTTGCACAACAAAGCAAGTGTAAGGCTACAACAAAATACTTCCACCCCCTTACCCCAGCTACCAGTTCCCCCTTCCCCTGTGCCTCAGGATGAAAGGTGCTCCACAGCAAGGACATGTTGGCTGTCTCTTATATTTAAAATTGCTGCTTGGAGCCCTCCTGCAATGTCAAAAGCACTGTATCCAGAAAAACTTGCAACACTAGCACACTCCCCACAGTCTGTATACAGGCCCCACTATGCACCATAGCAAGGAAAAGGAGACAGAAGGCCCAGGGATACTTCCTGCAGCCAGAGACCAGCAAGTAAATACCAATCACCCAATCTTTATCCATCGCAGCGGGTAAGATCACTCAGGATTATCAGGGACTTGATCCCCCTCTCTGGGATTTATTGCCCTGCCCCCTTATAGCACCCTACTGTAAACAACTTGGTCAGTTACTACTGCGCAAAGTTCCGTATACACAGGGTCCAGTACTGAATGGTTGTGTTACAGGTAATCCCTGAATGTCAACCTCTTCTACCACGGTGGGGCCTGGGTACCACTCATTTGAGCCTTTAAGCAAACATTGGATCCCTACTGGCCCAATTTTTTTTCTTTTTTTTTATTTAACTACTGGACCCATTTTGAGCACATGCCAGTGTGTGTGCAGAGAGCTGCACACCTGAGCCCATCACCTTCAGACACTAGCGAAAAAACTGAACTTCCTGTATAGAAGGGGTTATGTAAGGGAGAATTGCTGTCTTTTTTGGCCAGTGTCTAGTCATCTACAGATGGCACATAACTTATTAAGGATTACTAGAAAATTAATTTCCTGGAGAAAATGAGTGGGAATGCTGAATAGCTGAATTGCTAAAGCTGAAAGAAGTGAGAATAGTTGGAAAAGTAGGAATGGTTTTAAAATAAACATGAATTTCATTAAAAAAGTTTAACACCACCACTAATGTATGAAAGATGTGGAATATTTCAAGGTTTTTTGAAAATCTTTAATTCCCACACCTAATGAGTGAGAGAACCCTTCAAACAAGCCTTAATAAAACTACAACAGTACATGCTATGGAAACAGCGACTTCACCGTTAGAGACACGCGGCCTTTGTGAACGTATCGGAATAAAATTTATGTTGATAAACTTAAAAATGTGGGCATGTCAGCGATTTAAAAAGAAGTTGACTGTGCGTTTTGCTGGGAAATGTGAAGAATTTTATACAGGACAGTCAATGGAAGAAAATGTAGAACTCTTGTCATTTGGAAGCTCAACCAGCCAAAAGTAAAAGGCGTATCACAAAACTGAGCACATTGCCTGAAACTAGACAAAACTACCTACGTTTTGATGTATAAATTGTGTATGACAAGTAGATCTTGTGGGCGTGAGAGCAATTTATAGAGAAGGAACTAAGATAATTTTTTTAAGGCTCTGTGCTCTAGCTATGACATCATCCACTGTAAGCAGCCCAATACACACTCTGTTTAATAGATAAAATTTCCTGAAATTATCACTAAACTTAAACATCTTTTTCACAAAAACTGTAAAAGATATCAAACTGAAAAGATATAGCCAGATAGCGGAATATTTTGTGAACATTTTAAAGTTTGTTTGATGTCTGTAGGTGAAAGTATGTAGGAGCTGAAACTTTTGGGAGCGGAAGATTTTAGGGATTTGAAGCATGCTCTCATTCACTTCAATGTTAAAAAAAGTGTTAAAAAGCTTAATATTTTAAAAAGTATAAATAGTAGTAGTTGCAAAAGTCCCATTATTAGCTGAAAATTTTAAAAGTTGAATGGTTTAATTAAAAATAAATAAAAAAACGAACAATAGGGGGACTGCTGAAGTAGTCTCACTAATAAGTGAAACCACCCTTCCTTCAAATACAAACCCACCTCTTGAATCTAATGCATAATAAAATATCCAGAAGGGATCAAAACCTGTCAGCATCCATTGCCTTTAGTCAGCTAAAGCAGCCCGAGAACCTGTCTTGTCCCAAAGCTCCTTTTGTTGTCCATTTGTTGGACAATGGTCAACATCCATTTGTTGACAACAAGCAACAGTGAAGTCACTTCGATGTAGGACTGGAAGGCCTTGACCATGAAAAATACATTTCCATGGGCATCGAAGAGGGTGGTAGACATTTTTCTTCTATAGTCATCCAAACAGACTTATAAAAAATGATAAAGACATACATGTCATTATAGAACAATTGATTTAATCAAATGAAAGGTTTGAAGCTTAAAACGTCAGTAAGTTCAGGGGGTGTCATTGTCTTAAAGGGTAGCACACAAAAAAATATAATGTATATAATTGCGACTCAAGTCATATTGTAATTGAATGTTGTTAAATATTACCTTTGCTTTTCAATATGCAGCGCTGTAGTTTTCTGTAAAATGCAATGCAATATGGCTACCTGGAGGTGTTCTGCACACAGATGGTGTACAGAATAACAAAAGGTAGGAGTCTGCAACAAAGTTTGTTAAAATCCTACATAGATCACCAAGGGGAATATTTTTTTTTCTCAACAAAAGTGGAGTTTCTCTTTAAACCTGTCTTATATTTTGATGGTCCCAATTAGGGTTGCACTGATACCAAGACGGAGTACAAGTAACGATACTTTTTTTCAAGTACTTACCGATAACGATTACTAATACTTTTTTTTAATGTCATGTGACAGTGGCACTTATATGTCAGTGTTTTTATTTGGGAGGAGTCAGGGAGGACACAGGGGACAATCGGGGATGATCGGTGCGGCGGTGGGGGCAGTTACAAGCATCGATCTCCATGACAGCCATGGGAGTGAGAGGAGAAAAAGCGGCTGTCAGAAAAGCTATACAGGGAGATTGGTGCTTGTAATTGCCCCAACCACAGCACTGATCATCTGTGAGGCTGCACAGCTCCCCCCCCCGCTACACTGAGGACACCGGGTGTATTATCCTTCTGCCAGGTATTGGGTCAAGCATCGGAGCATTTGCATGAGTACAATACTCGTGCAAATGCTCGGTATCGGTGCAAACCTAGTCCCAATCAATCCCTCTCTCATCTTTCCATACCACTTCTAAAGCAACAAATTTGATATGGGACATATCAAAATTGTGTTCTAAACCTTAGTGGTGGGCAAAGGGAGTGATAATCTTTCCATTTTCAATATAGTAGATATGATCCTGGATCCTTTTGGAGAGCATCCTTTCAGTTTTTCCTATATAAAAGACACCACAGGAACATCTTATTAGGTATACCATCCAATTTGTTTCACAATTCACCAAATGTTTAGGGTGAAAGGCACAACCAACTGGCAAAAGAATACTATGCATCTCTAGGATCCAGGGACAGTATCCACATTTCCTGCAGCTTGATGTGTCTCAACGGATGCAAAAGCTTTGCTGTTTTGGTGGTTAATAGTGACTTCTAACTAATTTCTTTAATTGACACAGCAAGTATATCATAATTGGACAGTAGGTATTAATATTTAAGATTTTGCAGACCTTCTTCTGATGTCTAGAGTATTTGGTAATAAACCTAATATCTCCCTCCTTTTAATTTGTTTTAGGAGAAGAGGACTGTCTCACTTGATGACTGTACACAAACTTTGTGATATACTTTTTTCAGTAACATTTTACTGTACCCCCTCTGGACTAGTCTTTCTTGTAGTTCCTCAGCCTTAGGCCTCATGCACACAGGATGTTTTTACAGATGCTGTTAAGGGCGTCTGACTTTTTTTACTGCCTCTCAATGCCCATCCATGTTAGCCTATGTGTCAATCAAAGGTCCTTTGATGACGCCCTGTGGGAGGGCGAAATGCATTGACGTGACACACGCCTGGTTCTGACGTAATTTCCGGTCTCGTGGGAATGCTGTTAATGGTGTTTGCTGCATCCTCTGATTGTTTCAATGCCTGTTTTTAACGTACTTTTGTAAGTATAACCTTTTATGCGCAATACATTTTTAATCTTAGCATACTTCACTATTGGCCCCCCCCTTTTCTTCCCTTTTGGGTACCTGTTTTTTGTATGGCTGAGTATTAACGTTGAAGGATTGTTTATCATCTCATCAGTGAACCTGCCATCCTGCAACATTCTTTGACTATCGTTACAAGCTTTTACTGACTCTCAGACTGAAAAGCTGGGTGTCATTGTGATTTGGTGAGTGGGGACACATGTGGGGGTGTCTTGGTACAGCTGAACATTTTCTCTGCACTTTACGCACACCAGATGTGAAGCATTCCCTGCATTTTTACACACTATTTGTGAAGCACCTTCTTAGTTTTGTATGGACTTTATGTTTTTTGTTATCACTTATGGGTTTTTGTTTGTGAGCGCTGTATTTATATATTTTACCACTATGTTCAAGTGTCTAGCACTTTGTGTATAGCAGCTTCATTCAATCATTTTTTTACCACCCATTTTTAAAAAAAAAAATTCACACCATCATCGCGAGTTTATATATTTACCCTGCATACTAATTTTGACTCAACTTGGATAAAAATTGCTCCAAGCTGCTAAACCATCGGTTAATTACCAACAGTTTCAGTCTAGATCATAAAAATAACATAGGTTAGACTTGTGTCTTTTTTCAACCTCACCTACTATGTAACATTGATGTATTTGTGCCAGGTAAAAACATGGCACAGGTACATCGACAGAGTCCCATCCGAAAAGAGTGTCCTCTCCCAATCACCAAAATACAAATTGGTGTATGAAGGGGCACAACAAGTCCCCATCACCACACCTTGTATTTGCAAATAATGTACAACCTTGAAAACAAAAACATTCCTAGTCAGAACATGTTCCAAAAAAGTCAGAATAAAGTAATTGTATTCCCACTTTTTATGTCCCCTTTCCCTCAAAAAAACATAACGGCTTTCACACCCCAAATACCCCCTGTATTTGGGGCGTGAGTGCAGTTATGTTTTTACTATAATACAGTGCTTCTAATACAATGTACTACAATACAGTGCTTCGATGTCTATAGCTACCAAGAAGGCCTCCTTAGGAATCATAATACCTTTCAAAATATGAAGCTGATCAGTTGTATCTCTAGTGTAAGGGTAGACTCATGACGTGGGTTCTTAAATAGTGGTCTATTAGTCTACTGACTTTTTCTGTACAGTTCCACACACCAGAGACAATTGGTCTCCCTGGGGGATTTCTTACATATTTATGAGTTTTCGGTAATGTATAAAAAGTCGCCGTAAAGGGATGTTTGAGTAAAAATTTCTTGCTAAATTGACCAATTCTGTCTGCATATATTTTCTTGTACCATTCCCTGTTTTTCAATGTTATAGCACTCATACTGTTGAGAGTCCATTAGGACCACATTTCCTCCTTTAAAAGAGGGTTTAAAAGACATGGAAGTGGCCAAGACATGGCACTGTAAAAACTTGCCTAACGAGAGCTCCGAACCCTGTGTGCCTCTCCTCAGCAAATAGAGCCAGCTACAGAAGAGCCATCTTCATGCCTAAGGGCAAAAAGGGACCTAAAACCCCATTGGATCACTCCAGGGAGGACTTGCTTCCTTTTCCCTCCCCCTCACCCTTGACTCCAGATCCACCTCGGCCCCAAATGTGGTGCCGCTCATATCGATGCCACACTCCTTTTCGCCTCCTCTCTGCCGACTTACAATTTTGCCCTGACCTCCAGCACCTGCCTTTCTTCACAATCACCAGTGTCTGCTGTACCCCAAATACCACTAGAACATGTGGCACTCTCCAAAGGGGAATTGAGAGAGCTCTTCAATGGCTTCAAAGCTGACATAGACAATCTTGCTGCCTATATTGAAGGCATACTCCAATGGGAAATAGAAAAGGTCTCTACCACAGTATCACAAATTGACTCCAGGGTCTCCTCCACTGAACAATCTCACATCATCATGGAAGCCTGGGTAACTGCACTGGAGACCTCACATCAAGGTCATGCATAGACACTGGCCCAATTACGATTAGCAGTGAATCTTAAAAAATACGTTATGGTGTTTGCTTTCTAAAATGTGGTCTTTTTATGGGTATTTCCACTGCCCTGGTGCTCCAGGGTGTCTCCAGGGGTGGGCTCCTGCTACTTAACAAGCAGGTCTTTTCTTTCAGTGCTCAGAAGCAGATGAACTATTGGTTAATTACCAGCCACTCGTTGCCACAGTGTCTCACCTGGTTAATATTAACCTGCCTCATTAGTCCAGCCTACAGCCAGCCCCTTTTTGCTATTTAGGCAACTTAGCTCATTTCCTCCTTGCCCTTGCATGGTCTATGACAGTGTTTCTCAACTCCAGCACTCAAGGCGCCCAAACAGGTCATGTTTTCAGGATTTCCCTTAGATGAAACAGCTGTGGTAATTACTAAGGCAGTGAAATTGATCAAATCAAATGTGCAAAATAATGGTAAGCCTGAAAACATGATCTGTTGGGGCGCCTTGAGGACTGGAGTTGAGAAACACTGGTCTATGCTCTCTAGTGCGTTCCTTCCTGTGCTCCTGTGTATGACTTGGCCTGGTTGACTTTCCTTCCAATTCCTGTTCCTGATTTTTACATTGACTTCTGGTTTCCTGACCCCGGCTCAAATCAAATTACCTGCCATGGCATCTAAACCCTCGCTTCTGTTTTTGATGTTCCTGAACGGTGTAATTTTTGTCATTTCATTAAAGGTGTGATTTTAAGTGAAATGTCTCCGGTTTATGGTTCCTGACATTATGCAAGGGCCATGAATACAGAAGATGGAGGCAATCCACCTAGTTGTATCATTTTTTTCCAGATTGGATGAGCAGGACCACCGCATGGATCAGTTTGCCATAGCATTAAAACGCTCCTGATTCAAACTGCTCATCTGGATCCTCCCACTCTGGCTGCTCCAGTAAAACCAGTGTTGCAAGCCATCCCTGCTGCTTCTCCTGTTCAGGCAGCCGTCTCTAACACCATCAATGTAAGAGGTATGACTGATTCTGCTCCTCTTCTCCAGCGTTTTGGGGGGTCATCCACCTTAATGCAGAGGGTATCTCAACCAGGTTGGAATATATTTTGAGATGTTGCCCCAGGCTTTCCCTACTGACAGAAGCAAAGTAGGCTTCATTACGAGAACTGCTGCCAACTACACTATTGAATTCCATACTCTGGCAGCATAGGGTGGTTGGAACAAGGAGACTCGTGGCTACTTTTTCCCATGGCCTCTCTAATCACATTAGAGATGATATTGCAGCTTGAAATATACCTAGGAATCTTGAGGAGTTGATCTCATTTGCCATTCTCTTTGATACCATACATAAGGAGTGCTTGTGGAGGCATCCTGTACATTTGGCTCCGAGCTGTGCATACCCACCCATGCCTCCCTCACCTACCATACCTCCTGGGCCCGAGTGCTCTAGTGAAGCAAAGCCCATGCAGCTGGGCTTCACATGTCTCTCTGCCGAAGAGTGGGCCTTTACTGTGGCCAAGCAGGTCACTTAATGAAGTCTTGTCTGACCTGTCTGGGAAACACCCAGGTGGCGTGCTTGCATCCCCAGCTATCCTGAAAGATAAGCCTCTAGTTCTGGTTATCCTTTCCTGGTCTAAGCTTTCCATTGATACCCAGGCACTAATTGATTCTGGGGCTGCAGGATTGTTTATAGATCGTGCCTTTGTGTTGAAGCACTCGATACCGCTGCAGCCTCGTGCCTCCCCAGTTACTATTGAGGCTATTGATGGAAGACCTCTACAACACGCCCATGTGTTCCATGAAACCTCTCCATTGACTATGGCTGTAGGGGCTCTTCACATGAGATAATCTGATTCCAAGTAATTTCCTCACCTCATTACCCAGTTGTCATTGGTTATCCATGGTTACAGAGGCACAACCCTTCATTTGATTGGCGTAGAGCTGAGATTCTGTTATGGCCGCTACAATGTACTAATGTATGTTTTCAAAAAGTGCTTCTGACTACACTGACTTCTGGTTTCCTGACCCTGGCTCATCTTATTACCAGCTCTGGCATACAAACCGCAGCTTCTGTTTTTGACTACGTTCTTGAACTGTGTTATTTTTGGCATTTCATTAAGGGTGGGATTTTACCTGCACTTTCTGTCTCCATCTGGTTTATGGTTCCTGACACAGGTGCTCCAAAAATGTAATAGGTTGTCAGGAAATTAGATGTGTAATTTATGATCCTGGAACGCCTGAAGGTGCTACTTGGATGATGGGATTCTGTATGTGGCCAGGCTGTGGAAAAGTCTCACACGTGTGGTATCGCCATGCTCAGGCATAGCAAAATGTGTTTTGGAGTGTAATTACAAGTATGCCTATGTCATCTGTGAGAAAAAAAACTAAACATGACAATTTTGTGAAATAGAAAATGTATTTCTTCATTTTTTTAAAGAAACGTGGGAAAAAATACAACTTCAAAAAACTGACTATGCCTCTTACTAAAACTTTGGACTGCCTATTTTCCAAAAAGGGGTCATTTGGAGAATATTTGTACTGTCCTGACAATTCAGGGCCTCAAGAAATGAGATAGTCAGTACATCAGGATGGATACATTTTCAATGATGCGTAGCATAGCTTGTAGACTGTATAACTTTCACACAGACTAAATAATATACACCGATTTAGGTTATTTTTACCAAAGATATGTACCAGTATATATTTTGGCCTAAATTTATGAAGAAGCATTACTTATTTTCAAAATTTTATAGTAGAAACTTTTTTCAAAATGTTCGCAAAAAACAAAAACAAAAAACCCAGTGGTGATTAAATGCCACCAAAAGAAAGCTATATATGTGTAAAAAATATAAAAATTTTGTTGGGGTACAGTGTAGCATGACTGAGTAATTGTTATTCAAGGTGTGAGCACACAGAAAGCTGATATTTGGTCTGGGCAGGAAGGGGGTAAAAGTGCACAGTACTGACACAAGGAGGTGATCCTTTTTCCAACTCTGTGATTCTGTTTTTGATTTTTTTTCTGACATATTAGTTTTATACTGTATCATTCACTTGGATGTTATAAGTTGTAGAGTAAATACAGCTTTAAGAAAAACTGTGCCCGTCTTCAATTTAGGCTGCAAAGCAACAAAATGTGATTTTAAAAATGGTAGTGATTCTTTTCTTTACCCACTGTATCTCAAAGAGATAGCACTAGTATTGACAGGGCTGTCTTTAGTACTGATTGGACCCTGGGAAAACATTTACTTGCCGCCCCCTCCCTCCATGGTAGGAGGTAGTTCCCAATGACTCAGTCTATAGCGGTGGTGACAAGTAGCAGCCCCAAGGCTGTCTCAGCAGACCCAGGGACACAGCAGCAGTGATCCCATCCCACTCAATCTGGGTTTCCCTTAGACAGCACAGCAGGTCCTTATCCTGGGAGCAGCTTGATCCCCTGCACTCAGGTCACGCTCTGTACTCTCTGGTAGAGTTGGGCTTGGGCTTGTTCGGGATCCCACCTTCCCGATCCCACCAGGAAGCCAACACTGAACACCGCTAATAACAGGCAGTGAGACATGTCTCGATCTTTGTAGCTGCAGATCGAGAAATGTCTCACTGCGCAGTGTAGGCTTCCTGGCGGAATCGGGCAGGTGGGATCCTACACACGCCTGGACCTATTCCTACTTTCTGGTAATCCCACACATGGCAGTGAGCTTTCACTGGCACAGGCTCTCTCTCTCAGATGGCGTCCTCAGCATGGTCCTCTCACACACTCTGCATGGTAAGCCAACTTGAAGAGCAACCTTTGCCCTGGAAAGTCTGGTTCTCTCCTCCTTACTGCTGCAAAGCTTGGTGGAGGCTGTAGTTTATCCTTGATTATTTTCAATGGGCAGCCTGTATCTGGGGACTACATGTTCCATGATGCTCCTCTCCTCACTGCTGATTGGTCTTTTCCTGTTGCTATTATATAACAGGGGCTAGGATGAGGGACTTGAGAAGAGGAGGATCTGAGCTGCACTGTGCAAAACCACTGCACAGAGCAGGTAAGTATGACATGTCTGTTATTTTTATAGGAAAAAAAAAAAAAACAAGACTTTAGTATCACTTTAATGTTAGTCTACTTATCAATTGATTAATGTTTTAGGCCTTTCAGTTGGAGCTCCAGTTTTTTGTGGGGGGGGGTTACACCTGTCCACTTTTTTGAGGATCCTCATCCAGTGCAGTTTCGCAGGATGGTGAAGCTGATTTCTTTCCATAGCTATGAAGGATATTGCTAGAATTTATTTAATTGTCTCTGGCCTATTAGTAAATTGTGAAAAATTTGAGGCAATGAATATTAACCTAGAGGACTCTTCTTTACAAAGCCTTCAATTCCAATATTCCTTTTCATGGCAATCCTTGTTGCCAAATCTGGAAATTAAATATTAAATTAACTCCTCGCTTGTCATCTCTTTATAAAGTAAATTACCCGCCACTGTTTGACAAATTACTGGAGGATGTGGAAGCATGGTCAGCCGCGAACCTGTCCTGAATAGATGGAATAGAATTCAAATGACAATCTTACCCAGACTATTATATTATTTTCGGACCCTTCCCATGAAGGGTGTTTACATTTATTTTGGGTTCTGTTTAGTTCTGTTAGTCTCTCCGGATCATCGTAAAGAGATCTTCAGACCTATATTATCTCACTCTCTAAACTTGTGAGACTCTACCTGCAGAGGATTGCCCCCTTCGATCTCTCCACATGCCAGTGGCCCCCTGTTCAACAGTCCAACATTCCTGCTTGGCCTTCAATCCAACCTTTGCTGCCGGTTGGGTGAACAAGGGTCTGCATCGCATAGGGTGTTTTTTGGATCAAAAGGGTATTTGTCACTCTTCCTACTTTGTGAAACATCTTGAGATGCCTTCTTCAGAGCTGATTAGGTTACAACAAATTCAACATTATTTACATTCTCCTCAGAAACTTTCTTCTGATATTTTATTGAGAATAGCTTTGAAAACAGATGCTTTCAGAACATGGTAGCATCTCATTGTTGTACAAAATGTTTGTTAGTCCACCTACTAATTTATCTCATCAATTGGCACGGGAAAGAGACCTTGGAGAGGAAATCGATGAGGAGGACTGGACTGTCTGGACTTTTCATATCAATGAAGGTGTCATGAATACGGCTTTGTGGGAAGCTGGCTATAAAGTGTATTCTAGGGGGTACTTGGTCCTGGAACAGTTTTTAAAAATGTATACCCCAGATGCTTTTCTATGTGCTTTCGAAGATGTCCCCAGGTAGGAGCAGTACTATATGTGTGGGGCATGTGTTCCAAGGATAGACATCTCTGGACACAAGTTTATAACTTAACTACTTAAAGACCGCCTGCCGAAGTTGTATGTCGGCTGTGTGAAGTAGAATACTGTTGTTATGGCAGAAGATAGCTGCCATAACCCTGGTATCCTCTTCAACAGCGGGCGGTCCACTTTCAGATAAAAGTGGTATCAGAAGCCGATTTGCCGCAAGATCACTTTTATCAGGGGTGGGAGAGGGACCCCCTCCCGCCACTTACCAAAGCCATCGGTAGCGGCAGAGATGATCGGGTCCTCTCTCCTCACAGGCTGGATGCCGAGGGAAAGATGGCCTCTGCTCGGCTCCACACCACTGGATGGCTGAAGCGTTGTCAAATGTCACTTCTGCCCAATGGTCTTTTGCAAAAAAAAAATTAAATTTCATTTTTTTTTTTTTTTATTGCATTATAGTGTAAATGAAAAATGGGGTCTTTTTGACCCCAGATCTCACATTTAAGAGGTCCTGTCATGCTTTTTTCTATTACAAGGGATGTTTACATTCCTTGTAATAGGGTCAGAAACCATGAATCAGACGGAGACAGAAGTACAGTTAAATCACACTTGTTTATTAACAATAAAAAAAGTTAAATAGAGTAAACGTAGTCAAAACATAGCCAGAGTTCAGGAACCGGAACGGATAGTCAGACAAGCCAAAACATTAGGGAGCCAGAGATGAGCGTAGTAGAACAGCAAGCAGGATCTGGAGCCAAAAGGAATGTCAACCAAGCAAGTCTTTAACAGGAACACAGGAGAGCATCTCTAGAGATGTGAGGGCTGGATGGCTTAAGTAGGCAGGACTGACAAGCAGGATATCATCAACAGGTGAGTCACTGTGGAGAGATCGGAACTGCCAATTACCAAACAGCTGAACAGCCAGCTTAGAGAAGGAAGACTGAGCCCAGCCTGACAGTACCCCCTCCACAATGACCCCTCTCCCTCGGAGGACCACCAGGCTTGAGGGGAAAACGTCTATGGAAATCACGGAGGACAGGGGCATGTACGTTCGAGGATGAGACCCGAGCATTCCTCCGGACCGTTCCCTTTCCAATGCACCAGGTACTGTATGCGCCCACAGAACCTACGAGAGTCAACAATGGACTGTACTTCATGCTCCTCATGGTTCTCAACCTGTACAGGGTAAGGACGAGGCACCGAGGTGGTAAAGCGGTTGCAGACCAAAGGTTTTAATAAGGAGACATGAAATACATTTGAGATATGCATATTAGAAGGAAGGTCTAATGCGTAAGCCACTGGGTTAATCCTGCGAAAAATACGGAAAGGCCCAATAAACCAAGGTGCGAACTTCAGAGGGGGAAAACGAAGTCGGAGGTTGTGAGATGACAACCAGACCCTGTCCCCAACCTGGTAGGAAGCGTCTGCGGTCAGCATGGAGTCTTTACCTCTCATTAGCATGTCGCAAAGCCTCCTGGACTTGTGCCCAAGTGGAATGAAGACCACGGAGATGCTCCCCTAACGCAGGAATACTCTGCAGAACAAACGAGTCAGGCAACAAGTAAGGTTGGAAACCTAGTTTGCCATAAACGGGGACAATCAGGAAGCAGAATTCAAGGCACTATTGTGAGCAAACTCCGCCCACTGTAAGAGGTCTGACCAGTTGTTACGATGGTCAGAAATATAGCAACGTACGAATTGCTCCAAGGACTGATTGGCTCGTTCTGCGGCCCCATTAGACTGCGGATGATACGCAGAGGAGAAACCAAGTGGAATTCCCAACTGTGCACAAAAGGCTCGCCAGAACTGAGACACAAACTGACTACCCCTGTCCGAGACAATCACCTTGGGTAGCCCATGTAAGTGAAAGATCTCCCAAGCAAAAATGGAAGCCAGTTCCTTAGAAGTGGGCAACTTCTTAATTGAAATACAATGGGACATTTTCGAGAACCGGTCAAAGACCATAAGGATAACTGTGTTGCCCTGGGAGTTGGGTAACTCCACAATGAAATCCATAGACAGGTGGGTCCAGGGCCTTTCTCCATTGGGTATGGGTTGTAGGAGGCCCACTGGAAGGTGTCGTGGAGTCTTACTCTGAGCACACACGGAACAGGCAGCTACGAAGGCGGTTACATCAGCACGTTGACTAGGCCACCAGAATTGTTGGGAAGTGGCCCAAAAGAGTTGATTCTTCCCAGGGTGGCCAGCAGCCTTGGAAGAATGGCAAGTCTGGAGCACGGCAGTACGGAGACTCTGTGGGACAAAGCAGCGGTCACAAGGTTTCTCAGGAGGAGCATGGACCCGAGCAGCAAGAATTTTGTCACCCAAAGGAGAAGTGAGACTGGTGCAAACCGTAGACAGAATATAATCAGGAGGAATCACAGGAACCGGAACCGACTCCATCTTGGAAGTGGAGGAAAACTGTCGTGACAAAGCGTCAGCCCTTACATTCTTAGTACCGAGTAAGAATGAGACAATGTAGTTGAAACTAGACAACAAAAGAACCCATCGCGCCCTTCTGGGAGAGAAGCTTTTAGCCTCAGACAAAAATGTGAGATTTTTATGGTCAGTAAGAATGAGAACCGGCACAGTGGTACCTTCGAGGAGATGTCTCCATTCTTTCAGGGCTAAAATGATCGCTAACAGCTCTCTGTCACCAATCTCGTAATTGCACTCAGCAGGTGACAATTTCTTGGAAAAGTAGCCACAAGGATGCATAGCGCTCTCAGAGATAGGACGTTGAGACAGAAGGGCGCCAACTCCAGCCTCAGAAGCATCAACCTCAAGGATAAAAGGTAACGTACGCTCAGGATGTGCCAACACAGGGGCAGAAACAAAGGCAGCCTTGAGACTCTCAAAGGCCTTAATGGACTCCGGAGACCAACTTTGTGGGTTACCGTCCTTTCTGGTCATATCAGTCGGGGGCTTGACCAGAGATGAGAAGTTACGAATAAACTTCCGATATTAGTTGGCAAAGCCAAGAAAACGCTGCAGAGGACGTAAACCCAGGGGTCGGTCCACTGCAGGACTGCTAAAAGCAGCAGTGGAAATGGCATAACCCAGGAATTTAACCTGTTCGCAATGGAATTCGCACTTCTCCAATTTACAATAGAGATTGTTCATTCTTAGTATCTGTGTGGTGTCTCTCCAGGGACTTAGAAAATATGAGGATATCATCGAGATAAACCACCACACAACTGCAACAAAACTCGGAGGACATAGTTAAATAATTCCTGGAAAACTGCCAGGGCGTTACAAAGGCCAAAAGGATTACAAGGTACTCATAATGGCCTGTTCTGGTATTAAACACAGTTTTCCACTCGTCCCCTTTCCTTAATCCTCGCGAGATTGCATGCCCCTCTCAAATCAAGCATCGTGAAAACCGTTGCTCCCTTGAGGCGGTCAAATAACTCCGTAATCAACGGAATCGGATAGGCATTCTTAATCGTGAAATGACTGAGACCCCTATAATCAATACAAGGTCTCAGTTTACCACTCTTCTTCTTCACAAAGAAGAAACCAGCACCAGCAGGACACGAGGATTTGCGGATGAAACCTTGAGAAAGTGCGTCTGCAACATACTCCTCCATTGCCCTATCCTCCAAAACCGACAAAAGGTAAACCCGGGGGGGAATGGCACCAGGTTGAAGGTCAATTGTGCAATCATATGACCGGTGTGGAGGCAAACTACCGGCTTGACTTTTGTCAAAGACATTGCCAAAATCGCGGTACTCCTCTGGCAGGGAGGAGAGTGAAGAGGTGCACAGGACCTTGGCTACCTTCTGGAAGCATGTCTTACTGCATTGTGGCAACTAGGAGAGAACCTCAGCACAAAGTCAATCAAAAGAGGGGTTGTGCCTCTGTAACCAAGGAAAATCAATAACCAGCGGAAACTTAGGTGAGGCAATAACTTGGAATTGTATTATCTCATGGTGAAGAGCCCCTACGGCCATGGACAATGGAACAGTCTCATGAGCAGGCTGTATTGGTCTCCCATCAAAAGAGCCTCAATGGCAAGTGGAGTGTCACGCAGCTGCAGCGGAATTGAGTACTTCGATACAAAGGCAGCATCAATGAACAGGCCTGCAGCCCCAGAGTCGATTAGAGCCTGTATCTCGACAGACGACTCAGCCCAAGAAAGGGTAACCGAAACCAGAGGCTTATCCTTCCCGGATAATTGGGGACAAAACAACGCCACCTAAGGTCTGTCCGTGACAGGACCTCAAGGTTTGCGCGTTCCCTGGACAGGTAGGACAAGACTTCAAAAAGTGACCTCCCTGGCCACAAAGGCACAATCTCTCCCTCCTCCTAAGGGTTCTCTCATGCGCAGAGAGATGCGCGAAGTCCAAGTGCATGGGTTCATCTTCACAGACCAATTCGGTACCAGGAGACATGGGAGGTGAGGGAGGCAAGGGTGGGACTGCAAAGTTCAGAGACAAACGTACAGGAGGCTTCCGCAAGAGCTCCTTAAAAGGAAGTCTTTCTCTGAGTCTGGAGTCAATGAGGATGGAAAACGTGATCAACTTCTCCAGATCAGTGGGTATATCTCTGGCTGCTATCTCATCCTTGATGGTATCCGAGAGACCATGAGAAAAAGCAGCCACGAGGGCCTCATTGTTCCAAGCAACCTCTGCTGCCAGAGTACAGAACTCAATGGCAACAGTTCTCGTACTCTGTTTGATGGACATGAGGCACTTGGCAGCAGAAGCGGAGCATGTGGGAACGTCAAATACATTTTTAAAAGAAGCCACAAACTCAGAGTAACCCAAAACAACTGGTTTTTGCGTCTCCCATAGAGGGTTTGCTCAGGCTAAGGCTCTCTCATAAAGCAAAGATATCACGAAACATACTTTGCTTCTGTCCGTGGGAAATGCCTGGGGCAGCATCTCAAAGTACATCTCAACCTCGTTGAGAAACCCTCTGTATTGGACTGGATCACCCCCCAAATAGCTGGGGAAGCGGAGCGGAACCAACATACCTCTTAAAAAGGTAATACTCAAGGTAGGTGCCTGCACAGAGACTGGAGAAGCAGCAGGGACGACCTGCAACACAGGTTGTACCGGAGCAGCCACAGTGGGAGATTCCAGGTGAGCCGTGCGACTCAGGAGTGTTTGTAATGCCATGGCAAACTGATCCATGCGGTGATCCTGCTCATCCAATCTGGATTTTTTTTTTACCAATAAGTGGATTGACTGCATCTTCTGAATTCATGGCCTTCGCCTACTGACAGAAACCATGAATCAGATTGAGACAGAAGTACAGTTAAATCACATTTGTATAATAATAATAAACAAGCAGGATATCAACAGGTGAGTCACTGTGGAGAGATAGGAGCTGGCAATTAGCCAGCAGCTGAGCAGCCCACTTACAGAAGGCAGGGCTGAGCTCAGCCCTGACAAATAGGAATAAAAAATTGTTTTTTTTTTTTTTTTAAAAGGACAGTGTTAAAATAAGAAGTAAAATAAATAAGAAATAATGATTTTTTTAAAGCACCCCATCCCGCCGAGCCCACGCGCAGAAGTGAACGCATATAAAAACGGTGTTCAAACCACACATGTGAGGTATCGCCGCGATTGTTAGAGCGAGAGCAATAATTCTAGCACTAGACCTTCTCTGTAGCTCAAAACTGGTAACCTGTAGAAAGTTTTAAACGTCGCCTATGGAGATTTTTAAGGGTCAAAGTTTGTCGCCATTCCACAAGCGGGTGCAATTTTGAAGAGTGACATGTTGGGTATCAATTTACTCGGCATTAAAATATTCTTTTACAATATATAAATTGGGCTAACTTAACTGTTGTCTTATTTTTTAATTCAAAAAAGTGCATTTTTTCCCAAAAAAGTGCAGTTTTTCCGAAAAAATTGCGCTTGTAAGACCACTGCGCAAGTATTGCAACGACTGCTATTTTATTCTCTAGGGTGTCTGAAAAAAATATATATAATGTTTGGGGGTTTTAATTCATTTTCTATAAAAGAAAACAGATTTTAACTTGTAAACACCAAGTCTGAAAAATAGGCCCGGTCCTTAAGTGGTTAATTTACTCAGTAACCATGGTAAACATCACTAAGGATGCTCGGGTTGCCCTCCTAAACAAAACAATTGAAAACATTCCTAAGCACACCAGGGGCGGATCCAGAGCCTAGTCTCGGAAGGGGCACTGCCAGAAAATACTTTTTTGGGGGAAAATTTAATGGGGAAATGGTTGGTGTTAGCGCTTCAATCATCAAGGCACCATGGTTGTTAACCACTTCAGCCCCGGAAGGATTTACCCCCTTCCTGACCAGAGCACTTTTTACAATTCGGCACTGCGTCGCTTTAACTGCTAATTGCGCGGTCATGCAATGCTCTACCCAAACGAAATTTGCGTCCTTTTCTTCCCACAAATAGAGCTTTCTTTTGATGGTATTTGATCACCTCTGCTGTTTTTATTTTTTGCGCTATAAACGGAAAAAGACTGAAAATTTTGAAAAAAAATGATATTTTCTACTTTTTGTTATAAAAAAAATCCAATAAACTAAATTTTAGTCATACATTTAGGCCAAAATGTATTCGGCCACATGTCTTTGGTAAAAAAAATGTCAATAAGCGTATATTTATTGGTTTGCGCAAAAGTTATAGCGTCTACAAACTAGGGTACATTTTCTGTAATTTACACAGCTTTTAGTTTATGACTGCCTATGTCATTTCTTGAGGTGCTAAAATGGCAGGGCAGTACAAACCCCCCCCCAAATGACCCCATTTTGGAAAGTAGACACCCCAAGGAAATTGCTGAGAGGCATGTTGAGCCCATTGAATATTTATTTTTTTTGTCCCAAGTGATTGAATAATGACAAAAAAAAAAAAAAAAAAAAAAAATTTACAAAAAGTTGTCACTAAATGATATATTGCTCACATAGGCCATGGGCATATGTGGAATTGCACCCCAAAATACATTCAGCTGCTTCTCCTGAGTACGGGGATACCACATGTGTGAGACTTTTTGGGAGCCTAGCCGCGTACGGGGCCCCGAAAACCCAGCACCACCTTCAGGATTTCTAAGGGCATACATTTTTGATTTCACTCCTCACTACCTATCACAGTTTTGAAGGCCATAAAATGCCAAGATGGCACAACCCCCCCCCAAATGACCCCATTTTGGAAAGTAGACACCCCAAGCTATTTGCTGAGAGGCATGGTGAGTATTTTGCAGCTCTCATTTGTTTTTGAAAATGAAGAAAGACCAGAAAAAAAATTTTTTTTTTTTCTTTTTTCAATTTTCAAAACCTTGTGACAAAAAGTGAGGTCTGCAAAATACTCACTATACCTCTCAGCAAATAGCTTGGGGTGTCTACTTTCCAAAATGGGGTCATTTGGGGGGGTTTTGTGCCACCTGGGCTTTCCATGGCCTCCGAAACTGTGATAGGCAGTGAAGAGTGAAATCAAAAATTTACGGCCTTAGAAAGCCTGAAGGCGGTTCTTGGTTTTCGGGGTCCCGTACGCGGCTAGGCTCCCAAAAAGTCCCACACATGTGGTATCCCCGTACTCAGGAGAAGCAACAGAATTTATTTTGGGGTGTAATTTCACAAATCCCCATGGCATGTTTGAGCAATATAACATTTAGTGACAACTTTGTGCAAAAAAAAAAAAAAAAAAAAAAATTTGTCTCTTTCCCGCAACTTGTGTCACAATATAAAATATTCCATGGACTCGACATGCCTCTCAGCAAATAGCTTGGGGTGTCTACTTTCCAAAATGGGGTCATTTGGGGGGGTTTGAACTGTCCTGGCATTTTATGCACAACATTTAGAAGCTTATGTCACACATCACCCACTCTTCTAACCACTTGAAGACAAAGCCCTTTCTGACACTTTTTGATTACATGAAAAAATTATTTTTTTTTGCAAGAAAATTACTTTGAACCCCCAAACATTATATATTATTTTAAAGCAAATGCCCTACAGATTAAAATGGTGGGTGTTTCATTTTTTTTTTTCACACAGTAATTGCGCAGCGATTTTTCAAACGCATTTTTTGTGGAAAAAACACACTTTTTTAAATTTTAATGCACTAAAACACACTATATTGCCCAAATGTTTGATGAAATAAAAAAGATGATCTTAGGCCGAGTACATGGATACCAAACATGACATGCTTTACAATTGCGCACAAACGTGCAGTGGCAACAAAATTAATACATTTTTAAAAGCCTTTAAAAGCCTTTACAGGTTACCACTTTAGATTTACAGAGGAGGTCTACTGCTAAAATTACTGCCCTCGATCTGACCTTCGCGGTGATACCTCACATGCATGGTGCAATTGCTGTTTACATTTGACTCCAGACCGACGCTTGCGTTCGCCTTAGCGCGAGAGCAGGGGGGACAGGGGTGCTTTTTTTTTTTTCTTTATTATTTTTTTGCTTTTTTATCTTATTTTTAAACTGTTCCTTTCATATTTTTTTTTAAATCATTTTTATTGTTATCTCAGGGAATGTAAATATCCCCTATGATAGCAATAGGTAGTGACAGGTACTCTTTTTTGAAAAAATTGGGGTCTATTAGACCCTAGATTTCTCCTCTGCCCTCAAAGCATCTGACCACACCAAGATCGGTGTGATAAAATGCTTTCCCAATTTCCCAATGGCGCTGTTTACATCCGGCGAAATCTAAGTCCTAAAATGCTCGTAGCTTCCGGTTTCTTAGGCCATAGAGATGTTTGGAGCCACTCTGGTCTCTGATCAGCTCTATGGTCAGCTGGCTGAATCACCGGCTGCATTCTCAGGTTCCCTGTTGAGACAGGAGAGCCAGAGAAAAACACGGAAGACGGTGGGGGGGGGGGGGGGGCATTCCCTCCCACTGCTTGTAAAAGCAGTCTAGAGGCTAATTAGCCACTAGGATTGCTTTTACATGAAAGCCGACCGCTGGCTGAAAAGAATGATACCAAGATGATACCTAAACCTGCAGGCATCATTCTGGTATAACCACTCAAAGTCGTGAATGGCGTACCTGAAGACAAAAAAATGGTTAACAATAAAGCACAGTAAACGGTAAAGTATAAAAAATTGCATACCTGAAAAGCAAACATGATAAAACATAATAACAATAAAACATTGCAGAATAGAATACAGTAAAAAAGAGCAGAACACCAGAGAGAGAATAGAGAGAGAGAGAACAATAAAACGACAACTATTTTTTTTTATTTTTGTTTGTGTTTTTTTTTTTTTTTTTTTACACTTTTTTTTTGTAACTGTAACTTTTATAACTGTAACCGGTTCCAGGTTCGGGTCTCTCAAAATGCGATGGCATCTTGGGAGACCCTGTGAAAGTGTGCCTAGTCTGTGCAATGCTGTACCCTACGCTAATACTCAACTAGTGAATGGTAGCGTTCAAAACATTCACCAATGCAAAGACCAGGATTGTCAGGACAGGAGGGACAATAATAGCGGGTGTCACGTCTATATACGCGCTTGCTGCAGACACATCTTTTTTGGGGGGGTTCGTTGGGTAGGGGTACTCGGGAGGACATATAAATGCCTCTCATGCAGCCGTCTGCATTTGGTTGGGGATGTGAATGGGGGAAATACGGGCGCTGCAGAAGTGGTGGGTTCCCAATTAGGATTGGCGAATGCAGCAGGAAGGGCATTATGGGCACGACGGGCCTGTGTTTGTCTTTTTGGTGGCAGCGGGACACTACTTGTGCTTGCCACCTCACCAGCTTGAACTGCACTTATGGGACTCGCCACGTCACCAAGTGTTACTGCAGTGCTGGTATGACTACGACCGGGGTGTACTAGGCCGCTGGTGCTTGCCAGTTCACCAAAACGCTACAAAAAAAAGTGACAGTGATCGATCGATACTGCACTTGGGTGGGCTGGGCTGGGCCGGGCGGAGGGGCAAAACACAGGTGCTAGCAGGTATCTGGGCTGATCCCACTAACACTGCGTTTTTGGGAACCCTAAACTGCTGGGGACGCTAGTATAGATCTGATCGGATCAGATATTGATCCGATCAGATACTATACCACTAAGGGAGGCGTATGCTGCATGCGTGGGTGTTAGTGCTACTGGCGCTAATCTGACGCTGCCTGGGGCTGGTGCTTGCCAGTTCACCAAAATGCTACCAAAAAAACTGTTAGCGATCGCAGGGATCAGGCCTGACTCTGCGAACGCTGCAGTTATGCGTTTAGTGTTTTGTAAGTGACAGTGATCGATCGATACTGCACTTGGGTGGGCTGGGCGGAGGGGCAAAACGCAGGTGCTAGCAGGTATCTGGGCTGATCCCGCTAACACTGCGTTTTTGGGAACCCTAAACTGCTGGGGACGCTAGTATAGATCTGATCGGATCAGATATTGATGTGTTCAGATACTATACCACTAAGGGAGGTGTACGGTGCGTGTACGGTGCGTGCGTGGGTGTTCGCGGTACTGGCGCTAATCTGACGCTGCCTGGGGCGACGCATATCACCGCCGGGCGATCAGGTGGCTAAACCTTTATTCGGTAATAAACGGCGGGTGCCCTGACACTAAAAAAAATAAACGAACTAACCAGCGTCACCCGTAACAGTTATACGGTGATCAGTGGTGAAAGGGTTAACTAGGGGGCAATCAAGGGGTTAAAACATTTATTCGGTAGTATATGGGGGTCCCTGTCGCTATAAAACGCTGACAGCGAACCTAAATATTTACGTTCCTAACTAGCGTCACCAGCGACACTAATACAGCGATCAGAAAAATGATCGCTTAGCGACACTGGTGACAGGGGGTGATCAAGGGGTTAAAACTTTATTAGGGGGGGTTAGGGGGCTATCCTAGACCTACAGGGGGCTAATACTAACTGTCTTACCACTGCTAACTGTCACAAACTGACACTATGCAGTAATCAGGAAAAAAACAAAACAAAACAAAAAAACCTGCTTGGTGTCAGTTTGTGACAGGGGGGGGGGGGTGATTGGGGGGGGATCGGGGGGCGATCGGGGGGGGATCGGGGGTGTTTAGTATGCCTGGCATGTTCTACTGTGTTGTGTGTGTGTGTTGTGCACTTACATGTCTTCTCTCCTCGGTGCTGGAACGGAAACTGGCCAGCCGAGGAGAGATGACATCACATCCTCTGCCTCTGTGTACTATACAGAGACAGGGGATGTTTCTCATTGGCTGGGAGCGATCGCGAGGGGGGGGCCACGATCGGATGGTCTCCCCCTCGTCTCTCTTCGCTTCCAACCAAATGCCGACCGCCGATGGCACCGGGGGGGGGGTCCGATCGGACCCCCCGCCCGCGGGAAGGCAATCACGTACCAGGTACGTGATTTTGCCTGCCCGTGCCGCTCTGCTCACGTATATATGCGTGAGGCGGTCGGCAAGTGGTTAAGGTGTCTAGGATGATTGAAGCGCATTATTACTATTACATTGTTATAAGAAAGAAATAGTTCAACTCACCATAATGCAGAATCAGTGGGAGCCCCGAGCGTGTCACTTGCCACTGTCACACGTTGCGGATTGCCACTTGCCATGTCGCCTGTCACTAGATGCAGATTGCCACTTGCCATGTCGCCTGTCACTAGATGCAGATTGTCACTTGCCACGTCCCATGCCACACGTTGCAGATTGTCACTTGCCACACGTTGCAGATTGTCACTTGCCACTTCCCATGCCACACGTTGCAGATTGTCACTTGCCATGTCCCATGTCACACGTTGCAGATTGTCACTTGCCACACGTTGCAGATTGTCACTTGCCACGTCCCATGCCACACGTTGCAGATTGTCACTTGCCACGTCCCATGCCACACGTTGCAGATTGTCACTTGCCACGTCCCATGCCACACATTGCGGATTGTCACTTGCCACATCCCATGCCACATGTTGCAGATTGTCACTTGCCACGTCCCATGCCACACGTTGCGGATTGTTACTTGCCACGTCCCATGCCACACGTTGTGGATTGTCACTTGCCACGTCCCATGCCACACGTAGCGGATAACTTGCCACGTCCCATGCCACACGTTGCGGATTGTTACTTGCCACGTCCCATGCCACACGTTGCGGATTGTTACTTGCCACGTCCCATGCCACACGTTGCGGATTGTTACTTGCCAAGTCCCATGCCACACGTTGCGGATTGTTACTTGCCACGTCCCATGCCACACGTGGATTGTTACTTGCCTGCTATAATCATCTCTTGCTGTGTCCCAGTCAAGCAACAGAGAGATGATGTAATCTCTCTGCTGCCGCGGCTGCCTGCACACTGCACACAGTGGGGAGGGCGGAACTGCAGGGATGCAGGGCGGGCGCTGGGCGGTGAGAGATGGTGTTATCTCTCTGCTCCTCCGCCCGCCGGCTCCCTGATTGGCCAGCAGCCGCTCACGCTGTCACCGAGCCACACAGCTGCTCATCAACAGTGCAGCCCGCTGTCTCTCTCCAGTCCCCACCGGAGCCGCCTGTTGTCTCTCCCCAGTCCCCACTGTCCGGAGCCGCCTGCTGTCTCTCCCCAGTCCCCACCGGAGCCGCCTGCTGTCTCTCCCCAGTCCCCACCGGTGCCGCCTGCTGTCTCTCCAGTGTCCCCACCGGTGCCACCTGCTGTCTCTCCCCAGTCCCCACCGGAGCCGCCCGAGACCTGCTGTCTCTCCCCACCGCTGTCTTTCAGCCGCGGAGCCGCCCGCCGCCTCTCTCACTCACAGCGACGCCTGCCAGCACATTTACTGACCCACATTCTCGGAGGGGGCAATTGCCCCGTTGCCCCCCCTGCATCCGCCCCTGAAGCACACTTAACCGCTGATCCATTTTATATTCTTAGAAGCTATAATGATTGCTACGGCCTGGAAGAGCTTGATGATTGATAGCTGCTGAAATGTAAACTTACTTGGATCATGCTTAATGAAAAAATAGTGTACTTCCAGATAAACAATCCTTTTTCAATAAGGTTTGGAATCCCTGGTTCTCATACCTACGATTGCCATTAGACTAGGGGTGGGCGTGTGGCTGGACTCTTACATGGGAGTGTTTCCTTCCTCTCTCCTCATTTCTTCTCCCTAATACATAATAGTTCACTGTTCTGGAGCATGTTGGTCACATTTTTAATGCTTACACATGACTGTATACATTTCCTTGAGGGCGTAGTCTATTATAGCTGGTTGCCAGAGGGTCTATTGTTGCTGGGTGGTATTTTGTTGTAGGTGGTCCATTGATGCGGGGGGGCCTATTGTTGCTGGTGGGTCTATTGTTGTTGGCTGTGGGGGTCTATTTTACTGCTTTTCTTGTTATCAATAACAAATTCCATACAAATTACTTAGTACCACAAATGTTACTTGGTTCTGTATTCTCTAAAAGGAGCAGTGCTGGGAGGTGGGTAGGGGGTGTAACCAAGGACTGGTGCTCAGAGATAGGTAGGGGCAAAGACAATGGGTAACTCCCAAAAGGGGGAGTTCCTGCACCTATTCTCTGAGAAAAAAAAGCCCTGTAAAGGATACGTTAGCGGAAATCATTTCAGGGCCTGATTTTGTAATTAGTTTCATATAAATTACTACCCCCTCCCTTTCCTGTCCAAAGGACTCTTGATTGGCACATATTAATGTATGATGCTTGGAATCTATCTCCAACCTTATGATTGCTATGTCAGGCATTATTATATACTGTATGTAAACAAACTTCTAAAAGAACTATCAGATGTGTTGTACCGGCCTCTTTTGGGCTACTGGTAATTCTCGACTACTGTTATATCTCCTATTACTTTTTGAAAATCTAATAAAAATGAATGAAATAGAATTTATTTTATTGATGGGTATAGAAAACCGGAGTTAGACTTACCAGTAACATAGTGCTCCTCCCTTCGGGAAAGGAAACACGTACACCAGTTGTCTTAAAAGGTGGTCCTCCAGGCCTTCCTCTTCAGTTTACCAAAGAACTACCGGAAGGCTCTGAAAGATATAACACACTAACACCACGTCAGTGCATAACTCTAACACCAGTTAATTAGAAAACACCGGGTGGGAAACCAGGCTGTCCTGGAAGACTCCTAGAAAAAGAGTTACCAGTAAGTCTAACTCCGGTTTTCTCTTTTCGTCTTCCAGGACAGGCTCTGAGATGATAAGCAAGAAACTCACTTTGTCAGGGCGGGACCACTTCCTGGAGGACCTTTCATCCAAATGTCTGCTCTTTGTCAGACAATAAATCCAGACGGTAATGTTTAGCAAATGTAGAGTAGCTGGACCATGTTGCAGCCTTGCAGATGACCTCCGGAGAGGCGCCGGCCCTCTCTGCCCATGAAACCAAGACTGCCCTGGTGGAATGTGCCTTGACTAATGGTGCTTGTCTACCTTCCAACTTATAAGCTTCTATGATTGCCATTCTTATCCATCAAGCAATGGAAGATTTAGATGCCCTACAACCCTTGCGGGCCCCCGCAAAATTAACAAAAAGAGAATCTGAGTTCCTAAAGCTTCTAGTGACTTCTAAATAAACTAAAAGGCTGCTCTTAACATCTAATAAACTTAAAGATTCCTCCTCATCTGCCTCTGAGATGGGATGGAATGTCGGCAGGTCAATGTCCTGAGTTCTATGGAACGTAGATGCTACCTTAGGGAGAAAACTGGGATCTGTCTTAAGAACGATCCTATCCTCCCGAATCAACAAAAAATGGCCCTCGAATAGAGAGAGCCTGCAAATCACTCACCCTTCTGGCTGAGGTGATAGCTATCAGAAAAACTGTTTTGAGTACAACCCATTTTAGCATGGATTTCTCCAGGGGATCGAAGGGACCACCAGTAAGTGCACTGAGGACCAAGGCCAGGTCCCAAGTGGGGCATCCCCTGCTGACCTGGACCTTACCAGGGCCTTGAAGAAATTCCTAACAAATTGATTTTGCTGAAGTGAGGTCTGCAGGAAAATACTCAAGGTCACAGTCTGAACTTTCAAGGTACTAACAGAAAGGCCCAGTTCTACACCTGTCTGGAGGAAATCCAGGACTGCCGGAATCCCAGGATGATTCAGCCCCTGCTCTACTGACCAGGAATTAAAACATTTCCATACCTTGGCATAAATTGCCCTGGTTACCAGTTTACGGCACTCAAGAAGAGTTCTAATCACTCTCTCTGAAAACCCCTGCGCTCTCAACAGCTGTTCCTCAGATACCATGCTGATAGTCTGAGGCTCTCTATTCAAGGGTGTAGAATCGGGCCCTGGGAAATCAAGTCCTCCCTGATCAGGAGGGGTAAAGGAGGACAAATGACCAGTCTCTTCAAATTGGCAAACCAGGGTCTCTTTGGCCAAAATGGCGTTACTAGGATGAGATCGGTCAATTCTGCCAGAAATCTCTGGAGAATCGCAGCTATCAGCCACACTGGAGGAAAGGCATAACACAGGTTGAACTGCCAAGGATTGGTAAAGGCATCTATCCCTGTGGTTTGATCCTGTGGGTGGATGGAAAAGAATTGTGCCACCTTCTTGTTGGCCTCAGAGGCGAAGAGGTCCACCTCCGGTTGTCCCAACACTGTACAATCTCCCTGAAATCATTTATGTTGAGGGACCATTTGTCCTGACACACATGTTGGTGGCTGAGAAAATCCACCAGCGAATTCTGAAAGCCTTTTAGGTGAATGGCGGACAATGAGGACAGATTCACCTCAGCCCAGCACAGAATCTTGTTGGCTATGGTCTGTAGAGCGGGGCTCCTTGAGCCTCCCTGCTTGTTCACATATGGGACAGCTGCCGCATTGTCTGTCCATACCTGTAGGTGCTGTCCACCTATCTGGTACTGGAAAGCCTCTATAGCCCTCAGAATTGCCAGAAGCTCCCTCGGATTTGAGGATCGACTGGCCTCTACTGGTGACCAGGCTCCCTGAGCTAAGGACCCCTTCAGGTGGGCGCCCCATCCCAATGCACTGGCGTCGGTTGTCACCACTATGGCCACAGGACGGGCTCAGGACGGACCTACTTCCAGATTGTGGTGAGCTCGCCACCACCATAAAGTCCTTTTAATTTTTGCTGGTAGGAGCATAGGTTGATCTATGCTTTGTTTTCTGCCGTCCCAGAAACGCAGCATGAGATTCTGCAGAGGTCGCTAATGAAGTCTTGCCCAAGGAACCGCTAGGAAACAGGATGTCATCAGACCCAGAACTCTCATAACCTCTTTGATCAGGGCTTTAAAGCTGGGCTACTGCCTGATCCACCTTCAGGATATTTTCCCTGGGGAGAAACACCTTCATCTTCACTGAAGAGATTTTGTACCCCAAATACAGGACCTCCTTTGTGGGGGTTAGCTGGGACTTTCCCTGGTTGATTAGCCACCCGAGAGATAGCAGGAAACTCTGGGCATCCTGCAAATCTCTCTCTAGTTGATGAAAAGAGGGGGCCACAAACAGGAGATCGTCCAGGTAGGGGATCACTGTAAAGGCCTCTGCTAGAACCTTCGTTTAGATTCTCGGCGAAGAGGACAGACCGAAAGGTAGTGCCCAGAACTGGAAGTGCAGAGCTTCCGAATGTATTCTGACCGCTAGCCTGAGGAATTTTTGAAATTCCTGATGTATAGGGACATGCAGGTAGGCCATATAGCAGCCTGGAAAAAGGAGGTTTGTTACAGTAAATATTGATTCCATCCTGAATCGCTTGTACCTTACAAACTGGTTCAGGGGACGGAGGTTCAGGATTAGTCTGAACTTCCCTGAAGGTTTTCTCACAAAAAACACATGGGAGTATACACCCTGACCCTGCTCCTTCTGGGGCACCTGAATAAGGACTCTCTAAACCATGAGGTCCCCTAATAATAGGTCCAGAGCTTTCGCTTTTTCCCGGTAACTGGGTAACCTGATAACTTGAGGGGGGAACCAAATTGAACTCCAGTCTGTAACCATTCCTTATGATGTCTAAAATCAACAGACTTGAAGTTGAGCTGGTCCATTGTGAGAGGAACTCCCTCAGTTTCCCTCCCACTGGGACGAAGGAGTTACTGGGGTTTTGCGGTGGTTTGAGGAGGATTAAATAAGATTCCTCTTCCATGCCCTTTATGGCCCGTCCAATGTTTCTTGGGGCAGCCACCCCTCTATTGTTGGCCCTGTTGCCTGGGGCCTCGAAAAAAGCGTTTGCCCTCGCTTTTCTTCTTCCTCTCAGGAAACGCTTTCTTACTGTCCTGAGTACAGTAGGTGACCGTGATATTGTGTCAAACTCGCCGCATTTCTCGGCGAGATTTGACACCTGGGAGTCCCGTCGCGGGAGCCAGCGCTGAGATGGCTCACTCATCGGGAAAGGAAAACTTTTTTTTTCCTTTCCCGATGAGTGACAGGCAGTGCTGACAGCTCTCTGGTATTAATCGTGAGGGGGAACGCCGCGCCAAATTTTAAATGAAAAAACTGGCGTGGGTTCCCCCCCAGAGGCATACCAGGCCCTTAGGTCTAGTATGGATTGTAAGGGGAACCCCCTATGCCAAAAAATCGGCGTGGGGGTCCCCCCAAAATCCATACCAGACCCTTATCCGAGCACGCAGCCCGGCCGGTCAGGAAAGGGGGTGGGGACAAGCGAGCACCCCCCTCCTGAGTCGTACCAGGCCGCATGCCCTCCACATGGGGGGGTGGGTGCCTTGGAGGAGAGGGGGCACCCTGCGGGCCCCCCCAACCCAATGCACCTTGTTCCCATGTTGATGAGGACAAGGGCCTCTTCCCGACAACCCTGGCCGTTGGTTGTTGGGGCCTGCGGGCGGAGGGCTTATCAGAATCCGGCAGCTCTTTTTCCAGCAGGGGGCCCGGTCTGCTGCCGCTGTCTTGTCGCCGCTGTCTTGTCGCTTCTTTTCTTCCGATGTTGACACGAAGCTCTCTCCGGCTGGAATGCTTTGTGCGAGCTGCGGAGCCAGTTATATAGGCGGTGACCCCGCCCCCTTGTGACGTCACGGTCCCAGCATGCGCAGGGACTCTGGGGTCACACCCCTTTATGACGCCAGAGTCCCTGCACATGCTGGGACTGTGACGTCACAAGGGGGTGGGGTTACCGCTTATATAAATGGCTCCGCAGCTCGCACAAAGCATTCCAGCCGGAGAGAGCATCGTGTCAACATCGGAAGAAGAGAATGGAAGAAGAGAAGAAGCGACGAGACAGCGGCGACAAGACAGCGGCAGCAGACCGGGCCCCCCGCTGGCAAAAGAGCTGGAAGAAGATAGCGGAGGGGCCCGGGAGAAGAGGCGGCACACCGGGAGAAGTCGGAAGAAGACCCCAGAGCTACCTAATAAATTACTCTCTAAACCTGTGCAGTGTGTTTTTTTTTTTTTTAATGACACTTTTCCCTAGGTGAATGGGTAGGGGGTTCCCCTTACAATCCATACCAGACCTAAGGGCCTGGTATGCTTCTGGTGGGGAACCCACGCCGTTCTTTTCATTTAAAATTTGACGTGGCGTTCCCCCTCACGATTCATGCCAGACAGCTGTCAGCACTGCCTGTCACTCATCGTGAAAGGAAAAAAAAAGTTTTCCTTTCCCGATGAGTGAGCCAGCGCGACATGCACAGTACCCTGTCGCCAAGAACCAGAGCGATGGTATCGCGCTGGAAACACAATCTCGCGGTCAGGTACTGTACATTTCAGCGCCTCCTGAAGGCCGGGCCTAAACAGGTGGTCACCCGAAAAGGGTAACTCACAAAGCTTAAAGTGGAGGTTCACACAAAAATGGAACCTCCGCTTTTCTGAACCCTCCCCCCCTCTGGTGTCACATTTGGCACCTTTCAGGGGGGAGGGGGGTGCAGATACCTGTCTAATACAGGTATCTGCACCCACTTCCGGGGATAGACTTCCGCGGGAGTCACGCCCCCTCCCCCCTGCTGTCTCCTGGGAAACACACAGGTCCTAGGAGATAGCTGGGACCAGTTAAGACGCTCAGCGCGACTCGCGCATGCGCAGTAGGGAACCGGGAAGTGAAGCCGCAACGCTTCACTTCCCGATTCCCTAACCGAGAATGGCGGCGGCAGCAGCCGAGCGATTGATCGGCTTTGGCTGCCGACATCGCTGGACTTCAGGACAGGTAAGTGTCCGTTTATTAAAAGTCAGCATCTGCAGTTTTTGTAGCTGCTGGCTTTTAATATTTTTTTTTGTAGGTGGACTCCCTCTTTAAGCTTTGAGGCGGCGTCGCCTGTCCAGGCTTTAAGCCATACAGCCCTTCTAGCTGTATTTACTAGTGCGGTTGACCTAGCGGCTAATTTTACAGACTCCGCGAAGGCATCTGCCAAAAAGCTAACCGCCTTAAATAGTAAGGGAAAAGATTTCAAAAGCTGTTGCCTAGATGTACCAGGCGAAATGTGGGACTGTAATTGTGATAGCCAGCGCTCCAGATTTCTGGCCACGCAAGTAGCTGCAAGAGCTGGCTTCAACCCAATTGATGAGGCATCCCAAGCCCTCTTTAGCAGCACGTCCCCCCCTTTTATCCATGGGACCTTTGAGCGATCCCAAGATGTCAAAGGCCAAGTCTGTCTTTTTCGAGACTTTGGCTAAGGGCGCATCCAGTTTAGGAATTTTATTCCATGGATGAGAAGCATCTGCTTCAAAAGGGAACCTATGTTTGAGGCTACCTGAAAAGAATGGCCTCTTTTCCGGCTGTTCCCACTCCAGCAAAATCGACTCTATCAGAGATTTATGCATGGGAAAAACCCTGGCTTTATGAGCACTGGACCCTTGGTACATCAGGTCGTGCTGGGAGAGTTGAACCTGCTCTTCACGAATTTCTAACGTGTCATAAATCACTTTCAATAAATCCCCCATAATGTCCAGAGACAATTTATATCTGGACCGTCTGGAGGAATCATCCTCCCCCTCTGAGTTGGATCCTGAATCCAAGAGAGGAGGCTAGCGATCTAGGTACCCTCTCCCCCTCGCCCTCCTGACTGGGCTCATGTGGGCGCAAGCTCGTCTTTAACCAAAATCAGGATTTTGTGATATGCTGCCACAGAATCATCCTTGACGAGACTGCTGACACAATCTGGGCATAGTGGTTTCTCCCAATTGGGGCCTAACTTAGTCCCACATACGGCACATTCTTTAATAGGCAGTTGTGTCTGAGTCCTGTCCTGGGTTTTAACCTGAAAACCAAACAGAAAAGACAAGAGGACAAACTTTCATTAGTATGCCTCCCTGACCCAAACCACCACTGTGCTAGGGTCAGCCTAGGAAGTGCCCAGCCCATCACCTGAGGTTCCCCACCCAGGGAGGGAGTTACTTGGGTCCCAAGAACCCTGACCCCCCCAGTGTAAGAGATGGTCCACCCTTACCACCTTACCTGGGAGGTGCCGGAGCCTACAGAACCGGAGTCTATCGCTTGTGCAGCTGTCTCCATGTTTCCTGGTGTTTGCGCAGCCTTGCTGAGCCTTATACACCGCTCTTGATGCCTGTGTGCCTCAGTGACCATGTCTCGAGGTGCCCCCTAATGACGCGGTTCCGCTGGAAGTACATCGTGCGTCACTTACGCCTGTTGGAACACAGAAGCCCCGCCCCCTACACCTCATTCTGAAACCGGATGAGCCACAGAGTCACCAGCATAGCCGGCCGAGCGTCTCTCGCCTGCCGGCCCAGGAATCACCTGAGTTTCCACAAGTGCTGGTACGGCGCTGTAGGGGGACGTGGCTGTAGTCACCCAGGGTCCTGCTATCTCGGAGCTAACGGCAACGGTGGGGCTAGCATCACCCTCTTCCCCAGCTGGACAGAGGGGTGCCCCGGCAGAGGAGAGTCAACGCTAGGGGTTCTTCACAGGACAGTCCCGAGACATGGAGCTCCCTTAGTTCCTAGCAAGCTCCTTCCCGTCCAGCAGGAAACACAATAACTGAAGAGGGAGGCCTGGAGGACCACCTTTTAAGATAATTGGTGTACATGTTTCCTGTCCCGGAGGGAGGAGCCCTATGTCTCAGAGGCTGTCCTGGAAGACGAAAGAAGAAATAATAGTAATATTAACAACTATGGCCACCCAAATTCTTGGTCCTATGACCCAATCTATGTAAAAATAAAATTGGCTTCATGAAGAACAAAGATCCACAGTAAACATCTAACAATTACCAATGTATAACTATTTTGCAGAAATTTTAATATATATTAACAATTCTGCAAGATAGTTATATATAGGTACCGTATATACTCGAGTATAGGCTGACCCGAATATAAGCCGAGGCACCTAATTTTACCACAAAAAACAGGGAAAACGTATTGACTCGAGTATAAGCCTAGTGTGGTTCATAATATACATTCTACCAGTGCCCATGAAATGCAACCTGCCAGTGCCCATGAGGTATAGCCTACCAGTGCCCATGAGGTACAGCCTACCAGTGCCCATCAGGCACAGCCTGCCAGTGCCCATCAGGTACAGCCTGCCAGTGCCTGGTAATGTGATGTCACGCTGTGTGTCAGAGTTGGATCTGAATCGCCGTGCAGCCACTGTAACGATGTCCCGCCTCCTATGGCAGACGGCACAATGATTCCTAGCATTGGATCAGTGTGCCATCTATTACAAGAGGCGGTCTAGGAGGTGGGACATCATTACAGTGGCTGCATGGCGATTCAGATCTCTGACACACAGCATTAGATCACGCTACCAGGCACTGGGGAGGCTGCACATGACACTTGTGAGAAGAGCAGGAGGGAGGGAAACTGACAGTGGCACGCCGGTATGATACATGTGCAGCACCCAGTGGGGTGGCCCCGCCCCTTTTTCAGGACTTTTTTTTTTCTTAAGTGGGACCCTCACTCGAGTATAAGCCGAGGGGGGGGGGTCAGCATAAAAAATGTGCTGAAAGACTCGGCTTATACTCGAGTATATACGGTAATTGTTGGATGTTTACTGTGGATTTTTAGTTCTTCACAATGATGCAGCTTCAGAGATGTGGGTTTTTTTGAACGAATCGTCTGCCTGCCAATAGTGCCGTGCCCCCCCACCCCCGAACCTCATCAGCATACAAGACAATAGATAATACATTTTGCACAAAAGATAAAAACTATAATACTGAAGGCTGTGGGCTACGATGGTAGACCGTGAATTGATTGCTATATGTCAACCGATGCTGCATCTACCTAAGTATGGTTCTACAATAACCTGTTCACTGAGGCCCAAGTGATCGAACATCGGCAATGGCTCGGTTCTCTCAGCTCCCCGAGCAGAGAGCTGCAGCCTGTCAATCAGCAGCACTCTGCTACTCTGGAGCGCTGAGCTGTGGAGGGGTGGGGAGCGGCCGTCTGAGCCTCTCTGTGTCTCGCTGAGAGGTCGAGACTGGTGTCAGTCCAGGTACCTGGCGGATCCAGACTCCCAGGGTCGGGATGATGCGGTGCCTGGACTGATCTGTGTGACGTCAGCAGAGAGTAGACTGTGCTGAAAATGGGCACAGGAGTGCAAAACGAATTGCACTCCTGTGACCCAAAGGAGAAGCCCAGCCAAATGAGCTCAGGCTGGACTTCTCCTTTAATAATGAAGACAGTGAAGTTATTTCAACTGGTAACAAAAAAGCAATTGTTTTTAACCTTTATATTCTTCTATGGACAAACATAAAATTGTAACAGTTATTGTTAAAAAAAATTATGTTACAATGTATACAATTATGTATTTTAGATTTTATATTTAACAAAAAGTTTATTCAACAATAAAACTTACCTGATCTTTACAAATTTTTCCAACAGAAAAATATTTGGACATTGGACTAGAAAATATTAAACCGGAAATGGCAGCAGCTGGTGACATTGCAAGAGATTCTGTAAGTGTTATACCTACAAGGATAACAGAATAGCAAAACATGAATTATTACTTTTGTGAGTCACTATACACTATTATACAGTAGTTTAAACTATTAATGACCACAAATTACTGTTTACAGCTATGTTGCTCTCTGCTACTGTGCGTTTATAAATATCATATCAGCGTGCTACAGAGTTCTCTATAAAAACCCTGCATCAAACAGTTGTAGGCATTGTCATTTATCGCTATGGAGATGCTGAACCACACCCGGGTGACACCATCACGTAATACTGTGGTGGGGGGGCGAGCCACCCCTATGATAAGAATGGCAGTATACTGATTGGCAGCGGGGTTATTGTGCTTCTTCATTTGAATCACTCATGTGCATCTTCATCCCTATCACTCATCACCCCATGTGTATGTTCATCCCCATCACTCATCATCTTTGTGTTTCTTTATCCTCATCACCCCTATACCTCCTCAGCCTCCTCACCCCTGTGCTTCTTCATCCTCATCACTCCTGTGCTTTTTCACCTTCATCACCCCATGCGTATCTTTATCCTCATCAATCATCACCCATGTATATCTTCATCCTCATCACCTCTGTGCTTCTTCATCCTCATAACTGATCACCCATGTGCATCTTCATGGGTCTTCATCATCATCCATGAGTATATTTATCCCCATCACCCCATATGCATCTTCATCCTCATCACCAATGTGCTTCTTCATCCCTGCCACTCATCACCCCATGTGTATCTTCATCCCCATCACCCCATGTGTATCTTCATCCTCATCACCCCATGTGTATCTTCATCCTCATCACACCTGTGCTTCTTCATCCTCATTACTCATCACTCATTATCCCTGAATAAAAATCTGGTAATAAAACAGGCTGATAAGGGAGGGGTATTGGTGATCCAAGATTTAATCGGACTAAACCAAGGAAGCGGAGAGGTTATTGTCTGACAAAAAACATACAAAAAAAGTACGAAAGATCCTTTGGAATCTTTCAAGTCGGAACATAAGGTCCTAGTAGATCAGGCTTATAGGGACAAAAATATTGTTTCTTGTACGAGAGTTTTACAAACATCCATATTTTTACCATCTGCTGAATGCACATAAAAGACCCCATCTGCCCTCTGGGAAGAACAATCATTGTGGCTATGAATAGCCGCACGACTAGCCTGTCCCAATATGTGGATGCCTTCCTTCAACCAAGTGTTCAATCCTTACCGTCACTCTTCTCACCTTATGGATACCTTTTCCCATTACACATGGGAAGAATCGTACACTGGGCTTTCTTTAGATGTCACATCGTTGTACACATCTTTCATGCATGAGGTTGGCCTTACAGCGCTAGGGCACTTGCTTGCTGAAGAATCTAATCTTCATCACAGACAAGCCCAGTTTATCATAGAGAGCACACAGTTTTGTTTAGAGCACAATTATATTAAACATATGGGGGGTTATTATCTGCAGATGCATGACACCGCCATGGGCGTCCCGTTTGCGCCATGTTATGCCAATCTTACCATGGGTTGGTGGGAGGAGTCATGCATCTGCTCGGATCATTTATTTCGGGAGATATATTGATGACGTCATTGTCATATGGTATGGACCCCCATCTTCCATCACTCTCTTCCTTAAATATTGCAATGAGAATGACATAGTTACATAGTTAACTATGTTAAAATATACAAGTCCAACCTATGTGTGTGATTATATGTCAGTATTATGTTGTATATCCCTGTATGTTTTGGTCGTTCAGGTGCTTATCTAATAGGTTTTTGAAACCATCAATGCTCCCTGCTGAGACCACCACCTTTGGAAGGGAATTCCACATCCTTGCTGCTCTTACATTAAAGAACCCTCTATGTAGTTTAAGGTTAAACCTCTTTTCTTCTAAATTTTAATGAGTGGCCACGTGTCTTGTTAAACTCCCTTCCACGAAAAAGTTTTATCCCTATTGTGGGGTGACCATTTGTATTTGTAAATTGAAATCATATCCTCTCTCAAACGTCTCTTCTCCAGAGAGAATAAGTTCAGTGCTCGCAACCTTTCCTCATAACTAATATCCTCCAGACCCTTTATTAGCTTTGTTGCCCTTTGTACTCACTCCATTTCCAGTACATCCTTCCTGAGAACTGGTGCCCAGAACTGGACAGCATACTCTAGGTGCGGCCGTACCAGAGTCTTGTAGAGCGGGAGAATTATTGTTTTATCTCTGGAATTGATCCCCTTTTTAATGCATGCCAATATTCTGTTTGCTTTGTTAGCAGCACCTTGGCATTGCATGCCATTGCTGAGCCCATCATCTACTAGGACCCCCAGGTCCTTTTCCATCCTAGTTTCCCATAGAGGTTCTCCCCCCAGTGTATAGATTGCATTCATATTTTTTGCCACCCAAATGCATTATTTTACATTTTTCTACATTAAACCTCATTTGCAATGTAGTTGCCCACCCCATTAATTTGTTCAGATCTTTTTGCAGGGTTTCCACATCCTGCGGAGACGTTATTGCCCTGCTTAGCTTGTATTGTCCGCAAATACAGAGATTGAACTGTTTACCCCATCCTCCAGGTCATTTATGAACAAATTAAATAGGATTGGTCCCAACACAAAACCCTGGGGGACCCCACTACCCACCCCTAACCATTCCGAGTACTCCCCATTTATCACCACCCTCTGAACTCGCCCTTGTAGCCAGTTTTCAATGTACTCACCCTATGGTCCATGCCAACGGACCTTATTTGTACAGTAAACGTTTATGGGGAACTGTGTCAAATGCTTTTACAAAATCCAGATACACCACGTCTATGGGCCTTCCTTTATCTAGATGGCAACTCACCTCCTCATAGAAGGTTACTAGATTGGTTGGGCAAGAACGATTCTTCATGAATCCATGCTGATTACTGCTAATGATATCGTCCTCATTACTAAAATCTTGTATATATTCCCTTATCATCCCCTCCAAGAGCTTGCATACTATTGATGTTAGGCTAACTTGTCTAATTCCCAGGGATGTACTTTGGGCTCTTTTTAAATATTGGTACTACATTGGCTTTTCTCCAATCACCTAGTACCATTCCAGTCAGTAGATTGTCAGTAAAAATTAGGAACAATGGTTTGTAGCATTTGTGTGGAATAATAAACAACCAAGGTTGACATATGACATCCTGCGTAGAAGTAAGGCAGATGGAGGATTGGGCTTGCCTGATATATTAGTATACTATAAGGCAATGTCGCTGGTTCGTATTCTGAATTGGTGCCATGACTCCTCTAGTAAAATGTGGGTTCCACTAGAAAAGGCTATATCAGGGAGGAACCTGTCAGGAGCCCCCTGGATTCCGAGTGTGGCAAGAGGACTTTCGAAGTGGACGTCCCCCCTGACCCGGAATTCCTTGACAATATGGGATGACTTGAATAGAACAGGAGAGTACTCCCCCCAGATGTCCCCTTCAGCTCCACTGGAGGGATTCCCATGGTTTCTACCAGGGGAGGGAGGGGGATTTCTGGAAGCATGGGGGAGGGACGGAGATGTCACTTGTGGCAAGTTTGCTCCGCGGGGGACCTTAGCAACGTACCAGGAGCTGGTTATAGTTTTAGGGAATATATCCATATCAGAATGGAGATACAACCAAATGACAAGCTTTTTTAAAAAGATGAAACCCTCATTAAGACCATTAAGTACGATTACTAGGTTTGAGAGCAAGTGTATACGCCTGGGTGAAAATAAACATCTGCTGTCTCAGATGTATAGCTTAATATTGGGTACCCAAAAGAATATAGTCCCATACTTTATTAGGGAATGGGAAAGGGAGTTAAATAAGGTACTGTCAGACGAACAAATTAAAAAAATGATTAAATCGACTTATTTAACATCCATAAGTTCGTATGTTCAGGAAATGGCCTATAAATTCCTGACAAGGTGGTATAGGACACCAGTGAGACTAAATAAAATGTATCCAACAGCGGATACCCGGTGCTGGAGAGGATGTGAACAAAGGGGTACATTTCTCTATCTGTGGTGGGAATGCCCTAAGATCAGAGAATTTTGGGTAGCAGTCGCACCGTAGATTGAGAGGTTGACCCCAAGATCAATAGAACGTACACCTTTGGATTTCCTGTTTCATGGAACAACCAGCGCAATTAAAGCTTATAGGAAGAGCATTACACCACACCTATTAAATGCAGCTAAAATATTAATACCCAGATTTTGGAAACAGACTGCTTGCCCAACACTAGAGGATTGGAAAAAAGAGGTGAACCGGATAATGGAAGCTGAAAGATGGATTCATGTAGTAAGGGATAAATAAGGGGAATTTGAGAAAACATGGGCAGGCTGGGTACAGTGTGTACATGAGATAGATTAAGAGGAAAAATAGGAAAGGCGAGGGTAGCAATGACTCTATAAGAACCTTAGTACAACTGTACTGCATATGGTCTTAGCTTTGAAAGGAATAAGGTGCTAAAATGTGAAATATGAACAGGATAGATATAAGCCGGGGTGTGTTTTTTTTTTTTTCCTCTTTTCTTTTCTGCTGTCCCCCTCTACCTCCCCTTTTCCCTTCACCCCTTTGACTGGATGCCTACGCCTAGTGAAGGGGGAGAAGGAGAGAATGAGTTGAGTCACGTGGAGGTGGAGAGCTTGGCACTTGAAGGTGAGGAGTAGTGGGTTGGGAAGGTTGTTTATTCATAACTAGGACACAATCACTTTTGGTCCTTTTCTTTTTTTTTTTTTTTTTTCCTCTTTTCTTTTCTGCTGTCCCCCTCTACCTCCCCTTTTCCCTTCACCCCTTTGACTGGATGCCTACGCCTAGTGAAGGGGGAGAAGGAGAGAATGAGCTGAGTCATGTGGAGGTGGAGAGCTTGGCACTTGAAGGTGAGGAGTAGTGGGTTGGGGAAGGTTGTTTATTCATAACTAGGACACAATCACTTTTGGTCCTTTTCTTTTTTTTTTTTTCTTTTTTCTCCTTCTCACGAGATAGAAATTATATTTTATAATGGCCGCGAGTGGCCTCCTACACTATATGGGGTTCGGTAAACACATGGAGGCAGGGGGAAGGACTTATACTGGTTTTAGTTAATTTAGCCTTTTTTTTTTTCCGACACTTAGACTTGAGGAATTAGGCCAGGAGGGCCGATATACACAACATGGGTAATCAATTATAGTCACAGTGAATGTACGGTGAGGAGTTTTTTTTTTTTTTCTCCTTTATGTACACACAATTATTTGGAACACTATATTAACCACAGGATACACTTAGAATTAAAGTGGGGTTCCACCCAAAATACAAAAATACCTGGAAAAATTCTTAAAAAAAAACAAAAAAACATTTGGATATTTTTTTTTTTTTACTTACCTCTAAATGCCTGTTGCTAGGTGGTCCCTCGTAGTCTGCCTGTTCCTCTGCCTGGGCTGGTGACATCACTTCCCCCCAGGCACAGGAAGGGCTCCGCTCTGCTCCCTCCCTCCTGTCAATCATCTGGGACCCATTACAGGTCCCAGGTGATTGAGCGGCCAATCACAGCGCGCGGCGCTGCTCACGCATGCGCAGTGGGTGCCAGGCTGTGAAGCCACAGCCTGGCGCCCACAGTTGAAATGCCGGCGCCGACGAGCGAAGGGGGGGATGAGCGGGGCTTCGATCCCCCGCATCGCTGGACCCAGGGACAGGTAAGTGTCCAATTAAAAGTCAGCAGCTGCAGTATTTGTAGCTGCTGACTTTTAATTTTTTTTTTTGACGGCCCCCCTGGGTGGAACTCCTCTTTAAGGAATCAGGCCATGAAGGCTGAAACACACAATATGGGTAATTAAAATCACAGGGCAGGTATGGGCACGTATGTTTTTTTTTGTGTTGTTTGGGTTTGTTTAATGTGTTGATTTGTGGCTTGTAGATGTTTGGAGTGCATATATATACCTTTTTTTTTTTTAAATTTTTTTTGACACAGAGAGGTTTTTTGGTAGGTGAACAATTGATTCAAAGGGAAGAATGGAGGGCGAAGATATGGGGTGGGCATTTAGTGTGTGTTGGGGATGGACAGCGCTTAAGAAGGGAGGGGAATTGTGTGTGTATATATATATATATATATATATATATATATATATATATATATGTATGTATATATGTGTGTATATAAATTTTTTTTTTCTTTTTTCCTATTTTTTTTTATTTATTTATTTTTTTTGATGGGGGGGGAGGGGTAGGGTTAGCACGACCAGTTAACTGCTGATAAGAGAACTGTGTAACTAACTTGTTTCTCGATAACTGTCTATGTTACTATGTTAACTTTGTGTAGCTATCGTGAAGAATGTGTAAATGTGAAATGTGTGAATTTATAATAGAAAATAAAGAAAAATTTTGATTATATCTAGATGGCAACTCACCTCCTCATAGAAGGTTACTAGATTGGTTGGGCAAGAACGATTTTTCATGAATCCATGCTGATTACTGCTAATGATACCGTCCTCATTACTAAAATCTTGTATATATTCCCTTATCATCCCCTCCAAGAGCTTGCATACTATTGATGTTAGGCTAACTTGTCTAATTCCCAGGGATGTACTTTGGGCTCTTTTTAAATATTGGTACTACATTGGCTTTTCTCCAATCACCTGGTACCATTCCAGTCAGTAGATTGTCAGTAAAAATTAGGAACAATGGTCTGGCAATTACTTGACTGAGCCATTGGTCATCTGGTCCCGGTGATTTATTAATGTTAATTTTCCCAAGGCTAATTTTAATTCCGTCCTCTGTTAACCATGGAGGTGCTTCCTGTGATGTGTCATGAGGATAAACACTGCAGTTTTGGTTACTGAAGTCCCCCGATTCCCTCGTGAAGACTGAGGAGAAGAATAAATTCAATACCTTCTCCATCTCCCCATCCTTTGTAACCAGATGTCCTTCCTCATTCTTCATGGGGCCAATATGGTCTGTCCCCCCTTTTTTACTGTTTACCTACTTAAAGAATTTCTTGGGATTTTTTTTGCTCTCCTCCGCTATGTGTCTTTCATGTTCTATATTAGCCACCCTAATTGCACCCTTACATTTCTTGTTGCATTCTTTATAAAGTCTGAATGTTGATGATGATCCCTCAACCTTGTATTTTTTGAAGGCCCTCTTCTTCTGTGCTTTTATATGCATTTTTACATTGGAGTTAAGCCATCCAGGACTTTTGTTCGCTCTTTTAAATCTATTACCCAATGGGATGCATTGCCTAATACCCTTATTTAATATGCTCTTAAAGCAAACCCATCTCTCCTCCGTGTTCTTTGTTCCTAAGATTTTATCCCAATTTATGCCTTCTAGCAAGGTTCGTAGCTTAGGGAAGTTGGCTCTTTAGAAATTCAGTGTCTTTGTATTCCCCTTATGTTTCCCATTTGTGTGATTTATACTGAAGCCAACTGACCTGTGATCTCTGTTTCCTAAATTGCCCTGTATTTCCACATCCGTGATCAGGTCTGTATTGTTGGTAATCAGTAGATCCAGTAAGGCTTTATTTCTAGTTGATGCATCTACCATCTGAACCATGAAATTGTCATGCAAGACATATAGGAACTGGCGAGCCTTAGACAAATGCGTGGTTCCCTCCGCCCAGTCTATGACTGGATAATTAAAATCCCCCATTATGATAACACTTCCCATCCTTGCTGCTAATCAAAAATGGGGTTAGGAGATCCGTCTCCCCCTCCTCCCTCAGGTTAGGGGGCCTATAGCATACTCCCAGTATTATTTTCCCCTTAGCTTCATCCCTTTGGAGCTCTACCCATAAGGATTCCACCTCCTCCCTAGCTCCCTTGCCTGATGAAGGCGCACGCATGCTCTGAACGGGCGCGTCTGCCCACTCTCTCACCATCTGGAAGTGATGTGTCCAGCCGCCCCTGAGCCGAATCTGAGAACCAAGAAGCGTTGGGAGCCACCAGCGCTGCCGGGAACATCAGCTGTCTGGATGAAGTGGATGAACTTCCTATACCATTTCACATGCGCTACAATCTTGTGAGTTTAAAATCATCTGTCCTATATTAACATGTTTTTATCACGCTGCACTTAGATGGCACTGCTCTCTTCTTTGTTGATGTCATCTCTCACATCCACTTGTACATTATTCTTTTTTCCCTTTAAATATTTTTTATTGTTTCACAAATATCAGCAAGAAATACATCATAAAATAGTGTATTAACTTACAATACATATCCATGTTATTAATTTACCCTTCCTCTCCCTCCCTCCCCCGCACCACTTTAATCATTACTTGTATATATGCTTCTATTAATTACCAAGCCACCTGGGGAGGAGTAAGGACCCTCCAAGGAAAAAACGTGTGGGGAAAGAGAGCGTCCCGGGTCTCCCAATGGTAAGAATGGTGGGCTAAAGTAAAAGAGAATAAAAAAAAAAAAAAAAAAAAAAAAAAAAAAAAAAAAAAAGGGGAAAGAGGAGCCCCTCTCGTCCACTCATCACCCTCTCCCTATAGGGGGCACCCCATCTCATCTAACCAAGGTCTCCACATTCTCTCAAACTTCCTATAGTTGCCTTGTCTGATGTATACCACTCTCTCACTCCAAACAATTGAGTTGATAGTTTGATAGTCTCTACCCAATTCTTCACGGTCGGGGGGGGGGGATCTGTGCCTGCCATTTCTGCGCGACTAATTTTCTTGCCTGATATAGGCATCTCAGCACTACTTCGATGATGTCGATCGGGGCGCTACCTATCTCCACGACCCCTAGTAGGCATGTCTTGGACGCCGGCTCTAGTGCAGTCTTGAAGGTTTTGTTTATCCTATCTATTATCTCCACCCAATATCTAAATAGCTTCGTACACTTCCATATCGTGTGAATAAAATCCCCGTCGCCCTACACCTGGGGCACTCCTCAGTTTGTCTCCACCCGAGCTTAAACATTTTTTTGGGGGTATAGTAGACTCTATGTATTAAGAACAGATGCAATACTTTCTGTGAAAGAGATTGAAACCAGTGCTCCTCATCTCAAGACCCTGTCCCATTCCTCCGTAGTCATTGCCCCTGGTCTCTCTCCCATCCCGCTCTGCTCTTAGAAGGTCCTAATCTACTTACTATTCTATCTTCCTAGCTAGTATATAACTCTGAGATTAGTCCTTTAGATGTATCTGGATTGATTATTTTTAGGAGAGTGGGGATCTGGGTCTCTTCCATTTTCTGCGACCTAAACTGTACTTGTATAGCGTATCTGATTTGGAGATATTTGTAAAATGATTTATCTGCTATATTAAACTCCCGTTTTAACGCTAGAAATGTTTTCATAAAATTACCCTTGTATAGTTGGAATAATCGGTTGATGCCCTGTCTCTCCCACTCCTTGGGCCTCTCTATGCCTCTTATTTCAGCCAGGTTTTTGTTGTTCCATAGGGGGATGTATTCTGTTACCCCCTCATACCCCAAAAGTGCCTTCATTGTCTGCCATACTTTACTGACTAATTTTATCGTCAGACATCTACAGATAAAAGAGTCTGCCTCTAATCCCTCTACTAGTACACTATGTGGGGCCCCCATTATCATCATTCTAACACTGGGGTTCCTCCCTCCTGGGATTCCACAGCCCGCTAGATATTGCAACTGGGATGAAAGAAAGTATGACCTCTGATGTGGGACCGCATCCCAGGCCCTTCTTCCAAATTAATTCTCTAAAAAGGTATTCTATTCTTTTAAACCACTTTGGCCTATCCAAATCGGGGAATTATGAAACAGGTATAATATCTGCAGTAGCCATATCATCTTTATTAGATTGCAGCGCCCTGCTACGGATAAAGGGAGTCGGCTCCAGATATCTCCCTTTTGCTTTAATTTGAGTAGTAGTGGGGCTAGGTTATCATTAACATACTGTTTTACGTCGCTCGTAATCCAGACACCCAAGTATTTCCGTTTTGCAACTACTTTTAGGTGGTATCTGGTTACCAACTGGGTCAACCGGTAGCAAGGCTGATTTCTACCAGTCGATAACCAGTCCAGAAAAACACCCGAACTCTCCAATCATGTATCACTGTATTTAGCGAATTCTCAACATCGTCCGCAAACAGTGCTATCCTATCCTATCCTCTCCTGTCTGCCTCCGGAACCCCTGTATGTCCAGCATTGATCTAGTCATGATTGCTAATGGTTCCATCGCGAGGGCGAACAAGGGGGACAGGGGACAACCCTGTCTCGTCCCTCTCTCCAAGTGAAACAGTTCTGAATATTCATAATTAATTTTTATTTTTGCTCTTGGTTCACTGTAAAGTATTTTCACCCATTTAATAAAGGAGGGGCCAAACCCGAGTCTCTCTAGGACCCTCCATAAGTAATCCCATTCCAAGCTATCGAAAGCCTTAGCGGCATCCAAGGCCAATATGGCCCTGGAGCCCATATTGTCTGTTGGAATCTGCATGTTTAAGAAGACTCTTCTAATGTTAATGCTAGTTGACCTGTTAGGGATAAAACCTGACTGATCAGGATGTATAAGCTTTTGAATACATCTTGTACATTAGTCTTGATATATAGGCATACCCCGCCCACTTTTTTTACCCTCTCTATCCCTGCGATAAAGGGTATGCCCTTGAATTAGTTAGTGCCAGCCAATCATGAGAGCTGTTGAACCAAGTCTCTGAAATTCCCACAAAATTCAAATCCTCCTCGTACAATAGTATCTCTAGTTCACCCATCTTGTCCGCCAGGACATGGACATCTCTTTCATGCATGTGCTTTATCCCACATCCTTGGTGTTCCTAGACCTCGAGTTGCCCCACACGGAGGGCCGTATTGTATCAAAGACACATTTTAAGCCCTCCGCTGGCAACTCGTATCTCCATTTTGCGAGTTGACATCACCCAAAGTGAAAACAAAACATTCCGAAGGGCCAATTTTGTAGGCTAAGGAAGAACTGCTCCCTGGATAGTGATTACAGTGCACAAGGAGAAATACTTATTGACAAATTTCTTAAAAAAGGATAGGATCTCGATGTGGTAAATAAGGCATTCCAGAATTGTCAAGTCTCCACCACCAAAATGGAATCTCCACCTTTGCTGACCAATGCTGATGTTAAGTTCATCACACAATATTATTATTCATACAGAGAAATGGAAAATATCATCAGACGCCATTGGGGTATCCTTTTATAGGATCCCAAATTAGCCCCAGTCCTATCAGCTCTTTAGTCACTTTTTGCAACCTGGTTGGCATGCATCAATGTATAAAAATGTGATGCAAAATGTGCCCCATTGTTCAGCATCGCCAAAGGACTTTTCCAGGTCCTTTAGGGAAAACTTACCACTTTCAACAATTTTACAGTTGCTCTACAGACTTTGTGGTGTACGGTTTGTCCTGCCCCTGTGGCCTCCTATATGTGGGCTGCACTATTTGCACAGTGAGAGCCCATTTTGGGGACCATAGGAGGTTGATTGTGGAGGGGTCTGAAAACCATAGTGTCCCCTGGCATTTCCTCTCTCATAATGATCAGTCCACTAAGGGATTGCAAGTGTGGGTAGTAGAAACTATTCCTCCCTGCGACTCCCTAGCGGAGAGTTTCCAGAATTTGTGTCATAGAGAGACCTACTGGATATTCATGTTAAATTCTTTGGCATTCGGAGGGTTAAATGAGGGAATGGAGATAAATCCCACACTATGATTAGATAACATACCTCTGGTAATATCTCTAACTCCTAACTTCTCTTCCCCTTGCCATTCTATTAGTCCCATGTATCAGTCATTATAGCAATGTGGTATTATAGCATGCGCACAATGTGATCGAATTGCTATATATGTCGACACAGCTGGGTAGTTATGTTATTTTATATACAGTATCTCACAAAAGTGAGTACACCCCTCACATTTTTGTAAATATTTTATTATAGCTTTTCATGTGACAACACTGAAGAAATTACACTTTGCTACAATGTAAAGTAGTGAGTGTACAGTTTGTATAACAGTGTAAATTTGCTGTCCCCTCAAAATTACTCAACACACAGCCATTAATGTCTAAATCGCTGGCAACAAAACTGAGTACACACCTAAGTGAAAATGTCCAAATTGCGCCCAATTAGCCATTTTCCCTCCCCGGTGTCATGTGACTCGTTAGTGTTACAAGGTCTCAGGTGTGTTAAATTTGCTGTTATCACTCTCACTCTCTCATGCTGGTCACTGGAAGTTCAACATGGCACCTCATGGCAAAGAACTCAGAGGATTTGAAAAAAAAAAAGAATTGTTGCTCTACATAAAGATGGCCTAGCCTATAAGAAGATTGCCAAGACCCTGAAACTGAGCTGCATGGTGGCCAAGACCATACAGCGGTTTAGTAGGACAGGTTCCACTCAGAACAGGCCTCACCATGGTCGACCAAAGAAGTTGAGTGCACATGCTCAGCGTCATATCCAGAAGTTGTCTTTGGGAAATAGACGTATGAGTGCTGCCAGCATTGCTGCAGAGGTTGAAGGGGTGGGGGGTCAGCCTGTCAGTGCTCAGACCATACGCCGCTGCATCAAACTGGTCTGCATGGCTGTCATCCCTGAAGGAAGCCTCTTCTAAAGATGATGCACAAGAAAGCCTGCAGTTTGCTGAAGACAAGCAGACTAAGGGCATGGATTACTGGAACCTTATCCTGTGGTCTGATGAGACCAAGATAAACTCATTTGGTTCAGATGGTGTCAAGCGTGTGTGGCGGCTATTAGGTGAGGAGTACAAAGACAAGTGTGTCTTGCCTACAGTCAAGCATAGTGGTGGGAGTGTCATGGTCTGGGGCTGCATGAATGCTGCTGGCACTGGGGAGCTACAGCTCATTGAGGGAACCATGAATGCCAACATGTACTGTGACATACTGAAGCAGAGCATGATCAGAGACTTGGGCCGCAAGGAAGTTTTCCAACATGACAACGACCCCAAACACACCTCCAAGATGACCACTGCCTTGCTAAAGAAGCTGAGGGTAAAGGTGATGGACTGGCCAAGCATGTCTCCAGACCTAAACCCTATTGAGCATCTGTGGGGCATCCTCAAATGGAAGGTGGAGGAGTGCAAGGTCTCTAACATCCACCAGCTCCATGATGTCATAGAGGAGTGGAAGAGGACTCCAGTGGCAACCTGTGACGCTCTAGTGAACTTCATGCCCAAGAGGGTTAAGGCAGTGCTGGAAAATAATGATGGCCACAAAAAATATTGACACTTTTGGCCCAATTTGGACATTTTCACTTAGGGGTGTACTCACTTTTGTTGCCAGCGGTTTAGACATTAATGGCTCTGTGTTGAGTAATTTTGAGGGGACAGCAAAATTTACACTGTTATAAAAGCTGTACACTCACTACTTTACACATTGTAGCAAAGTGTCATTTCTACAGTGTTGTCACATGAAAAGATAATAAAATATTTACAAAAATGTGAGGATGTACTCACTTTTGTGAGATACAGTTTATATTATATATATATATTTTCTTTTAGTATCATTTTCTTTACATTCACCTCTACATGTGTGTGCGCATGTGCGTGCACTCGTGTGTATATATGCATATATACACACACGTTACACACACACGTCTATATATATATATATATTTAATCATAATGGCAACAGAAACTACCCAAATGACCCTGATCAAAAGTTTACATACCCCATTTCCTAATACCGTGTATTGCCCCCTTTAACATCAATGACAGCTTGAAGTCTTTTGTGGTATTTGTGGATGAAGCCCTTTATCATCTCAGATAGTAATGCTGCCCATTCCTCTTGGCAAAAAGCCTCCAGTTCCTGTAAATTCTTGGGCTGTCTTGCATGAACTGCACGTTTGAGATCTCCCCAGAGTGGCTCAATGGTATTGAGGTCAGGAGACTGAGATGGCTACTCCAGAACCTTCACTTTATTCTGCTGTAGTCAATGACAGGTCAACTTGGCCTTGTGTTTTGGATCATTGTCATGTTGGAATGTCCAAGTACGTTGCATGCGCAGCTTCCTGGCTGATGAATGCAAATGTTCCTCGGGTATTTTTTGATAACATACTGTATTCATCTTGTCAACAATTTTGACAAAATTTCCTGTGCCTTTGTATCTCACACATCCCCAAAACATCAGCGATCCACCTCCATACCTTTCATCATAGGCCTTGTTGACTCCTCTCCAAATGTAGCGTTTATGGTTGTGGGCCAAAAAGCTCAATTTTGGTCTCATCACTCCAAATGACTTTGTATGAGAAGATTTGTGGCTTGTCTCAGTGCTGTTTGGCGTATTGGAAGCGGGATACTTTATGGCATTTGCATAGTAATGGATATCTTCTGGCGACTCAACCATGCAGCTCATCTTTCTTCAAGTGCCTCCTTATTGTGCATGTTGAAAGAGCCACTCTTCCTGTATTTCATCTGAGGTTATTTGTGGGTTTTTCTTTGAACCCAATTTTCCTGGCAGTTGTGGCTGAAATTTTAGTTGGTCCACCTGACCATGGTTTGTTTTCAACAGAACCCCTCATTTTCCACTCCTTGATACTGCTGATTGGCATTCTCAATTCCTTGGATATCTTTTTATATCCCTTTCCTGTTTTATACAGTTCAACTACCTTTTCCCGCAGATCCTTTGACAATTCTTTTGCTTTCCCCATGACTCAGAATCCAGAAACGTCAGTGCAGCACTGGATGAAAGATGCAAGGGTTTGTCAGGAGTCCAGAAACACATTGACCTTTTATGCACACACACACTAATTACAAGCAAACAGATCACAGGTGAGGATGGATACCTTCAATAGCCATTCAAACCCCTTTGTGTCAACTTGTGTGCATGTTATCAGGAAAAATCACCAGGGTATGTCAATTTTTGATCAGGTTAATTTGGGTAGTTTCTGTTGCCATTGTGATTTAAAAAGAGTAAACACAGTTGATTAATAAATGGCTTCAGCCAAACACTAACCATGAGTGAAAGATGTTTGTGTTATCATTCATATTCTCTGAAAAAGCACACTGCGCCCGAAGGCGATATCCTCATTCCATCTTACATCTACTTGATAAAATTTTGTAAATGTATGCACTGAAGACCAAGTCACGGCCTTGCAGATCTGAGACATGGAGGCCTGGTGACGCACTGCCCAAGAAGCACCAACCGCTCTGGCAGAGTGCGCCTTAACTTGAAAAGGGGGAATCTTTCCCTTTAAATCATAAGTTTAAATTATAACCTGCCGAATCCACTTAGCCACAGTGGATTTTGACGCTGCCTGTCCTTTTTTAGGACCCTCTGGCAGAATAAATAAGACATCAGTCTTAGGAATCTGAGCAGTTTTCTTTAAATAGATCTTCACTGCTCTCACCACATCAAGACAATGTAGTGACTTTTCTTCTTTGGAACATGATTTTGGAAAAAACGATGTCGGGACAATATCTTCATTCAAATGAAAGCCTGAAACCACTTTTGACAAAAAGCCTGGACGAGGGCGCAACACCACTCTGTCCTCATGAATAACCAAATATGGCTCTTTACAGGAAAGAGCAACCAATTCTGAAACCCTCCTTGCTGAGGATATAGCAACCAAAAATATCAGCTTTCTAGTCAGAAGAACTAAGGGAACATGCTGTAATGGTTCGAATGGCGGTTTTTGTAACACTGACAAAACTAAATTCAAGTCCCAAGGGCTTAAGGGTGATTTAACTGGCGGATCACTCCTGACCAACACCTTAGACACTGGTGAAAAAACTGAGGACTCCTGGAAGGAGGAGGGGTTGTATAGGGGAGTCAACTTCCTGTATGGGTTATACCAATGTCAACGCCTGAAGGTAGGCCCATAACCCACCAAGTAATTACTTGAGGCTCTGTGTCCTATGATGTACGATAAAGAAATATACCTTTTCCATCTGACTCCCTACATAGGCCCACCCCCCCCTCTTTTTTCCTTTTATTCTTTATTTATCCTTGTTCGGCTTTTTGGCTTTTCTCTTTTGTTGTCCCACATGCTCTGATCAGATTGTGGCCCGATATGTAGTAATCTTGACTCATTACTTGAGTCTCCTTCATAGCAGCTTTGTTCCGCCCATCTCCTTTCTGATTAGCTCTACCAGCATTACCTTGACAGTATACATCTTCCCTGATCAGGGGGACAGGTCAGCCTGTTCGTGTCTCGCCTCTTTGTGATTGCAGAGGTGTGCGAGTGCCTGCTGACGCCACCGGTCTCCAGCCTTCCGTTGCAGCAGGTCCGGGTCTATGTGAGCAGTCATCTCTTTCATCTCCTACGGTGTGGCTTTAGAGTCTGTTAGCACCGCCAGCCTCTGGTCTTCAGCGGGTCCATGCTTGTGTACACACAGCTGTCCTCCAGTCCATCCTGGCTACTGCTTTCTTCGTACAGCATACCACATCGCCTCTGCATACAGCACGCAAGAGCCTCCTATGTAAGTGGATACTTAATAAATTGTTTGCTTTTACTCACATTGACCTGGCACCCTTTTTCATTTGTTCTTTGACTCATTTCCACTGTGCCCCTTCAGGGTCCATTCTCACCAAATGTGGTGGGACTGTGAGTGGCACAGTGTCACTGCAAGACAAGGTAAATTGCCTTGTCTACTATCTGCCCTGTTCACATACTGTTTTGTGGTAGTGTGTGATGAAAAACTTATTTCGATTTTAAAGGGTGTGATTTGGGGTAACTCTGAAATGACTGCCAGCCAGTTTGGTAAGGCAAAACAGTGAATTTATTTGAACCACGGATAAACAAAAAGACGGCTTACTTCAGCCAAAGTCAATAAACAGTCCAAGTGCTGGTATCATAAACTAAACTGCAGGCTCACTGCCAATCTTGGGTCCCGTATATGGGTTAGGCTCCTCCATAGTAAGGTTGCCAGGCAGGCCACACGGGGGGGGGGGGGGTCAGCAGCCCACATCTCAGCTTGTCTGAGAGTTCACACTTGCCACACAGCTTGTAAGTCTCTCTTCCCTGACACAGGTGCTGATTTCCCTCTGCTGGCTTTCAAGCCGCCCTCACCTGGGACTTAACCCCTTCGGGACCAAAGTCCTGGTAGTCAGGGTATGGAGGCTTTTCCCACCCAAGTCTATTTAAACCTAGGAAATTCCTAATACAAATTTAGCGATCCAGAGTACTGGAAATTACTCCTCTCCAGCCAATCTTAACACTGGACACCTCATCCTGCATGAGTGAGAAACCCTGAGTACCACAATGTCTCTACAACTGTCCCCCTTAAAGGGACATTCAGTTCAAATATTGGGACATTCACAGTGTCCTGTACAAGGGCCTTTAGAGCCTTTACCCAAAAAAACTGACAATGCAGATAATGGGTGGCTGTAGATAAAAATAATCCATGCAGCTGGGGCTAAAAAATTAATAATGCCCTTGCTATAGGTGCATGCCATTTACATACACCCCCCACCCCGAAGCTGGGCCAAAAAACTTCCAGAGATGGCATCCCCCGGTTGACTAGTTTCTGTGATTATGTGCATACCCCTCAATCATTGATATGAGAGATTTTGTACAAAAGAGATAGTTCAATCCGCAATACACATAGGGTTACATAATATATACAAATTACACACCAGACCGTATTTACAACACAATGTACAGTGTAGGTCCCCTGGCTTACATGATATTTACAAATTACTCACAGAACCATATTTACAATACAATATAAGATGCAAGTATAGAGTTAGATTACCTGTTAACTTCAGGTCAGCCCATGCCGACTGCTGTCTGTTCCCACACTAAAAAGTGAGTTAGCTTTGTCACAAAGCATTATATCGCCCCCCCCTCCTTTCTGTAGTGTGGCTAATATAATTCTCCCTAATTGGTCACTGTACCTAGTAAATGTATATTGGGCACAGCCTGATTGGATGAGTCCAAGAAAGCTGTTGTTTACTACCTAGGTGAGATGTTATCAGGGAAAACAAAAGGCCCAGCTTTGAAGTTGAACTAATTACAGTAACACCAACACAACACTCAATAATTTAAATATATTTCCCTCTAACTGAAACATATTTCTAATTGCGATATTTTACAGCGATTAATGGAGATTTCACATAAACTCATAAAGGCAACACCCCTTTCTTGCCTTGTTAGGATGTTGCTAAGACACTCCCAGTTGATGCAAACTCCTTTGCATGAGCTCTACCCCCTGTTGCAGCAGCTCTGAGCTCAGCAATGATACAATGGAGATAATGGACCACAGATGTGCGGGGGTTTGGGGGCTCACGTCTGTAATGCTGGGGTTGAGCAGTAACAGCTGAAAGTGTCTTAGCAATGTCCTAGCAACAAGGCAGAGCAGGGGGATGCCAACTCTGGGAGTTTTTTGGCAAAGCTGTAACTCCGCATCGGCAGGACAAGCACTGTGACAAGCTAGCGAAGGGGCGGGTGACACCATGTTTTACCGTACCAGGCTACACCAATCCTATTGACGCCGGAGAATTTTCACATTCGTGCAGCAGCTGCTGTGAAGTTAAGAATACTTCTTAATAGCATGCACAGAATACTTCTAAGTTCCAAATAAGACCTTATGCACACTGGACGTTTTCCTAAACTCTTCTTAAAACCTTCCTCCTGACAGCAGCATTTTGGCAAAAAAAGGCCTGTAAAAAGTGTGTAATGCATTTAGCTGCATTTACCTGTTTCAAGCATTTGGGCGTTAATTCTCTGCTGCTCCTGGACACAGTTTTCAGCGGCCCTTTACCATCCTTTTAGCGGGCGCTAATCGGCCGCTAGCGGGGCACATTTAATCCCCGCTAGCAGCCAGAGGGGTTAATAGCACCCGCAAAGCGCTGCTGCCTAAGTGCTCTGCAGGCGCTGCGGCAGCGCTGCCCATGCATTCCAATAGGCAGGGGCGGTGGAGGAGCAGTGTATATACCGCTCCTCCACTGCCCCAAAGATGCTGCTTGCAGGAAATTTTTTTAACATCCTGCCAGCGCACCGCTCCAGTGTGAAAGCACTCGGGCTTTCACACTGGAGTGACAGGAGATGCGCTTTGCAGGCGCTTTTTTTTAGCGCTAAAACGCCTGTAAAGCGCCTCAGTGTGAAAGTAGCCTAAATGCTAGATTTAGTGGCAGGGAAAAAAACAAAAAACAAAACGCCAGATGCTCCTAGGAGCAGCTGTAAAAACATCCAGTGTGCATGAGACCTAACTCGCAAATGAACACCATGAAATTCTGAGCCAGAAATAGAAGCAACACGTCTTCTTCATTTGCACCAGAAGTCAATTGATACCATTTATTGGCTACATTCATTTAATAAAGATACAAGCTTTCTGGATGACATAGATTCCCTCTTCTGTATTTATACATTTCTGAAAATGGTTATGGTACACAGTTACAAGAGGCAGCAATGAAATATAAATATTTAAAGGTGGAAGTTCAGCCAACACCTAACTCTAACGCTACTTGCAGCCACATTCTAAAACAAATCCAGCCATGTAAAGAACAAAATCGCTATACCTACCTGTTTCTGCAGCAGCTCTGGTCCGGTCCCACGCTGAGCCATCAGCAGCGGCTTCAGTGTGTGGGAGTGTGCAGCAGAGGCAGCAGACAATGAAAGCCCCATAGTGACTGTGGATATCATGTCACTTTCCAGACATTTCCCAACCGTTGTAAGTTTTCTCCTGCACACAGCAGGAGACCAGACCGGATCAGCTTCAGAAAAGGTATGTATAGCAATTTATTTTTTACAGGGCTAGATAGATTAATTTTAGAATGTGGCTGTGAGTAGGTTTAGAGTTAGTTAGGCTTTGGGTGAACTTCCACTTTAAGTGGTAAACAGCCTAAAGCTTGCTATACAGAATCTAACGAATTTCTCCATCCATGCTAACAGCGTGGATGACCAATCTCCCACTGTGGGGTCATTTTATTCTGAAAACTGGCACCGCTAGCTGTCAAGATACTTGAATGAATAGCACCTCAATACAGGTACTGCTCATTTGACAATTTCTCACCTGGCTCATTCATCAGAAGTTGATCGAAACATCTAATTTCATTGACCTTATTGTTGAATTTTGTGTTACCAATAGGGCCACCCATGGAGAAAATTTCAGTCTATTCAGCATAAATCGGATGAAATTTGATGCATGTATAGCTTAGGAGTGTTATTGGGCTAACTGACTACTGGGCTTATGTCCAAGCAAACTTGTCACCTGAAAGTTGGGTGCACACTGAGTTTTTTCTCTTTCAATCAGTGAGCTGGTTCACAGATTCCTGCATTTACATCTGCAAATTTCCATTTGTGTGTACTTTAGTGAGGAAGAGAGCCCATTTGAAATGTTTACAGTGCATCCGGAAAGTATTCACAGCGCTTCATTTTTTCCACATTTTATTTTACAGCCTTATTCCAAAATGGATTAAATTCATTACTTTCCTCAAAATTCTACCGACAATGCCCCATTATGACAACGTGAAAGAAGTTTGTTTGCAATCTTTGCAAATTTATTAGTTAAAAGTGTTATAAAAAGTGCATATACCGCGCTACTAGTGAACAATGAAAAAAATATTATTCCTATGAGGAAAAGCTGCAACACAAAAAACATGTGATATACATGCTAAAACAGTACAAACAAGAAAGGAAAAGGTTGCGCTATTTTAAAAAATGAATCTCCAAAAAAAAAAAAAAAAAACTGATATAAAAATGTTGCAAAACCCAAATAGAGTAGTGTAGGAAAAAAACAAGGTTAAACCCAATCAGCATCCAAAAACACAATGTATAATTGAAAAAAATCCACATAAAGAATTCATATCGTGAAAAATAAATGAAAGAAACACTGTGTACAAAGTCCACATAAAGAAAGTGCTGAGTCCAATTCCAAAGTGAAGAAAGAATGTAAGGATGAAAAATGAAGGTTTCACTTCCACCACAACCACCGGGGGAGTGAGGGATAGACTTCTCCTTGGAGTGCACACCAAATGGTAGTGGAGACCCTTACCAGATAAGGTGGACCTCCTATCTATAGCGAGGTCATCAACGCTTGCAGATATAGCCCTCTGTGGGTCTTATGGGCCGATCCAAGGTATCAGAGCCTCCAGACTCCAATCGTCCTCCTCTCTCCTTATGCCACTTTACCGTCCAGTATGTAGAGAAACTCTCCTTCCGTTTGTAAAACTGGACGTTCAATTCTTAGTCTCCATTCACACCTGAGCGTACTGGAATTGCAGCTAGGAGCGCGTGACTCTGCCCGCGATTGCAGGATCGCGGCAAAACATGGAATGCATTTGCGATGCTGTTATTTCTTAATGGAACCCAAACGCGGTGCGATTTTGCAGTGATTGTCTGACTCTGCCAAAATTTGGTACATGAGCTTCTTTGCTGAGTTTTTCGAGTGGACAGAGGCCCATTCAAATGAATGAGCCTGCTGCAAAACACAAGTCATAAAAAACCGCGGTGCAGCGGGTGTCGCTAGAGTTGCCACCTCATCCATTTAAACCGGAACCCACTGGTGGACACTGTTCAAGCCTTGCATCCCTCCTCAGCTGGATGTCTCCTGCACAAAGCAGTTGCTTCCTGGTTCCATTTGCCAACATTTTGGCAAATGTCCATCGAGCCCTGCTAGTGACTAAAGACTGATGATGAGCCTGTCTAACTCTTGTGAGGCAGCAAGACAGGATGCAATAGGAGATAAAGACATACAGCTCACAGCTAAGATGCATCAAGGTTGAGCTTTCCTGAGTAAGGACTTTAACCGCTTCAATACCGGGCCTATTCTGGCACTTCATGTAAAAATCATCATTTTTTTGCTAGAAAATTACTCAGAACCCCCAAACATTATATATATATATATTTTTTTAGCAGACAACCTAGGGAATAAAATGGCGGTCATTGCAACTTTTTATCTCACGCGGTATTTGCGCAATAATTTTTCAAACGCCTTTTTTTTTGGAAAAAAAACGGTTTCATGTTTTAAAAAATAACAAAACAGTAAAGTCAGCCCAATTTTTTTGTATAATGTGAAAGACGATGTTACGCCGAGTAAATAGATACCTAACATGTCATGCTTTAAAATTGCGCACAATCATGGAATGACGCCAAACTTCATTACTTAAAAATCTCCATAAGCGACGCTTTAAATTTTTTTACAGGTTACCAGTTTAGTTACAGAGGGGGTCTAGTGCTAGAATTGTTGCACACGCCCTAACGCATGTGGGGATACCTCACATGTGTGGTTTGAGCGGCGTTTACATATGTGGGCGGGACTTACGTGTGCGTTCGCTTCTGAGCGCGAGCTACTGGGGATAGGGGCATTTTCATTTTTTTTTACTTCATTATTTTTTATTTTTACACTTTTTTTAACATTTTTTTTTTTTTTATTACTTTTATTCCTATTACAAGGAATGTAAACATCCCTTGTAATAGGAATCTATGTGGCAGGTCCTCTATATGGAGAGATGTGGGGTCAATAAGACCCCACATCTCTCCTCTAGGCTGGAAAGCATGAGATCGGAAAAAAAAAAAATTCACCGATCTCATGCTGACAGCCGCGATCGCGGCTTCGGTTATTTCCGGGTACCCGGGCGTGACGTCATAACGACGCGCCCGGGCCTCCCACGGTTATAGAGATGACTGGTGACCATCTGTTCACCAGTCATCTCTATCGTCAACATCCGGCGCCGGCCGATTCATTCTCCGGGCCCCCGATGGCACGGGAGAGCCCGGAGAAGCACCGGATGGCGGCGGGAGGGGGGCATCCCCTCCCGTCGCCTATAAGAACGATCAAGCGGCGGCACTGCCGCTATGATCATTCTTATCATGCACAGAATCGGCGGCTGAAAAGAATGATATCTGAATAATGCATCTAGCTGCAAGCATCATTCAGATATCACCCCACAAAGTAGAGGACGTCATTTTACTATAGGCGGGTATTGGAGAACTCAGCTACAGCTATATCTAAGTTGTAAGTCGCTTTCCTTAAACAACTCATTCCCTCTGAGAGTGACATCTCTATCTGCTGTGGTACTTACGTGTATATGAAAATGCTGCACTTAGGATAGAGTGTAAGGTGTGCAGCCCCCCTAAAGGCGCTTCCCTAGGGAGACTCCACAAAGTGTTTGGATTGTGTAATGGGGTATGGCGCTCCCTTTGGGGTAATGGGGTATTAGAGTGTTAGGGGGGGAAAGATTTATATTGCAGAGTTCCTTGTGACTGGAACCAATTATTTACTCCAACTATATCCCTAATAGTGGTACGAAATACCATCAACCCAATAAAGTGCAAAAACCTAATGTGCAGCAGTGCAATCTTCAATGAAGCAATTCATACATGTGACCACATTAGAGAAAGTAAAAATAAAAGTGAAAGACTAAATATTTCCAATATTCATGAATATACCAGTGATAATAATCTCAGGTGTACTAGATCATTAATTTTTCCTTTATATCACATGGACTTCCAAGTGCATTTTTGCTCACATAAGTGCAGGTGTGTGCAATGACAATTCAGTAGTAAATAATATGTGCAACACCAATTCAGTAGTAAATTATAGTCCATATGGTAATCAAAATCTTCAAGTCCAATTTTCAAATAATTTCCAAACGAACTGTGACAGAGGTGCTTTCAGATGATAATGGTGACTTATTGTGCTCCCCCTCTTGGGTCCCCACTCACCGAATCCTGCAACCCCAGGAGGGGCAAAACAGCTTAGGGTATCACGGCCGCAAACTCCTCTCCACCACGGTCATCTATCTGCTGTGGATCCACACATCATCTGACAACTACGGTTGCCCCGGATGGAACCCACCACCAGGATTTTCCAGTCTGACACCCCTGGGATCGTTTGACCCCTCAAGCTCGCATGACACTCCACCGTACGGTGATTGTGTCCATCTCCTCTGGTAAGGATATTCATTTCTGCCATTTACATCTTTGAGTTTGAATATAAGAAGATCTGTGTGTGAACTGAAATCTTTATCTATATTCGGCTCCAGCCTCTGCCTTATTTCAAATGCGGCACTTTACATGCCCATGAACCTTCAATTCCTGTGGACTTTTTTATTTTCTATCACATGTGAATGGACTTTTTTTTCTTTTTGATTTTTGGTTATTTGTGAATGTTCACTGAGTGTAGCTCATTCCACTAAAATACCACATATACTGCTACCTTATATAGGATATGAACACATTATTTTGTTATTTATTTCACGATATATGATGTGATGCATGTATAGGATGTAAACGCACATTCCTATCATCCATTTAGCACTGCATGTGTTTAGTATCTATATATTTCCTTGCACTGTACACCACATTGTTACATGCTGGCAGCTATCACTTGTATCTTACCCTTATAATAGCGCAATTATTCATTTGTTTTATTTGTCGTCAGACTACACTGATCAGTGACTGAAGCCAGCTGATCGATAAAAAATTTCCAAAAGTTCTGTCCGACAGACGGTGATCATTATATTGACTTCTGATGAGCAGGAATGGCCAGAGATGGATCGAAATTCAGCCAGTTTCTGCTGAACCGGCCAAATTCTGATCCATCTGTGGGCAGCTTAACTATTTAAAACAAATCTTTTTCACATGTCAATAAAAACTGTTGCATTTTTTTATTTTTATTGCTTCTCTGACATATGTAGATTTCAAATGAACACTCTTTCTTCCATTTAGGGCCACCTTATTCCCTCAGACACACTTATGGCTCATATAAAAGGTGGTGCCCAAGGATGGCAAAGACACATCACTTTATGCAAGCTATAGACCGATCTCCTTATTGAATATGGATCTTAAACTTTTGGCTAAAATTCTGGCTAGCGGTCTTATCCCTTATCTTTCTAGCATAGGATTATCAATTTCAACCAGATGGATCTTATGCAATGTAGAAAAGCTAGAGACCATACTTTCATGCCTTTAAACTCATCTACTTTGCCAGGTTCAATTCCTGTGCCCATTTAATTTTTGGCAGCCGACATGAAGAAGGCCATGAGTAAACTAGAGACTTCTAAAACATTGTTGCATATCAGCCATTTCATCTGACTACATTAGCTAATAAACTGATACACTTAGACGATGATGGGAGGATGGTTACAGATGAGACAGAGAAGGCAACTACACTAAATGCTTTCTTCTCCTCAGTTTTTACACAGGAGGAGGAGTATACAGACCACAAAAGTATTGTTAGTAGTACATCACAGGACATACCCTTGTGGCTAACAGAGGCCGGAGTCAAGAAAAGACTAGATAAGCTTAACACAATTACATCACCAGGAACAGATGGCTTACACTCGAGAGTCCTGAAAGAACTCAGTGAGGTTTTAGCCAGACCGCTAATTCCTAAACTTTGTGGACAGCATACTGACAGGAATTGTACCAGAGAAAAATGTGGTACCAATATTCAAAAAAGGGCAGAGACATATTCCTGGAAACTACAGGCCAGTCAGCCTAACATTAACAGTATGTCAATTATTTGAGGGGATAATGGATTATATTCAAGAATTTTCAGAAGAAAATAATATCATAAGTAGTAATCAGCATGGGTTTATGAAGGATCGTTCCTGCCAGACCAATCTGCTAACATTCTACAAGGAAGTGAGCTGCCATCTAGATAGTGGGAGGTCTGTGGATGTGGTATATCTGGATTTTGCACAAGCATTCGATACAGTTTCCTATAAACTCTTAATCTACAAACTGAGGTCTGCAGGCATGGACCATAAGGTTTGTTCTTGGATAGAAAACTGGTTATAGGGGCGTGTTCAAAGGGTGGTGATAAATAACATGTACTCAGACTGGTCTGGAGTGATAAGTGGGGTTCCCCTAGGGCTCTGTCTTGGGATCAATTTGGTTTAATTCATTCATAAATGATATAGACGATGAGATAAATAGCTCAATCTCGGTTTTTGCTGTCGACACAAAAATATGCAGGGCAATAACTTCACATCAGGACATAGAAATTCTACAGAAAGACCTGAACAAAATAATGGGGTGAGCAACTACATGGCAAGTGAGGTTTAATGTGGAGAAATGTAGAGTAATGCACTTGGGGGCTAAAAACTGTACTGAACAGTTTTCATTCAACACTTAATGTACTTAAAGCGGAGTTCCACCCAAAATTGGAACTTCCGCTTATCCAGTTCGTTCCCCCCTCCGGTGTCACATTTAGCACCTTTCAGGGAGAAGGGGGGAGCAGATACCTGTCTAATACAGGTATTTGCTCCACTTCCGGCGATAGATCGCCGCAGCGAGCACCCCCCCGCTGTCTTCTGGGAGACACAAAGGTCCCAGAAGACAGCAGGGACCAGTCAGGAGGCTCAGCGCGACTCACGCATGCACAGTAGGGAACCAGGCTGTAGGGAACCAGGGACAGGTAAGTGTCCTTATTTAAAAAGTCAGCAGCTGCAGTATGTGTTGCTGCTGACTTCGAATTTTTTTTTCCCCGGAACTCCGCTTAAACATTGGTCATTCAACAACGAATTTACTCAACATTTTACATCTATCACCATACATATTATGGCCCAACAAAGTACCTTTGGTTATAATCTATCACCATATATATATATATATATATATATATATATATATATATGTGTGTGTGTAAAGGACAGGTACTCATATGTACCCGCTTTTTCCCACTCAACATTGATTGTGCCAAACTTTTTCCGTTCAACATCGAATGTACTCAATTTTTTTTTACATCGAATGTACTTGACTTCCTTCATCACCCAACAAAGTAACTTTGGTTGTTATCTATCCCCCCTATATGTAGATATGGACAGGTACTCTCTCTCTCTCTCTCTCTCTATATATATATATATATACGCACGCCTCCATCTCATTATGATGTTATATTGTGCTAATCCTGCTCGAACCCTGTCTGTTCCTTCTGGGACCATTAAGACCAGATGCACACTAAATCTAATGCTTTATGAAACCAAATCCATCAACAGGCCTACACTCCGCCCCTCTTTCCCCCAGCCTATTAGCAGACACCAACCCCTCCCCCCTCACCTCTCATAAGCCCACCGGACAAGCATGGGCGTAGGTCTGAAGGAGCCGTGAATGCTTCGAAACCCGTTAACGCCCACCACCTTCCCCTGATGTTACATCGGCCACGTGTGTTCCAGCTTAGTTCCAGAACATGGGTCGCCTCATCGCATTTTCACCTCCTCGCTAATCCACATCACCAGGACAGCTCTCTCCCCCAGACAGACGAGAATTACAGTGATCCGCAGGAGGACTAATCATTATATGCCTATGACCTCTTGCTCTCTTGTAAGTGTTTTTAATCCCATTGTGCCTGTAATAATAGGATTTTTAAATACAGCTTACCTGTAAAATCCTTTTCTTGAGAGTACATCATGGGACACAGAGTATTCATTACATAGTGGGTTAGATAGGCACCATCGGTGATTGGACACTGGTTAACCCCAATTAAGGAGAATTCCTCCCCTATATAACCCCTCCCATACGGGGAGGACCTCAGTTTTGTAGCAAAGCAATAGGTAACCACGTAAAACCCATAGAAGGGCGGAAGCTCTGTGTCCCGTGATGTACTCTCAAGAAAAGGATTTTACAGGTAAGCTGTATTTAAAAATCCTATTTTCTTGATCATACATCACGGGACACAGAGTATTCATTACATAGTGGGATGTCCCAAAGCAATGCTCATTTGAGGGGAGGGAGACACAGATCCGAAAATATAGACCGCAAACGGACCAGAGGAACTAAACTGCAGCCTGCAGTACACTGCGCCCGAAGGCGGTATCCTCTTGCCCTCTTACATCCACCTGAAAGAATCTGGTGAATGTATGGACTGAAGACCAAGTTGCAGCCTTACAGATCTGAGCCATGGAGGCCTGGTGATGCACTGCCCAAGAAGCACTAACAGCCCTAGTTGAGTGCGCTTTCACATGAAAAGGAGGAGTCTTCCTCCTTATATAATAAGCCTGAAAAATAACCTGTCTAATCCATCTAGAAAGAGTGGATTTAAACGCTGCTTGGCCTTTCTTATGGCCATCTGGCAGAATAAACAATCAGTTTTCCGTAACTGAGCGGTTCCCTGCAGATAGACACTGACTGCTCTAACCACATCAAGAGTGTGCAAAGATTCTTCCTCCGCGGACTGCGGATCTGGAAAAAAGGATGGTAGGATTACATCTTGATTCAAATGGAATCCTGGAACCACCTTAGGTAAGAAGGAACGATTAGGACGCATAACAATCCTGTCCTTGTGAATAATTAAATATGGCTCTTTACAAGAGAAAGCTGCCAATTCTGATACTCTCCTAGCAGAGGATATGGCTATCAAGAAGACTAATTTTTTTAGTCAAAAGCGCTAAAGGAGCCAGGTGCAGGGGCTCAAAGGGTTGTCCCTGTAAAGCCGACAACACCAAATTCAAATCCCATGGGCATACTGGAGGTTTGACTGGCGGATTCAACCGCAGTGCCCCCTGAATAAAGGCCCGGACAAGGGAATGTGAAGCAATTGGCTTCTGAAAAAATACAGACAATGCCGAAATTTGGACTTTGATAGTGCTCAAAGCCAATCTCATTTCTAGGCCTGACTGAAGAAAGGTCAAAATTCTGCTAATCGTATACCTTCTAGGATGCCATCCCCTGGGTTCACATCAGGAAACGTATGCCTTCCAGATTTTGTAGTAAATAAGCCTGGAGGCCGGCTTTCTGGCATTGACCAGAGTGGAAAGGACTGACTCTGAGAGCCCACGGTCTTTTAAAATGTGGGTTTCAGCAGCCAAGCCATCAAATTTAGACTTTGTAAAGCAGGGTGGCAAATCGGACCCTGTGTGAGCAGATCTGGCCGGAATGGGAGGACCCAAGGCCTGCCCACTGCCAAGCTTGTCTGGGCCAAGCCGGGGCTACTAAAAGGACCGACTTTGCTTCCCTTTTGACCCTTCCCAGGAACCGCGGAAGAAGTGGGTTCGGAGGGAAGGCATACATTAGATTGTACTGATCCCATGGGATTGTCAGAGCATCTGACCCCTGAGCAAGTACATCCCTTGTTCTGGACACAAATTTGTCCAGCTTCCTGTTGAATCTGGACGCGAATAGATCCACATCTGGTGTTCCCCACCTTTGATATATGGTTTGGAATATGTCGGGGTGTAGGGACCATTCTCCTGGGCATAATTGCCGGCGGCTTTAAGAAATCCGCTTGCCAATTTTCCACTCCTGGGATGAATACCGCAGACAGGCAGGGAACATGGCTTTCTGCCCATGCAAGAATGCGATTCACCTCCCTTTGGGCATCCAGACTTCTGGTGCCTCCTTGGTGATTGATGTAAGCCACAGCCGTGGCATTGTCGGATTGTATCCGAATAGGATGACCCTGAAGCCTGTAAGACCAGTCCATGAGGGCCAAGTAAATTGCCCAAATTTCTAGAACATTGATGGGCAAGCGTCTCTCGGTTGCAGACCATCATCCCTGCGTGCATGTTTCTTCCAGAACTGCTCCCCAGCCTGTCAGACTGACATCTGTGGTTACGATCTTCCATTGTAGTGGAAGAAAGGCTTTGCCTTTCAAAAGATTTTTGGTTCGTAACCACCAATTGAGGCTTTTGCGTATCCTTGGGGATAGGCACATCGGAAGATCCAAGGCATGAGTCTTTTTGTTCCAAGCTGCGAGAATGCTTCTCTGCAGGGGGCTTGAGTGAAACTGGGAAAATGGAACCATCTTTCCTAACAGTCTCATACATAGCCGAATGGATGGACTCCTTTTGCTTAATACTAAGCGGACTAGAGCTCTTATGGCCTTGACCTTTGGCTCTGGTAGAAACACCCTGCCTTGAGCGGTGTCTATGATCAATGCTAGATACTCCAACCTTGTTGAAGGTTGGAAAGAAGACTTTTCTAGGTTGATTATCCAGCCTAGTCTTTCCAAATGTCTTACTATCTTGAAGACAGCGCGGTTCAGGTGTGCCACCGATTGCTCTATGAGTAGCAAATCGTCTAGATAAGCTACCACAGTTATGCCCTGAGCTCTTAGATTTGCTAAGAGAGGGTCTAGAATTTTTGTAAAAATTTGAGGAGATGTAGCAAGACCGAAAGGAAGGGCCACAAACTGGAAATGGTGCTGGTCTAATGCGAACCTTCGATATCTTTGGTGAGCGGGAAAAATCGGCACATGAAGATATGCATCTTTGATATCCATTGATGCCATAAATTCTCCCCCCTGCAGGTTGGAGATCACTGAACGAATTGACTGCATTCGGAAGGATCGAATGTGTAGAAACTGATTGAGATCCTTTAGATCTAGGATGGGTCTGACATCTCCATTTGGCTTTGGAACGGTGAAGAGATTCGAGTAGAACCCTGAACCCTGATCTTTTGGGTTCATTTCTACTATCACTCCCTGGGATAGTAAGCGATCTAATGCCAGTAGTAGCGGTTCTCGCTTTACTGGATCTTTGGGAACTCTTGACCTTAGGAAACGAGCTGGTGGAAGCTCTAGGAACTCTATTTTGTAGCCTAGAGATACTGAAGAGACCACCCACTTGTCTTGTACCTCTTCCCGCCAGGCTCCTGAAAACTTTAGGAGCCCCCTCCCACTCGGCCGAGTGGGGGCGCCCCTTCACAGGGATGTTTGGGGGCTCTGCTTGGCAGGCTTTCGTCCCCAAGCCTTTTTCTGCCCTTGGGTGTGACCCTGGGCCTTTCCTCTGAAAGTAGATTGGGAAGGCCGTCGCCACTGCTTAGAGCCTGATGTTCCAGGGGAATGGGAAAGAGACCGTATGAATGGTGGACGTTTACTCCTCTTAACTGGTAGGAGTGTAGATTTACCACCTGTAATTTTTTGGATAAAATTATCTAGGTCATCCCCAAATAGGCGTTCCCCTTTGAATGGGAAGCCAGCTAAATATCTTTTGCATGAAAGCTCTGCTGCCCAACTTTTAAGCCAAAGGGACCTGCGCATGTGTACCAACAGGAGAGACAAACGAGATGCTTGCTGGGCAGAATCCAGAATGGCATCAATCATAAAACACAGCACCTGTGGAAGGTCTGCATAGTTCTTCACTTTCTCACTGGGAAGGAGGACAAGCATTTGCTTAACCTGTTCCTTGAGGAATTGACACAAACCCACAGTTGCGACTGTAGGTTGGACTACAGCGCCAGCCATGGAGAAGGAGGCTTTTAATAAAGTTTCCAGCTTTTTATTAGTTGGATCTTTAAACACCTGAGCATTGTCCAAGGGACAGGTCAGGTTTTTATTGACACAAGAGACAGCCGCATCCACGGATGGGACCTCCCACTTCTTGGTGAAGCTTTCCTCCAGAGGATAAAGCATAGAAAACCTTTTAGGAGGAGTAAACAGTTTATCGGGATGTCCCCAGTCCTCATACAACAATTTATCCATTAAAGGATGAATTGGAAAGGAAAAGGCAGTCTGTGGGATCCTTCTGACCCCCAGGGATGAAACAGAGGATGTAGCGGCCTCAGCAGAGGGCATTTTAAATGTGGAACGCACTAGTTCAGTATAATACTGGACCTGCTTCTTGAGTGCCTGAGAGGAAGAAGCTCTCTCCTCTTCCTCTGAATCCTCAGACTGCTCTTGATCCCTATCTCTGGATAGGGATCTCTCCTCATTGTCAGAAGAATCATCTGAAAGAGAACGTGCAGCAGAGGGAGGGGATCTACCCTTTTTCCTGCTATCTTTTAAGGAAGCTGAAATAAAATGCATAATTCTTTCCTCAAAACCCTCCAATGTAGCCCTAAGGGAATCCTCTGTGACATATGCTGAGGTTGTAACATTAGGAGATGCTGAAAAACCTGACAGGGGCACTGACTCATCCTGTGAGGCTGGCTCCAGTCTTGCAGGGGGGGGTGGTAATCTGCAGGCATCTTTAGGACCCCTAGACACAGGCGGTGACTTTCTTGTGCCTTTGTTACCTCCCCCCGAGACCCTCTTACGAGGAGACATAGTCCCAAGCTACAAAGCAGAGGTACTAGTACATATGCAATCACTGTTTGCTAAAAGGCTCACGATATACATATATGCTTATAATACTGCACAACCTGATGCCGAGTAGGTGTCTTAGGTTAGCCTGGATCCGACCACTTTAGGATGCTCACTGCCCACACTCTGTGTCCATCTGTTTACAGAGCTCTGAACGCTCTGGGCTTTTAAATTAGCCACCTGGCGTCTGCACACCTGCAATGGAGGAAGTGAGTGATTGGACACCAGCTTCACTGAGTGTGTATCTGAAAGGCACGTACGTTTGCTCCTTACTCCCTCTAGTGGTGGAAATCAGGTAAGACATGCAACTACTCAATGTAGAAAATCCATTTGTAATATAAATATATATATATATATATATATATATATATATATATATATATATAGGATTAACTTCTCTTACCTGTCCCCGCCGCAGGAACTGCTGAGAACAGACAGTTTCCAGCCTTCACCCATCACGGCGGGTAGCGTTGTGCCAACCTTCAGGGTTTTTTGGGTTCCTACTCAGAGAAACCTTTTACCTGGACCTGTAAAAAAACTCTGCCAGAAACTTTCGTGCCACTGTTTTAATAGTACACCAAGCCTGGTTTTCTCAGAGCCCAGTCCTCCAAAGAGAGACTTACAGGCAAAACCTCGCTTCTTCGGATGACGAGGCCCGGGTACCATACCATCTTGGGAGTCAAAATATCGGCCCAAGATATGGATCCGGTCAGCATAGCCCTTTAAGCCCCTGCAGGGACCAAACTGGAGCTTTCTTCATAGCACATGTTTTAAGTGACCAACCACCTTAGACACTGGTGAAAAAACTGAGGTCCTCCCCGTGTGGGAGGGGTTATATAGGGGAGGAATTTTCCTTAATTAGGGGTTAACCAGTGTCCAATCACCAATGGTGCCTATCTAACCCACTATGTAATGAATACTATGTGTCCCATGATGTATGATCAAGAAAAACCTTTTAACTACTGCACTTAGAGTCGCCTCTTTCCTTTATGATCCTTCCTAGTAGATGACAGACTGAGCAATAGCATGCAAAGTCAAGCTGTAGCTACCAAAGCTGGCAAAATGTTAGAATGCATTAAAAAGGGGATATACTCCAGGGATAAAAATATAATCTTGCCACTTTAGAAAAATCTAGTCAGGACACATCTGGAGTATTCTGTCCAGTTCTGGTCACCAGTCCTCAGAAGGGATGTGCTGGAGCTCAGGTTATTTTTTTTTTGGGCAGATCAACCCCCCCCCCCAGAGGAGCCAATAATGTTATAACTTTGCAGAAACACAGAGGAGGTATCAGTCTACCCAATCCATTAATCTACTGCCCAGTTGTGCATCTCTCCAGGGTGACTGACTGCTCTAAGCACACTATGAATAAACAATGAGCAAATTTGGAGCAAGAGTTATCAGGCTCTCTTCTCCAGGTACCGTATTTCTGTGGCTCCCCTTGTCTAGTCACAAGGTTATTACAAAAAAATAAAAAATTTAAGGCCCTACAGTGAGCATTGTGCCATAATTGTACTGCACCTCCCTAATTTCTCTGATTATATCCCTGATCACACCAGTTATTGGTAATCTAGAATTACCACCTGAGATTTTATGTTAAATTGTATGCACAAGTCCTTTATACAGTGCATCTGGAAAGAATTCACAACGCTTCACTTTTTCCACACTTTGTTATGTTACAGCCTTATTCCAAAATGGATTAAGTTCATTATTTTCCTCAAATATCTACAAACAATACCCCATAATGACAATGCAAAAGAAGTTTGTTTGAAATCTTTGCAAATTTATTAACCACTCAAAAAGACTTGAGGGCTTCCTTTGCCAGGAGGGCTTCCATGTACGTCCTCCCATTCTCGCGCCATCCGTTCGCTACCAGAGGGCGTGCGCACAGGTGCTCTGTGATTGCCAAGTTCTTGGGACTCGGTTGATCACAGAGCAGGGTAAAGGGCCAATCACAGCAGGCCCTTTACCATGTGATCAGCTGTCAGCCAATGACAGCTGATCCCAGAATTAAACAGAAGCCAGTTTCCGGCTTTTTTTCTTTCTTCACACTGTCAGCATGAAGAAAAGAAGCAAGCCGTTAACCGGCTTCTGTTAGAGAGACATTTGTCCCCTTCCCTTAGTGATCACCAGTGCTGCAAATCTGTGCCCACCAGTGCCACCTATCAGTGTCCACCAGTGCCACCTACCAGTGCCCATCAGTGCTGCCTATCAGTGTAGCATATCAGTGTCCATCAGTACCACCTATCAGTGCTGCCTCATCAGTGCCCATCAGTGTCGCCTCATCAGTGCCCATCAACGAAGGAGAAAAATGACCTGTTTGCAAAAATGTTTAACAAAATATGAAAAATGTTTTGTTTTAATTTTTTCTAAATTTTGTCTTTTTTTGTTTGTATAGCAAAAAAATAAAAAACCTAGTGGTGATTAAATACCACCAACAAAAGAAAGCTCTATTTGTGTGAAACAAATGATAGAAATGTAATTTGCATGACCGTGCAATTGTCATTTAAAGTGTGAGAGTGCTGAAAGCTCAGCACACCTATTTTTGGTCAGTTTCTCCCATTCTTCTTTGCAGGACCTCTCAATCTCCATCAGGTTGAATGGGTAGCATTGGTGCACAGCCATTTTTAGATCTCTCCAGGGATGTTCAATCGGGTTCAAGTCTGGGCTCTGGCTGTACCACTCAAGGACATTTACAGAGTTGTCCCATAGCCACTCCTTTGTTATTTTGGCTGTGTGCTTAGGGTCGTTCTTGTGTTGGAAGATGAACCTTCACCCCAGTCTGAGGTCCAGAGCGCTCTGGAGCAGGTTTTCATCAAGGATGTCTCTGTACATTGCTACATTCATCTTTCCCTCAATTCTGACTAGTCTCCCAGTTTCTGCAGTTGAAAAACATCCCCACAGCATGATGCTGCCACCACCATGCTTTACTTTAGGGATGGTATTGGCCAGGTATTGAGCGGTTCCTAGCTTTCTCCAAACATGACGCTTGCACTCAGGCCAAACATGGTCTGAGAGTCCTTCAGGTGCCTTTTGGCAAGCTCCAGGCGGGCTGTCATGTGCCTTTTACTGAGGAGAGGCTTCTGTATGGCCACTTTACCATACAGGCCTGATTGGTGAAGTGATGCAGAGATGGTTGTTCTTCTGGTAGGTTATTCTTTCTCCACAGAGAAACGCTGGAGCTTCAGAGTGACCATCGGGTTCTTGGTCATCTCCCTAAGACTCTTCTCCACCGATTGCTCAGTTTGGCTGGGCAGCCAGCTTTACAAAGAGTCCCAGTGGTTCCAAATGTACTCCATTTACAGATAATGGAGGCCACTGTGCTCATTGGGACCTTCAATGCTGCAGAAAATTTTCTATACCCTTCCCTAAGATCTGTGCCTTGATACAATCCTGTCTCTGAGGTCTACAGCCAATTCCTTGGACTTCATGGCTTGGTTTGTGCTCTGATATGCACTGTTAACTGTGGGAACTTATATAGACAGGTGTGTAACTTTCCAAATCATGTCAAATTGACTTAATTTACTACAGATGGACTTCAATCATGTTGTAAAAAAATCATAAGGATAATCAGTGGAAACAGGATGCACCTGAGCTCAATTTTGAGTGTCATGGCAAAGGCTGTGAACACTTAAGTACATGTGATATTTCCTTTTTTTATTTTTAATACATTTGCAAGGATTTCAAACTTTTTTCATGATGTCATTATGGGGTGTTTGTAGAATTTTGAGGAAAATAATGAATTTAATCATCCCTTCCTGGAATAAGGCTGTAACATAACAAAATGTGCAAAACGTGAAGCGCTGTGAATAATTTCTGGATGCACTGTATCTAGTAGATTTCAAGAGCTGGGATACAAGCTGTTAAATAGGTGGTATAGGGTTCCTGTGAGACTACAGCAGATGTTTTCTGAGACTGATCCCTCTTGCTGGACATCTAAGGAACAGAGGGTTCTCTCTTCAATATTTTCTGAACATGTCCACTGATTAGACTATTTTGGTGAGAAGTATGTGTCAGGATCTCACCAGCCTGTTCATGGCTGATAATCCTGTTGTATATGTATATAAACCTTTGAGCTGCCAAAAACTAAAAACTCAAAACAAACAAATAAATAAATAAATAAATCAAATATTTAAAAAATAAAAAAAATATATTCAAAAACCCCAAAGAAAATAAATTAAAAAAAATTAAAAAATACTATAAATAGCTGCCAGCACTCACCACTTTCTCAAAATGTGACAATGTGAACATATATACCCAAACATTTTTTTGCAATATACTAAAATACTAAAAAATTATACTATAAAATAAACAAATAATTAAGTAAAAAATCCCCAATTCAGGTGCTTATAAGCAGATAAAAAAAGGTGCAAGTGCTCAGTGTGTATATATACAGTCCTCAACAATGATAAGTAAAAAAAAAAAACGGTCCATAAATATATCAAAAGAAAAAAGGTGAAACAAATGGTTTCTTCATGCAATGTGCACTCTACCCTTCAGGTGTGCCCTCACCTTAAGGGCTTTGAAAACAAGCCTCTAGTAAATGGTAACAGCTTAGATGGTGTTCATCCATATAGTGACTGGTTAATGGTAAACGCAGATCCCATATTCACTCCACCTCCTGCTAAAAACGCTGCTCAATAAAGCCACAACTTCCATCTGTCATTTTCAAAGATCACCTCATATGCATACAGGGAATAGAAGCATGCAATAGTGTAATTCCGTTTAAAAAGATTTAATGGCAACTAAAAACGCATCACATTACACTCACATTAAATATGTTTAAAAACCGCATTAAGCTGTGCTGGTGTGAAGGGGTGAAATGGTCACCTGTATTCCAGGCTGCAGTCCCGGCAGACGGCGTTTCCCCTGTCATATTTTTTCCACAGCACTTCCTAGTTCCTTGTGCATCAGTTTTTTTTTTTGTTTTGTTTTTAGCAGCTCACAAGGTTTATATACATAGACATCTTTGTTTTTTTCTCACCCTTGTTGGTAGCAGCCATGGAGGTATTTGCATTTATGGAAGGGAGGGAACTGAATATACATGAGTTGTTCACTGTTCCTGATATAGGTAATAGTGACACACACTCATCGTTCAGGGAATTGGGCCACCTGATGGATAAAAAGATTAACCTCTGGTGGGATATCATTACCATTGAGCAGTATTTAAAAGAAGAGATCATCTCTAGGAAATTTAGATGGCATATTCCCATTAATGATGGTTTAACTGAAGATGAGGATATTAAAGAGTGGTATGAATTTTTTTCACGGCAAAGGAAAAGAAGCCCTCATATTTATTAAAAAAAGGAAACAGAGGAAACTATCTAGGATAGAAGGCAATATTAGACAATTGAAAGAAAACCTGGAACCCAATAAAGATACAGCAGAATTTAAAACATTAGCTGAACAATTAAATAAAAACATGATACAAAAGGATAAAGAGAATAAGCAAAGAAAAATTCGGAAATTCCAGACATATTGTAATGATTATAAAATGTAGAAGGTTTTTAAATGGCAACAACAAATTTTAGAGAACCAACCGAGCTACACACACACCACCCTAGTAAGAGTGACCTATCAGAAGCAGTGCAAAATACTCTAAACCACAATGCACCTATTGCAAATCATGGACCAAAGATTAAGGACAAAGAAAGAGCACCTAATAATTATCATCCACCTAAACCTTTTTATAATAATAACCCACCTAGTGGGCCATGGCGCCCGCAGAATAATGGGTATTATAATCAAGACCACAATAGAGGAAAAAATGGGGGCTATTACCAGCAACCCTGGCAACAGGGTGCATACTACAACACACAGGGTCAATATAAAGGAATAAATGATTATGGCTATACCCCTAGACCATGGAGACCCAATTACAATGATAAGTACATGTATAGGGAAGGAGGAGGTTATTACCATTCCCCCAAACCCCAAAGACCCAGATGGCAGCAACCATCTGAATATGAACAACATTATAGTACCCCCAACAGGTATGCCCCATTATAGGGACATCATCATAATGAGGCACCCAGGACAAATTTTCTAGACAAAGGATATCCAAGGAGGGACAATCCACAGAGAGCTATGGCTCCACCTGGATACCATTTACCCCAAAGGGAGCCTCCTGGGGAGAGGGGAGGGAGGAAAATCCAAAAGAAGAAGGGAGCACTAGGGGATGGCATCTTTAATATTAGCGGGGTAGACCTCATGAAACTAGAACTCCAGGTTTTAGACCAGGGTTTGAAGTTTGCACAAAAAAAAAAAAAAACACTCAACAAATTTAAGACATACGTAGGGATACAGAAATTTATAAGGAGTATTAATACAAAAAAACACTTTACTCTAAATCCAACAAGCAGGTATGAAAACAAATCAGAAACCAGAATATACACACAGCTGCAAAATAAATCTACATTTAATCCCAAAATACAAAACAATAGACAATTGGATATGTTTAAAAAGCTGGTGACCAATGATTTGGAAAAATTAAACATTAAGAAACCCACAGGCCAGAGTTATATCAGGGCAGGTATCAAAACCTTAGAAAAGAGAAAGGATTTGGTAATTAGGCCGGCCGATAAAGGGGGGGATTGTAGTATGGAATAAGTCCCAATACAAAACAGTGATGAGTGATCTACTTAATGACAGAGAGACATATCAGGTATTTAAAGGTGACCCCACCCGACAATACAAAAAAGAACTATAAACACTTGTGAAGGAGGGAAAAGAAAAATGATTCATTAATGAGAAAGAAGAAAAGTATATAATCCTGGAAAAATGTAGGATTCCTGTTATATATGCAATCACTAAGATTCATAAAAATAGTACAAACCCACCGGGACGCCCAATCATCAATGGTATCGATTCTCTCTCCTCCAGATTAGGGCAATATATAGACTGTCATCTTCAAGCCCTGGTTCAAAACACCAGGGCTTATTTAAAAGATACAAAACATGTATTGCAGATTATGAATGATATCAGATATCGGAAAGTACTATTATGACCACAGCAGATGTGGCATCCTTGTATACAAACATTAATCACAAGAGTGCTATCAATGCGGCCAAATGGGCCCTGATGAATAACAAGGATATAGACAATAAAAGAAATTCATAGGGGACTGTTTGGATTTTTGCCTTAAACATAACTATTTTTGGCACCAGAACCAATTCTAACTCCAAATCAAGGGGGTAGCCATGGGGGCTAGGTTTGCCCCCAGTAAAGCAAATCTATATATGGCCAAGTGGGAATAGTAAGTAGTATTACACAACTCTCCAAGCCAGTTGAAAATCTATAATAGATTTATTGATAATTTGATGATTTGATCATTTTTTGCGATGGGAGTGCAGAAGATTTAAATACATTCCTATTAGGAATGAATCAGAACAATAAAAATATTACATTGACCTGGGTGAGCAGCCAATTGAAGATTGATTTAGAAATTATGAATAAGGATAACAAGTTAATTACAAAAACCTATTTTAAGGCCACTGATAGGAATTCATATATTCCCCAAAACAGCTGTCATCACAAACCAAACTATCCAGAGAGGGCAGTTCTTTAGGGTCAAAAGGAATTGCACCTCAATTGGTGACTAAAAGGAGCAGTCATTGAAGCTAGTGAGTAAATTTGTCACAAAAGGGTATGACCCTGTGTTTATTTGATAAAAAAGACGAAGGAGGTTGGGAATATGAACAGAGATGCATTATTACTAAATAAACCAGTACAGGAAAAACAATTACCCCCTGCTCTAATAATGGATTATAACATTCAACATAAATAGGTCGAAAGAATTATTGAAAAATATTGGAATGTATTAAAAAGTGTGATGACATTCTAAAGACACTCATCCCAGACAAACCTAGATTCATATATAGACGTGCTACTAATTTAAGAGATCAATTGGTCAAGAATGTAGTGGAGCCCCCACAAGTTAATGCTATAACATTATTTAACGGAAAAGAGTAACACCAAGAGAAGAGACAAGTTCACTAATACTCTTAGTGGTAAGGAATACACCCTTAGGGACTTTATATCCTGCAATACAGAAGGTGTAGTGTATGCCCTTCAATGTTCATGTGGCATGTTTTATATAGGAAGAACAAAGAGGGCAATGCATTTAGGAATCAAAGACAAAAAAGAAGAATACTTATATCAGCATTTTAGAATGGTACACAATAGAAAAACAACAGGGATGTCTTTTTGGGGTATAGAAAAGTATAAGAAACATTGGAGGGGCAGCCACTGTGTTAGGACACTCAGTCAAAGGGAATCCTGGTGGGTATATGGGTTGGGCACATTAGCGCCCAAAGGCCTGAATAGGGAACTTCATCTTAATTGTTTTATAGCTAATTTTTAATATTCAATGTTTTTTTATATATTATAATAATTTTCTTGATTAATATTACCTTATGTCTCTATTATAAATTATGTTTCGAGTGTGGCCCCATAAATATATAGGGGTCGTAGTAGTAGTATATATGTAGGAATTTTTATTCCTACCTCTATATTGAGTTAGGTAGGCATATTATTCACTGTGTCGTCTTAGTATGCACGTTGCACGTTGTTTTTAAAAAAAAAAAAAATTAAATGCGTTTTTCTTTTCATTTCAGACATGGTGTCCGTGACACCGCTATGCTTTCAACTGGTGGTTGTCACGGTGCCATGATTACTTTGCACAGAGTATTTCCTCATAGGTATCTGTTTAATGTTATTTTAGTCTTCACCACTAGGTGTCATTTTACTATATATGTATATGTATCCATATGGGATCATGATGCCCCGTTTTTTGTATTGATTCTTCTTTTACATATTGATTGTTATAAGGATGGTGTGTATAATCTAGAAGAAGTAAATGGGAGCCCAATATGAGATTGAGTGGTGTGCATATGCATATTGTAGCTTGATCTGCAATAATGAACTGTTAATAATGAACCTGTGATTGTGGGCTATGACAAAATGGCAGCCATCGCCGATATAAATAGCATGAAATTTGCATCAGCCAATCATATCTCCTAGAGGAAGTCATGAGGTGTGACGAAACAGGTAGGACGAGTTTGGCTGACTGATGCACAAGGAACTAGAAACTGCTGTGGAGAAAATAAGACAGGGGAAACACTGTACGCCTGGACTGCAGACCGGAATACAGGTGACTATTTCACCCCTTCACACCAGCACAGCTTAATGCGGTTTTTAAATATATTTAATGTGAGTGTAATGTGATGCGTTTTTAGTTGCCATTAAATATTTTTAAACGTAATTACACTATTACACGCCTCTATTATTCCCTGTAGGCATATGAGGTGATCTTTGAAAATACCAGATGAAAGTTGTGGCTTTATTGATCAGCGTTTTTACCAGGAGGTGGAGTGAATATGGGATCTGCGTTTACTATTAACCAGCCACTATATGGATGATGACCATCTAAGCTGTTACCATTTACTACAGGCTTGTTTTTAAAGCCCTTAAGGTGAGGGCACACCTGAAGGGGGAGAGGGCACATTGCATGAAGAAACCATTTTTTTTCACCTTTTTTCTTTGATATGTTTATGGACCCTTTTTTTTTTTTGCTTATCATTATCGAGGACTGTGTAAATACACACTGAGTACTTGCACCTTTTTTATCTGCTTATAATTAGGGATATTTTACTTATTTATCTTATTATTTATTTTATAGTATCATTTTTTAGTGTTTTAGTACATTGCAAACATTTTTTAGCGCAGCACATTGGGTATATATGATAATCCTGTTGGCTTACCTTCTGCATCTCAGTTCTCTTTCCAAGAAATGTTATAAATGCTTCTGCCTCCTAACACCGCAAGAATTTGCAACCAGCCAGGTGGAAAGATATATTCTCTTCCCTCCTGGCAAGTAGGACAGTGGATTATGGCAGTAAACTTTATCATGAAAATAGAAGTTCTCAGGGGGGCAGCAAAGTGGTTAGAACATCCCCCTGGCAGCACTAGCATCGTCTGTTTGAATATCAAGCACAGCCTGCCTGGGGTTTGCATGTTCTTGCTGTGCACGCCTGCGTTTCCTCTGGGTACTCCGATTTCCTCCCACACTCCAAAGAGCTGCTGGTAGGTTAATTAGCTTCTGTCTAAATTGGCCCTAGTTTATGTATGTATGAATGCGAGTTAGAGACCTTGGATTGTAAGCTCTTTGAGAGCAGTGATTGTACAGTATATACAGTACTATGCTAATGTTTTAGGCAGATGTGTCAAAATGCTGCAAATTTAGAATGCTTTCAGAAACAAGTGTTAATAGTATAATTATAATAGATTATTTTTTATTAAAAAATGGAAAGTACTGTAGATGAACAGAAGAGAAATCCAAAGAGAATCAATTATTTGATGTCAATATACTTAAAAGACCTAGACAGGAGGGTGGGACTTTGAATGAGGCGCGAGGTGTGTAGGGCCAGGCGCCTCCATCCCCAATAATTTGGACAAGGAACAAAAAAATTATTTGATGTGACCACCCTTTGCCTTCTAAACAGCATCAATTCTTCTACTGTAGGTATACACACATATTGCCCACAGTTTTGAAGAAACTCGGCAGGTAGGTTGTTTCCAACATCTTGGAGAACTAACCACAACATTCTGTGGATGCAGACTGCTCCAAATCCTTCTATCTCTTCATGTAAGCCCAGACAGACTCTATGATGTTGCGATCAGGGCTCGGTGGGGGCCAAACAATTACTTCCAGGACTCCTTGTTCTTATTTACACTACAGATACAGTTCATAAGGACATCGGCTGTATGTTTGGGTTTGTTGTCCTGCTGCAGAATAAACTTGGGGTCAATCACATGCCTCTCTGATGGAATGGCATGATGGATGAGATGAAAATCCTGTATTTCTCAGTATTGAGGACACTACTGATCCTGGCCAAATCTCCAACTCTATTTGCAGAAATGCAGCCCAAAAACTTTCAAGGAATCTCCATCATGATTCACGGTTGCCTGCAGACACTCATTGTACTGATCTCCAGCTCTCTGGCAAACTGCTTCCTGCTACAGCCAAGTATTTTCAGTCCAGAGCACCAGCTGCCATTTATCTGCACCACAGTTCCTATGTTTTTGTGCATAGCTGAGTTGCTCAGTCTCATTTCCACATTGGAGGTATGGATGATTGGCCGCAATTCATACATGAAGAACACTTCTGGCCAGACTTCTTCGGACAGTAAATGTGTGTACCTGGGTCCCACTGGTTTCTGCCAGTTCTGTGCTGATGGTACTGCTGGACATCTTCTGATGTCAAAGGGAAGTAAGCATGATATGTTTTTCATTTAGCATTAAGTTTCCTTGTCCAACCACTGTGTCTACGGTCCTTAATGTTGCCCGATTAATGATGTCCTTAATGCTAAGAAATACAGTAAGAAGCTTATACATCATGCCATACCATCAGGGAGACGTGTGCTTGGCCCCAAACATATAGCCAATGTCATTAAGAACTATCTTCATTTCATTTTGTAAATTGATTAAAAAAACAATAAAAAAAAAAAAAATATAGGCACCTCATTTTACCCCAAAAAACTGGGAAAACGTATTGACTAGCGTATAAGCCTAGGGTGGGAAATGCAGCAGCTACTGGTATGGTAAATTTCAAAAATAAAAATACCATGTACTAGAGCTGACTTCAGCTGTCCTTCATCTCCCGACTCCCGCCCGCTGCAGAAGGATCTTTAAAACAAACAGTGGGCGGGTAGCCGCAGAGGTGCCGCGCCAATGACGTCACTGGCTGCTAGGACATCGGCAGTCCCAGCAGCCAATCCTAACAGACGTCACAGCATGGGCAGGAGTGACGGGAGCGGGCGCCAGACACGAGCGGGCGCCCTGATGTTCTAACGAGAAAGGTCCCCCCATCGGATAGTGTCCGCCCTGCACTGCGCAGGTGCAGTACGGAGGACAAAGGAGAAGCCGAAAGTCTCTGAACATGAACAGCTGTTCATGTTTGGAGACTTTTGACTTCTCCTTTGTCCTCCGTACTGCGCTGCGCCTGCGCAGTACAGGGCGGACACTATCCGATGTGGGACATTTCTCAACACTGGCAAAAGACACGAGCGGGACGGATGTGATCCACGAGCCGTGATACGGAGACCCGCTGCTCTACACAAAGGATCCAGAGTGACTGAACACCCGCACACACCACCGGAGACCAGTAAGTGCCACCCTGACTCGAGTATAAGCCGACGGGGGGAATTTTCAGCAAAAGTGCTGAAAAACTCGGCTTATACTCGAGTATATACGATATATATACATATACACACACATATATATATATATATATATATATATATATATACTATTTATTTTTAAAAAGCATTCTTACTTTACAGCATTTCTTCTCAACTTTTGCACAGTGCTGTATATGTAAAGTGCCAAATTGTTGGTGCTATATTAGTACATGTAATAAACAAACAAAAATAATAAATACATTAGTTTGATTTGGTTCCACTGGACTCCGCTGGGATTTTCAACTAACTATAAGAAAATCCTACTGGCCAAGCCCAGATTACGCCAAAGGAAATGTATAGCACATACAGTAGCTCACAAAAGTGAGTACACCCCTGACATTTTTGTAAATATTTTATTATTTATTCTTCTCCCTCTTTTCCTTTCCACCTCACAATTTCTACTTGCAGGCTCTTCTTCCCTTATTGACCCCCAATTCTCATGCTTCTGTTTAAAAAAAAAAAAAAAAAAGAACCAACCACCAAAATAGCCATAAGAACATTTGACCATAAGATTTAAACAGACCATAGATGGATTTAGCCAGTTCAGCAGGGACCAACCGAATTCTATTCCATCTATGGGCAGACTGGTTGTACATAAGTCGATTACTCAATTAACTTCTGTACAACCCGCCTGTTGGAAATTTTTAACTTGATCGCTATCGGCTATAACCTGTAGTGCCGATTAGTGAATTCTCCCCACTGTCAGAATACAATAGATCTGCGGGAGGAGTGGATGGGGGAATTGATTCATTTTCTTTCTTCAACCCACTGGATGAACAAAAGAAAATTAATCATATATGGGCTGCCTGAAAAAAAATTGAAATAGAAAAAATAGTCACACTATAGGCTAAGAACATTCGACCAGAAGGGGAGATAATATGAGAAAGACCTCTGTATACAGTTGATGCTGATACCTGCGGGAATATTGGAACAAATGGGTATTTGGTTGAGCAAACCTTCAGCTGCAGCAGGAACTGAAACATTAAGTAATAATATTACCGCTGCTGAATGTGATTGTTTCCTGTTCAAAGCTCCTGGTTGCTAGGAAGTTGGATGGTGGCATCTCCCTAACAACCAGTGACTCATCCCCGCCCATGCCATTCAGTTCAGCTGAGCCTTATATACCCCTTCCACCAGGTAATCTTCCATTTTTGTAGCAAACTAAACTCTCCCCATAAACATTGCCCATTTTGCATTGTATAATAAACCATAATAAATATTGAAGAACAGCTATGTTTTTTATGTCTTAAATTTATTTTCCATCTTGTGTCCCTACTTCCTCATTCCTAGCCTAGGCCCACCCACTGACTGACTCCTGGGATATTTTTGTCATCAATCCCAGGAGTCTTTCTGTGCCTTTTTTACTGTAATCTCAAGAGATTTATCAGCAGGGTGGAGGAGGGATTTGTAAAGCTCACCAGAGTATCAAACAGACTGAGGTGGATAACTGCAGGTTCTCATGAACTGTAGATCTTATTATATGTCTGCCCACAGGCAGTAGTTTCATATGGCGGCATCTGTGCATGAGTGATATTTCAGACCACATCATTACAGTAAGGACAGAGATTCCACAGAGTAAATGTTCTAATAATCATCTGTGATAATAATAATAAATCACTATATCTCATCATGTGCATAAACAAACAACAATAATATAAAGGGTATCGCTAATAAATAATCAATCAATAAATATATCTCATCATGTCCATAGGTAAATTATCAGTAAAAAAGTGTCAGTTAATAATAAAGTGCATAATACAATCTAAAGTGACTCATAATGTATAGCAAACATGCAACACATAAAGTGACATTGTGCAGCAGTGCAATCACAAACAATAATACAGTGGCCAAAAAATAAACAAGTGCTGTAATCATAAAAGCCATTTAATATAGCGTGACTGTAACGTCCTGACATGCAATGGTTGTAAAGTATAAAAAGTATCAACACACAAGTCCTTCTTTTTTTAAAAACGTGGTGGCAGCGTCCTAGCATGCAACAGTAATGGTGCAGTGCTCAAGGTAGATCACAAGGTGCACATCTTCGTGTCTAAACACACATGTAAGAAGTGGCCCCTTACCTTAAGGTAATAGGGCAAACGCATTGACCAAAAATCTTTTGGGGGGATCCTCCTATAGATGTAGAACGCTATCCTCACGGTCCTAGTCCCAAGGGATGATTCCCTCAATGGTAAAGGAGGATAAAAGCAAGGGGAGTCCCAACAGTGTAATAAAGTATTAACCAGCAGCTTTTAAGTAAGACAAGGGTACTCACATACACAGTATAAAAACAATCCTATCTCCAACGAGCGGCGAGCTCGTAAAACCTCTTGCAGCATGTACAGCCTGTCCCGTCCCTACGCGTGATGTCACACCGCACGTGACTTCATCAGATGAATTTGTTTATGCACATGATGAGATATAGTGATTTATTATTATTATCACGGATGATTATTATTTTACCACTAAGAGCTGTTGCCTTATGAGTGGAGATTGTTTCACGGCTGATGCCATCATCCCAAAGTGTTACTATATCTCTAATTGCACATCCTTACTTACATTATTTTAAGTTACTTTAACTAATCTACCCAGGATTAGCGCGGCACCACCTACTCTTAATATTATTCATCCACAGGGTTTTGTTTGTACCCGATTCGGTGCAGGCAGCTTTTCCTAATTGAGTCCAGTTTAAACTACACCTGATAGCGCGGGAATAATTATATTTATTTAGATTATGGCAGACACATCGGACATTTTTGACACATTTTTGGGACCATTGTCATTTATACAGCAATCAGTGCTATAAAAATGCATTGATTCCTGTGTAAATGACACTGGCAGTGAAGGGGTTAACCACTAGGGGGTGGGGAGGGGTTAAATCAGTACTAGGGAGGTTTTTCTAACTGTAGGGGGGATGGGCTGTGTTTGTCAGTACACTGATCTCTGCTCCGATGACAGGGAGCAGAGATCGAGTGACACTGTCACTAGGCAGAACGGGGAGATGCTGTTTATATCAGCATCTCCCCGTTCCTGCTCTCCATGAGACGATCGCGGGTATCCCCGCGGCGATCGAGTCCACGGGACCCGCGACCCGACTCACGGAGCTCCCGGCCGGCGCGCGCCGGAGGCGCGCACGCAATGGTACGCCGGGGAATTCAAAAGGACGTACAGGTACGTCCTTTTGCCCAGCCGTGCCATTCTGCCGACGTATATCAGCGTGAGCCGGTCGGGAAGCGGGTAATTATCTTTTGAAGGTTTTCCTTAATAGTAAAAGCCAACCTGTCCAGCAGAAGAAGGTAATCCAGACAGCCCAGGGTGTGAATCCCTTGGGAACGCAACAGGGCCAACAAGAAAGCCCAGGGCTTTTAAAAAAATCAAAAAAAAACTCAACAGTGGGCAGCCCAAAGGGAAGGGTTTGAAACTGAAATGGCGATCCTCCACAGCAAAGCTCAAAACAACAATGGTGCATAAGCATGCATCTTTTTCATCAATGTCAATTCCCCTGGCCGGAGGACTGCTATGACTGATCTTGTTGATTCCATCTGGAACTTTGTGACCTTCAGAAATGGGTACAGAGATTTGAGGTTCACAATGAATCTGACATCCCCATTTGATTTAGGAATGGTAAACAGATTTGAATAGAATCCCTGAAATCTCTCTCCCTCAGGGACCAGAGTCACAACCCCCAGGGGCAAAAGCTGGGATACAGCTTTGTGAAAATATGCTTTGCAGAGGGGATGAAGGTACATTGAAGGCAAAAAAACACGAGGACAACGACAGGTTTGAAACTTCAGCTTTTACTCGGGTGGCGACAACCTGTACACAGGTGTTTGAGATCTTGTAACACCTGGTGGTGGAAAAGGCCAGCAGATGTCCCCTCTTCCCAAAAGCAGTAGGGATGTCCTTTCATTGTAAAACCAATTGTGCCTGCGCTAAAGAAACATGAACTGAGAAAAAATATATAAACTGAGAAAAAATGATTGTGCAGAAATATTAAATGAAACCGTGATAGATATGCTAATAAAAACATACATATATAAATATAATGTGCAATCCTTATATATAAAAACCTCAAAGTGCATACGAAAAAAGGGCAATCCTTATATAAAATAATGAAAGTGTACCATGCATGGATATAAACCTAAATTCTAAGTGCAAATCCTGTGAGATTCAAGTGTCCAAACAAAATACGATCAGCAAATTCAAACTGAAGCAAAGAAGTGTAAGTAAACAGTGTCCATGAATTCAGTGTTCATCATGCTTCTCCTGAAAGGTGCCCAAATCACAAGGTAGATGTGCTCTCCCGTGATCCCCCACTTGTGCTTGCGCTCACCTCTATTCGTGTGACACGGTAGTTAAACAGTGTCAAACACGCAATGGGGCCACTCCTGGGCTCACTCAGTATATAATGATGTATATTCAATCCTCTCAGGTAAAGCCAAAACATCATTCATAAAAGAGAAAAAGAAAACTCCATGGTGTAATATAGTAAGGGATTTATTTTAATTTTCCCTGCACTAAAGGGCTGCCAACTCCGACACCCTTCTAGCCGAGATGATGGCCATCAGGAAGGCTAGCTTGCGTCACAGCAAGTCTAATGGAATTTCCTTAATAGGTTCAAATGGTTGCTTCTGTAACACAGACAGCACCAAATTCAAGTCCCAAGGATAAATAGGTGACCTAATTGGGGGAAGCGAGTTGCCCCCTGCATAAAGGTTTGGATCAGTGAATGGGAGGCTAAAGGCCTTTGGAAGAATACTGATAGGGCCAAAACTTGACCTCTAATTGTACTCAAAGCCAATTTGATTTCCACAGCTGACTAGAAAAGAGAGAATGCTCCCAATCACGTATTTCCAAGGATGCCATTTTCTGGCTTCACACCAAGCAATATACCGTATTTATCAGCGTATAACACACACTTTTTTTCCCCTTAAAATCAGGGGAAAACCATGGGTGCGTGTTATACGCCAATCCCCACTATCTGTGACCTATCGGAGCATTCGCCGCCGACATTCACATAGCGTGTAGTTTTAAATATGGCGCCGCGGAGTTCGGAGGGACTCGGCGGAGTTCAGAGGGACTCGGCGGAGCTGAACGAGCACTGACCACTGGGGCAAGACTGCACTGACCACTGGGGCAAAGCTGCACTGACATGGCTGCACTGACAAGGCTGCACTGGGGCAAAGCTGCACTGACAATTCTGCACTGGGGCAAAGCTACACTGACAAGGCTGCAATGGACACTAGGCAAGGCTGCAGATGGACACTGATGAGGCTGCATTGATGGGCATTTTAATGTAAGTTTTTTTTCCTTAAACTTCCCTCCTAAAAGTTTTTTTCCTTAAAATTCCCTCCTAAACTTGGGGCGCGTGTTATACGCCGATAAATACGGTAAGTCTTCCAGACCTTATGATAAATCTTCCTAGTGACTGCTTTTCTAGCATTCACTAGGGTAGACACTACTGGTCCCGAGATGCCATGGTCCTTCAGCACCCTGGCTTCAATAGCCATGCCGTCAAATTTAGAGACAGTAAATTGGTGTGGAATAAAGGACCTTGAGACAGTAGATGGGGACGACGTGGAAGCTTCTATGGCCCATCTATTGTCAGTCTCACAATCTCTGGGATCCAGGGCCTTCTGGGCCAGGCTGGTGACACCAGAATGACTGGAACCCCCTCTCTCCGAATCCTGCGCAACAAATGTGAAAGGAGAGGGATCGGAGGGAAAGCATAAACCAGGGAGTACTGTTCCATGGAACTATCAGAGCATATGCTCCAATTGCCAGAGGATCTCTTGTTTGGGACACAAACTGCTGTAGTTTGTTTTTGAACCTGGATGTCAGTACCTCTGGCCATCCCCAACGTTGGCAAATTCCCTGGAACACCTCCTGGTCTATGGACCATTCCCCTGGGCAGATCTGCTGGAGGCTGAGATGTCTTCCAGTTCTCTACTCCCAGGATATGGACTGACAATATAAATCGGCACATGTCCCTCTGCCCAGGCTAGCATGTGGTTTACCTACTTCAGAGCTGAACAACTCCAGGTGGTTTATATAGGCCACTGCAGTGGCATTGTCAGACTGAACCCTGATAGGGCAGTCCTGAAGCTCCACCGTCCAGGACCGTAGGGCCAGACGTACTGCCCATAATTCCAGGACGTTGATGGGCAGGATCTGTTCTGTCCCTGACCATTTCCCCATAGCTGTGAGCCTTTCTAGGGTTGCTCCCCAGAATGAGAGACTGGCATCTGTAGTCCGATGGAGTGGGCGCGTCCCTTCAAAAGGAGGGCTTGGTGCTGGGTTTAGAAGAATTTTGGAACCAGGGCTTTTTCTGACCCTGGCCTTGCAGCTTGCTCCTGGCCCTAGTGCCCTGTTGGCGGTGGAACCGCCTTGACGCTGAGACATTTGAGGAAGCAGTCCCTGAGGTTTTAAACGTCTGGTGCTTTTCTTCACAGGAAGTAGAGAACTCTTCCCTCCGGAAAGCTTTTGGATATATTTGTCCAAATGATCACCAAATAAACATTCCCCATGAAAAGCGAAACCTGCCAACAACCTTTTACAAGGAAGCTCGGCTGACCAGTTCTTAAGCCATAAAAGTCTGTGCATATGTACAGAGAGCCAAACAAGAAACCTGTTGTATTGAATCCTTTAAGGCGTCAAGAGCAAAACAGCGCTCGAGAAATATTTGTCTTACTTTCAGGCAGATCATCCTCCTGGTTAGGCCTATCAGGCCATTTGACCTGATACTTTATGGACTGGCAAATACCAATTGCTGCAACAGCTGGCTGAATAGCTGAACTGGCCAAAGAAAAGGAAGCCTTTAATAATAACTCCAATTTCTTGTCAACAGGGTCTTTCAAGCCCTGTGCGTTATCTACCGGACAAGTTAAGTTCTTGTTTAAGGAAGAGACTGCTGCATCTACGGCTGGCATGCTGTGAGGATGTTCCCAATCAGCATACACCACCTGTTTCAACAGGGGGTGTAGGGGGAAAGCCTGTGTGGCCTGAGGAGGTCTCAGGGATCCCAGAGGACCAGGGGGGCTCAGTCACCTCTGTGAGTGTCAAATTAAAGTCAGAACGAACCATTTCGGTAAGAGTCAGGATCAAAAGCCTCTGCGACAGAGTCAAACATCCACTGGATATCTTCTTGTCCAGATTGCTGGGAAGCAGACTCATCTGCTGGGCACTCCACTGAATCCTGAGCTTTTAGCTCTTCCCCATCCTCAACCCATTCCTGCTCCAGACTAGGAGGCTCCGGAGAGGGGGATCTGTCACGCTTCTAACCACCCCTGCAGGATGGAGGCAATCATGCCAGAAATCCTGTTCTCTAACCCGGCTAGGGCCAACGACAGTTCATCTTCAGTGATAAAGGGTGAAGCAGTAGCGTTGACTGTAGGCAAAATACCAAATAGGCGCAGTGGCTCAGATTGCCCAGAAGCCTCTGGTCTTTCAAGGGATACAACTAGGTTTGTCAGGAACTGATGACATAGGTGTGCCCTTCCCTGTAGTGTAGTCCAGCTCCTCTTTTTTGAAGACATTTACTAGCCACAAAAAGAGAGTACTCGGGTGTAGTATAAAAACATCTCAGAAGGGAGACCCTTTAATAGGGCTCACCAAGCCCCAATGTAACAATCCTGCTAAGCACCTTTTGCCTGCCAAGCAACACTTGGTGACTCACGTGACCCGGGTAAGGAAAAATGAACCTGCTCTGTGTCCCACAGCTGCCTTCTGGAAGCTTGGCCTACACAGCTTAAATAAGCTGGGTGTGCACCGGAAACGTTCTGTGCGCGGTCCCCGCGAATGGGCGTGGCTGTATTCACATACGACACAAATCTTTCTTCATGCGCCCAGATAAAGGCTACTGCGCATGTGCGGCGAAGCCACGTGCGCCATGGCCGCCAAACGAACAACTGCCAAGTCCAGCGGCGCTTTTGCAAATGCACGTGCGCCAAGGCCACCAAACAACTGCTGAGCACAGCGGCACTCTTGTGAATGCACGTGCGCCATTGTAAACCAAGGTGAAATGGCGCACCGTCGTGCACAATCATACAGGTAAAAAACAGCCAGACACAGGCAAAAAAAAAAAAAGTACGCTTTGCAAACACCCACAGCTAGCCCAAAACTCCCCCGTATGGTCATCACACTCAGGTGTCCGGCCTTTAGCTAGCTTGACTGATAGTTACAATCACTGGGACACCCCACAATAATAAATAAAGGGGTTTCACTTACCTGTCCAGGTGCAGAGCCACTTAGAAACCAAGAGCCCAATCTTCACCCTTCACGGCGGGTTCCTGTCACTCGAGGACCTTCAAGGACTGGGTACCCTTTTCATGTTTAGGGTCCACTCCCTTGGACCTGTACAGCACCCTGCAGGAATGTCTTAGCGCTGTAGTGTCCAGGATTCCACTTCGCAGGGTCCTGTGCCCAGAGGCAAAACCTTGCAGGATCGCAAGTCTTCTTTGTGAGGCTCGGGTACCATTTATCTAAGCATATAAAGCCTGTGTTAAATGGATTCGATCAGTCAATCCCTTGATTCATTCAAGAACTGTTTGTGGGACTAGAGACCTGGAGCTCAGAGAGAACAAACCTTGCCATCCACCGTGCAGACACTGGGGTGATATAGGGGATCACTTCCTCACTGTGTATATTATGCTCTGTTCTAAAGACCTTTGGTCTACAAGTGTCCATTCACCTGGAGATGGAGTATAACCCAACAGGTAATGAATGTTAGCCTGACTCATGATGTATGAAAAAGAAAGGGCTTTCTATTGGTATTATTTGATTACCAAAAGACAATTTTGAAAAGATAGAAAAAATTACTTTCTACTATAAAACACATGCATTAAAGAAAAAAAAAAAAAAAAAAAATCCCATTAAGGGTTTATTGGTTTACACTTTGCACAAAAGCTATAGCGTCTACAAACAATATGCAATATTTTTACTAGTAATGGCGGCGATCAGTGGGACTGCAATTTTTCGACGGGCAGTTGGGACACTGACCCTTTTTGAGGACCAGTGACACTGATTGGTGCTAAAAATATGCACTGTCACTGTACTAATAACACTGGCTGGGAAGGAGTTAACATCAGGGGCAATCAAAGGGTTAACTGTGTGCCTAGCCAGTGATTGTGTACTGTGTGGGAGGTGCTTTGAATAGGGGAAGGCACTGATCCATGTTTGTTTCCGATCAATACCTTCCCTACTGACAGAACGGCAATCTGCCTCATTTACATACGCAGACTGATATTCTGCCTGTGTAAAATATGATCGGAGGATGCTGGTGGACATTAAGTCCATGGTACCCGCAGATCAGCTCCTGCTGTGTCCAATCACAGCAGGAGCGGGTCGCCTGCCATGCGCGTGCGTGACCCAGAAGTGTACGTGATCTGGTGCAGAGCGGCCACCCTGACGCAGTATATGTACAGCAGGTGGTCTGCAAGTGTTTAATACCCACATTACCAATCTCAAAACAATAAAGGCAACATCAGTTTATGCAGGGGTCAGTGTTCTATCATCTGATGCACCAGGAAGAGGAGTACATACCCAATGGAGACCACCCCAAGATCAAAATGCTGGACATGTGGGGTGCTAGATTATCAAACTCCCGGATAGTCATACAATAGAAGGAAAGTAGTGGAAAAGACAAAGAAAAGCAAAGAAAAACTAGAAAAGCTACAATTTCTGGGTAAATTGTGAAAAGTGTTCTTGCCTCCACCAGTATTCTACAAGCATTATCAAGCCCAGCAGATGAAGGTATGACCACATGCATTTGGGGGGTCTCAGCATCTTATGTTTACAACCACTGTTTCCTAGCAACGCTCATGTCCTGTTTATGCTTCACAACCACTGCTCAATACACAATAAACAGGATCATGATAGCTGTAATAACTGTGCAGTACTTCAAAGGGTCGTATTTTAAAAACTATAAATCCTACAGCGAAGAGCTTTATATTGTGAGAATGACAAGACCCAGACCTAGATTATGATGCATAGTAGGTCTCTGAAATATTAAAAATGAAGGCAAAGTCACAGTTTAGATATTGCCCTTCAAATTTGAAGGGGCTAGAGTGTAGTTTCAATGAAGATCAATGGACGGCGTGAGTTGCAAACAAATGGTCATATTATGAAAACTATCAGGACTATGGCTTAGCTGTGGACAAGTTTAGTGGCAGCAGGGATAGCTGAACATTTTGATGTAAGATTTGTGTGGGTGGGCTTGAAAATGAGGGAGTGGTGGCAGTTTAGAAATCATGTTCTGATTTTTTCAGCTTTTGTCACCTCCCACTCTAGTTTTGAACATTTCCGTATTCATTCCTATGGGACCAATTTCGCTGCAAAAATTACGATATTTTGTGAACCATTTGGCGAAACATTCCACGAAGTAACAGCACACCAATCGGGAAAAATCCGCACGTTTCGGTATATTACTTGTCTATGTAGTGTAAAAGCTGTGGGAGGAGTTAGGGTGGTAAATTTGGCTATAATAATAATAATGACTAGAAAAGCTACATTTTCTGGGGAAATTGTGTGAAGTGTTCTTGCCTCCACCGATAGTCTACAAGCATTATCAAGTCTAGCAGATGAAGTTATGACCACATGCATTTGGGGGGGTCTCAGCATCTTGTGTTTACAACCACTGTTTCCTAGCAACACTCATGCCCTGTTTATGCTTCACATATACTGTTCAATACACAATACACAGGACCATGATAGATGTAGTAACTATGCAGTAATTCAAATGGCCGTATTTTAAAAACTATACATCCTACAGCGAAGATCTTTATATTGTGAGAATCACAAGACCCAGACCTAGATTTTGATACATAGTATGTCTCTGAAATTTTAAAATTGAAGGCACGGTCGCAGTTTAGAAATTGCCCTTCAAATTTGAAGGGGCTAGAGTGTAGTTTCAATGAATGTCAACGGTGTGAGTTGCAAACAAACGGTTATATTGTGAAAACTATCAGGACTATGGCTTAGCCGTGGACATGTTTAGTGGCAGCAGGGATAGCTGAACGTTTTGATATAAGATTTGTGTAGGTGGGCTTGAAAATGAGGGAGTGGCGGCAGTTTAGAAATCATGTTCTGATTTTTCAGCTTTTGTCACCTCCCACTCTAGTTTCCCCATTCATTCCTATGGGACCAATTTTGCCGCAAAAACGACGATATTTCGTGAACCATTCGGCGAAACGTTCCACAAAATAATAGCACACCATTCGGGAACAATCCGCACGTTTCTTGTCTATGTAGTGTAAAAACTGTGGGAGGAGTTAGGGTGGTAAATTTGGCTATAATAATAATAATAACTAGAAAAGCTACAATTTCTGTGGAAATTGTGAAAGTGTTCTTGCCTCTACAACTGGAGTGGGCGGAGTAACTGGGTGGGGTGGAGTGGCTTGAGTAACTGTGAAAAGTGTTAAAAAGCTTAATATTTTAAAAAGTATAAATAGTAGTAAAAAAGTTCCATCATTAGCTGAAAGAGCTGAACATTTTTTTCAAAAGTAATTTTTTTTTTCAAAAATGAATTTTTTTTATTCAAAAATGATTTTTTTTTCTTCAAAAATGAATTTTTTTTTCTTCAAAAATGATTTTTTTTTCAAAGGTAATTTTTTTTTCAAAAATGAATTTTTTTATTTCAAAAATAATTTTTTTTTCGAAATTATTTTTTTTTTAAAGTAATTTTTTTTTCAAAAATAATTTTTTTTTTCAAAAATATTTTTTTTTTCAAATATATTTTTTTTTCAAAAATAATTTTTTTTTTAAAAGTAATTTTTTTTTCAAAAATATTTTTTTTTTTTTCAAAAATAATTTTTTTTTTTCAAAAATAATTTTTTTTTTCAAAAATATTTTTTTTTTTCAAAAATATTTTTTTTTTTTTCAAAAATGATTTTTATTTTTTCAAAAATTATTTTTTTACTTTTTTCAAAAATTATTTTTTTTTTCAAAAATATTTTTTTTTTACATGGGGCGGTCATAATGTTTTGGCTGATCATGGGGTGGTCATAATGTTTTGGCTGATCATGGGGTTGTCAGCTTTTGTCACTTCCCACTCTAGTTTTGAACATTTCGCCATTCATTCCTATGGGACCAATTTCACCGCAAAAACGTCATTTCGTGGACCATTCGGCAAAATATTCCACAAAGTAATAACACACCAATCGGGAACAATCCGCTCGTTTCGGTATATTATTTGTCTCTGTAGTGTGAAAACTGTGGGAGGAGTCTACAAGCATTATCAAGTCTAGCAGATGAAGTCACATGCATTTGGGGTGTCTCAGCATCTTGTGTTTACAACCACTGTTTCCTAACAACGCTCATGCCCTGTTTATGCTTCCCAAATACTGCTTCATCAAAACTGCCCCATCAGAATTACCCCATCAAAACTGCCCCATCATATTCCTCGATTATAAATCAGTACATGGTGTGTCTGTCCCCTCCCCCGGGCTCTGTAATCAGCTGAGATGCTCCAGCCACCTTCCCCCCTGTGTATAACAGAAGCTTTGGTAACCATGGCAATAAAACAAACACTAACAGTACACTCTGATTAATGGCTAAAATTTCCTGAAATGACCTCTAAACAAATGGCCGTATTTTAAAAACTATACATCCTACAGCGAAGATCTTTATATTGTGAGAATCACAAGACCCAGACCTAGATTTTGATGTATAGTATGTCTCTGAAATATTAAAAATGAAGGCACAGTCGCAGTTTAGAAATTGCCCTTCAAATTTGGAGGGGGCTAGAGTGTAGTTTCAATGAATGTCAATGGACGGCGTGAGTTGCAAACAAATGGTCATATTGTGAAAACTATCAGGACTATGGCTTAGCCTTGGACATGTTTAGTGGCAGCAGGGATAGCTGAACGTTTTGATATAAGATTTGTGTAGGTGGGCTTGAAAATGAGGGAGTGGCGGCAGTTTAGAAATCATGTTCTGATTTTCCAGCTTTTGTCATCTCCCACTCTAGTTTCCCCATTCATTCCTATGGGACCAATTTCGCCGCAAAAACGACGATATTTCGTGAACCATTCGGCGAAACGTTCCACAAAGTAATAGCACACCATTCGGGAACAATCCGCACGTTTCGGTATATTACTTGTCTATGTAGTGTAAAAACTGTGGGAGGAGTTAGGGTGGTAAATTTGGCTATAATAATAAGAATAATATATATGTGAGATAACAGTAAGTGGTCTTGCTATGCAAGAACACTTAACTAGAAAAGGTACAATTTCTGGGGAAATTGTGAAAGTGTTCTTGCCTCTACAACTGGAGTGGGCGGAGTAACTGGGTGGGGTGGAGTGGCTTGAGTAACTGTGAAAAGTGTTAAAAAGCTTAATATTTTAAAAAGTATAAATAGTAGTAAAAAAGTTCCATCATTCGCTGAAAGAGCTGAACATTTTTTTCAAAAGTAATTTTTTTTTTCAAAAATGAATTTTTTTTAATCAAAAATGATTTTTTTTTCTTCAAAAATGATTTTTTTTTCCAAAAGTAATTTTTTTTTTCAAAGGTAATTTTTTTTTTCAAAAATGAATTTTTTTATTTGAAAAATAATTTTTTTTTCCAAATTATTATTTTTTTTAAAGTAATTTTTTTTTCAAAAATAATTTTTTTTTTTCAAAAATATTTTTTTTTTTTCAAATATATTTTTTTTTCAAAAATAATTTTTTTTTTAAAAGTAATTTTTTTTTCAAAAATATTTTTTTTTTTCAAAAATAATTTTTTTTTTTCAAAAATAATTTTTTTTTTTTCAAAAATATTTTTTTTTTTCAAAAATGATTTTTTTTTTTTCAAAAATTTTTTACTTTTTTCAAAAATTATTTTTTTTTTTCAAAAATATTTTTTTTTTTACATGGGGCGGTCATAATGTTTTGGCTGATCATGGGGTTGTCAGCTTTTGTCACTTCCCACTCTAGTTTTGAACATTTCGCCATTCATTCCTATGGGACCAATTTCGCCGCAAAAACGTCATTTCGTGGACCATTCGGCGAAACATTCCACAAAGTAATAACACACCAATCGGGAAAAATCCGCTCGTTTCGGTATATTACTTGTCTCTGTAGTGTAAAAACAGAATTACCCCATCAAAACTGCCCCATCATATTCCTCTATTATAAATCAGTGCATGGTGTGTCTGTCCCCTCCCCCGGGCTCTGTAATCAGCTGAGATGCTCCAGCCACCTTCCCCCCTGTGTATAACAGAAGCTTTGGTAACCATGGCAACAAAACAAACACTAACAGTACACTCTGATTAATGGCTAAAATTTCCTGAAATGACCTCTAAACAAATGGCCGTATTTTAAAAACTATACATCCTACAGCGAAGATCTTTATATTGTAAGAATCACAAGACCCAGACCTAGATTTTGATGTATAGTATGTCTCTGAAATATTAAAAATGAAGGCACAGTCGCAGTTTAGAAATTGCCCTTCAAATTTGGAGGGGGCTAGAGTGTAGTTTCAATGAATGTCAATGGACGGCGTGAGTTGCAAACAAATGGTCATATTGTGAAAACTATCAGGACTATGGCTTAGCCGTGGACATGTTTAGTGGCAGCAGGGATAGCTGAACGTTTTAATATAAGATTTGTGTAGGTGGGCTTGAAAATGAGGGAGTGGCGGCAGTTTAGAAATCATGTTCTGATTTTCCAGCTTTTGTCATCTCCCACTCTAGTTTCCCCATTCATTCCTATGGGACCAATTTCGCCACAAAAACGACGATATTTCGTGAACCATTCGGCGAAACGTTCCACAAAGTAATAGCACACCATTCGGGAACAATCCGCACGTTTCGGTATATTACTTGTCTATGTAGTGTAAAAACTGTGGGAGGAGTTAGGGTGGTAAATTTGGCTATAATAATAAGAATAATATATATGTGAGATAACAGTAAGTGGTCTTGCTATGCAAGAACACTTAACTAGAAAAGGTACAATTTCTGGGGAAATTGTGAAAGTGTTCTTGCCTCTACAACTGGAGTGGGCGGAGTAACTGGGTGGGGTGGAGTGGCTTCAGTAACTGTGAAAAGTGTTAAAAAGCTTAATATTTTAAAAAAGTATAAATAGTAGTAAAAAAGTTCCATCATTCGCTGAAAGAGCTGAACATTTTTTTCAAAAGTAATTTTTTTTTTCAAAAATGAATTTTTTTTAATCAAAAATGATTTTTTTTTAATCAAAAATGATTTTTTTTTCTTCAAAAATGATTTTTTTTTTCAAAGGTAATTTTTTTTTTCAAAAATGAATTTTTTTATTTCAAAAATAATTTTTTTTTCGAAATTATTATTTTTTTTAAAGTAATTTTTTTTTCAAAAATAATTTTTTTTTTTCAAATATATTTTTTTTTCAAAAATAATTTTTTTTTAAAAGTAATTTTTTTTCAAAAATATTTTTTTTTTTCAAAAATAATTTTTTTTTTTCAAAAATATTTTTTTTTTTTCAAAAATATTTTTTTTTTTTTCAAAAATGATTTTTTTACTTTTTTCAAAAATTATTTTTTTACTTTTTTCAAAAATTTTTTTTTTTTTTCAAAAATATTTTTTTTTTTACATGGGGCGGTCATAATGTTTTGGCTGATCATGGGGTGGTCATAATGTTTTGGCTGATCATGGGGTTGTCAGCTTTTGTCACTTCCCACTCTAGTTTTGAACATTTCGCCATTCATTCCTATGGGACCAATTTCGCCGCAAAAACGTCATTTCGTGGACCATTCGGCAAAACATTCCACAAAGTAATAACACACCAATCGGGAACAATCCGCTCGTTTCGGTATATTACTTGTCTATGTAGTGTAAAAACTGTGGGAGGAGTTAGGGTGGTAAATTTGGCTATAATAATAAGAATAATATATATGTGAGATAACAGTAAGTGGTCTTGCTATGCAAGAACACTTAACTAGAAAAGGTACAATTTCTGGGGAAATTGTGAAAGTGTTCTTGCCTCTACAACTGGAGTGGGCGGAGTAACTGGGTGGGGTGGAGTGGCTTCAGTAACTGTGAAAAGTGTTAAAAAGCTTAATATTTTAAAAAAGTATAAATAGTAGTAAAAAAGTTCCATCATTCGCTGAAAGAGCTGAACATTTTTTTCAAAAGTAATTTTTTTTTTCAAAAATGAATTTTTTTTAATCAAAAATGATTTTTTTTTAATCAAAAATGATTTTTTTTTCTTCAAAAATGATTTTTTTTTTCAAAGGTAATTTTTTTTTTCAAAAATGAATTTTTTTATTTCAAAAATAATTTTTTTTTCGAAATTATTATTTTTAAAGTAATTTTTTTTTCAAAAATAATTTTTTTTTTTCAAATATATTTTTTTTTCAAAAATAATTTTTTTTTAAAAGTAATTTTTTTTCAAAAATATTTTTTTTTTTCAAAAATAATTTTTTTTTTTTCAAAAATATTTTTTTTTTTCAAAAATATTTTTTTTTTTTTCAAAAATGATTTTTTTACTTTTTTCAAAAATTATTTTTTTACTTTTTTCAAAAATTTTTTTTTTTTTTCAAAAATATTTTTTTTTTTACATGGGGCGGTCATAATGTTTTGGCTGATCATGGGGTGGTCATAATGTTTTGGCTGATCATGGGGTTGTCAGCTTTTGTCACTTCCCACTCTAGTTTTGAACATTTCGCCATTCATTCCTATGGGACCAATTTCGCCGCAAAAACGTCATTTCGTGGACCATTCGGCAAAACATTCCACAAAGTAATAACACACCAATCGGGAACAATCCGCTCGTTTCGGTATATTATTTGTCTCTGTAGTGTGAAAACTGTGGGAGGAGTCTACAAGCATTATCAAGTCTAGCAGATGAAGTCACATGCATTTGGAGTGTCTCAGCATCTTGTGTTTACAACCACTGTTTCCTAGCAACGCTCATGCCCTGTTTATGCTTCCCAAATACTGCTTCATCAAAACTGCCCCATCAGAATTACCCCATCAAAACTGCCCCATCAGAATTACCCCATCAAAACTGCCCCATCATATTCCTCTATTATAAATCAGTACATGGTGTGTCTGTCCCCTCCCCCGGGCTCTGTAATCAGCTGAGATGCTCCAGCCACCTTCCCCCCTGTGTATAACAGAAGCTTTGGTAACCATGGCAACAAAACAAACACTAACAGTACACTCTGATTAATGGCTAAAATTTCCTGAAATGACCTCTAAACAAATGGCCGTATTTTAAAAACTATACATCCTACAGCGAATATCTTTATATTGTGAGAATCACAAGACCCAGACCTAGATTTTGATGTATAGTATGTCTCTGAAATATTAAAATTGAAGGCACAGTCGCAGTTTAGAAATTGCCTTTCAAATTTGGAGGGGGCTAGAGTTTAGTTTCAATGAATGTCAATGGACGGCGTGAGTTACAAACAAATGGTCATATTGTGAAAACTATCAGGACTATGGCTTAGCCGTGGACATGTTTAGTGGCAGCAGGGATAGCTGAACGTTTTGATATAAGATTTGTGTAGGTGGGCTTGAAAATGAGGGAGTGGCGGCAGTTTAGAAATCATGTTCTGATTTTCCAGCCTTTGTCATCTCCCACTCTAGTTTCCCCATTCATTCCTATGGGACCAATTTCGCCGCAAAAACGACGATAGTTCGTGAACCATTTGGCGAAACGTTCCACAAAGTAATAGCACACCATTCGGGAACAATCCGCACGTTTCGGTATATTACTTGTCTATGTAGTGTAAAAACTGTGGGAGGAGTTAGGGTGGTAAATTTGGCTATAATAATAAGAATAATATATATGTGAGATAACAGTAAGTGGTCTTGCTATGCAAGAACACTTAACTAGAAAAGGTACAATTTCTGGGGAAATTGTGAAAGTGTTCTTGCCTCTACAACTGGAGTGGGCGGAGTAACTGGGTGGGGTGGAGTGGCTTGAGTAACTGTGAAAAGTGTTAAAAAGCTTAATATTTTAAAAAGTATAAATAGTAGTAAAAAAGTTCCATCATTCGCTGAAAGAGCTGAACATTTTTTTCAAAAGTAATTTTTTTTTTCACAAATGAATTTTTTTTAATCAAAAATGATTTTTTTTTCTTCAAAAATGATTTTTTTTTTTCAAAAGTAATTTTTTTTTTCAAAGGTAATTTTTTTTTTCAAAAATGAATTTTTTTATTTCAAAAATAATTTTTTTTTTCAAATATATTTTTTTTTCAAAAATAATTTTTTTTTTAAAAGTAATTTTTTTTTCAAAAATGATTTTTTTTTTTCAAAAATTATTTTTTTACTTTTTTCCAAAATTATTATTTTTTTTTAAAAAATAATTTTTTTTTTTCAAAAATAATTTTTTTTTTTCAAAAATATTTTTTTTTTTCAAAAATGATTTTTTTTTTTTCAAAAATTATTTTTTTACTTTTTTCAAAAATTATTTTTTTTTTTCAAAAATATTTTTTTTTTACATGGGGCGGTCATAATGTTTTGGCTGATCATGGGGTGGTCATAATGTTTTGGCTGATCATGGGGTTGTCAGCTTTTGTCACTTCCCACTCTAGTTTTGAACATTCGCCATTCATTCCTATGGGACCAATTTCGCCGCAAAAACGTCATTTCGTGGACCATTTGGCAAAACATTCCACAAAGTAATAACACACCAATCGGGAACAATCCGCTCGTTTCGGTATATTACTTGTCTATGTAGTGTAAAAACTGTGGGAGGAGTTAGGGTGGTAAATTTGGCTATAATAATAAGAATAATATATATGTGAGATAACAGTAAGTGGTCTTGCTATGCAAGAACACTTAAATATATATGTGAGATAACAATAAGTGGTCTTGCTATGCAAGAACACTTAATAACTAGAAAAGGTACAATTTCTGGGGAAATTGTGAAAAGTGTTCTTGCCTCTACAACTGGAGTGGGCGGAGTAACTGGGTGGAGTGGCTTGAGTAACTATTTTAAAAAGTATCAATAGTAGTAAAAAAGTTGAAGAAGTCCCATAATTAGCTGAAAGAGGTGAACATTTTTTTCAAAAATGAATTTTATTTTCAAAAATGATTTTTTTTTTCAAAAAATTTTTTTTTTTTTAAATGATTTTTTTTTCAAAAATTTTTTTTTTTTAAAATGAATTTTATTTTTTTTTTCAAAAATGATTTTTTTTTTTTTCAAAAATGATTTTTTTTTTTTTTTCAAAAATGATTTTTTTTTTTTTTTCAAAAATGATTTTTTTTTTTTTTTCAAAAATGATTTTTTTTTTTTTTCAAAAATATATTTTTTTTTATTAGGCGGTCATAATGTTTTTTCTGATCATGGGGTTGTCATAATGTTTTGGCTGATCATGGGGTTGTCAGCTTTTGTCACCTCCCACTCTAGTTTTGAACATTTTGCCATTCATTCCTATGGGACCAATTTCGTCGCAAAAACGACGATATTTCGTGAACCATTTGGCGAAACGTTCCACAAAGTAATAGCGCACCAATTAAATGACATTGAGGCCGGATTCACACTGGTATTTTTCAGCTTTTCACAAAGTTCCACAAGGTAATAGCACACCAATGACATTGAACATTTCGCCATTCATTCCTATGGGACCAATTTCGCCGCAAAAACTACAATATTTTGTGGACCATTCGGCGAAATGTTCCACAAAGTAATAGCACACCAATCGGGAACAATCCACACCTTCGGTATATTACTGTCTATGTAGTTTAAAAGCTGTGGGAGGAGTTAGGGTGGTATGATCATGGGGTTGTCAGCTTTTGTCACCTCCCACTCTAGTTTTGAACATTTCGCCATTCATTCCTATGGGACCAATTTCGCCGCAAACACGACGATATTCCGTGAACCATTCGGCGAATGTGTAAAAACTGTGGGAGGAGTTAGGGTGGTAAATTATCAGCATTATCAAGCCTCGCAGATGAAGGTATGGCCACATGCATTTGGGGGGTTTCAGCATCTTGTGTTTACAACCACTGTTTCCTAGCAACACTCATGTACTGTTTATGCTTCACACGCACTGCTCAATACACAACACAATGTAATTTCTACACAATACAATTCCTATCAAAACTGCCCCATCATATTGCCACCATCAAAACTGCCCCATCATAATTGCCCCATTAAAACTGCCCCATCAGAATTGCCCTATCATATTCCTCTATTATAAATCAGTACATGGTGTGTCTGTCCCCTCCCCCGGGCTCTGTAATCAGAGCTGAGATGCTCCAGCCACCTCCCCCCCTGTGTATAACAGAAGCTTTGGTAACCATGGCAACAAAACAAACACAGTACATTCTGATTAATGGCTAAAATTTCCTGAAATGACCTCTAAACAAAAAGCTTTTTCTCAAAAACTATAAATCCTACAGCAAAGATCTTTATATTGTGAGAATCACAAGACCCAGACCTAGATTTTGATATATAGTATGTCTCTGAAATATTAAAAATGGAGGCACGGTCGCAGTTTAGAAATTGCCCTTCAAATTTGAAGGGGCTAGAGTGTAGTTTCAATGAATGTCAATGGACGGCGTGAGTTGCAAACAAATGGTCATATTGTGAAAACTATCAGGACTATGGCTTATCCGTGGACATGTTTAGTGGCAGCAGGGATAGCTGAACGTTTTGATATAAGATTTGTGTAGGTGGGCTTGAAAATGAGGGAGTGGTGGCAGTTTAGAAATCATGTTCTGATTTTTCAGTTTTTGTCACCTCCCACTCTAGCTTCCCCATTCATTCCTATGGGACCAATTTCGCCGCAAAAATGACGATATTTCGTGAACCATTCGGCAAAACGTTCCACAAAATAATAGCACACCATTCGGAACAATCCGCACGTTTCGGTATATTACTTGTCTATGTAGTGTAAAAACTGTGGGAGGAGTTAGGGTGGTAAATTTGGCTATAATAATAATAATAATAACTAGAAAAACTACAATTTCTGGGGAAATTGTGAAAGTGTTCTTGCCTCTACAACTGGAGTGGGCGGAGTAACTGGGTGGGGTGGAGTGGCTTGAGTAACTGTGAAAAGTGTTAAAAAGCTTAATATTTTAAAAAGTATAAATAGTAGTAAAAAAGTTCCATCATTCGCTGAAAGAGCTGAACATTTTTTTCAAAAGTAATTTTTTTTTTCAAAAATGAATTTTTTTTATTCAAAAATGATTTTTTTTTCTTCAAAAATGATTTTTTTTTTTCAAAAATGATTTTTTTTTTAAAAGTAATTTTTTTTCTCAAAAATATTTTTTTTTTTTCAAAAAATATTTTTTTTTTTCAAAAATATATATTTTTTTTTCAAAAATATATATTTTTTTTTTCAAAAATATTTTTTTTTTTCAAAAATATTTTTTTTTTTTTTCATGGGGCGGTCATAATGTTTCAGCTGATCATGGGGTTGTCAGCTTTTGTCACCTCCCGCTCTAGTTTTGAACATTTCACCATTCATTCCTATGGGACCAATTTCATCGCAAAAACGACGATATTTCGTGAACCATTCGGCGAAACGTTCCACAGAGTAATAGCACACCAATTAAATGACATTGAGGCCGGATTCACACTGGTATTTTTCAGCTTTTCACAAAGTTCCACAAGGTAATAGGACACCAATTAAATGACATTGAACATTTCGCAATTCATTCCTATGGGACCAATATTGCCGCAAAAAACTACGATATTTCGTGGACCATTCGGCGAAATATTCCACAAAGTAATAACACACCAATCGGGAACAATCCGCTCGTTTCGGTATATTACTTGTCTCTGTAGTGTAAAAACTGTGGGAGGAGTCTACAAGCATTATCAAGTCTAGCAGATGAAGTCACATGCATTTGGGATGTCTCAGCATCTTTCGTTTACAACCACTGTTTCCTAGCAACGCTCATGCCCTGTTTATGCTTCCCAAATACTGCTTCATCAAAACTGCCCCATGAGAATTACCCCATCAAAACTGCCCCATCATATTCCTCTATTATAAATCAGTACATGGTGTGTCTGTCCCCTCCCCCGGGCTCTGTAATCAGAGCTGAGATGCTCCAGCCACCTCCCCCCCTGTGTATAACAGAAGCTTTGGTAACCATGGCAACAAAACAAACACTAACAGTACACTCTGATTAATGGCTAAAATTTCCTGAAATGACCTCTAAACAAATGGCCGTATTTTAAAAACTATACATCCTACAGCGAAGATCTTTATATTGTGAGAATCACAAGATCCAGACCTAGATTTTGATGTATAGTATGTCTCTGAAATATTAAAAATGGAGGCACAGTCGCAGTTTAGAAATTGCCCTTCAAATTTGAAGGGGCTAGAGTGTAGTTTCAATGAATGTCAATGGATGGCGTGAGTTGCAAACAAATGGTCATATTGTGAAAACTATCAGGACTATGGCTTAGCCGTGGACATGTTTAGTGGCAGCAGGGATAGCTGAACGTTTTGATATAAGATTTGTGTAGGTGGGCTTGAAAATGAGGGAGTGGCGGCAGTTTAGAAATCATGTTCTGATCTTCCAGCTTTTGCCATCTCCCACTCTAGTTTCCCCATTCATTCCTATGGGACCAATTTCGCCGCAAAAACGACGATATTTCGTGAACCATTCGGCGAAACGTTCCACAAAGTAATAGCACACCATTCGGGAACAATCCGCACGTTTCGGTATATTACTTGTCTATGTAGTGTAAAAACTGTGGGAGGAGTTAGGGTGGTAAATCTGGCTATAATAATAATAAGAACTAGAAAAGGTACAATTTCTGGGGAAATTGTGAAAAGTGTTCTTGCCTCTACAACTGGAGTGGGCGGAGTAACTGGGTGGAGTGGCTTGAGTAACTGTGAAAAGTGTTAAAAAGCTTAATATTTTAAAAAGTATAAATAGTAGTAAAAAAGTTCCATCATTCGCTGAAAGAGCTGAACATTTTTTTCAAAAGTAATTTTTTTTTTCAAAAATGAATTTTTTTTAATCAAAAATGATTTTTTTTTCTTCAAAAATGATTTTTTTTTTCAAAAGTAATTTTTTTTTTCAAAGGTAATTTTTTTTTCAAAAATGAATTTTTTTATTTGAAAAATAATTTTTTTTCGAAATTATTATTTTTTTTAAAGTAATTTTTTTTTCAAAAATAATTTTTTTTTCAAAAATATTTTTTTTTTCAAATATATTTTTTTTTCAAAAAATAATTTTTTTTTTAAAAGTAATTTTTTTTTCAAAAATATTTTTTTTTTTCAAAAATAATTTTTTTTTTTTCAAAAATATTTTTTTTCTTTCAAAAATGATTTTTTTTTTCAAAAATTATTTTTTTACTTTTTTCAAAAATTATTTTTTTTTTTCAAAAATATTTTTTTTTTTTACATGGGGCGGTCATAATGTTTTGGCTGATCATGGGGTGGTCATAATGTTTTGGCTGATCATGGGGTTGTCAGCTTTTGTCACTTCCCACTCTAGTTTTGAACATTTCGCCATTCATTCCTATGGGACCAATTTCGCCGCAAAAACGTCATTTCGTGGACCATTTGGCAAAACATTCCACAAAGTAATAACACACCAATCGGGAACAATCCGCTCGTTTCGGTATATTATTTGTCTCTGTAGTGTGAAAACTGTGGGAGGAGTCTACAAGCATTATCAAGTCTAGCAGATGAAGTCACATGCATTTGGAGTGTCTCAGCATCTTGTGTTTACAACCACTGTTTCCTAGCAACGCTCATGCCCTGTTTATGCTTCCCAAATACTGCTTCATCAAAACTGCCCCATCAGAATTACCCCATCAAAACTGCCCCATCATATTCCTCTATTATAAATCAGTACATGGTGTGTCTGTTCCCTCCCCCGGGCTCTGTAATCAGCTGAGATGCTCCAGCCACCTTCCCCCCTGTGTATAACAGAAGCTTTGGTAACCATGGCAACAAAACAAACACTAACAGTACACTCTGATTAATGGCTAAAATTTCCTGAAATGACCTCTAAACAAATGGCCGTATTTTAAAAACTATACATTCTACAGCGAAGATCTTTATATTGTGAGAATCACAAGACCCAGACCTAGATTTTGATGTATAGTATGTCTCTGAAATATTAAAAATGAAGGCACAGTCGCAGTTTATAAATTGCCCTTCAAATTTGGAGGGGGCTAGAGTGTAGTTTCAATGAATGTCAATGGACGGCGTGAGTTGCAAACAAATGGTCATATTGTGAAAACTATCAGGACTATGGCTTAGCCGTGGACATGATTAGTGGCAGCAGGGATAGCTGAACGTTTTGATATAAGATTTGTGTAGGTGGGCTTGAAAATGAGGGAGTGGCGGCAGTTTAGAAATCATGTTCTGATTTTCCAGCTTTTGTCATCTCCCACTCTAGTTTCCCCATTCATTCCTATGGGACCAATTTTGCCGCAAAAACGACGATATTTCGTGAACCATTCGGCGAAACGTTCCACAAAGTAATAGCACACCATTCGGGAACAATCCGCACGTTTCGGTATATTACTTGTCTATGTAGTGTAAAAACTGTGGGAGGAGTTAGGGTGGTAAATTTGGCTATAATAATAAGAATAATATATATGTGAGATAACAGTAAGTGGTCTTGCTATGCAAGAACACTTAACTAGAAAAGGTACAATTTCTGGGGAAATTGTGAAAGTGTTCTTGCCTCTACAACTGGAGTGGGCGGAGTAACTGGGTGGGGTGGAGTGGCTTGAGTAACTGTGAAAAGTGTTAAAAAGCTTAATATTTTAAAAAGTATAAATAGTAGTAAAAAAGTTCCATCATTCGCTGAAAGAGCTGAACATTTTTTTCAAAAGTAATTTTTTTCTTCAAAAATGATTTTTTTTTTTCAAAAGTAATTTTTTTTTTCAAAGGTAATTTTTTTTTTCAAAAATGAATTTTTTTATTTCAAAAATAATTTTTTTTTTCGAAATTATTATTTTTTTTAAAGTAATTTTTTTTTCAAAAATAATTTTTTTTTTCAAAAATATTTTTTTTTTTCAAATATATTTTTTTTTCAAAAATAATTTTTTTTTTAAAAGAAATTTTTTTTCAAAAATATTTTTTTTTTTCAAAAATAATTTTTTTTTTTCAAAAATGATTTTTTTTTTTTTTTTTCAAAAATGATTTTTTTTTTTTCAAAAATTATTTTTTTACTTTTTTCAAAATTTTTTTTTTTTTTTCAAAAATATTTTTTTTTTTACATGGGGCGGTCATAATGTTTTGGCTGATCATGGGGTGGTCATAATGTTTTGGCTGATCATGGGGTTGTCAGCTTTTGTCACTTCCCACTCTAGTTTTGAACATTTCGCCATTCATTCCTATGGGACCAATTTCGCCGCAAAAACGTCATTTCGTGGACCATTCGGCAAAACATTCCACAAAGTAATAACACACCAATCGGGAACAATCCGCTCGTTTCGGTATATTATTTGTCTCTGTAGTGTGAAAACTGTGGGAGGAGTCTACAAGCATTATCAAGTCTAGCAGATGAAGTCACATGCATTTGGAGTGTCTCAGCATCTTGTGTTTACAACCACTGTTTCCTAGCAACGCTCATGCCCTGTTTATGCTTCCCAAATACTGCTTCATCAAAACTGCCCCATCAGAATTACCCCATCAAAACTGCCCCATCATATTCCTCTATTATAAATCAGTACATGGTGTGTCTGTCCCCTCCCCCGGGCTCTGTAATCAGCTGAAATGCTCCAGCCACCTTCCCCCTGTGTATAACAGAAGCTTTGGTAACCATGGCAACAAAACAAACACTAACAGTACACTCTGATTAATGGCTAAAATTTCCTGAAATGACCTCTAAACAAATGGCCGTATTTTAAAAACTATACATCCTACAGCGAAGATCTTTATATTGTGAGAATCACAACACCCAGACCTAGATTTTGATGTATAGTATGTCTCTGAAATATTAAAAATGAAGGCACAGTCGCAGTTTAGAAATTGCCCTTCAAATTTGGAGGGGGCTAGAGTGTAGTTTCAATGAATGTCAATGGACGGCGTGAGTTGCAAACAAATGGTCATATTGTGAAAACTATCAGGACTATGGCTTAGCCGTGGACATGTTTAGTGGCAGCAGGGATAGCTGAACGTTTTGATATAAGATTTGTGTAGGTGGGCTTGAAAATGAGGGAGTGGCGGCAGTTTAGAAATCATGTTCTGATTTTCCAGCTTTTGTCATCTCCCACTCTAGTTTCCCCATTCATTCCTATGGGACCAATTTCGCCGCAAAAACGACGATATTTCGTGAACCATTTGGCGAAACGTTCCACAAAGTAATAGCACACCATTCGGGAACAATCCGCACGTTTCGGTATATTACTTGTCTATGTGGTGTAAAAACTGTGGGAGGAGTTAGGGTGGTAAATTTGGCTATAATAATAAGAATAATATATATGTGAGATAACAGTAAGTGGTCTTGCTATGCAAGAACACTTAATAATATATATGTGAGATAACAATAAGTGGTCTTGCTATGCAAGAACACTTAATAAGAATAATATATATGTGAGATAACAATAAGTGGTCTTGCTATGCAAGAACACTTAACTAGAAAAGCTACAATTTCTGGGGAAATTGTGAAAAGTGTTCTTGCCTCTACAACTGGAGTGGGCGGAGTAACTGGGTGGAGTGGCTTGAGTAACTATTTTAAAAAGTATCAATAGTAGTAAAAAAGTTGAATAAGTCCCATAATTAGCTGAAAGAGCTGAACATTTTTTTCAAAAATGAATTTTATTTTTTTTTCAAAAAAGATTTTTTTTTTCAAAAATGATTTTTTTTTCAAAAATAATTTTTTTTCAAAAATATTTTTTTTTTCAAAAATGATTTTATTTTTATTTTTTTCAAAAATTATTTTTTTTTTTTTCAAAAATTATTATTATTTTTTTTTTTCAAAAATATTTTTTTTTTACATGGGGCGGTCATAATGTTTTGGCTGATCATTGGGTGGTTATAATGTTTTGGCTGATCACGGGGTTGTCAGCTTTTGTCACCTCCCACTCTAGTTTTGAACATTTCGCCATTCATTCCTATGGGACCAATTTCGCCGCAAAAACGTCATTTCGTGGACCATTCGGCGAAACATTCCACAAAGTAATAACACACCAATCGGGAACAATCCGCTCGTTTCGGTATATTACTTGTCTCTGTAGTGTAAAAACTGTGGGAGGAGTCTACAAGCATTATCAAGTCTAGCAGATGAAGTCACATGCATTTGGGGTGTCTCAGCATCTTGTATTTACAACCACTGTTTCCTAGCAACGCTCATGCCCTGTTTATGCTTCCCAAATACTACTTCATCAAAACTGCCCCATCAGAATTACCCCATCAAAACTGCCCCATCATATTCCTCTATTATAAATCAGTACATGGTGTGTCTGTCCCCTCCCCCGGGCTCTGTAATCAGAGCTGAGATGCTCCAGCCACCTCCCCCCCTGTTTATAACAGAAGCTTTGGTAACCATGGCAACAAAACAAACACCGTACATACTGATTAATGGCTAAAATTTCCTGAAATGACCTCTAAACAAATGGCCGTATTTTAAAAACTATACATCCTACAGTGAAGATCTTTATATTGTGAGAATCACAAGACCCAGACCTAGATTTTGATGTATAGTATGTCTCTGAAATATTAAAATTGAAGGCACGGTCGCAGTTTAGAAATTGCCCTTCAAATTTGAAGGGGCTAGAGTGTAGTTTCAATGAATGTCAATGGACGGCGTGAGTTGCAAACAAATGGTCATATTGTGAAAACTATCAGGACTATGGCTTAGCCGTGGACATGTTTAGTGGCAGCAGGGATAGCTGAACGTTTTGATATAAGATTTGTGTAGGTGGGCTTGAAAATGAGGGAGTGGCGGCAGTTTAGAAATCATGTTCTGATTTTCCAGCTTTTGCCATCTCCCACTCTAGTTTCCCCATTCATTCCTATGGGACCAATTTCGCCGCAAAAACTACGATATTTCGTCAACCATTCGGCGAAACGTTCCACAAAGCAATAGCACACCATTCGGGAACAATCCGCACGTTTCGGTATATTACTTGTCTATGTAGTGTAAAAACTGTGGGAGGAGTTAGGGTGGTAAATTTGGCTATAATAATAATAAGAATAATATATATGTGAGATAACAATAAGTGGTCTTGCTATGCAAGAACACTTAACTAGAAAAGCTACAATTTCTGGGGAAATTGTGAAAAGTGTTCTTGCCTCTACAACTGGAGTGGGCGGAGTAACTGGGTGGAGTGGCTTGAGTAACTATTTTAAAAAGTATCAATAGTAGTAAAAAAGTTGAATAAGTCCCATAATTAGCTGAAAGAGCTGAACATTTTTTTCAAAAATGAATTTTATTTTTTTTTCAAAAATGATTTTTTTTTTCAAAAATGATTTTTCTTTTTCAAAAATGATTTTTTTTTTCCAAATTTTTTTTTTTTAAATGATTTTTTTTTTAAATGAATTTTATTTTTTTTTTTCAAAAATGAATTTTATTTTTTCAAAAATGAATTTTATTTTTTCAAAAATGAATTTTATTTTTTCAAAAATGATTTTTTTTTTTTTCAAAAATGATTTTTTTTTTTTCATGGGGCGGTCATAATGTTTTGGCTGATCCATGGGGTGGTCATAATGTTTTGGCTGATCATAGGGGGGGTCATAATGTCAGCTTTTGTCACCTCCCACTCTAGTTTTGAACATTTCCCCATTCATTCCTATGGGACCAATTTACCAATTTCGCCGCAAAAACGACAATATTTCGTGAACCATTCGGCGAAACGTTCCACAAAGTAATAGCACACCAATCGGTTTATTACTGTCTATGTATACTAATATTCCGCGCTTAGGACAGACACCAATACGAACTGCAGCCCCCCCCCAAAAAAAGGAAAACACCTAGGTGAAGTCCAAGTGCTATAAACTATGAAAGGGGGATTGGCGCTGTTCACTATTCAAATCATGATACCTTATCTCACTACAAAGGAATGTGTGTGTAACAGATCTGGGTGAAAAATTATATATATAGTGAAAATAAGTTGAAAAATCAATTGCGTGTAATCACATAAACATTAAATATCAGATATTCAAATCACCCCAAAAAATATATATATATAAAAAATGATGAAAATTACCATACGTGTGACTGGAAACACTAGTAGACATAAGGACTATTCATAATAAAAATAAAAATGATTGCAGATGAAAAGTGTATTAAAAGCACCCTGAAAAAACAGTAAATAGTAAACAGTCCAAATTGTGTTATACAAATGTGTGTATGTAAGATTTAAATTGTGATCGTACAAAAAGTGAAACACTGGTGAAAAAATATAAAATTCAGATAAAAAATGGTTTAAAAATATGTGATGGTTATCCGTGCAAACAAAAACTACAAAAATGAGTACATATATCCAAAAATTGTCCTATGTGTAATAAAATGGTTGCTCTAGCGTTAGTCTAGAACAGAGGAAGAACACAGCGGAGAAGACCCAGCAAAAAGAGCGAGAAGATAGCAGAGAAGACCCAGACAGCAGAGAAGACAGCAGACAGAGGGAGAAAAAAACGGAGAGGGCTAGAAGACTTAAGCGGAGAAGACCCTGAGAGGGGAGAACAACCGGAGAGGGCTAAAAGACATCAGAGGAAAGCGGAGAAGACCTGGAGAGGGAAGAAGAGATCGGATGAGACAACGGAGCTGCCTTAATAAATTACTTTAAAAACCTGTGTACCATGTTTTATTCTTGACACTTTTTTTCAAGTGAATGGGTAGGGGTAGAAAGTACCCCATACGCATTCACATAGGGTGGGGGGCCGGGATCTGGGGGCCCCCTTGGTAAAGGGTGCTTCCAGATTCCGATACGCCCACAGACCCCGACAACCAACGGACAGGGTTGATGGGAAGAAGCCCTTATCCTCATCAACATTGAGGGCATGCGACCTGGTACTGTTCAGGGAGGGGGACGCTCGCTCATCCCCACCCCGTTTCCTGACCTGCCAGGCTGTGTGCTCAGATAAGGGTCTGGTATGGATTTTGGGGGGGCCATGCCGTTTTTTTTTATATTGTGCATGGAGTTCCCCTTCAAGATCTTCAGAGCACAAGTCGCATGCCAAAGTCAGATCAGTCAAGATGGCGATCTGACTTTGATCCGACTTTAGTGATATTCAATGAGCTGAAGTAGGATCAAAGTCAGACCAAAGCAGTGCAGGGAGCATTTTCAAAGTCGGACCGACTTGTGTCGGACCAGTTAAGACGGCTCCCATAGGGAAACATTTATTTTCACACGTCATGCAACATGAGCTCCCAATGTTGGAGCGTTTGTCATACCAGTGTGAACTAGGCCTTAAAGAACTTAAAGTGGATGTAAACCTGATTCATGAAACTTGATCTAAGCACAAATCTGTAGTGTTTTCTTAACTCTCTCCAAAGCACTAAGTCCCACGTCTTTCTGCTGCTCCATTCTTCTGTTATCAGCATGATAACTTCTGACAAGTTCTCCGTCAACCAAGATAAAACCAGTCTGAAAATTGTGTCGTGGGAGGTAGATTAGCAGAGAGCTGGAAAAGTACCGAACCCCAAAAATGGGATTTTAAAGTTAATTGAAAAAAAAGAAAATAATGTAAGAATTTATATATAAAAAATATACAAAAATGTATTGTTACAAAATACAGAACATAAAAACAGAATTCTTGTAGAAACAAACCACAAGAAAAGCACAGGTGCATGCATGGAAATTATTATACAATTGTAAACAGAGGTGGTGAAATTCTGCTACATGGGCATGAACCATCCAATAGGGTAGCCTAGAAGGTGCGTAGTAGAAAAGTCCAACGCGTTTTGAGAATGTGCATACAATATAATCTTCATCAGGGACACTTATCACCAAAGACAGCAACGGGGTTACCACAGCTCACCCCTCAAGGGGAAAAAAAAGACTGGGTCCCCAAGTGCTCCTCACACAAAGGGGACCGGCATCCGTACATAAGGTGGGACACACATCACAGAAAATGCCATAGAAAGAGACAAACTTACACGTTGTAGTCTGGCTATTCCTGGTTCAAATAAGGAACACCCATGTTGTAGTAACCGCTACCAGGATAAACCCAACTAAAGGACAGGACCCCCTATAGGAAGGAATATAATGTTTAATTAAAAGGTGCATACGTTAATTGTAGAAGTGTATCAGGGAAGCAGGAAAGGTCACCCCAGTAAGGACATAACCCCAGAAAACAGCTGCCATCCCACCCAGGATGAGGCTGCATCACTAGAGGCGTCAAACATAATGGGAGCCTAACCTGCACCCAGAGAAAAAAAAAAAGACATTCTCAAAAAGTGTCCGATGTGTCTGCCATATTGTCGCCGTCACAATAAAAATTGCAGACCACCATTACTAATAAAAAAAAAATAATAATAAAAATGCTATAAATCTATCCCCTATTTTGTAGACGCTATAACTTTTGCGCAAACCAATCAATATACGCTTATTGCAATATTTTTTTTACCAAAAATATGTAGAATACATATCGGCCTAAACTGAGAAAAACTTTTTTAATATATTTTTGGGGGATATTTATTATAGCAAAAAGTAAAAAATATTCCTTTTTTTCAAAATGGTCTCTCTTGTTTTTGTTTATAGCGCACAAAATTTAAACCGCCGATGTTATCAAATACCACCAAAAGAAAGCTCTATTTGTGGGAAAAAAAGACATCAATTTTGTTTGGGTGCAACGTCGCACGACCGCGCAATTGTCAGTTAAAGCAATGCAGTGCCGTATCGCAAAAAAGTGCTCTGGTCAGGAAGGGGTAAATCCTTCCGGGGCTGAAGTGGTTAAAGCTTTAAAAACACATTAAACTGTTTAAATTTTGCCTAACCCTTTTAACTACATTACTTCTCCTCAAAATGTCAATTTTTTTCAAATTATTTACAACTATCACCCACATTTGGGTAAAGCCAATTTCTCTCTTTACAAATAATCATTTAGGCCTGGTTCACACTAGTGCAATTTCAGATGCAACTTCAGTCGCACAAAATCGCATGACAATGCTCATTTACATCATCAATCACATTATTCTACTTGGTGCCCGTTCACAACAATGCAGTACAGCATGGCACATTTTAGTTCCATTGACTTCAATGGAAATGCAATAAAATGTATGTACATGCTATTAAGGCTCCTTAAAGTGATTGTAAAGTCTTGTTTTTTTTTTTTTTTAATAAAAATAACAAACATGTTATACTTACCTGCTCTGTTGCAGTGGTTTTGCACAGAGCAGCCCAGATCCTCTTTTTCCCGGGTGCCTCTTCTTTGCTCCTGGCCCCTCCCTCCTGTTGAGTGCCCCCACAGCAAGCAGCTTGCTTTGGTGGCACCCGAGGCTGCAGCTCCCTGTGTTCATTCAGACACGGAGCTGTGGTTAGGCCCCACCCCCTCTCTTTCCTGATTGGCTAACTGACTTTGACTGACAGCAGCGGGAGCCAATGGTGCCGCTGCTGTGTCTCAGCCAATCAGGAGGGAGAGTCCACTTAAATACCCCTTTATGACAAGGATAACAACTCCTAACCCCTGAACACAATTTTGCAATTTTGACATGTGTTTGTTTAACTGTACATATCGCAACTGTATCTAAAAAAACACAACAACCCCTACTCCGTGCTAAATTTACCCAATAAAAATGGGTTGAAAAAATAAAAATAAATGTGCTAAATATTAAATGTACTAGAAAATAAAAAAAATATTAATGTGTTATTCCACTTCCACCACTATAAACCCCAAGTGCAAAAATCAAAAAGTAACCAATAAAGATAACTTTCTTGTCACAGACACATCTGTAAATCCCACATAGCTCGATCTTCAGTACATAAGCGCTTCATACCCGTGCGCCTATACTTCCAGTACCATAACTACCTCCAATTTATCACTCCAATTACACTGAGCTGTGACTCTGTATAATGACTGTACTGATGTATAGGCGCACGGGTGGCTGAATAGGGTGACAAGAGCCCATTAGCTATCTGTATGAAGCGCTGATCTTGTGTACTGGAGAACAAGCTATGTGGGAATTACAGATGTGTCTGTGACAAGAAAGTTCCTGGTAAGGTATACTCTATTCAAATCTTTTAATTGCGTTTTACTGCACTATGTGAAGCGTTTTTTCCTTTCATGTTGTTCCTGGAGAATAATACTTGCTTTGGAGTTGTGCAGTGGAATAAAAGGTTGAACAAAGTTCATTCAGGTGGTGTATGTGGAGATTTCTTGCATGAAGTGCATATTGCTTGTCTGAAAAATGACAAGCAACACTGTCTGGTGAGTGTACTAATTTCATTGGGATTAATTACTATTGGTGTGGTGGAAGAAATTGGAAGTGGAAGTATTATTGAACTGACTGATACAGAATGGTGTTTTGAGGACTTTATTATTTATTTAACACAAACATGTTTATATATGTGTACTGGTTTATATGTTAGTTTATTTGTTACGGGGAAGATTTATGGCATTTTTTTTTTTTTTACTAGTAATGGCGGTGATCTGCGATTTTTAGCAGTACTGTGACATTGCGACGGACAGATCAGAGACTTTTGACACTTTTTTGGGACCATTGGCACTTATACAGTGATCAGTGCTACAAAAATGCACTGATTACTGTGTAAATGTCACTGGCAGGGAAGGGGTTAACACTAGGGGGCGATCAATGAGTTAAATGTGCGTTCCCTCAGCATGTTCTGTGTGGGGATGTGAGTGACTAGGAGAGGAGCCATATCGCTTTTCCTACTTCGTAGGAAGAATAGATATGGCTCCTCTCCTCTGACAGCACAGGGATTTGTGTGTTTACCCCGTGCTGGTGCTCATGCACGCGATCGTGCCCGCCGGCCACACGCATCGTATCCCCCGCCATGCAGCGTGCACGCCCCCGGCCACGTGCGCACGCCCTCTGGTGGGCGAAAACAGGTAGGATTACCCGTACAGGATTTTGCCCAGGAGAGCCATTGTGCCGCAGTATATCTGCGTGACACGGTCGGCAAGTGGTTATTTGTGTGCATGTGGCGAGTGGTAGCATCCAGTTTTTTTCCCAAAAAATGCAGCAGTATCAAAAATGCATCAAAAATGCAACCAAGACTCACTACATAATCACACTAAAAATCTGATCAAATCGCAGCTGCACTAGTGTGAACCTAGCTTTAATGTTTCTTCTCTATCCCTTGTTGCTAAATATCTACACCTGAGACACAAATGATGCAGCTCTGTTAACAAATAAATGCTGGTTTTAAAGTATTCACCTCCCTGCTTAACATACTGTGACAAACAGCCCCTGTCAGTTGTGGATGGAGTATATCTGCTGGATAGGATTTTGCAGTTCATGAGGTATATACAGTAGGTGGCAGTGGAGGGTTTAAAGCAGGCTGCAGAGGGTTAATTACTGACCACACCTTGTTCCCCCACCTGGGGTATAATTGATCTTTTCCATGTGTTAATGGGTTTTCTCTGTAAAAAAAATGCAAACAGGCTGTGAGGTAACATGTCTGCTGGTCTGAAGCAGAATCAGTGTGGTCTATTTAATAGCCAGGAGGCTTAATATTTTTTTTGCTGGACTTTCGTTTTGGACTCTGGTTTTTACCCCTGCGAAGGAATCCTCTTTTGCCGTCATGCTGACCAATAAACACGTGCAGGAAGCTCTTAAATCTACTTGCCATGAGGATTACCTCTCTGCAAGATCTCCACTTGAAGCTGAACCTCACAATACATGGGATGAACATGAAGATGCACTTTCTGAATTTCTAGGACGATTACACGAATACCATAATCAGACTGTTACATTAAGCCTAGTACCAGCGGTCTGAATGTCGGGCTGCATTCGGCCAGTGTGTAAAGGAGGCCGAGCGGCTGGCTTCTGTTGAAGGGTCATGACCGAAAATGGTCTGCCGATCGTCCCCACTCAGAACACAATAGAACAGCAAGGGAGATCGCTGTACTAACGTTGGATAATTTGTACAGAAGCTCCTCCTGAGCTGGCAGTTTTTTTTCATTCAGCCCTGCTGGGTTGAATGAAAAATAAACTACTAGTGTGTATGAGGCTTTAGCTTCAAGTTTTCACAGTACTGTACAATGTTACATTTTAGATTGTAATATCCCCAACATTTCCTGTTCTTGAGCAGGCACACTTTTGTCCTGCCATAGCAATATAATTTAATCACTTGCTAACCCGAGCCAATTCTGACACACCTCACATACATGTAAAAATCTAATTTTTTTGCTAGAAAATTACTTGAAATCCCCAAACATTGTATGTATATATATATATATATATATATATATATATATATACACACACACACTATATATATATATATATATATATATATATATATATATATATATATATATATATATAAATTATACAGGATTTACATAGCTCCAACAGTTTGCGCAGTGCTTTACAACATCGGGGAATACAGTACAATTACAATACAATTCAATACAGGAGGGATCAGAGGGCCCTGCTCGTTAAAACTTACAATCTAGAAATATATATATACACACACACACACACATTTTAGCAGAGGCCCTATAGAATAAAATTATGGATTTTTTAATTTTTTGTGTCAATTTTATGTTTTGGGAAAAACGACACTAATTAATTTTATCACATACAAACACAATATAGTACCCAATTTTTGGGTAAAATGTAAAAGATGATGTTACGTTGAGTAAATAGATATCTAACATGTCACACTTTAAAATTGTGTATGCCCATGGAATGACGCCAAACTACGGTACTTAAAATTGTCCATAGGCGACGCTTTAATTTTTTTTTACAGGCTACTGGTTTAGCGTTACAGAAGAGATCTGGTACTAGAATTATTGCTCTTGCTCTGATGTTCGCGATGATACCTCATGTGTGATGCGATCATCATTTACATATGTGTGCAGGTCTTACGTATATGTTCACATTTGCACAGGGGCGCTTGAAATTTTTTTTTACACCTTTTTTTGTATTAACATTATTGCTACCACAAGTGATGAACAACATCCTTTGTGACAGCATGGGCTGAAGAGGGAATTTACAGTAGCAATTCCAAAACATGTTGGGAGATTCAGGAAACCTATATGGACTGACCACAGCATGACTCCATAGGCTGTGACAGGTCCTATTTATGGTGAGATCTGGGGTCTATTTAGACCCAAATTTGCTCCTTCGGCCTCCAATGCATCGGATTAGACACAGATCAGTCTGATTGGCTGTTTTCCTGGCCGGCCGCTAATGGTCAGGTAAAAAGAGAGGCAGAACCAGAAGTGACAAAATCCTTGTCCAGTTTTCAGGGTCACAGAGAGGGAGGAACGTCGTCAGTTCCGCTCTTTCTGTGCTGTGCAACCATTGCCGCCAGCAGCAGTGCTCTGCAATCTGGGTCCTAGTCCGGTTTATGCCATTGCGTCCTGTCTTGATGTCCATAAGGAATCATATTTGATATGCGCTTTTATATCTGCTGAAATATGAGTGTTCTACATTATTTTAAAATAAGCTTGATATACGGTTTTACACTATGTGGAGTTTTCAACTTCTCCTTCCTGGATTCATGTGTTAATGGAGTGATGTTGAGAGGATTTATCCATCCCCAAATCTGATTTTGATGGTCCTGCATAGCTGCTTTTGATGTTGCTGTGGAGTGGCAACTCTATACCAGGTGTTTAACACCACTGCCTGTTTAAAACCACTAGGTATAAGCCAATTGGGTCCACA